>NC_136658.1:94689394-95289394 GCF_903797595.1 Erithacus rubecula
AAAGATAGGAAAAAGACGAGTGCAAAAAAGATCGAGGGAACGAGAAAGAGAGGAAAAGGATGAGTGCAAAAAAGTTTGAGGGAACGAGAAAGGGAGGAAAAAGTGGAGTAACAAAAAGAATGAGGGAACAAGAAAGAGAGGAAAAGGATGAGTGCAAAAAAGAACCAAGGAACAAGAAACAGGGGAAATAGACGAGTGCAATAAAGAGCGAGTGAACTAGAAAGAGGAAAAGGATGAGTGCAAAAAAGAGCGAGGGAACGAGAAAGGGAGCAAAAAGATGAATGACAAAAAGAACGAGGGAATGAGAAAGAGAGGAAAAGGATGAGTCTAAAAAGGAGCGAGGGAATGAGATAGGGAAAAAATAGACGAGTGCAAAAAAGAACGAGGGAACGAGAAAGAGAGGAAAAAGACGAGTGCAGGATGGAATGAGGGAATGAGAAAGAGAGGAAAAGATAAGTGCAAAAAAGAACGAGGGAACAAGAGAGAGAGAAAAAAGACGAGTGCAGGATGGAACGAGGGAACGAGAAAGAGAGGAAAAGACGAGTGCAAAAAAGAACGAGGGAATGAGACCGGGAGGAAAAAGACGAGTGCAGGATGGAACGAAAGAACGAGACAGAGAGAAAAAAGATGAATAGAAAAAAGAAAGAGGGAACGAGACAGGGAAAAATTAGATGAGTGCAAAAAAGAACGAGGGAACGAGAAAGAGAGGAAAAAGACGAGTGCAGGATGGAATGAGGGAACGAGAAAGGGAGGAAAAAGTGGAGTGACAAAAAGAACGAGGGAATGAGAAAGAGAGGAAAAGGATGAGTGCAAAAAAGATTGAGGGAACAAGAAACAGGGGAAATAGACGAGTGCAAAAAAGAGCGAGTGAACGAGAAAGAAGAAAAGGATGAGTGCAAAAAAGAGCAAGGGAACGACAAAGGGAGGAAAAAGATGAGTGACAAAAAGAATGAGGGAACGAGAAAGAGAGGAAAAGAATGAGTGCAAAAAAGAACGAGGGAACAAGAAAGAGGGGGAAAAGACGAGTGCAAAAAATCACGAGGGAATGAGACAGGGAGGAAAATGACAAGGGCAGGATGGAACAAGGGAATGAGAAAGAGAGAAAAAGGATGAGTAGAAAAAAGAAAGAGGGAACATTAAAGAGAGGAAAAAGACGAGTGCAGGATGGAACGAGGGAACGAGACAGATAGAAAAAGGATGAGAAGAAAAAAGAAAGAGGGAACGAGAAAGAGAGGAAAAAGACGAGTGCAGGATGGAACGAGGGAACGAGAAAGAGAGGAAAAAGACAAGTGCAGAATGGAACGAGGGAACGAGACATATAGAAAAGTCGAGTGCAGGATGGAACGAGGGAACGAGACAGATAGAAAAAGGATGAGAAGAAAAAAGAAAGAGTGAATGAGAAAGAGAGGAAAAAGACAAGTGCAGGATGGAACGAGGGAATGAGAAAGAGAGGAAGAAGACGAGTGCAGGATGGAACGAGGCAACAAGACATATAGAAAAAGGATGAGCTCAAAAAACAGCAACGGAACGAGACATATAGTAAAGGGATGAGTGCAAAAAAGAACGAGGGAATGAGAAAGAGAGGAAAAAGATGAGTGACAAAAAGAATGAGGGAACGAGACAGAGAGGAAAGAGATGAGTGCCAAAAAGAACGAGGGAACGAGAAAGAAGGAAAAAAGACAAGTGCAAAAAATAACGAGGGAACGATATAGGGAGGAAAAAGACGAGTGCAAAAAAGAATGAGGGAACGAGAAAGACAGGAAAAAGAAGAGTGCATGATGGAACGAGTGAACGAGAAAGAGAGGAAAAAGTTGAGTGACAAAAAGAACGAGGGAACGAGAAAGAGAGGAAAAAGACGAGTGCAAAAAATAACGAAAGAATGAGACAGGGAGGAAAATGACGAGTGCAGGATGGAGCAGGAAGGTGGCAGCTTCAGTACAGCAAAAATAACTCAAGAAGGTACCACATGGGCTCTATGATACACAATCACACCATGCTGCTCATAACAGCAGATTGCATGGGTCAGGCAGAAAGAAAGTTTTCACTCAATGACCAGCTGCAGAAAGGAAAGGCCCTGGGGATGTGATCCTGATGAATAAGTAAAAGTAATGTCCAAGCTGGAAGTTTAAAGCATTAACATTATATTTTGTAAATATAAGGCATTAACACTGTAATTTCAGTAACGAGACTATAATTTAAACTCCTTGTGGACTGCAAGCACTGCTTTTGGAAACACAGAAAGACTAAGTGGAAGGTAAGTTACCAGCCAGGGATATCCAACACAGACCAGACGTTTTCCTAATTGTATGGTGTGTTGATGTGGCAGCTTGTAGTGTGCAGAAAACCAAAGTGAGGGTGTCTGAGACATGAGATAACAGTTACTGTAGGCTGAAAATACAGAGCTTTTGTCCAGAATTTAGGCTGCTTGGCAATATCTACTGGAGTATACCTATTACAGAGTCAAGATATGTTCCTAGTGCTCAAAACTTAACCATGTGGACTGTTAATTTATTAGCACAGTTACTAGCAAGCCTTCAGAGCACCCCACTATCACAACCTGCAGGTCTGGGACTTAGCAGAGCCTTGAGACCATTCCCAGCTGCTGTTTTCCTGCAGCCACTCTGTGCTGGGGGGAGAGGGAAGGTGATACTCTGGGTGGAGGTGGCTACTGCCTGCCAGCTGCTGAGAACAGTCCTGGCCATGCTCAGCCCACCACTGGGGATGTACCCCTTGCATCTCATGAAAGAAGAGCCAGCTGGAAAGAACTGGAGTCAGATCAAGTTCCATTTCAGGGTTTATTTTGCCACCACTTATTTTTCAGACCCAAACCTCTAAGGAAGAATAGATTCCATCTCTTCAGTTTAGACTGATCTATCATTGGCAGTCAATACACTGGTCATTTGTGGTTTAATTAAGTTGAGATGGTTGACTTAATGATGCCACAGAAATTGTTAGGATTTAATGACTATTAGTCAGACACAGGGAAGTACACAGAAGATGGTGTGGCCACACCTTTTTGCATCCAGCCTAAATCTGCCTAATACAGGACAAAATGCAACACATTCATGCAGTTATTGGGAGAAGTCCATCTGTTCACAGGATGCCCCTCTCTTCTAGGAATAACACTTGGTATGGCCAAGTGTTCAGCCTCTCATGGGGTTGATACATGGTGTTCTCTTCATGTGCTTCTAGTTCCTGTGACTCAGCAGGATTTGATGGTGAGAGCCTGAGAAATCCAAAGTTCAGTCCACACATGACAGAGATGCTGCTGACAGGCTTGGAAAGAGCTCAGAGCTGTCAGGTTTGCACTGACCCACCAACCAAGACTGTGCACCTGCTCTCTGTTCATGATTTACAGACTTTTACTGCTTTTTATAGCAACAGATGCTTTTAGTGGCACTTTTAGTCACACCAGTGCCTTCTCACCTCTGCTTGTTCAAAAACCTCCAGGCTTTCCTTTAAGGTGGGGAACTTGCTAATGATGCCCAGGCTGTAGCCATCTCAAAAGAAGGTCACTGCAGTATTTTTGGCAGAGGAAACATTATGTTAAAACTATGTGAAGATGGAAACTTACAACTGGTTGGTGATAGATGTCTTATTAGAAGCATGAAACCAGTGATCTGCAAGAGAGACCAATTACCTTTTCATAAATTATTGCCTCCCTCTCCATCTGTGCTGCAGAAAGGTGAGCTATAGATCTCAGACTACAGGAAGGAAGGGAGACGGACTAGCAGGCTGTGATGATGGAATTCAACCTGGTGCTTTATCCAAAATCAGACATACAAGTCTGCAGACTTCAAAATATATGATTTAAAAATTTTGGATAAAGGTGAGGAAAATTTAAAAAAAAAATGGGAAAGTATCTGAGTATCTAAGGAGAATGGGTAATTCTACCTGATTATCAGTATGGGGTTTTTTTAGGGTTCATTTTGTAAGCTGTTGTCTTCTGTTTTAGAACCAAGTACAAGTCTTTAAGGGATGAGATGAACCTTTAAATGATAGTAGAGATTAGAATAGGTACTATTTTTTTACAATTTTGTTTAAATGCAGCTGACAACAATAAGAATAGCTGGGGCTACACTAGAGGCCATACCAGACTGAAATCAGGCAAGGGTAGCAATTTCTCAATGTTTCTTTCATTTTTGTTAAGAAACCTTGTCAAATCTCCTTGAAGGAAAGACACCAGTGACTTCAGAGCATCAGATGGTTTGAGCTAAACAGACAGATGACAGAACCAGACTATGCTGAGTAAGAAGGGAGTCCCAAGGTTCATCAAGTCCAGCTCCTGACCCTGCACAGGACCATCCCCAAGAGTCACAATGTGTGCCCAAGTACACACACATGAATGGCAAAGCTACAGTACACTCACAGTGTCTCACACTCCAGCAAACCAACCCAAGCAAGAGGCTTTGAGGTTGCTGAAGCTGTTGGTATCCCCTGACACCCACTTCAGTGGCTGAGCATCACTCAGATGAAAGGGCTCAGCACTTAGCTTGGTGTATGAAGGGTAGAAGGGGACAACCCAACACATATCTGTGGATGGGGACTAGGCATAGCTTTAGGACAAACCATGAAAAAATGAAGGAAGAGCTATTTTAAAAGCAAAGTTTGCACTGACTCATTTTAATTTGTCCATCTTATTTTTTCCATCATCTTTTCTGATCACTGGTGATTAGATACATAAAGTTTTTTGGGCTAGAACTGCTAACTAGCTTGTGAAACAGATTTGGGTGATGCTTTTTAGACACATTGTAAATACAGAATTACTATAAAAATGTGGGATTCTGGTGAACACCAGGGAAAAAGCAGACTTGGATTCTCTCAAGCTGCTCAAGAAAAACACGAGAAAAAGAATTATAACAATGATTACGCACTTGTTGGACGTGTGAGAGACGTGATGTTTTGGTGAAAGCATGTTTACCAGGGGTGTTGCCTTCCTTGCACCTATGGAATTGTCTGTTCTCAGTTCCATGACCTACTCTATAAGTGTGGTTTGATTCTTTAATAAAGGGCTTTTTGCTTTTCTTCTGTCTGAAGGAAGTGTTGTTGCTACATGCTTTTTGCCAGTCTCCTAGCCCAGCAGCAACACAATCCATCCCTTTCCCTTCTCACAGCAATACATGTCACACTTGCTGTCCCTGTAGCCAGCAGCTGCAAGCAGCAGGGGACTTTCCATGGAAGTCCCCTGTAGGAGGCACACAGGACATTTCTGAGGCTGGGTGAGCAGTAATGAACAGCTCCCTGGGGCAGTCACAGGGGTTATCGAATTTTCAGGGCACAGCACAGGAGCATTACCACAACTGGGTCACTGTGCCACTGGTAAAGACCACAAGAAGTAAAATACTGCAATTTAGTAAATTATCTGTAATCCAGGACAAACAAAAACACATTTTCACTTAGCATATTCCCTGAAGTCTCTAATTGCTCCTTTCCAACTTTTGACTAGAATAAACACTTTTGTTATTAATGTAAAGGAAGCAATCTGTCTCTGAGTGTGCTTTTTTGTTTTCTTCCAAAGGCTGTCCACAGGGAGGAATTAGCATGATCCTGAGCTAAATGATGCCTTCATTTGCAAGAGTGCAGCCCCACTAATTTCAGAAGCCTTCAATTTCCCCGCCTCCCCCATGTGGGAAGGCTGGAATAAATTATTAAAAGTGCCAGCCCTCCTCTTTCCTTTCTGCTGGTGTGGGAGAAATGGTCTTTAAGTGAACAGACCACCTGGGCTCTTCTGGAGCTGTAATACTGTGAAAAAAGGGGAAGGAAAAGGTTGGCAAAGCACTCATGGATGGGGGTCATGCAAATTAGAATCTAGGAATTAAGAAGCGTTCCCAGGATGTCACAAACTTTGTCTCCAATGGGATTTTTTCCCCTCCAATGCATAGAAACTGTAACAATGGTCAGTAATTCAGTTAAGGTGCTGCAGGTGACTGAGAGAAGGAGTCTTTGACCAGAAAAGCAAAGCAGGACAGCATTGTTATATATCCTTTTAGGTGACCAGTGGAGCAGTTCACACAGCCCAGATTGCTTATGGATGGGGCAGGGATCATATGCTTAGAAACAAAGCTAGCCACCTTAAGATATCTAGTGTCCTTCATGTAATAGTTCCCAATTTATACCTATTACTGCACAATCTGTTGAATTCTATGTAAAATATTATGAAGCCAGTTTGTGATCATTTACTAATATGTTGTAATTAAAATAAAAAAATAAAAAAAAACACTAATATGCTTACATTGGGCTTTAGGTTGTTAACAATTAATTAGGACAAATTCTTTCTCATCCCATTGGAAATGAGGGTTAAATCCAAATGCGAGATTCAAATTTGTATTTCTGTTTTCTCCTAGCTTTACTAAAATAGTTTTCTTAGGTGAGTGCTACTGCAAATGCTTTTATAGGTTTTGCTAAGGACTCATCCTCATCTGTCCAAACTTCCCATCTGCACCTCTACTGGAATCACAAAAGAACACTAAGGCAACTGAAAAACAAAAGCAGGACTGGGAGAATAATGAAGTTGTGACCATTTGCAGTCTGCTTCGATTTTCCTTTTGTTTGCCTTTGTCAGAAGACTGGGATATGCCTCTGCCGAAGGGGAGATGTGCTGTGGGTGGAACAAATGCGAGCAGGCAGGGATTGGATAAGGTATACACAGCATCTGCTCACAGCATGAGGCCAACCTCCTGCCCCCCTGCTTTCCTAGGTCCATGCTCATCATGGTGATACCTGCAGCCTCTCTGAGGACAGGCCACTGGGATTGCTTCCTCCATCCCATCCTAGGTGAACACAGCTACATGCTGGGAGGTTAAAAATAGAGCGTAGTCCATAAACAGTTCCTTCCCAAGGTTAACTAATGTGGTATGTATTTTCAGCCACATGATGCCTCTGTAAACAGGCATGTTGTGAACCAGCCTAAGCAAGAGAAGAGAGAGATGGAAAAGAGGTAAAGGAAGCTTGGGAAAGGAGAGCTTGGAAAGGAATGGAGATGCAGAGAGAGAAAATCATGTGAAAAAACTGTCTGTCATTTCTCTGAGAGATGGATGCTGCTCAGTGACAGCACTGACTCTCTGCAGTTACTGCTTGCTGAAGGAATCTGTCATTAAGGAGGCAAATATGTAAAAAAAAAATCACAAACCTTTTTTTCTGTACGGGTTTTGGGATGTTTTTAAATAACCATGTCAAGGGTCTTGCCTGCAGGCTATTGTTGTCCCCAGTGACTCTCCATCTGGCTCAGATGCACACAGGCAAAAACCACATTCATCATTATTGATTACTTTAGGTCTTGAAGGCCTTTGTAATGGAAAGGCTGATGTCAGTGTAAGACAATAGATATGGTGAGACCTTTCCCAGGCTGCTTTGTTTAGGCTCAGCAGGAGCCCCAGGCACTTTGTGTATATGTCTGAAGCAAACATCAGTCAGAAACCTGTCATGTCCATGGGATACAAAAAGCTGGTATCTCAGTGCGTGAGAGAATTTCATAGCCAGGGTCAAGTTTTCTTTGGTGGCTGTGTCAAGAGGGGAGAAACATTTTGGATTTTTAATATGACAAAAATCAAGGTTGTTCATTTCTAGGGTCTCAGATTGTCTTAAAACCAGAGATAGGATCCAGAGTTGTGTTGCAGCTGGGACTTCCACATCATGAACACTCACAAACACTGGAAATCACCCATACTCACTGCTCTCTTTTAATCTTGCTCATAAAATCAGCAGACAAAACTACTCCTGTTAAGAAAACCCCAAGTTCTTCAGCCTATAGGAATACAAAAAGATGATATGCAAAACTGAACTGCAGCAGCAGCATACCAGTTTCAGTCAATTTCTTTGTCATCTATTGCAAGAGCCCAGAGAACAGCTGTGGTCAGATACCCTGCATTGTAAACTGATGCAGAATAAAGGTTAAAAGGCCTTTTACCTTTTTCCATCTTGTTTCCAAAACAACTGCAAAGAGTCTTTCTATTTTGAGAAGGCAAAGAGAGGGAGAAATGTGAACAAATATTTAGAAAAACACAAAGAGATTAGCAAAGCATTTTTTTGCATAATTTTTTTTCTTTCCTTTTTCCTTTTTTCTTTCACATTGTTCTTTATACAAATAATACAGCATATGTCATCTATCTAACTTCACTATCAGAGGAAGTTTTTAACCATTTCCTTCTTTCTGTATCTGATTTTATCTAAAAATAAAACATTACATTTGCTATATTGAAATTTCAGCTTGAGCTACTTATACAGACACTAGGGGAAATGTAGAAACAAAGAGAAAGATGAAGATGGTAACCTAGACACCCCTTAAGTCTACCTGAAGGACAGTCAACTAGAAAGCTGTATGTGGAGTATAACAGTCATGAGGAAATAGTTGTAAGAAAAGTTTCATTGCTTTCTTTTTTGTGAGTTGCATCTTCTGAGATTAATTTCTGAATTTTATCAGTTCACTGGTCTCTGCCCATCCACCCCAGCTGAAAACTAGAAAAGTATTAAGTAGCCAGTGTTTCATTAACTGCAGCTCCATGATTCAGAATTTCCCCAGCTGCATTCATCAGATGTTATAAAGGCTTACCTCACAGACTGACCAGGAAAATCCCCACATTAGAATGCCTTGTTATATCATGGCTGGCTCACACACATGTACTAGCCTCCCATTGAGATAAGAGATGCAGCCTCCTCTCAGAAGGTAAAAGAAGG
Source organism: Erithacus rubecula (assembly GCF_903797595.1). Taxonomy (NCBI): domain Eukaryota; kingdom Metazoa; phylum Chordata; class Aves; order Passeriformes; family Muscicapidae; genus Erithacus; species Erithacus rubecula. Next base: position 94,698,068 of record NC_136658.1, read on the forward strand.
GCTCTACAAAAATTGAAAAATGTTGGGGTAGTGTAGTAGCTGTTCAATAGTGTCCTGAAGGGTCTTCTTTGCAACACCATCTCTGCTGTGTTTGGCTGAGTGCTCCCACTCACACAAACCCCACAGCTAATTACTAAAGCCAGTATTAGCAATGCACCTGGCCCTGTCTTTAAGCTTAACCATTCCTCTTCAGGTATTCTGAGGTGCTTTGTACTACTGTCACTGTACAGCTTTCTCAGAAGAGCAGTGAAACCAAGGACTCCCAGGGCTGCATTTTTAGGTACTTGCCAAGAAAGGAATTTGTATAAAAAAATATCTCAAAGCCCATTTTTGATTGGAAGGGGTTAATGACAGGCGTTTTTGTAACCATGCCTATCCAAAAGTCATCTTGTCTTTGCAGGGCATCTCAGCACCTTGCGACTTGAACACTTCCACCCTCGCTTCCAGGGTTTTCACTGGCACATGAAACAGTGCACTGGAACATTTCTGGTCAGTGGGATAGATTTGTCTAGACTAAAAAATTTTGAGGATGGCCCAGGGTATTAGGTATGCCCACATCAACCAACTTTCTCTCAAGCAGTTCCTGAGCATGGTTTGGGAGTTGGAGGTTCATAGGGACCTTCCTCAATAGGCACCATGCATGTGGTCTCCCAGCTGCAAGGTGAAAAAGAATTCCTGCCATAGGTGTGGGCTATTCTGTGAGCCAGTTGACTTCAGCATCCAGGAGGATGTTCATCCATTTACTCTATTACTGCAGATCTAGCTGAAGACAGTGAAATCCAGTCTGTCCCTGGGTTTAGCTGACCCTCACTGGTGCTGGTGTCAGTGCATGGAGCCACATCAGTGTGCAGGAAGGAGTGACAGGTCAATAGTCACAGAGGGCAAATGAGAAAGTGTCTGCATTCAGCCTGTCCCCCCAGAGTGCTCCCATGCCTTTGGGAGTGGGTTCTCATTCCCACTTATTCCCACTGAGGAGTCGATTGTGCACTTTTATCTAATGACTCTTTAATGGATATACATTCCCAAGGAAAACCACTGTAATTGTGTCACAACAGAACAAGCTCTATGGTGCTCTATTTCCATTTAAAGAGAGGAATTTTTAATGATATTTATGAAGGGAAAACCTCATACATGCCATTAATTGCTAGTCAATGACTAAAGAAAGTAGTACATAATTCAAACATACATTTGAAAAAAATACAGGGTTTTTGAAATTTTTTTAATCAATACTAAATTAATTTTTAATAATGGCAAACTTCCAGGACTAATTAACTGCTTAGGCTGATATACATGATAACAAAGACTGGTATATATATCCAAACTAGAGATGGAGAAAATTTAAAAAAGAAAACATTAGAAAAATAATTCCCCCAAATACTGATTCAAATCAACTGAAGTTAGTAAAAAAATTAATGCTGATTCAGGAAATATTTAATCTCTTCAAAAAGGGGATTTTTTTTTTTTTGTTAAAAATAAACTCAGTGATTTGAAATAAATGGTAAATAAAGCTACATAATCTCAAGAGAAAGAAAATTCAGTCATATATCAGCTAATTGTTAATTTATTTAAGTTTATTCAAGTTTTAATTGTGAGATTCAAGCAAATGCTATGATTGTAAAAAACTCTATGGCACATTCTTCTTTCAAACATGCTAATGTATTTTAGTGTGACTTTTTGAACATGTGTTCAAAGCTATTTTCAGGAGACATGGAAAGACTAAGATACGGGCCATGTTATATTCCATTCCAGTGTACTCAGAAATTTATATTTGCACTATTATTTTTATTAATTTCTATTTTCACATATTTTTAATGTTCTATTCTTAATGTTTTTCTGGTATTATTTTTCTAGGCTGTTGATCAAACTAAATTGTGCACTCAAAAGTCCACATGTAATTCCCACAAAAAATCACGTCTGTCTTCATGACATCTGCTACTCTAATGTCAGACACAAATAAATATAATTTCTTCATTCTAAAAAGGCTGACACTTTAAGTGTAGAGCTGTGAGAAAAAGATTGAGACTCGGAATAGAACTGTGTGAAGGGTAAGGTAACAGCCAAGGTTAATGGAGGGCAGAATCAAACAGGTGAAACATCTCTGACGACAAATACAGAAGAAATAGGAGGGACCACAAGGTTTCCAAATCCAGAACCACAGCTGCAGCTGTAAGATCATCTTTCAGTCAACAATTCATTTGAGGCTGCTCTTTTTTTACTCCTCTTTTTTTAAACGCAGACATTCCCACCTTTGTCAAGAATTCAGGTTTGAACATGTTCACCTCAAAAAAATTATGACAGCACTTATATGACAAGATGTTTCTTGGTAAAAGCAAAGAATGAAAACAATCTTCTAACAGATTATCTGTGATTTTAGCTCCCACTGAGTACAAAAATAAATGAAATAATTTAGTTTTCACATTTCTTACCTAGATGAACACCAACAAGCATTAATACTAATTTCTGTGAGCTATTCCAATATAAAAACAGAAGAAAGCTCTAGCTGTACTCACAGATGAATCTGTGACTGTTAATGAGGACAGAAATATTTTTTTCTAAGTTTGCCTCATGATAAAATTGAAGTGCTTTGTCTTTACTGATTTTTTTCCAAAACTATAGAAAAGGACGCTGTCTACCCTTATAGATATGTAAAAATACATCTCTCTCAGTAAAAAACATCCCACGTGGATTTTACAGTGAGTTCGGAAAATTATATATCCCATTCTTAGGCTTTTCTAGCCATTATATTGATTGCTGGTAAAATTACTGAGTTATTTCAGCTGTCGCTGTCTTTTGAAGGTTATGCAACTTAAAATAGTTAAACTAATCTTTAGTTTGACCTTTGTAAGCCATCAAAACATTATTGGAAGCAGCTCTGTTTAACCATTCATGATTTTTAGGTACATTTGAAGTAATATCTGAAAACTGAAGGCCAGTGTCTCCATTGGGAAGATTAAATTCCACTTCCCACAGTATTTTCTAACATTTTAAACTTACTTTGCTGAAAGTAAATCAGTCATTGAATGAAGAACGTTTTCTACTACTTATGACATGAACAAGCAAGCAAAAACCTTTAGACTGCCACTTCCTGATCCATTTGACCCTCACAATGACAGATCCTTTTCTAAGGAATTTAGATACTATATAGCTCAAAAACAGCCTGGTGAAACAGTTGTGAGAGCGAATGTAGGTAAAAAAACATGAGGTAACAAACCATAGTGTGGTGGGGATAAACTAGTTGTCAAAATGTGAACCCTCACAGTTTAACAAGCTCTGAGTAAAACAAACAAAACTGAAGTGAGAACCACACCAGGGCAAGAAGACGGGAATTCATCTAAAAGGCTGAATATTTTGTTCATATAAACAAGTCCACTGCATATTAGATGTCTGGTAGTCATAATACATTCTTGTAAAATGGCAAAAACCCAGCCAATCTCTTTTAGATCTGGCGCTTTGTGCAGTGGTTTAACGGGAAGGGAGTGGTGACCCTTTGCAGAGCAGTGATCTGGAACTGTGGCCCTGACAGAGGGAGGCTGGCAAGGGCTGTGGGCTGATGTCATTGCTGCCTGACAACACATTCCTGGCTTGCCTTGGTATTTCTCACTGGACTGACTATGTTCCATTTGTCAGAATTGCTTGAATTGTGCAGCAACAAACATATGTACAGTTAATTTTCTCATATTATATACTTAACCTTACAGTGTCCTAGCTTATTCTAGTGCTATTGTTGGTATAATGCATTTATTCCACTTCCTATCCATAAGAGTGAATGTAAAGGGTTTTAAAAGAATACCATTAAGCATTTTAAGTCTTGATACACAAACATTTTCAGAGAAGAGTCTAATCATGAGTCTTGTTCCATTTTGTCCAGTCCAAAACTCCCATGTCTCTCACAGAAAATACCACCAGGTTAAATTCTACCTGCACTGAACAGGAGAAAATGTCATAATGAGATAGATATTATAAGGGGAAAAGACACATTCTTCACCTTTGTTAAAAAACAGAGCTATGAGATTACTTTAAAGATGTTTCTTTGTACTGTCCATGCTAATGACTCCTTGGTGATTATAAATATATTGCTCTCAGATATGTCGCACAAAGTCCTCTATAGCTTCCAGCAAAGGGTAACCAAAGCCTAAACAATTACTTTTGATTACTCTCCCATGTGAGTAAATTTGGTGATTTTAAAGAACAACTTTGTCTTGTTTATTAATTACCAACAAAGAAGATGTAAATGAGTAAGAAGATAACATTTGATCCAGTAAAACATTTAGTCTTTGCTCTGTGGAGTGAGGAGAATTATGTGCATCAGGACTTGCCAGTTCAAGTATGTTGCAAGGATTAAGATTGCTTCCCCATGCTGTTCCTTTGCATACATTTAAATTTTCCTGCCAAGAATTGTGTAATTGGACAAAGAGAGCTGCATGTGCAAAGCAGCCTTGTGTAAAAAGTGGCACAATATTTGGGTTTTTTGAGCCCTGTCCTACAGTTCAAACATGGAGACTTATATCTAAGAAGATCCTAGTTCTTTGCTACCCAGTATCTCTCCTTCACTGATTAAAACCAGTGTTTTAATTTAGATTCAAATTTCTACAGAATGTTCTTCACATAAAACTGTCTATATCAATGAGGCAGTTTTCTACTTGGTGGAAGATCTGGAGATTGAGACTCATTATGCACCCCCAGCATGTAACAGCCTTCGTTCCCTTTATTTCACAGAGGAGTTTAAATTTTTTGAAGGACAGACACACCCTATGTCATTTAGATGGCCAATGACAACAGATATCAAATTCAAAACCCAGAGGTATTGTATTTGAAAATGTTGGCCTAGTGGCTTGATGTGTACTTGAGTACCTAGCTATGGTCAATAGGGAAGCTCTGGAGGCAGGGAATTATTTTACTTGGTAAAATCATTTCCCTTTAGTTTGTATAGAGATAGAGCAAAAAACTTACTGTGACAGAGGGAAGTTAATTCAGCTTTGGGTGGGAGTAATTGAGTTTAGCAGGAATTCTATTAGTGATGAGGAAGGGGACTCAAAACACTGTGTGGATTATCTCAGGTTGTGGAGCTCAGCTGCTCCATTCTCCCTTCTCTGGCTCCAGTGCTGCAGTATTAACACTGAAAAGAGCAAACACAAAACAGTGAATTTTTCACAGATTTGTCTGCAGCCAGTTCCTGTGGTAGCCAAGTAATAACTGCAGTAGCTCAAATGCATTTCTTTTTCTGCAGAACATCTTCTGACATCCAGAAGCCTTAGTGCTCAGGTCTCTGCTAGGAAGGTGGGATTTATTCTTTATATTGCAGGCAGAGTTCCAACAAGCTGGATAGAGCTGAACTATTAAAATGAGTTTATGCCATCTGAAGAACAAACAAGTTTGGTTTCTTATATTCATTGTTTATTAAAGAACAGGAAGAGCAGCCTTTAAACTACAGAGGTTCTTCATAGGCAGAGACTGGCACAGCACAGCCACCACACCAGCACAGGGTGTTGCTCTGAGCCCAGCTGTGATCCAGCATAGTCCTGTCCTTGATGGAGTCAGGGATCCAGGGGGAGCCATTGGCAGGGAATCACTGTTGGAGCAGCCACAGGATGCAGCAACCCAGCCATGAGGGAACTTCATTTTGTGGCTGTACTGTAAGAGCAGGGCAAAGGGAAGACAGGTTTGAGCCTACTACTACAGCCATCCTCCTCACAGAAAAACAGAGCTCTGAAGCCACAGTAGTGATCAACATGTTAGGACTCAGCAATCTAAATACATGTCTATTCCAGAAGACTGAACTTGAAAATGTTTCTTCTGACCTTTCCCAAATGCTGTTCTTTATTGTTGCCAAGTAGAATTCCAAGCAGTTTAATCAGAGAAAGATTTGGAGTGGTGATGGATGCCTTTGGGGGTTATGACTGTTTTTCAGTTTGGTAGATGTTTTAAGATGAGCAATGTTTTTTAAGGCTCCTAGACCTCTCACCAACTCAGGAAGTTGTTTCCCTACACCATGCCATCCTCATCATGTCATGGAAATTGCAAGAAGCTTTCTTTTTTATTCCAGTCCAGTAACACACATTTCATCTTGTCACGCACAGGAAAGCAAGCAAGGCAGTGGAGGAGGGGTGTGAATTTACTCTGCCTGTCTAAGCTCACAGGTAGGTCATGGATGTCATGATCACTGAACGTGATCTGACACAGTACTGGAGTGAAGCAATTTAGCAGGTGGTAGGACTGTGGTGATACGAAGCAAACACTGCATCAGTGATTTCAATTTGTGTCTGTGAGCACAGGTGTCGTGGTTAGGCCCTTCCATTTCAGGAGGCACTTCTGATCCTGAGCACTCTTCATTTATCAAAGATAATTAGTAGAAAATGTGAAATGCAAGTTAGAAGCTAATTGCTGTAACAGCCCTTCTTATAGACAAATTTGCCAGTGACATTATCTGTCTTCATCAAGGCAAAAGAACAGCCCCAGTTCCAGCCACAAATGCTTTTCATATCAAACAGCCATCAGACACTTATTTCACCCCACAAAACTGAGAGAGAACAGCTGTTTATACTGTTTACAAATGAAGTGTACATCTTCTCCCCATAACTAACCACAATCACAAGGATGCCTTTGCTATCCTGACTCCAGAAATGACCTGTGGATGTCAGTCAGCACACTCCTGAGAAAACTGAGCACTCCCATTCAGGAGCCCACTGGTATGCTCAAATAAGCAGCTCATGACACAGCCCTTCTAGCTCCTGTCTGCTTGTGTGTGTTGGGAAAACCTTTTCTATGGAAGATGTGTGTGCCCTTCTCCACACCACAATAGTTTTTCTGACTCCCTTACAGGTTTTTACAGCAGGAACCTCCCTTTTTAGTCGCCATACTCACACAGGCTGAGGCAAGACAATTCAACTGCAGGCAGGTATCTCAGTATTCAAAATCACTTCAAAGGTATCTTCTTACTTTAACTTAGATCTGAATTCCAGACTCACTGGGCACTTAACAAACTAGGAAACACATATAAGCTTCCCAGCTATCTGCTATCAGGCAGACAGAAGGACAATTACTCTTACTCTAGAGCACTAGGAGCAGCATTATTATTTGCAGACAGTGTTAAGAGCAGTCTGCCTTGTGAATTCTGTTCTGATCATGTCTATCACTCATTACATTAGCAGAGAAACTCTGGGAATTGTGTGTGCCATCTCTTTTCAGGCAGACTGCTCTTCTACAGTATGTTGTCCTCCTGTTTTGCTACTATAACAGAAGGTATATTAAGTTGAAAAAATCTAAGGAAAAAAAGTTTACTTTATCTCTAGTTCCCTCTTGGAGGCCAGAGGGAAAGCCATGACAGTAAGAAAAAATGTACTGTGATTATGAAAGTCTTGGTAGATCCTTATTTAGGAAAATGAGTGAGATTCAATACCATGGTGTACAATGAGCTTCCCACATAAGAGTCTCGTTGGGAGCCATTGGCTCCAAATGAACAGCAGCAATTCTGCTGACTCAGAGAGGAAGAAAAAGACTAGAGGTTAATGCTCAGTAACTACTTCTAAAGGAATCTGTATTTCTTAAGAAAAAGGAACTAAAGCTGTAAACTAACTGCATAACAAATCGTAGGCATTTTACTGCTAGGTGGTGTGCTGGTTTCATGGCTTATGGTGTTGTTGTCTGTGTAAATTACAAAAGATTGGAAACATATACATTTACATATTATAAATATATATATATGTATATGCATGTATATATATTTCTTCTAATATATATCCAACTACAGTGAGTAATATGTGAAACTTTCTTAGTAGAAATGGTCTTTCCAGAGGATATGGAGTGAAATTGAGCTTCCCTTATTTGAGACTGACAGTTAAATGAAGGTTTTTAATCGAGGTGCTTTCCTGGGTAGGCTTCCATACACAAGTCTTGAAAAGCTCACTTTTCAGCACACAAAATGGAAACTTCATCTTGCATCAAGTTCTTTATGACTCCAAAACTGTGTAGCTATCTCCCAGCATCTTGATTTGTGTTGCACCTGGCCAATAGTGGGGAGCAAGAGCAAGGAAAATGCAAGCCAGAGGAAATTCTCCACCTGGGCCTTTTTCTTCTGTCTTATCAACAACTTCCAAACAAGCATTTCAGAAGAACTTGGAGAAATGGAAAGGGGATTTATTCTCTTGTGAATTAAAACAAAAGTAATTTTCATAAACACCACACAGCTATCACTCAAACTTCTACAGATGGATAATAATATATGTGGTATATTAGGAGCCAGTGTTAAAAAAATCTCCCACACTTTTTTTTTTAATAGCTTTTAGAAGTGAAAATAGTGTTTTCAAGCCCACACTTTTGTCTGTAAAGTTCCTGATTTTATTGGTGTTCTCCATGTATCTATCAAGTCTAAAAATACCCATTTGTTTTATTCACACCCTCCACTTTTTTCTTTCACTCACCAGAAAGAAATTTGCATTTGCACCAGAACAACTGATATCTAAGTTTTCTCTCTTCCAATCTAATTCAGGGGGCAAAGTAAAAAGTAAAGAAGAAAATTTTCATTCTTTATTGATCAATGACTCATGACTGAAATTTTTGTATGCATGCTCAGGATACATTCAGGAGCCACAGGAAAATGTGGGTTAAACTAAACTATTTAGTAATCAATGGAATGCCCAGCTGTGCTGTGCAATGCTTACAGACCAAGAGCAACCATAATTTAAAGAAATTTACCAAGTCAAATCAATCAAGTTTTGTTCTCAGAAGCTGGAAGTTTCACTCAAAAACCAATTATGAAGAATTCATATTCTTAGGTAACTGCCCAGCATGTTATTTCATATTCAACTTGTGCTGTTCTACATTACCTGTAGAAAAAATGGCATTTTCTAGCAGTCACTGGAGGATATGTTAGGTTAAACAAGGACTGGTTGATTCACAGATCTTTTAAAAACAGTGGGGTATGTTCAGAATCAATTTTCATTCATCATCTAAAAATAAGTCAAGAATTGCTGATAAAATATGTAGGTATCACTAAGGTTAGAAGAGAGCAGTCAGAGCAATTTGTCCTGCCTGTACACCATGCCCAGTCAAGCAAAATATGTTTTCAAAACAGAAGCTTGGGCTACTGGGAAGAAAGAATGGAGGTCAGCCCTCCACAATGGGGAACTGCCTTGGGGCTCTATGAGACAGCTAAATGAGCAGGACATTTCATGTTTAAAAGCTTAAAAGATCTTTGGGTAAAGACACAGGGAAATAATACTGAATGGCAAAGGGATGGCACTTTCTTTTCATATGACACCCATAAGCTCACTGCTAGAACACAGTGTCCTTTGGGGACATCCAGCTTCAGAAAAGGAGGCTGAAAATCTGCAGAGTTTAGGCATGGATGGCTAAAACAGGAAAATACAGCTGTTTGCTGCAGACTGAAGAACCTTATCTATTTATGTTTATTCAAGAGGTTAAGAAATTACTTGATTACAGCCTACATACATATACAATGAGGAAGGGCTTGAAGAAAAATAAAGCCTAATGAGAAGCACTTGGAAAATGAAATGCAACAAATTCAAGCCTTGGGCTCCAAAGTTTAGTGATGGTAACAAACCAGTAGTTAATAGATGTGTGCCAGATTTATCATCTATTAAAGTTTTAAGGACAAAAGTGAATGGGGATCCAGGTTTGGAACACGGCATTGCAGAAACACAAGAGAATGAGCCCAGAAAAGGGTTTCAGTTTGTCCATACCACCAAACCTTTAACTACTCCCTGGCCCTCCTTTAGGCCTCTGCAATCAGCTCTCCCTGAAACAGTTACACAAGTGTTTTGGCCAGTTCAGGCACACTCCCGTTCCCTGCAATATCCTCAGGAGATGGAATGATGCAAATCTCCCACAGATGAGGAACTACTACAAAGAACAAATAAATCCATCCCTTTGAGCCTAGTTTCTCTTATGTCTGCTCATAATAACACCTCCCCACTATTTTGTACTGCTGTGCCTTTCACAGTTTTAGCTTACAGCACATAATAGGTATCTCTGGCTACCTCCTTACAACCATTCTGTTAGTCATTCAGATACAACAAATCCAGAACTATCAAAAATGCTAAATTAAAGGAGCAGCAAGGAAGTCAATGCTATAATATACATATATACCACATAAAGTATATAGCAATATATTATAATGGTGTTATATGTTCTAAATCTATTTTTAATATTTTTATTTGTATTTTTACAATGTTATATACATAAAATATACATATTTAATATAATGTGTTAGACAAAACCTGCCAAGACCCCTTTTTCTGTTGCAGAAAGCATGGCTCATCTTGTTTTCACACAATATCAAGTGTGCATTTCCTTTCATGACTAAAAAATATCTTAATGATCTTTGACTCAGCCAAAGCCTCTGCAAGTAAAAGCTTCATATCATCATAGGCTGGTAAAAGAAATTTTCTTTGAAAAATGCATGAACAAAGGAAATATATATAGAGACACCTGTAAATTGTCTAAAATTACATGTAAGCAATTTTTACATTCTTGCTTTTTAGTCCATTCCTAGGTGCATTATGTCCCATGAGCTCCCTGAATGCTGATCACCAGCCACATGCCCTGACCTCTACACACTGCACTGTACCATCCTCAATGTTTCTATGCAAATCACCTTGACCTCAGGTGACCATTTATCCCAAAATCACTGACAGACAGAGCATGAGAATTGAAACTCACCTCTTTCAATAAGCACACAGCCCTTCATCTTCCAGCTGACACACATTATGCCATAACTGCTTCCTCCAAGGGATGATAGCCTGCCTCCTGAATCCATACATTTACAGATGGAATTGGTGGATTGTGACTATGATGGGGCAGGGGGTATCAGAATTTGTGTTATTAATTGCTTAAGGCAACAGGCAGGACAATAATTCATAATGTGGAAGGGATAGTAAAGGTCACCACAAACTACATTAATTAGCAAAGATGGCTGACTGTCAAAGCTGGTTGAAGTATTCTATTCTGTTGTTATGGCAGACACATAGCATGACAGAGAAATGTCTTGAATGTCTCACCCTGAGTGGCTTCCATTCAAAGCAATGTAGAGTGTTGTATAATGCAGAATTTCTGGCCAAATAATCATAACATGTTTGCTAATATCAACAAAGACCAAATTCATAGGCATAGAGATGCAAAAAATCCCAAAAGGAAAAAATATAATCCCAAAATGAAAATAATGATTGACACTGCTGGCATCTTTAAATTTGGAACACCTACATATGATTTACAGGAGGGTGTCTTCTGAGTGGGGAGCACTCCATCCAGTAGGGATGCCTGAGGTTCAGGATTAGTTCTGCAGCTCATGAAACAATTTAGGAAAGTTGGTTTCCTATGAAATAGCATTCTTTGTTTCTTTCTTTCCCTTCCACTTATGCAGTAGGAATTTCTGCCCCTAATGTGTCAGCTGCTGTCTTCTCATATGGCCCTGCTTAGGCAGTGCTGGCTTGGCAGCCCATGGGCACAGGCTGGCCAGCTGGCTGAGCTCTGGCTGCTTTTCCTTGCTCAGTAGCACAGATGTGTATCACCTCCTAACAGTGCAACCATTTTCATAAACTCTAAATACACAGACTGTAATGACTCTGAGACTGTCACCCCTCTGACAGTTTGGACTTGAAGCGGCCAAGGATTTAGTAAGGTATGAGGAACAGAGTGGGAAGGTGTTAGAGAGACACTGTGATCATGCAAGTTGCATTTCCTTCAGAAACCATTCAGTAATTTCATGAGAGTGCTATAAAAGGCACAGAGAATATTTCTCAGCTTCACCAAGACACCTACAGAGCTTGCTCTGCTCAAGTCACCAAAATGGAGACTGAGGTAACATGGTTAGAGGTGAATAAATGCTGTCCCAAGGGGAATATTTTTTTTATGTAGTAGAATAAACTGCAAAATAATCAACCATTTCAATGTATAAAGACAGATAAATCTGAAAGAAAAACACAAACAAGTAGGTTAGCAATGAACAGATTAATTTCTGTCATGTAGTAGACAAGTTTGGGTCAGCATTCTCCGTGTGTTCAGATAAAGGACAGTGACTTTAACATTGCACATGACTTTGTCAGAGACACAACACCAAGCTCAGTGTAAAGACTGTCTATGTAATAAATATCCAAATAACTGAAGAGTCCAAATAACTGAAAATGCCATTGTGGATGATCTTATGGACATTTTTTTACTTTAAAAGTATTGAGTTAAAAAATTAAATGCCAAGTGAAAGTTGTCTGAAGTCAAGATATATAATGAAAGTGACAAAATGAAATTATGAGTACAAGGATTAGTTGTACTCTACATTACTGAATTACAATAGCATGCCTTCCTCCCTTCCTTCTTGCTGAAGTATTACTTACAAGGGCTCATAACATGACCAGTGTATTAAAAGCTTAAAGTTTTGGCCACTTTAGCCATAGAAAGGTTAGAGTGAACATTGCAACAATGTCCATATTAGAACATAATTTTTCTGTATTAACAAATCATGATGCTGCAGCAATAACAGCAATAAAACTACAGTGCTTATAAATCACTCCATAAAAGAGAGTGATTTTTTTTCATGATAGCAAGGCTAGAAATATTTCAGTCCCAAATGACTAAAACAATTCTTTGTTTAAATAGGAAGGAAGCTTGGGGGAAAAAATGAAGGAAAGCTGGATATGCTGTGCTTAGAGGGTGAGCCTTATAAGTCACTAATGACAATGTGTTATTTTGAATGAGAGGAAAGGGAAAACAGTGACATAGCAAAGAGATGTTTTAACAATAACACTTTGGAAGTCTCATGAATAGACTCCTGACCTTTACTGCAAAACACTGAGGCACAAGGCTCCTACAGAGGTCTGCATTCATTTCACAAAAATAAATAGTATCAAGGCATTGTTTTAACCCGTCAGAGCAAACACACATATGAGGATTTGTGCTTTAGTGCTGTACTTCAGGCAAACATGAACCAACCCAAGAATAGAAAGAAGTGAAGCACAATGGAGGGAGTTTTATTCAGACCCCCTGATTCTTCTTACTTTAATTGACATGGTTTTTTGAGTGGTGATGGAAAGAGTTGTAGTTAATACTGTTTCCTGAATGTGGCTTGTGTGCTATAGATTTCTCACAATAAGTCTGTCCTACCCTGACACAGCACAGTGTCTGTCTAGTGTGTGCTACACTAGATAAGGTGGGGAGCTGCATAACAGCAGAGCTGAATGGTACTTGCAGAAATAATGAGCTGCATTTCCATATGCAGGTAAATACCTCAGTCATCAGTACACTATGGCCATTGACTCATCTAGACAAGTGTGAGATAGATAGACAAGCCTCCCCTGCTGCTTTTTAGATGCAGGCAGTATTAAACTGTTTAGCCTCAGGGACACTGCAAAGATGCAAACCTTACAGGCCAGAACAACAGTTACCAACAGTGTGCAAATACCTCCTTGGCTGATGTGATATCAGCTTCCAGGAACTACAGGGCCACACTGCTGTAAAAATGAGACAAAATGTGAAGCAGGAATCATTTGCACTGAACTCACAGCTCATGTTTTCACATCCAGTAGCCCACAACACACTCTGCTATGAGTTGTATGGTCTCCAGACTTTAGCAAAGATCAGACTTTTCAAGGTGAGAGAAGACAAAGCTAAAGGTGATATTTGTAATTAGCAACACAGTCATAGTCCACACATTCTGTGCCCTTTAAAATAAACAAGGGGCCATAGGGGAGGCGTTTGTGGAAAGCAGTGCATTTGTTTTAACCACAGCTCAGAGGCAGAGCTGGCAAGCAGCAAAGCAGCACAGGGCACAGAAAGCTCATTGTAATGAGGGCAGGAGTGACTCAGGGCACTGGAATGGGATACAGCACCTTTCACCTCTAGGTCACTGCTTTCCATCCATTTGTAGCTAGCTGGGACTAGGAGTTATTACCATCAGAGGGGCATCCAGTGAAATGAGTCAGTTGTCTCCATGCAGCCTGGAAGGCACAGCTGCCCAGACCCACCAGCCCCACAGTTATTACCCTGGAATAACACGTACTGTTCTCCCAGGCTCCAGCCATGGCCATCCAATAATCACCCCAATGGCCTGAAGCTCTGAGGGCCACCAGGCATACACTGCTGCCTTCTGTTCCACACAATAACAGGCATGCTCACCCCACTGAGAAAAAGACAAAGACCTTCTCATGTCCCCTTTGTTCCTCACTTCTCTTTCCTTAGAAAGATCTGCAAGAAATGTTGTCTACACTTCTCTGCAGTTTTTATAATTTTTCCAAGCCTGAGCATTGAAAAGTGATTGGCCATGCCACAAAAATCATGAGCATTAAAAAGCATATTCTATTTTCTATTGTTCAGTTCTCTTTTGATTTTTAAATTTGGTTCATATTTTCAACTTATCTCTTTCTCTTTCTTTCTCTTTTTTTCTTCCTTTCTTTCTTTCTTTCTTTCTTTCTTTCTTTCTTTCTTTCTTTCTTTCTTTTTTTCTTTCTTTCTTTCTTTTTTTTTTTTTTTCTTTTTTTCTTTCTTTCTTTTTTTCTTTTTTTGTTTTTTTTTTTTTTCTTTTTTTCTTTCTTTTCTTTCTTTCTTTCTTTCTTTCTTTCTTTCTTTCTTTCTTTCTTTCTCTTTCTTTCTTTCTTCCTTTCTTTCTTTCTTTTCCTTCCTTCCTTCCTTCCTTCCTTCCTTCCTTCCTTCCTTCCTTCCTTCCTCCCTTCCTTCCTTCCTTCCTTCCTCCTTCCTTCCTCCTTCCTTCCTCTTCCTTCCTTCCTTCCTTCCTTCCCTTCCTTCCCTTCTTCCTTCCTTCCCTTCCTCCCTTCCCTTCCCTTCCTTCCCTTCCTTCCCTTCCTCCCTTTCCTCCCTTCCTTCCCTTCCTCCCTTCCTCCCTTCCTCCCTTCCTCCCTTCCTCCCTTCCTCCCTTCCTCCCTTCCTCCCTTCCTTCCTTCCTTCCTTCCTTCCTTCCTTCCTTCCTTCCTCCTCTTTCTCTTTCTTTCTCTTTCTCTCTCTCTCTCTTTCTTTCCTTCGCTAAGGAATTTTGAGATACTCATACAGACACAGAAGCATGGACTTCAAGAAACATTGTGATTATTCCTTCATAAAAAACAGGAGCTGACAACACTGTATGCTAGTGCTGATTTAAGACACTAATACTCACATTCCATGCAGTGCAAATGTCAGTAACTGGCTTCCAGTGGAGCTCAGAGGAGGTTGGTAAGATGGAGAATCAACTGTAACATGCTTGGTTCGGGGCCAGAGAGACAAATATTGGGTCTTTGTCTATTGCAAGTCTCACAAACAGGACTGTAAAGAATTTAAGATTCTTTGGTACAAACTCAACACAGCTGTGGTCCCAGTTGCTTCTCATCTCTCCCTGCAGAGGCAGTTGGAGGCTGTCTCTGCCTTCTCTTAAAAAGCACAAAAGTCTCTTGGTCATGTCACAAAAAATATTTCACAGATTTTGTTTTTTAACTCTGAAAGTTAATTTTCCCCTTTGTGCCATGATCCATACTACAACAGGATTCATATAAAAGATAAGGGCAAAGAGCACTGTCTTCAGAATAATAATTTTTTCTTGCATTTTCACATATCCCATTCAATTTATTTTCCTATTACCTGTTTGCTCCATATCCCTGTGCTTCCTGTATTTCCAGGCTGCTCACAGCAGCTTCCCAGTGTTGCTGGCCATGGGCCAGGACCACAGCAAGTGACTACATCAATCACCTCAGCAGTTTAATCACAGCTTTCCTCTAGTTTGCCCCTTATATCAAGGAAATGGCCTGCAAATCTCACAGATGACACATCCAGGAATGAAAACCTAATCACTGCTCAGCCGAGCCCTGACAGGGCATTGCTGAACCTTGCTACTCAGCACTGCAGGGCACTGCTCTGCAGAAATAACCAGGGCAGCAAATCCACTCCTGATAGTCTGGTCAGGCAAGGTCCCATCTCAGATGTCCTTTGGATTCAAGCCCTGAAAGTTGTTCACTGAAAGGAGGAAGCAAAACCATTTTACTTTCCTTTTGACTCCAGACACACACACCAGGCAGGAACCATGAAAAACTTTGGACATTGGATGCTAGGAATGCATGTCAGGGTCTAAAATCCCTCCACAGTGTTAAGCACTTAGATATTTAGTTTCATAATATGCAACACTTGTCACTGAAAAACAGAGTGGAAAGAGGGATATGATTTTTTCTGCCACCCTGTAAGAGATGCCAGTGCAGAATAAA
Organism: Erithacus rubecula; assembly: GCF_903797595.1. NCBI lineage: Eukaryota > Metazoa > Chordata > Aves > Passeriformes > Muscicapidae > Erithacus > Erithacus rubecula. Next base: position 94,714,255 of record NC_136658.1, read on the forward strand.
GATTCTTCACAAAAAAGGTCTACACATATACTCAGATACCTGTTATCCCTCTATCTATGCATATTTTTACATTCTAAAACAAGGTTCAAGGAGGAACTCCATCACCAAGTCAATGACATTCAGAAAACTACCTGATACTGCAGAAGACATACCTTAGCCACCACCTTCTGCACTCTTCTGGGTAAAGCAGAAGGAGAAAGACAGCATTCAATCCCTTTGAAACTGGGCAGGAATGTAAGAGTCAAAGTATCATAAAGACAGGATAACAGCAGCAAATTGTAGCCACAACCAGCAAAGAACCGGTGTGTGTTAGGTGTGTTTATCCAGGACTCCAAGGACTCTGGGTGGGTTTGCTGGCACTGATTTGAGGTGATAATGAAAAAAAAAAAAAAAAAAAAAAAAATTGAAGGCATTATGTGTTTTTTTTAAATAAATCACACTCACAGAGGTGTCTACAATGAAATTTAAGTCTGGTGTGTCTGAGCCTCAGTCAATAATAGGACTTGTATTTATCACTATATTACACATAAACTGTGCATTAATTGATGTTTATGTGCTCTCTCGAGGCTTGAACATGCACTTGAAACAAAATTGCTAGGATTTTGCAGTCCAATATCCTGCTTGAAATAATTATTTCAGGGTGACCAAACCTGAATACTTTTTTCCTGAATGGAAATAACTAGATTTCCAGCAGACTTAGATAAAGCTCAAAAACCTAAGGTGTTGTTAATGACATTCTTCTGGGCTGTAGGACACTTCAGTTCAACTGTTTCTGCTCCCTGACTGGTGAATTGGGGAAATCAAATCTCTTTTATTTGAACAAAACAAGCAAACAAAAAGAGCAAACTAAAATATAACCCCTACTTTTGTACTTCAGATTCTCCTACTTAGTTTAAATAGAAATGCTGTGTCTTTTGAGATCCACTTATTGCTAATAGTAATACTGAGGGTTTTTTTTTTTAATTGTACCACAACTGCTTGAAGCTAAATTATTGTTTATAATAAAATAAAGCTTTAAATATTACAGGTTATTTTCTCTATCCTGTCTGACATAAACTATAATCTGGATTTTTTTTCTTCCTTTCATAGACACCATCTGTTTGTGACCATTAAAATCCATTTTCTATGCTGAAGGGATGGGAATTCAGAGGGATGTGTTCAGCCACTGTCCAAACAGTACTGTCATTCCTAAGGGATCCATTACAGTTTGACACACCCAAGTATTTATGAGCTATAAACTGCTGGCCTAAAGTGCCGATTAATCACCCTCTGCATGGGAGATACTGACACTGACAGAGCATCTTGTAGCTGTGAAGGGAGAGGAAAGAGTTTAAGATTTTTTTTTTTTTTTTTTTTTTTTAATGAGTAGTGCTTTATGGCATCAGGTTTTTCCCCCTATGGCACCTCGTTTCCAAGCCATTTGCTCTGACAGTTCTCACAGCCAATGTTAAATTAACAGATGTCTTGGAACTGGACACAGAATGAGACAGCTACAAGGCCACCACTTCTCTGCTTCATTGTTTCTACGAGCCACCACCCACTCGGTGTCAAAGCACAGCATCCAGCTGCTTTTCTTGGTGCAATGCTCCTTCCAGGGCTGCTGGAGGGACTGGATGTAGCTCTGACACAGGCTTGACTGAGCATCCCGATCACATCAGGGCACAACCAGAGCAAAACTGCCACGTGAATGAGATTCCTGAAGACTTTATTTCCTGTTATCTCCGACGCAAATTGTATCTCCCCATTACAAAACTGATGTTTTATAAAACTGATTAGAAACAACACAGTCTCTGAAGAAGTCAGACAGCACAGCAAAATGTTTTTCAGCTGAGATTTAATACAGAAGACAGATAATTTCAAGACTTTTGCTCCATATGGCAGGGGAACACATCACATAGTTCTCACACCCACATGAGAAACTGCATAAGGGAACAAAGAAAAGGAAATACAAAAGCTGATAAAAAAATGTAAGTGCAAGGACAGTCAGAAAATTGGCTCTGAACACTTCTGAGGCTTTGTGAACTCAAAAGAATACTGTAAAATTTAGATTGAATTATATCAAAATCTCAAAAAATCACATCCACTGTAGAAACCATCTTATTTTTACACTTGCCAGCCTAATATTCTATCTCTGTGCATGCCCAGATAAGCACGTCTTGTCTAAGCTGTGCTTCTCAGCGCCTGCCACCCTTTGGAGATTTACAAACAAGGCTCCTGATGCTTACATTCCCAGGGGATCCAAACTCACATGCTCAGCGAACACCAACACACATCCACAGCATTTTCTTAAACAAGGCACCACAGACACAATTCTGTTTCATGAAATGGAAAATAAAATAATGAGAAAACCATGACAAGCTGGAGCAGTAGATCTTAATTGTGATAGATTTAATAACCATTGTGCAGTCAGTGAGGCATCAAATGACAGATGTGCACAGATATTTGGGACTGAAACTGCACTCCCCATTCCTTGCTAAGTGTTCTCACCAGTGGATTGCAGGGCCTGAACTATTAAGCCTGTTCCCATGCATTCCTCATCTCCAAATCTTCAGCTGCTTTTTTTTACAGTACGACAGCCTCAGCAGTGTCTCAGTGGCAGCCTGGGCATTCCTTACCAGCCCCAGCTCTCCCACTTTCCAGGTAAGTTCTCTCAGGCTAGTAGAGAAATGTTTTATAAAAACACAATTTCCAGAACTACCTTGAAATTAAATGTGCGATTTTATCACCTGCATCCAATGGGATGACTTCAAGCCTTTTCTGAGTCCTGTTTGGTCTGAGCATCCTGCAGGATGTGAGCCGGCAAAAGCAACCTGTGCTTCATAGTTGCTACCAGCTAAAATTAAGGTACCTTCCCACTTACTGTGCAGTTCATTACCATCTCCAACCACCTTCCCCGGTACCTATATTTCCAATTTATTATTAATTTATCCAATTCATATTGAAAAATCCCAGGCCCAAAAACAGGGATCTAAGAGGTCACCTTTCTTCAGATCTGAGCCCTTAGAAACTTAAAGCTGTACACCTTGAACGCAAATAATAGTATAATCTTTATAAAACCATGAGATGCCATTGAAATGGGAGTATACTAAATGCCAAGAAAAAGGAGTCAAAAAAAGCACACAGTGCTCCTTCAGCAGACTACAGGAAAAAATATTTGCTGGCCTGCTGCAGCCAATTCATATCTCTCAGTACTCAAAAGAAACACGGTTCAGAGATCAGCTTACACATTTTCCTCAAATTCTAGTAAAATTGTTTAAAAGTTTTTAGACATTTACTCCCTATTCTTGGGTTATGTGTCATGGACAAATAACGGTAGATCCATACAGAAGCTGAGTAGCTTCACCTGTATTATAGGAGATCAAAAAGCTATGTGCTTAGTGAGCCTTAGTGAAGAGAGGCAGTGCATTCCTTGGTTCCTCCCAAAGGCTGTGAGCACTCTGCTTTTCTCTGCTGCATCAAGCAAATGAAGACAAAGCTACACAGTTCACATCTATCTCTAAAATTTCTCCACTTCAAACACTCAGAGGTTGGGGGGATTAACCCAGCTACTAATGAGGTTGTTGATCTCAGGTAATCGGAAAATTACTACAGTGCTTGGTAATCTTAAGAAATGCTGTTCAAGGGCAGAGTGTAAATATATTGATAAAAGAGTCAGAAGTTAGAAAAAAACCTACTCTGCCACCTTGTAAAACACGTAAACTATTTGCTTTCGGGAGCTCTGGCTAAAGATGTAAACAAAACTCTGGAGGAATTCCCATTAAAAATGTTCATTTTCTTGCCATGCTTAGCACGGTGACACGATGGAAGTGCCGTACCCGGCGGAAGAAGGCTGCGGCTCGCTGTTTTCGGCAGGCTGGCAATGTCACGGCCGCAGGAGGAGCCGCTCCCAGCCCGGGAGAGCGAGGATGCAGCCGCTGGAGCGAAGAGCTGCCTGGCTGGGCACACCCCACCTCAGCCACAAGAGCCGGGGCTCTTCGGGGTGTCTGCCGGATTCTCTGTGCTACTGATACATAAAGGGAGGCGATTCACTGCTTAAAGGGCTTTTAGTGCTGTGATTTTCCCGGAGCGCAGGCTCTGCCCCCGCCCCGCACGGGCTCTGAGCGCCGCGGAGCCGGGAGCGCTCCCCACAAAACGCCCCCGGACGTGCTCCAGCTGCTGCTGGGGACGAGCCCGTGAGGCGGTGGGTCCGCTCCACCCCGCAGCCTCCGGCTCCTTTCCCTCCCTCCAGGTCCCTGACGGCGGAGCGGCGGAGCAGGTCACATCAGACAGCGCCTGCCCGCCGCCGAGCGCCCCCAGCGCCTGCTCTCCATGCGCAGGGGCGGGTTCCCTTTGTCCAAGGCTCCGGAGGTGCCTCCCCGCCGTCCCGGCCGCTGCCGCGGGCTCGCACCCACCCCGGGCCGGGCGGGACCGCCGGAGCCGCGTCCTCGGCGCCTCCTGCTGGCGGCCGGCGGCGCTGCAGCGCTGCTCCCGGGGCGGGGCCCAAAGCCCGGCCCAGCCCAGCCCCGGCTCACACCCCGGCCCAGCCCCGGCTCACACACCGGCCCAGCCCCGGCTCACACACCGGCCCAGCCCCGGCTCACACACCGGCTCACACACCGGCCCAGCTCTCGGCCGAGACACCAGGCAGACACAGGCCCGGCCCCTCAGCCCAGCCCCGGCCCAGCCCCTCAGTCCAGACACCGGCCAGCCCCTGGCTCAGACACAGGCCCAGCCCCCGGCCCAGTCTCGGCCAGACACTGGCTCACACCCCGGCCCAGCCCTCGGCCGAGACACCAGCCAGACACAGGCCCGGCCCCTCAGCCCAGCCCCAGCTCCGGCCCCGGCCCGGCCCCCGTCTCTCTCGAGGAACGCTCCCTCTTCCCGGGGCGTTTGCGAGCTGTGGTGTGGGTTCCCCGCCCCCGTTTCCTGTTATCTCGGCGGGGCGCGGGGGTCCGGCCGGGGGCGGGCGGGTGAGTGGCGGCTCCTGGTACACGTGTCCGTGATCCCGGATCAGCCCCAGGGCTGCTGCTGGAAAGTGCCTCTGGGGGGTGCCTTTTCTTAGGGGAAGACAGTAAGCTTTTCTTAAAGGAAGACAATATGTCTCTTTCCGTTTTTTGTGTAACCCGTGTTCTGTGATTCCCCCTGAAGAAGGAGGACGTCAGGTAAGGACAGCAGGCTGCCTCTGTCACCTGTATACAGTCCGAGGAATCAACAATGCTGAATTTTATCCAGAGCATTTTCGTAGCTTTAAGTGAAGGCAAGCTGCCTCTTCCCGAAGGATGCGGAAACAACAGGGAATCCAGCCTGAACTTCACATCCTAAGCCACCTGCAAAGCCAGTTTTCCTTCCCAGACATTTCCTCTGGTCACAGAGAAGCCGTGAACAATGAGCAGCAAGATGCTGGGAAACACCTCTGTTCTTTGCAAATAAAGACGTATCTCGAAAGGAACCTTAGATTCTCGGCTCAGATTATTCAGTTCTTACTTTGCTACTTACAAAACATCCTCCCTGTCTGAAAGCAGGAGCTGCATAGCCTTCCCAGTGGGAAGAGTCCTTGAGCTGAGCACTACATCCTGGTGCCACTTCAGCAGGAGACCTAGGAAGCCTGCAGCAATTCTCTCCAGCTGAGCAAACACAGGAACCTCTTGATATGGGAAAATGAAAAAATCAGATGGACAGCTTTTCCCATGCCCCTCCCTGGCTTTATGCCTAGGCATGATGAAGATAAATTACACACGTACATGCAGCTGTGAGCAGGAGCAGGGAAGAAATTTTCTATGCACCAATGTACGACAAGGACACAAATGAAGCAGTCCCTTAGAGTACACAGGCAACACTGCTATTTAATGCAGTGCTGTGGATTCACCAAAACAATCTAGCAGTCTCTGTTTGAGCAGTATCCTCCTCTGTTTCATCCCAGTCCAACTCCCAGTTACATAAAGAACAGCCAACACCCTAGAGCTATTTACTCACGTGTTCTTGGAGAGGAGGTGATTATTATTGCTGGTGGCTCTCAGCAGAAATGTACATGAGATAAGATCTAAGGAGAAAATGAAAGTGAACAATGGTCATTTGGAAACAGGCTGTTCTCTGGGGGTGATATTTTCAAGCAAGTGTTGACTTGTGGGGTCAATGAGTAGCTGAGTGGGAAAAAGGTTGATATGAATAAAATACACACAAGGAGAGGCTTGACTGAAGTTGAAAAGTTTATGGGCTCCCTCGTAAAATTTCCACTGCTGCTTTGTTACAGGCCACATTGGAAAGATCATGTGAGCAGCTTATCATGAAACAGTTCATGTCACAGTTTTCTCCTCCTGATAGAAAGCAGAAGAATCCATGTTTATTTTAAGCAAAGTTTTGAACCCAAGGGCGAAGGGAAGTTTTAAAAGTAACGTCTTTGAAGAGAGTAAAATAGAAAACATCATTGCAGAGTCACATTGTGAATGCAGAAAACAGTATTTGAAATATGAACAGTTCTCAGCTGTTAAACAAGGCATTCACTGTGGATTCTTCATTTTCCCATTTTCCTTTTTGTATTAATCTCAGCTGCGTTGCCAGGCCCACAGGGTGCCTTGCACACCTGTGATGACACATTGCATCCATCCTCTGTTCCTTGGAGGCTCAGCTCTGAAGCAGAGACTGCTGCCTGCTGCCAGGACAGAAATCAAGGGGACGCCTGTACAGATGGGCTTCAGTCTCAGCCAGGACGTGCAGAGATGAGGGGCAACCACAAACTGTTTCTCAAACCCCATCTCAGCTGTGATCTGCCTTTTGACCCACAGGCAGGTAGCTAACTCCCACCTGAGCTCCAGGGGCTCTGGGAGGGCCCCAAAGGCAGGTAAAGGGATTTCATGGGCCTTTGGGGTTTGCATAAGGGTGCAGGTGGGGATTTAATGTCCATATAACCATTATCAGCCTTCAAAACTGCAGAAGGACCTGCCCAAAGACTTTTGAATAAATTGAACAATAAATTCACAGAGCAAGGTATTTGTGTTTCATTACTGGGTCTGCTGTATTGCTGTCTGTCCTATTTTGGCCTCTGTGCTTCAGCTTTCCCCAGAAAACTGCAGAACAATATTTCTGTTCATCCATTTTTTGCATATGGCATTTTTAAAATGCAGTTTTCAAGGATCAAAGCTGTGGTCAGAATTGCCAGTATGGCTGTGTTCTTTTTTTACTAAGTAGCTGACATCACACCTAGTGCACATTATGGCTAGGTTGACATACCCTTTCTTCTCTTTTGTGGTGGAATATCAGTTTGATCCATGTGAATCTTCAGGGTATGGTTGAGCTAAATATGCTTTTATAGAGCATGTTCACTACTGCAATATCCAGATGTTATGGGCAGTAATTAGCAATTAATTTGAACTAGTTACAGTGGAGTTTGTTAAAGAAATTATTGAAGTGGTTTGTAATTAAAGTAATATACTCATACAAATTTTAAAGATAATTTTGCTTTATTTTAAAAAAACAAGCAATGGCAAACATCAAAATAATCAGCTTTGTTAGATCATCTTGATTGTACTAAAACAGTAATTAAAACCCAACTGTGTTCTTTATATCACTAATGGGAATCTTCAAATTAATCAGATGCTTTTTTTTGCCTGTTTTTCAGTGCAAGCTACATAGTCAGATTTCTGAAAACTGAAACTTAATTCTCTCTTTCAGTGGAAAAGATGGATGAAATAGAGATGTATCTTCTTGAACTGAAAAGTTTATTGAACAACAAACACTTTTTCAGCAGAGACACATTCATATTTCCTGGCTGAGACGTAGAAGCAATCAAAATACATAGCAAGCCAGGCACTGTTGTTTAGTGAAGCTTCTGTTGATTTGAATAGGTTCTGTATGATACTGTTGGGCTGTTAATATGTCAAAATTACGTACCCTGAGCCACTGCTTAAAGATGTATTGTGTTTCAAAAAGTCTGATAAGCAAAAGCAAGGAAGTATAATAGGGATATTTGGGGGGGATTTTTGAACCTTAGTTTTGTGACCAAGAGTACAGACATGCTCAGGTCCAAGCTGCTTATGAGCAGCTTCATCCAGGATATCATTGGTTAGCCAGGGACAAGTTAAGAAAAAGCCAGTTAAGAAACAGTCAAGCCTGCTCTTTTCTTTTATTTAGAAGTGTTAACACACCTTTAGACAGCAGACAATGTCCATGCAACACACTGCAAATGCATATAAAATGCCTCTTCTGAGTGGATTTCTCTTTCTTCCATGGCAACATACATAGAATGTGGGGGTCAGTACAAGCTCAGCTGGAGTCTGTGTGACCAATTACTGTTGTGTAACTGCAGCATCTCATGCTCAAGGACCGTGGTAATGACCACAGTAGTGACCACATGTATTTGTTTGATAGAAGAAAAACTTTCTGTATTAAATTGGATGTTAATTCACTGGGGCATGTTTAATGTGACAGAACTTGCCCCCAGTTGCAACATCTGGAAGTTAACACTGTGGAATGAATGAGACTTTGAGGTGCCTGAGTGTGTCTGCTGCCAGTGAGAGCACTGTGGGCAGTGTGACTGGTGCTGGCTGGTGTTCAGCACACACAGCTGGGAACTAAGTCTCCAGGCATCCATTTAGGTGTTTGAAAACAATATATTCTTCTTGCTCCTCTAATGATGGATGATTTCTTCTTCATTCTGCTAGAATAAGGTATTTATTGACTAAAATAATCTACTGAATTCTCCTTCTCATTGCAGGGGCATTAGACTGGATGATCTTTAAAGGTCCCTTAGAACCCAAACTATTCTGTAATTCTAGGATTTACTTTCTTGCACCACCTCCAGATTAGCATTGCAAAACCTGTATTAGAACTGCTGTAACTTGCAACACATTGGTAGTGTGCAACTCAGATTTCTTCTGTTTAGGATAGAGTGTGGACTGGAAACCAAGGAATGAGTAAAAGTACATTTCAAAACAAATCCATAAATGTGAGTCAAGACAATTACTGCTTAGGCATAATCAATGCTATCTGACCAGTGAATAAACTCACTAAGCAGCTAACAGAGAAGAAACTGGAATTCCTTTATGCGCACAAGAAGAAATCTCTTGCATAGAGGCTATGGAGATTTTCTCCCTTTGGATTTGTGAGGGAAATAGCCTCACAGTAACTTCCCATATGCTACTAAAGATTTTCTATTTCATTTATACATCTGTAGTCTACTTTTATATGAGGCAGTTACCCTAGGTAAGTAACCCAAGTGATAAATCTAGGCAGAGAAACTTTAACCTACACCTCAGTTTTCTTCCATAGGAATCATGGTATTTACTGCTCTGCTAATGCAGGAGCTGAACTGGAAAAGGAGCTTTTGAGCATTTGTATGAGATGATGGCAGCCATTTGCCCTTGCTTGGGTCAGTCCACTCTTATCCCTGTATTTTAATAACTAGGTTTCCAGCAAGGCAGGATCTTTGCTGAGATAGAAGACCTTGTCCTTGTTTTTGTTTTCTACATAGATGCTCCCTTTTCTTGGATATTTCTTTTTAAGATGGCTTCAGATTTCAATTGCTACAGTATGTGAGGGTCTGAGATTAATTTTTTTGGCTTCTATATGAAATGGGAAAGACTTTATTGTTTGGATTTTTTGTTTTTTTGTTTTGTTTTGAAATCCCAGTTGCATGAGGAGAGACTAGAAGCACAGAGATTTTACAACTCTGATTCTCAAACACAGTGAGCTGCCACTCCTACGTGGCAGAAATTCTTCTGTGTGTTGGAGGATCTGAGCATGATTTGGTTGGAATCACTCAGAAAGCACGTGGCAGACTGGGCAATCTGGGCAATGAACAATAAACAGGCTTGGTGTGCATGCTGAACAGCCCTCCAGCAGCAAGAGGTGAAGATAAGTGACCAGAAGGGTTTGGAGAGGGTGCTACATCTCAGCCTAGGGCCTTTAATGAGTTTAACCTGATCCTCTCTTTCAGCACGGCTTGAATTATTAGATTGCACTGAGAGGAAGCAGTTTTTGGGATTTGTGAGGCATAGAGAAAAGAAAGTGTGTCCATACCAAACATTTTTTAAGATGAATATATTGATGTCATTACTCCCCATTTCTGACTCAGTGCCCACAGTGTATGTGTATGAAGTGATTAATTTTTCTTGACTGCACTTGCTGAAATAACTTTTTAATCTTCACTTTAAGCATAAGAGCACATTTGCTACAGTCTTTACACATCTTACTTTTCTTTTTAATCCACAAAATATTCCCTGTAAATTTTAATTCTAAATGCTACAGTATAAAAGAAATTTTAAATGAGACATATCTTCCGGACAATCAGACATTTTAATGGAAAAAAAAATATTTCCTAAATCTTTGCTATAAAGCTGGTCATGTTTTATTTAGCAAAATAGACACAGCATTGAATATCCATTTTTGGGTTTTTTTTTTCTTTGTAGCACAGAAGGCTCAAAATGAAATTCCTAGAACATTAGTGTGACAAAGGGGCAAAAATGCACCAACAGTCAACTGTTACCCATAGAAAACCTACAAAGAGCTTTAAAATGCAAACACCTTGCACTTCCAGAGGCAAAGCCTGAACAAACAATTGCAGTCTCAAAAATGCCTTAAACTGAGGGATTTTGCATTCCTTAGGACCACTAAAAAAGTGAATTTCCCCCCCAAAAAGGGTCATGCACTGAGAGCATTCTGCTACTAGGTGCCCAAGACACAATCATGACTGTTACCTCTGGGTCACCAGCCTACTCAGACATTCATCCTGGTTAGACAGTGTGCCATGCACTTAATAAAGGTCTTCTTTCATCCCCTGCAATCTTGTGTAAACTGTCACTTCTCCAGAGCTTTGCAAAGTGTGAATTCAAGCATGCAAACTCCTAATGATACAACAGGAACTTGTACCAGCACAATCCAGCTGCCACATTAAGGTCAGGCCTGGAGTTCACTGTCATACTGTTGAAGACATAGTGACCAGTAAACTCCCAAATAATGTGTTCATTCAGGGATACAATAAAAGAAAGTTCACTTGAGTGACAGGAGATACCAATATTTACATGTATTTCAGTACTATCCAGTACTGAAACATGGTAAAAACCTTTAGAAATTAGATATACAGGGGTCTTTGCTCCACCAGCTGAATTTGTGCTGGGGTCAACAGCTCACAGCTAAGTCTGTAGCAGAAAGAAGAATAGAAGCCCTTACCTGCTGTGCCTTCCTGGTCTATAACTGCATTTTCTCTGTCCCTGCACATGAACACCCCACATCTACCCACTCTTACCCACACTGCGTGGGGAAAAGTAGTTGAACTTGGGCTAGTTAATTTTGCTATAGCTTGGTATCAGATATATTTGCCTTAACACAGTTCTCTATTACCCCACCCCAAATCCTCAGATGAGGATTTATTTATTCTCTGCTTGGACATGTTTGCTCAACAAGTAACAATGATTCTGCACTGCCAACTATCCATGACATTTGTCACACTTTAATGGCAGCTGTAATTTCCTTTCACAAAAAGGAGAGCTCTGGCAGCACAGCTCAAGAGGGATCCTCTTCTAAGAAAGAAACTGCCTCGAGAAAAAAAAATCTCCATTTTGTGATTATATTTGAGATTATTTTCCTCTAAAAATTAAATTCTCAAAGTTTTTAATTAACTAAAATTAAGACAATCAGTGATAAATTTTGGAATAGACACAAGCTTTGTGTATACAGCAAGGATATAAAAAGTCAGTTATTAGTCCTGAAAAGGCAACTTTGGATGCTGTCTTTCCTCCATTCCTCCAAAAGTCTTTGCAACTCCATGCAAACGTATATTTTACATACAATACAGGACAGTCATGTTCAACTCTTTGCTCTGATGTATATTTAAGCTATTTAAATTTAAAGAGTTCCAACAAGGGCTGTAAAAAAAATCTGACACACTAATCCCTAACCTTTGTCATCCCCCCTCCCTTCTCTTCCCTCCCCCTCCCCCCAAATAATACTCTCTGGTGAAAGTAACTTGTAATGCCCTTTGCAAACAGTGTCACAGCAAGTGCTGGATGTGGAACTCACACCAAGCTGTTCATCTCATGTGGCTGTAAGAGACTTGCTCCTACATGGATATTCCAGCATGGAACGAAGAAACCCTTCCTGACTAAACTGGCCTAAAGTATTTATATGTTCCAATGAAACACTTCTTTTGAGATATGAAACATTTTTATTTTTCCCAAGAGAAACCCTAGGTCAGCTCTAACCACCATCTCTTTGTACATTTGGTGTTGTACATAACATATTTAAAGGGAACCCATGTTATCAAGAATTCCGTTGGTTTGTGACTTCTTTTGGGTGTTTTTTCTGTTCCCATTGTAATTTTTCTCTTTTTCCCAGATGGGGCCAGCTTCTCCTTTCTCCCACCATCCACAAGAAGAGCTTAGCTCCTGGGACACTGACACCCTTCAGCTTTTCACTGTTGTCCCTGCAGGTGCAGCAGACACTCTGCTGTCACTGGTAAAATGGCATAACTTTGCCTGCACCCTGCATGGTGTTCATTCCAGCAGTGTCAAAACGGTTCAAGCCCCAACATGAAAAGCAGGGCCTGTGATGAGGGAACTTCTTCCAGTTTTTTAATATAAGATTTGTTCACCCTGTCTTCTTGACTTGGCAGTCTATAGAAGACTCCTACCACTCTGTCTCCTTTGTGACTTTTCTCCTGATCCCATAAACTGTTGACAGACTTATCATCTTTTCCATAGCAAAGCTCCACGCAGCTGAGCTGCCTCTCTGTGTGCAGCACAACCCACCAGAGCACTGGAGTCACGGGGGATATCCCACAGCATCCTGGCAGGAGCCAGGCTGAAGAAGCAGCTTTGATGCAGTGCTGCAACTGGGCAACTGCAACTTTGACTGCCCAAAGAGTTTTCTTAGAGTCTCCTGCTTAGCTCTGACCCAGAGACAATCAGTCTGCTAATTGGTTTGATAAAGCCACAGAGAAAGGGCACTATTATGCTTCCCTTTACTTACAGAGCAGTAATCAACTCCTCTTAGGTTGCTTTTTAGGCAAGCTGGTCCTACAACAGTTCAACAAATGGGAGATGTTCTGATGAAGAGCAGACTAAATGTGTTCATTCTATAGATAGTGGAAATGTAACTTTTCTCAGTTGCTTTCAGGTTGTGAAGCAGCTTTTTAAATGAGCATCTTAATCCACTGTTTGGCATTGCAAGTTTCACACATGGACCATCTGCCTCTTGTTTACCCTCTTCTCTCTGGTCCTTCTCTTTCATTCTCACCTCATATTAAATTTCTGGCTGAAGATATGCTGAACAGTTGGTCTGAACAGCAGAGCCACCTGACATCTGTTTTCAGAAAACAAAGCTAATCAATTGACAACTCAAGGACCAGACCTTTTGGTTTTTTACATACACTTCTGAGCTACTTTCAGAAGTGCTGCCAAAAGATCTGGACATGCTTTATAAGAGCAATGTCTCATTAATCTGAGAAAACTCTTCATGACTCTATACTAATCCCTTTTGAGCATTACAGCTATTATACTCTTGCCAGTATTAGTCCTTCCTCCTTCACATTTTATAGAAAATAGCATTCTACATCACCCATGGAAAACAAAGGTCATTTTATATCATAGATGATATTGTATCTATAATCCCAGTGTGCACACAAATGCATATCTCCAGCTTTCTGGTCTCTCTCAAAACAGGTACAAAGGCTTACATATATGCTGTAGGAAAAGAGGCCTTGGGAAAGTATTTGCTCACAGTAGGTTTAGAATACATCCAAAATTTCTGTGTAACATAAGGAAAAATATTCAGCATTTCCTAATGACACATAAAATACATGGAAGAATAGGAGACTGAAACTTAAATTTAGTCCTAGGTCTGACTGCTCTGACAAATAATTGCATGCCTGGACAGCAGGTACTTCAACTACAAAGCTGACAAAACACTTGGTGAGACTCTTGAGGACTGAGTTACTTGGTAAGATTCAAAGCCAGCATGAGTGTCACAACTAGAGCTGGAGAGCTGCCTTCCTTTACTAAATTAAATATCTATTGCCACCTACTGGCTAATTTGCTATGTTAATAGAACAAACTGCTGATGTCAAGGTTTCAAAATCCACCACCTGTGTTGCCTCCATTTGAAAATTATATATACTAATAGTAGAATAATTAAAAGGTTTCTTCCATCATTTTTTAGTGAGGAAATGATAATTGATAGTTTTTTCTTCTTTCACAATGTATGTCAATAAAACCAGTTTCAAACATTTAAAGGTACCATCATGTGGCCATATTTGGCTATGGTAGAGTGTATAATGTGACTGTTAATAAATGTAATTAGTGTCCTGGTCTGCCTGTACCTGCCCCTTTTCTTAGACACATAATATGCCTCAGGGAAGAGAATATATATTTTAGTTTGTTTGACTAAAGCAGAAGAGATCCCAGCAGAAGAGCTGGATGGGTGTAGGTGCTAGAATTATAACCATATTTAAGCAAGGCTGTAGTCTAGATGAAAAATGATCAGGCAGCAGTAAATATATTGTATAATTTCTGCTGTTAGCAATCAGTGAATTAAACTGCACTAAAAGTGCAGCTAATTATGCTAATTTATGAAGCAGCAAAGCAGAGTGGCATCACATTCTGGAGAAAAAATTATAAGAGTACAGTTAATCTGTAAAATAATATAGTACTGCAGTAGTGCATTTTTCCAAGAAAATCCAAACAAGATTGAATTCAAGGATTTTCTTAAGTGATAAAGACAGGTTGCATTTGATTTTGGTTCAACACAAGTTTTGCCAATAAAAACCCAAGAATTGCACAGGATGAAGAAAGTCTCCTTAATTTACATTGGCCCTAAATTTATTCTGCCACCTTCCTCCAGCTGATTGATGCTGTATCATGTAAATGTTATTCTACCAATTCAGCCAGTAAAGGGCTTTTTCAAAGCTTTGATGCAAATTACATCACTTTAAAAGAAAAAAAAAAAAAAACAAAGAAGTTGAAATGTGGTTTGCCTACATTTATATTGAAACAGGTCAGAGAGTGCTCACTGAACCTGCACCAATTCAATGGATAAAGGCAGTAACCTTTGGCTGCTAATGAATGTAAATAGTTGCAGAAAGGAGTTTTTTAGTTAAGGGTAACCAGAATCACAAGAGGATATTTTTCACACTTCCTAAATTGTCTCCTATTACACAGTGTTGTAAAATAATTTTAGCATTTAGCTTAGTCTGCATTTAGCTGAAATATCTCTACTCAAATATGAGATTTTTCTAATGAGGAGTTTCAGATACAGTAATTTAGATGTATTGACTTTACATGTTCAGCTGATTTCCTTGCATTTATAGATTGTTCCTGTGCAGACCACCCCTCCTAAATTTCACATATGGCTATGTCTTTAAATTTCATTAGTGTTAAGCACAATGCAGTGAAGGAAAACTACATATTCAGCAGAAACCTGTATTAGATACCTACATAAATGCTCTCTTCAAAAATTGGCAGCAGCAGTAACCATTTCCAGTGGGACACGTACCAACAAGCAGTCTCAAACAAACAGCCACTTGACTTTCATAAACAGAAACCTGCTTAATCCTTTCCTCCAATTGTTGGTATTTACTTTCTACTGAAAACAGAAACTGTACTCTTAGGCTAAGAGAGCTCTGAAGCCATTCTTCAGAAAGCACTTGGAGAATGAGCAGTTGATGTCTTAGAAAGTTGACAGCTGTTAACGTATCTTAGAAAGCATCTGTAAAAACATCTGTGAAGGATAAGCTATCATGGGTCCCTAAACAATATTATATATTAGACCATCTCCTCTGAGAAGCTACAGTGTACTGAAGTACTATGCAAATACAGAATTACTGTAGCCTCACAGTTTGCCTCCTTACCAAGTAACAGCAAGGTTCTGGAAAGAGAGCAGGGTTAGGTTAGATATTAGAAAAAACTTATTTTCTCTCCAGGTGATGAGGCAGTGGAACAAGGTTGCTCAGAGAAGCTGTGGATGCCCCATCCTTGGAAGTGTTCTAGGCTAGGCTGGATGGTGTCCTGAGCAAAGGGATCTAGTGGAAGGTGTCCCTGCCCATGGCAGGGGGCTGGAATGAGAGGGTCTTTTAGGTCCCTTCCAACCCAACCATTCTATGATTCTGTGAAAGCTCTGCCGCAGCCCTTAGCTGGACAAGCAGCAGTCAAAATACTTCTTTCAGGATGACAGAATATCTATAATTTTTTACCCTGGTGGTCTAAAATACAAGTTCCTTTTAATCTCTCTATGCTGCATTTCTGTTTTAATCTTTTTCCTGTGCTCTCTTACCCTTTGGCAACTTTTCACAGCTGTGAAAGTTACCTTCTGTAGGTGACTGAATTTGCAGATTTTTGGCAGCTGGGAAGTTTAACTCAGACTACAGTATGGCAAAACACAGTATTTAAAATACGGTGAGGACAAAGTGCTAACCTTTTGTTTTAGTACCCTTCAAAGAGAGATGGTGAGGGGAACAGCTGCTGTGTGCTGGAATTCCCACACAATTAATTAGTGGAAACTAACCTGTGAGCAGCCAGGGGATGGCGATCTTGATTCACAACACCACAGCCTGAACACTGGAACGCTGAAAGGCTTGCACAAAAAAAGTACATCCAGTCACTTACTCCTCATTCAACGCTATGGCAAGTTAATAAATTCCTCTTGTCTCAACCAGGCTTGGTGTTAGTAATGCCACTAAGACCTACAGGCTGAAAAGTTTAGTGTTTATCCACCATGCATCATAGAGGATTTTTCAGAAACATTTTATTAGAGACTTCAGATGTATTCAAAGAGAATTTAATAAACTGAAATGGTTTAAAGCGTATCCAGTGACATAATGAATAATGGCACTTATAAAAACAATCAGTCAATTTTATGTTCATATTCTCTGTACTCTTTGATTCAAATTTGTACACTTTTTTCTATTTCAGGTATGATTTTTTTTTTCCCAGGCATCAAATTAAAGTCAGGGTAGCTACTTTAGAACAGTTATAATCATACATATTTTATCAGGGAGAAAAACCGAGTGTTTGTATTAGAAGTGACAGTAAAAAATAAAGGAAAAAAAAAATCTTATCTCACAACCATAGTGATAATCTTGTAGTCCCCAAATCTGATTTGGATGAGTTTAATAAAGCAGGAGCTGAATTTTCTTCATGTAACAATCTGAGATCTCTGTGCATAAGAAGGAAGTCAGGCAAATGTGAGTCACATGAGCAAAACCACAAAAAATTTAAAACCACACCATGCACCTTAAAAAATATTTCAAGTTGCAGCTCTACATTCTAAAACCAATCTAAGTTTTTCAAGTGCTTTCCATCTTCAGACCCATTTCAATTAAAATTCCCTTTGTGGAAGAACAGAAGACATCAGAACAAGAAATGCCAACCTACTATTGTGTGGGGAGAGCTCTCATTAACTGCAGTACAGCACTACAGTATATTATACAAACTTCCAGCTGATAGCTCCAGCATAAAATCCCAAAGAAGAGCCAAAGGTGTCTCTCTGAGAGCTGTTGGACACATTGCTGCTGGCGCCTGCATTTGGATTTTTAGAGGACCTGCACCTTTGAGAAATGTTCCCACAATGTGAATGCAGCTAATTCCACCAGTGAACTGGTTTTACCTCTAGCATCCTACAGTTGGAGATCATATTGAAAACAGCAGAAAGGCTGAATTTCCTAGTCATGACCTGAATGTTTAATTTTTGTTAAGCTCACAAATTGTTAGAGAAGGTGGTTTTGTTTTTTTTTCCTTATCCACACAATAAAGTTAAAATACAGGCAAAGAAGTATCTGGATTTACAGCCTGTTACCCATTGGAGTCTTGAAGCAGCTCTCTGCATGTTCTAAGATAAGTTACTTCATACAATGCTCTGTAGGTGTTCAAGCAGAGAAATAGCATAAGATGTCTGGACAGTTATTAACTTCACAGCTTGATTTACTGTGAACTGACTTCTCTATGCAAACAAGCTTGGCCTGAGCAAGAGCAGGAGAGTTTTGTCTACTGGACAAATTATCAGGGAATGGCAAAAGAATGGAAAGTAGCAAAAGAGAAAGTTGCAGGGGAGTGCTGTTCATCCTATTGCCTTCTTGAAGTGTATTTTTCATGTGGAAAGTGCCTGGCTGCTGCTCAGACTTTCAGACTTCAGTGCCATAAACAAATCCAAGAAGATTCCCAGATCCAATTCCTTGAAGCTCTCTGAAATGTAAATGATCCCTTATAAGCAAGTCAAAGGCTTCTCCCTTACCAGGAAGCTAGAAATTAATGGAAAGGGGCAAAAGAGAAAGTTACACCTAATGGGAGACAGGGAAAGTTGCCCTGATCCTCAGCACTGAGCAGCTTTGGCACCAGGCACAGAGATGCACACACTGTTATGTCCTATGGCATCTCCTGTGTTTGTGGGGAAAGGGATATAGCTCTGGAAATACTCAGAAAGGTTCAATACAGCTTAGGGAAGTTAAGTTATGGCAGAGGTTTTCAATGGCCAAGCAGTCTGTAAAATCAGAAAATAGGTCTGCAAACATATCTGAGAAGAGTGAACTTAATAATATTAGCAGGCTGCAGCTTATCCTCAAGTCTGAACTTACACTGGGCAAGCTGGTGAAAGTCTGCAAAGCAGCTCCATGTCTGGGGAGAGCATCTTACAGAGCACATGGACACTTCAGCAACTGCTTAAGAGTAACCTTACTTAAGAGTAAGTATTTATGCTGAAATACCATAAATAGGGTCTGCATAAATACGGTCAGCAAAGAAAAACTCTGTGCTTGCTGTGTAGGGTCAAGAACATAGACAGCAACCTTCTCAGATAACTTCTCTCTTGTCCATTCATACCTTAACTTGCTCTCAGCTTTCATCTGCTCCTTGCACCTTCCTCTGCCTGTATAGTTGCACCATTACAATAAAGATGGTACAGTTTTACAACTACTGACTTTGCAGGATCCCTCTGACCAGGCACTTCTGTGTCAATGGATAAATGGACTCACAGCACACATGCAGACTTCAAAAAAAGCTTCAAAGTCTTTCTGGATAAGGAGAAAAAAGTGAACTAAGAAAACATGAATACAAGATAACTCGATTCATACATCAATTTCAATTTGCCATATCAGATTATGTTGCACCTGGATGTTTGATGCTGTCAAGGATGATTTAAATTAAAGTACAGCTTATCTGTTAACACAAACACTCACATTCCCTCAGACTCTTCAGTGCAAAGATCGTATCTTTGACTTTCATGAAGTACCTGAAAAAGAGCCCTAAAAAGCCATGACAAAAACTAATATTATCTTTGGAAACAGTGACATGATATATGAACTGAAATAACATTGAATATATAAGGGAATATTCTCTATATTTGAGGACAAGATAATAAAAGCAAATAAAAACAGGATAATTCCTTTTTTTCCCATGATTTCAACCCATGCACTGAAGTTGTATTTCATCTAAGCTGATGTCATGTTCAAGTGATAGGCAAAAATTTTCAATGTCAGAAAGTGAAAATTGCAATTTTTAGTCATTAGATTAAAAAAAATGATTCTGTAGCCAATTAATCTATGATGAATGTCTTTGCTTGCTGTAAAAAAAAAAAAAATCTACTTTTATCTGGTAATTCTAATTATTAAAAACTCTGCTTTAGTATGCTTAAGTCATATTGCCTGTGGACACTGGGAGAAAAATCACACTAAATATTAATTACTCTTTACACTTGTCATGTTTTAGAGCTCTGAAAGCTTCATCCTCACATGAAAAGACCTAGTCTATCCCAAAATTCTCATCCTCAAGGCAAAAACCCAGAAATTGTATAAGAACTCATGGAACATGTCAACGTTAGCGTATTTAAAATGTAAAAAATTTATCAGACAGCCACAGCAGATGCCATCAAAAGCAGAGCAGAAGAATCTATGTGTAGTAGTAATTGAACAAACACCTATCTGGAAGCAGTTGTGATTTGTAGAAAATCTGTAACAGCCACATTTGAACAGGTTAATCATACTGATAGTGCAGATCCCACTACTACTGTATCCCCACATTGTTATTTTGCAGCATTTAAAACAATAAATTCTCAGCAGCCCTTTCAGAACCTGCAATGCTGGACTTTTACAAGGAAACACAAGGAAATGCTGATGGGGCTTCTCAAATAAAGAATTCAACCAGAAGAGTCCCAGACTCCTCTTGACACTCAAAAATGCTACTGACATCCCAAAAGGCAGCTTCTAACACAAATAGGGAAAAGACAGACATGAAGCACAATAGTAGTATATCAGGAGGAATGCTTTTTAGAATTTCATGTTTAATAGAAAGTTTAATTGTATAAATATATTAAGCAGTGCATAAAAAATTAAATTGTAGAATATTATATTATGGGAAAGATTTTAAGTTAAGGATATGACCATGATATCATATTCCAAAATGTATTCAGGTAGTCTGTAGGGTGAAAGCACATAAAGTGAGAGGAAAGGAATTTACTTCACTAGTAATGAATTTCAAATGTCTCGTGGGTACTTGAACAGACTCATGTAACTTTTGGTGAAATCAGGTGCAGAAAGGAAACAGAGACCACCCAACGTCCTTATTTTCCTGATTTTTGGTCTTGTTTTCTTTTTTCATTTGAGTGAACTTTATGTCTTTAGGAGAGGCCATCGAAAGAACATGAAAGCATCAGGCCACACAAATTAGTGTGATAATTCACACTAATCAGGGACTCAGTCTTGTGGCCACCTCACAGGATGAGGGCTGAGGGCATCAGACAAGTCACATGACAGCTCATCATGCACCCACATGGTATCTCCCAAAATCTTCACTAAGGCTGAATTCTTCTCTTCCCACAATTCTGGAAGGAATGCAGCACCAGGCTTGACTTGTAAAAATTTAGGCTGAGCTCAAGAGGATTTAGGTTGTTTTTTTTTTTCTCTCCACCCATCATTCTCAGGATAATTTTTCCTGAATTCATGAATTTTAGAATCTCAGGCAATAGTAGTCTTCTAGCCAGGAGTATAATTATCTGGGAGAAATATGAAAGATGTTTTTCACTTCCTACAGTTACCTACCAAGCAAATGACTGCTTCCACTGAAAGCTTGCTGTAACACAGGAGTCCTGCTCAGCCCCTCCTTTGAGGGATGGAAACTTACAGAGGGAAGAGGCAAAGGCAAATTGTGTGTGCTGCTCCTGCATCTGAGCAGGAATCCTGGTGGGCATGGACTGAGCACAGGACCCCTGGCAGGGGGAATGTGGTGGATTCAGGAGTGGAGGAAGAAAACTGAGCTTCTCACAAAACTGCTCTTAGCAAAAGGAGAACAGGGAAGAGCAGGCAATGAGGAAGATCAGAGACAGGGGACAGACACAGCGTGTGTCACTCAGAGCATCACCCTTCACACAGAGACAGTGGGATGCTGCCAGGGAGCTCGTGCAGTGGGATGCTGAAGGTGTGCACAGAGCAGGCTCTTAGTGAGCCAAGAAGCATGAATGCACTTTGCTTTATGTCAGTGTCAGAGGAAGGCTGTAGCTGAGGTCATGGAAGCACAGAAAAAACCAGAGCAAAGCAGCTCTCCTATGAGATTGGCTATTCTTTAATTTGAGGTATTGGCCAGCAGACCCTGCTCTGTTGGACTTGCACAGCAGAGCAGCTGCATTTCAGAAATATTCAGAGCTCAGTAAGAACCTCATGGGTCCTTCTCAGTCCAGTTTACACTACAATTAAGTGTGGGATATGTTGTGTTTTCTGATCTTATTATTTAACTACATCTGAAAGTTTATTTCCTGACTTACTGTGTCTATTCAAAGCAATTGTAGGCAATTGCATGCATTTTGAGAACTCCTAAGAGTTCTCACTTTAGAAAAGCCACATACGAAACAATCCCTCTCTGGAAGAAAGTCACATTTTGGCAGAGTTATCAATCGGTTAATGGCTTTGTTTCATCATAGAAAATGGAGCCAGAGACCTGAGATATAAAGGAAGCCTTTAATAGCAAAGCAAAATGAAAGCTGGGAATTGCTTCAACCAAGTGTGAGAACTGCAATTTTTTTTTACAGTGCAATAAAACATAGCAAGTTGATTCTATGCTTCTATTCCATACTCTTTTTTCTCTAACTGCTATTATTTTCAGTTACTTCAAGGCCCATTAGTTTATTTTCCTCTCAGATTAATTTGTTTCAGCTCTATGTCCTTCTTAGTTAGGCACAGGATATTTTTAAACATCACATTTGAGGACTCCTAATCATTGCACTGCTGTGGATGAACCCATTTAAAGACTGGCAAACAAACCACTACCACTAGATGAATTGTCTAAACACATTTCCACTTGTGTTATTTCTTTCACCTTCATACATACCTGTGGCCCATTACTACTCCTGACAAGGGAAATGCATCCACAACCACACCAAAAGGGCACATCTGTAGATCATGGTATTCTTCTTTTATATAAAAAGGAAGTTACTGGAGTAACTGGTTCTACTGGAGTTAATTGTATGTTCATAATTCATAATTCTATATGCATTAAAAATAACTAAAAATAACTGTAATTATCATGAGGTGTGTGCCTGATTGGCAAATCACCATGATTGAATGCAATAATGCACTCATTTCCTAGATAAGGCAGAGCTAGAGATAAGCATTTTACTTTTGAGTACAGAGTGACCAGCATGAAGACTAAACAGCTCAGCTTCATTAACTTGCCTTTCATAGACCTTTTAAACCATTATCATTCTTTTATCAGTATCAATTTTCAGCAAATCACCATTCCATTTAAACTGGAAGGAGCTGTGCTAATGAAAGAAACAAAAATTACTTTTTCTGAAAGCTGAATTGCACATCCTAGCAGATGACAAGTGCTAACACACAGGAGCTTTTTCTCTCCCACTTTCCATTCTTTTTGATTCTTGCATAATTTTCCTCTCGAAAAAGCCTCTGACATAAGCTTAACTCACTGTAATTGTTGTTGTGGTTTATGATTTGACAAGATGCAAGATTAAGAGAAATAAGATTTTAGATCTTGTTTTCTAATTACAGAACAGTTTTCGGATTACTGGTCTTAAGATAAATTCTGAACAATTCTGAATGTGAAGAGCAACAAAAACTTAAGACAAAGGTAAACTAAACAAGAAATAGAATAAAAGCATTCTTTCCCATAGCACTAATACAAATGGATACAGCAGAAATTAAACTGATAATAGATAAAAGCTTTTTTTCAGGACCTAAGGGAGTCTAATTAACTTATTTCCAGAAATGGGGTAGAAGCATCATACTGATTTTATTGTCAGATATTTGGCTAGAAATCAAGAGCTTCAAAAGACATTAATAAGCAAAAAGGTAACATTTGACAGTATAGAAGACAGGATAATATAAACTGTGGGCTCATTAATTTAAGAGTTCCTGAGGACATGCTGAGAGCAGACAAATTATGGGCTGCAAAAAAGAATCTGAAGTAAGTCCCAAAGATTAATCATACCAAAAATAGATTATCAGCAATTTCCTTTCCATGTAGTAAGAGCTACCAGCAGACTGGAAAATGAGCAATCAGGTTCATAAAATAGGTTGCAGAGTTTGCTCTGACCTGCTGTGGCTGCTGTAGGATTCAAGCCATCAGCATATCAGCATTGCATGTAGGTACATGAAATCATTGCTGGATATAGGCAAACTCCTCATTTCCATTTATTACTTTTTCTGCCAAGGTCATAAAAAAGTATCTGATAAATGTGCAGTATTCCAGATGATGTTACAACTGACAGAGCAGGCCACATGCCAGATTTCATTTATCATTGCTAGCTGATTGATGCTCTTTTTCAGAGGTGAATTTGGGTTGGTGTTAATTTCTATGATATTTTACCTTTGATTAGCAGCATTGCTGGTGCCATTTCCTACAGCAAAAAATGGTCCATCATCTTCAGGAATTTACCATAGGTAAGCCAGAAAACTTAAACCATGTTCTTTCTTTTCTCCACAAAAATATATTAGAAGGAGAGAAGGTTGTTAATGGAACAATATGCAGTTCTCCTGAGACAAAAAGCTTTCTAAAGAAATCATATTTATAAATAAAATCTACTGTATTATGCTAATCAGATCTAAAGTACAGACTCTTTCCAAACATATATTGTAAATGTAAGCATCTAAATTCTCTAAGGAGAGTAGGTTTGGAAGTAGAAATTCCAAACCCAAGCTATTTCAGAACTATGATGGAGATACTGTGGGTTTCAACAATACTCTACAAAGAAGCATAAGGACCACTGAATATTTCTGATTTCAACAGATATAACTCTAATTTTAACATATATAATTTCTAAACAGTCCTGTTGTTTCAACTATAGCTATTACAGATGCAACCGTTCAACATTTTTATCACTTAGAGCAATAGAATACAGAAATTATGTATAGGAGGATCCACTGAGACCTACAAAGTCACCATGACTGCAAGGCAAAATTCAGATTGATACTCAAGGAGAAAATGAAATTAAAATGGCCATTGTAAATGTCAGAACATTTCAGTAAGTTGTTATCTCTACATAGCAAAGTAACGACTCTAAGAGAAAAATAGGAAAGAGCACTCTCAGACAAAATCACTGTGAATGTAGCTTCTATTTCAGGAAAACAAGATAAAAAAATACAAATAAGTATCTTCACTAGCTTCTTTAAGAGTGGGAGAAAAAAAAAGAAGGAATAAATACCCAGTGAATATTACTTCATTTATTCCACAGCATTGCTTCTAGGCTAAGATGATATGCAAGATAGTTGCAAGGAAACTGGCTAAATACCCAGAAAAAATAAATCCTCTAACATCATCTGTGAATGTGTAATTTCTCTCAGTCTGATTCTTCAACACACCTACAGCACTTTTGGCAGACTCTGGAACTACAGACCAGCTGAGGAAACAGTCTTGAACAGTGCCAATCATAACACTTTTTTAAATGTGAGAAATTTAAAATATTATCCAGGTCTACTACTGAATGAAGCATATAAATCCACTGTAGGCCTTTCCTTCTCTTTCTCATATTGTACACAGGACATGGGTTTCCAGTGACATATCCAGAATTACAGCACATCTTTCAGCAGAGTAAGAGCCAAGGGCAACTCCTACTCAACTTCCTTCAACAATGGTCAGTTCTCTTTTTTCCAAGGCAACAAAACTGCACTTTCAAAAGCACTTAGCTTTGAGAATTCCTGGACACACTGCTCTGCACCTGGAGCTGGAAGGTATTTGCTGTTCCAAAATGCATTCTTTCCAGGCTTTAAATTTCAAGATGATGTGAACAGTGATAAAAGATAAGAATGTGTCTGTGAGTAACTGACAACCTTACACCTGCAAGAGAGACACATGAACATACATACATGAGCACAGAATTGGAATATATGTCATATATTCCCACATGTGAAATATTTCCCGGTCCATTCTCACCCCTCTCCAGGATCCAGACATGGTTAGGCAACAGTAAAAAAGGAAAAATGAGACATTCACAGATTGCTGTGGGGAAATTAAGTTACATTAAATTTTTCTAGCTAAACTATCAATTATCTTTCTAGTTACATGCACAACTCCAGGACCATTTTTAGATATAGCTTGTCCACTTTATGCCAGAAATTCTTCTCTGGATTCCAGTGATGTTGTCATAGCATTTCACGGGGTCATTGGTATCCTTGCCTCTGAGCATGACTCTGAATGAGCAGACTGCCAAGGAATCTGACAAGAATAACTAAGCAGGAGGTGGTTTCAGTGTCACAGAGGTCAGCATTTGGAAGTTCCTAAATTGCCACATCTGTGTCTTCCAGTCCCATGACCTGTGAGCTGCTTTCTGCAGTGCTGGAAGCCACAGAAGAGCAGCGTGGAGGTGAATGGGGAAAAACATTCACATTCTTCATTCTGCATGTGTGCAGTTCTCTACTCAGAGCATGAGCAGCAAAGTTACAGTTTCATTATAAACTTGGATCAAAATCAACAACGTTTACAAAGGAGCCATTCCTCTGGCTTTAAGGATCTTTGTGTTAGGAACAATCCTTTAAAAAGTATAAAATTCATTTTTCCAGATCTGATGACAGTCAGCTGATCCAATAAAAAAAGAGACACAAAGTATTTGGTTTTATGTGTTTGCTCAGCATTCAGTCCCCATCTTGATGGGCACCACCATAATAACAAAGATTCATAATGAAGTCTCATTCACCCCAGTTATTTCACAGTATGTCTGCTTTCCTATACAGTTACACACTAAGAGGATACAGGTTGTAAAGTGCAGTTGTCTCCTATAGTTTGTTGAGTGCCTATAGCTGTAAAACAAACAAAATGTTTGGTCTTATCAGGTAGTTTGAGTGACCTCTCTGAAATCAGACTGCTGTACTCAGACAGGAAACAGGCTCCAAAATGTGTAATTATTGATAATACCATACACACACTAGCTCAGCAAGCTAGTAGGAAAGGCAATGGGAAAGGTGAGGGTGAAAGTATTTAACTTCAGAAGAGATGAGCAGATGTTTACACATATTTCACACTAGTGGGGAAGCCTCAAAGCTAAGACATATTTTTCAGACCACTAATTCCAAACTATTACCAGTTGTTTTATAAGCTAGGCAAAAATATTTTATTAATATTTTCTTTGCTAAAAATTTTAAGCTGGATCAAATATACATTTTAGAGCTTGATATGGTTCACAACTGAAGCACAGTCTCAAATTCAGTTGAGGAAACATTTTCCACGCTGTACAGTCACTTTTTATGATTTTACCCAGACTATTTTTTCTACAATGCAGATCATCATGTTTGCTTTGTTAAAAATGCTCAGCACTACTGACATCTTCTCAAAGCCTTTGATATGAAATGTAATAGGACATTTCTTTGGATGAAATTCTGCACACTCACTAAAAGTCTATCTTTTAAATATTGTAGTTTGAACTGTTTTTTTTCTGGTAAGTTCAGCTGACAGTTTCCCATTGCTCAAGTTGCTTTCAAGCATAGACAACTAGCCAAAAAAAAGTATTCAGTGTCAGGTAGGTAGAATGTACATGTACCAAAGTTGCTGCCATGCAATTCTGTAGAAGTATTTTCAAATAATTTCAAAAGTTCTGATTTCCCAAGCTCAGGAAAAATCAAGGTTTGTTGATTGTTTCAAGCACATTTTCCTAATAGTACTCAGTTCAAATGTACTTTCCATTTTTTATCCTGCTTCTAGACAAAATGCTTTTGCAGAGTCTTTTGGGCTTTTTGTGCTCTTTCTTTTACTTTTTTTGATTTTCCTACTCCCCTTTCAAAAACTTTTACTTACATGCAAACCTGGATTCACTCACTGTCCATTACTGTATTATACACTCATGTCTGTGTTTGCTCTTGAGAATCATATTATTTCAGATATTTTATAAATTTTTCTGCACTTACATTAAGAGATGGGATATGTTCACATCCAATCTTTAACAAAATATTACTACTGAAATAATGAGATGAAGACATACAATTGCAGGTCATCCTAAGTTTCTGGGTACTTCTGGTTCCTAAAAAGTCTATTTGTTGTTAAAATTTCATTATTACAGCCAGCAGTAAAGAATAATTGGTACAAGCAGGAGGGCTTCTTATCTGGAAAACACTTCACAAATCCTCAGATATTATGTTGCATGATCATATATCTTTCTCGTAAAGTTACGGTGTGAAAGTACTTTTCAGCAGCATATGGATTACATGTGAAAGCTCTGGTAGAAATATTAACATTCCTTTGCTAATCAGTGAGAAGTGAGGAAATGTTAAAACCAAGACTTGTTCTTGCAGCCACCAAAAAACGTTGCACTAAGACAATAATTTCTCTAGTTGTGTTACCAGAGAACACTACAGTTCCAATAATTTGGTTTACACTTCCACAGCCCAGCTCAGATCCAGCAGTTCCCTCTGAGTTTTCCATCACCGTTTCCTTTCACTGCAAAGGCTGCTGCACCTATTTAGTGCTTCCCTAACCAATATTCAAGCAAATTTATCTCATGTGTGTCCCTATCCTAAGGTATCTCCTCTAGGTCCACAACAGTGTAAAAAGAAAATGGCCTCCACAAGAGTTCATGTGGGAGACATGAAAACTAAATTCAATATCGGGTAGGTACATGAAAAATATAGAATTTTTGCATATTTTATTATAATCAAAACATACCAACAGCCATTCACACATGACTGAAAATAGTTATACTAGTAAAGACATTTCTTTCAGAGAAACAAGAAAATACCACTTCTGACATAATCCTTAAGGACTATTTTGAGTATAGTCACTTCATTTGGCACTTGTTTTAAGAGTAGATAAATTAAAAGCTGTATTTTGAGCTACTGAAAATCCTAAATAACTGTATCACAAATTAGGTGAAAGTGTCTGGTGCTTGGAAAACTACTGCTCTTTAGGGAGACAGTAGTTCTTAATCAGTATAAGTTTGTTGTATTTTAGCAGTTAAGGCATACTTGGAAATATGTTAGAAGTCTGCTTTTTACTGTGGTTTTTGAACAGACATTGCCCAAAGGCCAGATGAGATTATTTAATTTACTATTGATCTGGACTATGATGATTTGATTCTACCAGAACGTTGGAGGTAACTGGTATGTGTAAGGAGGTGATTTGAACATTTTCTGTAGTTCAGTGAAGGAGAGTGGCAGCTGAGACTCAGCCCAAGCTGGGCTGTTTGAAAGCCTGGGCACAAGGAAGTCATCCTTCCTTCACTTTCCAGCAAGGACCTAGTCACCTTCAGAGAACCGCATGTCCCAGCCTGAGACTGGTCAGAGAGAGTTAAATAAGGTAAATCTCACTTTTTCCAGCAATTCTGTGTTTCCATATATATAATTTCCTAACAACCAAACCTCCACCCATCATGCAGAAGTAGGGGTTTATTTAACAGAACATATGTGGGAGCTCAATAACTAATGCCAGATGATTATCTGAGTAATTATCTGATCATTCATCTGTTACCTCTGTCAGAAACTTCCAATTACTTCGGAAATAAGTCCTCAGGAGGCCCCTTTCTGAAGGCTCCTTCTTGTTGCAGTACAAGCAAATTCGAAGTTCTTCAGACTGTGCATCTCTACTTTCAATCTTTATTGTACAATGGAGTAAGCAGTGACTTCCTTCAGCTATCCCATTGCTGATTGAATAATCTTTTCTTTAAGTGCATTACTTAAGTGCTTGAATTTAATTTGCTTTATTCAACCTCAAAGTCAAAATTATACTGAAAAGCTCAATATGTATTCTTAATTTACATTTCAGCAGAAGTAAGTAATTCCTGTGCTGCTCCAGGGTTTTACATAAGCAGGACTTTCCAACAACAGAATTTCAACAGGTGTTTATCACCAAAACCAAGGGTAGGATCTACATTGCCCATGGTGACTAACAAGCTTCAGCTCTCTTTCTTTGGCAGTAAATGTTTTTTATAGTGTTTACAACCTTTTGTCTTTGCCCACAGTACTAAGGTTCAAGACAGATTCTGACAAAGTATTGTGGGATTTGAGATCAAGAAAGGTCTTCAGTGCTGCAAATAGTCACTTGTAATTATTGTCAAGAAAAGTCTTGATGAATTTAGAGCTATGATTTTAGCAGAGGGCACCCTGTAGCAATCACCTTGACTGTGATTCACTTACTCCAGCTTCTTTTCTAGCCACAGTTAAATGCTGTTAGTCAACACAAATCTGAGTCAAACCCACAACCCAAAGCACATGGAGCCACCACCAGAAAAAAACAAGTATCAGGTGGCAACTTTTCAATCACCTCTTCTCAGAAAAACTTCTACATATTAAAGAATGGCTTTGCAATGGTAATGAGCTCCCTGCCTATCAGGGTAACTGGTGTGCATGACATATCTAAACCCAATACTTTTAAGGCAGTAAGAATGGTCTGTTAGGTCCCTCTTAGGAGCCTTTTGAATATGCAAGTCTTCCTGACATTTCTGGGATACCAAAACGAGGCCTGGCAATATACAGAAGGCAAATATTCAGGAACTTTCAAGAGCTGGAAGAAATAGTTTTGAGTTTCAGAGTAATGCAGCAAAATCAAACCACTATGGAGACGAAAAAGCAATAGAAACAGAAAAGACAAAGAAATATCTCAAATCCCTTTTTACTAAGTTGGAGAACAGATGACTTCACAGATGTGAAAAAGGGTGAGAACATTTTTTGGTTTGTTTTTCCCCCAAGAAGTGTAGTCTCACAGGCAGACACAGTATAGCTTATGTTTTTGTCTCAGGAGGTTGGTCATTCAGCCAGGTCTGAAAAACTGTGCTGTAAGGCCAAGTTCCTGCCTTAGATGCACATACTTAATTCCCATTGAGAAGACAAGCCATAATACATCCCAGAGTAGAATCTGATCCTTTTCTGTTCTCTGGTTTCCTGATTGCTATTAATGGGTAGACTACAACCAGAACACCATTTACTACTTGTCAAAGTTCCCTATTTACATGCCAAATTTGTGTGGGATTAATGTTTCAATGATAATACTTCATTACTCTTTAAAAGTTTGCTACAGATTAACTCCTAATTCGGCAAAGTAAGTGCACAAAAGATACAAATACTCAGGTACCCTTAACCAACATCATAACATAGTAAGAAATTAGCATTGCACAAAAGCCTTAATGTATTTGAACTGGTTTCCATTAATTTTTATATCCCCAGCTCAGTAATGCTATGAACACACTTCTTCCTGTTCTGGCACTTGAGAGAGGATAAATGGTACCTTGAGACCTGTATTTCAGTACAGAGACACAGAAACAGAGACATTTGTGGTATTAAATGTGCTCAAGTGTTCAGAATGGCCATGGAGCATGGTTATCCTGCTGCTGAGGGAAGCAGTGTTCCCCTCTGCAGGGGCTGCAGCCACGGAACCATCAGGAGCTCTGGCAGACCCTGGCTGGGACAGGCTCTGAGAGCCCCAACAGAGCAGGGGGAAACAGGGATCACCACAGCCATACATCCAGTTTTATGTGTATCACTGCACACAGTTTCACACCTGATGCAGCATCCTCCTCAGAAGCTCAGTGTGTGCAAAGCAATTCTGCCTGAATCTGTCAGGTTCATCCTGGAACGTGTCACTAAGCTGGAAACACACAGGCTCTGTGGCCAAATACCCACCCACCATCCAGCCTAGCAGAGCACAGGACACTGGGCCCTGTTCAGCTCATCATCTGCAGCACATTCCCACGTGCTCTGGACACACTGTCACCATGCATCCTGAAGGAAAGGTTGTTAGGGTGTGGGTTTGCTTTTTCTGAGGAAGACTAACAACCTTGTAGGCTTTAGAACAATCATACTCAAACACATCATTTTATTGGCACAACTTTAAAAGCAAAATAAATCTACTCTCTGTCATTGTTCAGAAAGGAAAAGGAATCTAAAACTCTTGTAATCTCAGTTTTTCATATTTTTTGCATGATTCACCGTTTGCTAACTATAGTATTCTCTTTCTATAAAAGTAATTTAGATGCTAAGAGCTGTAATCTAAAAAAGAGAAGTTGATTTCAGTTTTTAAAATGCAGACATAACCTTTTTCTAGCACTGTGAGAGGAATACAATTATGTAAATATCACTGTGTACAGAATTTAGACATAATGGAATAGCATTTAAGCAACCATACCATTATCAACTCTTGGACCAAAATATGGACATTTGTGACCACATAATATGGGTAATTTTTTTTATGTAGTTTATCTGCCACCATATAAGAAACAAATGCTACAGCTAGGTTCTAAAGCCACAAAATTTCAAAGTTTCAGTCCAAGAACTTGAAAAGAATGGTCTACCTCCTTTTACTAAACTAGATATGGGCCTGAGTATCTCTTTGTTCTGAATTAAGACCAGATTCAATGTCCATTTTCTTAAACTACCTAGTCATAATTTCAAATTTTGATTTCTGTTTATAATATGATAGCATAGGCTCAGTTCTGCTGTGGGAGGCAATTCTAATATGAAGAAAAAGTTATTTTTAAGATCTGTCCACAAATCTGGAAGCTAGCCCATTGACCTGTAAAATCTTTTCCTACCCTTTGTTTCCTTTTTCCAGCCCTTCAGGTCTTTCTAGAAATCCACTCAAAGATAAGCAATAGTGCAGGGGCACATTTACAAACACACTTTCAAAATATGGAGCATATATTCAACATACATAATCCAACTTTAATAGAAATTTTGTTTCAATTTGACAAATGTTATAAAAGGTCTCCAATTTTACAATTACAATACATTTACTATACAAACTCATTTTGCAAGGAATAGCTTTGTAGTTATAATAACCCTCTTGACAGATTTAATGGTAATTTTTAAAGCTGAAGAAACAGCTGTTTATTCCTTTTACTGTTAATTTGAACAAAGTATTTTAAAAAGGAAAAAAAAAGTATTTAGATTAGTATCTCTCAATTTCAGGAATATTTTTTTACAGTTGGCACCTTTAGAAAAACTGTAAATATGCATTTTTGAGAGTAATGTGGAAGAAGTCAGATAATAATAATTCCCCCTTTAGCAATAAAGGAAAAAAGGTTTTTTCCACCTTTTTTCTGTCTGTGTTACATCTAGGCTACCCCCAGTGCCTCTTCAAAGTGAAGTTAATGACCAAGTTGTATCTATTTCAAGTCTGTAAACCTGTTATATGCCCTGTGCTATCTTTTAAGAGAAATAAACTCAAAAATATAAACTAATGTTTTACCTGTCCAGAGAAGAATTTTCCTAAGTTACCAAAATTTATTCCTACTTCTTCCCAAGTCACTAATAACAAAACCACTGTCCCAGCAGGAAAAGAATGCAAGATTTTCAGAATCATACCAAAAATCACCAAGTTAGAAGAATCTGTGTCCAAGTCTCTCATTCAGACAAATGAGAAAAAAAACCAGTAACATTAAGACATGCAATGCAAGGCAATTTCTTCATCTTTCATCAAGGAATGCCATTTAACAGTGTGATGTAGAGAGACTGTTTGGTGTCATCATGACCATAAATGTTGGGTTAAGTTGCCTGTTGATGGCAATGGATCATTTCTTGTTTATTTTTAATATGTCTGTGACCACAACACATAAGTCAAAATACAAAGTCAATACCATTTCCAGAAACAAATTAGAAGGTAGTACAGACTGTATTTGCTGTTTTATGTTGCCATCCCAACCCTGAGTACCCAAGCACCATTGTCAGGCAATATCTGCCCAAGAGAGATATCCAGCCTATGCATAAACTATGTGTCATCACTCCCAGCTTGTGGGTGGTTTTGTTATCCATTTCTTCATCCTGGCACTATGGTGCTGCCACCTTTTCACATGTCAAATTCCAGACTTGAGGAATGGTCATGGTGGGTGGGGATTTCTGCTGCTGGCCTGTCCTCAAAGGGAAAATAGCAAAAAGAAAAATATGTGAGAAAAGATGAAAAATTAGTTCTTCTGATGAGACATTTCTTCAGTAAATTAGTTGTTCAAGAAATCCAGCATAACATTCCTATATGGACCTGAGTCACAAAATCCATGCTCAGCCACTTAGTTCCTGTCACAGACCAGGGCTTAAAGACGAAGTTTCTGAGGAATGCCCCAACACACAGGAACTGACCTACTCACTTCTAAATCAAGAGCTCCATTCTAGGCAAATAAAACACATTTCAAGTATGAAATTGAAAAGAGAATGCAACACATTGTGTGCAGGACAAAAGAGCACAGATTTTGCTGTGAGAGGGTTGGGATTTCTCTACTTTGTGTTTCCTGCCATTTTTCCTCACATGGGGCTGTTTTATCAATTAGCAGCACATGTACAAAATAAAGGTTCAATTAAATTGACAGAATCAGCACAATTATGCACATTAAAACACAGAAAGATACTGGCATTTATTCAGTATTATAATCTGCCTCCAGAAAGCAATGAACACTCTGTGACACAAAGCCATACAATTGTTTTTTAAAAAGAGATTTTCTCCAGAGACCACTATTGTTCAAGGCAGGAGATGTAATTTTTCTCTCTTAAACAGATTGCTGTGGAGAGACAGGGCATTGTCCATTGGTTTCCACTCCCAATATATGCAAATAAAAGTTGCCTCTCTGTACATTATTAACTGCTCAGACTTATACCATAAATAGCATTAATTTCAAGAAAAGGAAAGTACATAACCTATGGAAAGTTCAATGAGAAAGACAGTCCTCTAAGCACTGAAACAAAATGTTTTTAACACTCTAAAACTCTTACTTGTTCTTTCCTTTTCCTCAACAAGATGCACTGGGCAGTCAGAAATTCTGGGTCACAACTCATCTTGTTACTTTTAATCCTCCTTTTCATAGCATTTTGCAGCTTGCATAGCCCACAGTGCCTACACAACTTCCACTGTCACCAGAGCTCAGCATTCACCCCCTGATGCACTGGGTGCCTCCCATAAGGCCAGCAAAATGCATATTGTATGATTTATGTCTAAGATTAATAAACATGTCTATTTTACTGTAATGGTATTGGAAAAAGAAAACTTTCTGACAGACTCAGAATCATAAAGACACAGAAGGATTCATTAGCTACAAGTGCAATTTCAAACCATGCCATATCAATTTCTGCAATTTCTAGAGAGAGGATATTTTCATTGTGCCAATTGAAGTTAATGATACAGATATTGAAATCCAAAATATTGAGCAAGGTAGATGATTGATTCAACTTTCTGGAAAGGAGCGGTTCACCTGTTTCATCTCTTATCAGAACTCTTCTGTCAAGATATGATTAATAGACAAAGAACTTCTGCTTTGGGGATTTTTTCCCAGAAAAGGTGATTATATAACTCAGGTAGTGGTTAAGGTGTAGAAATTTTGAGAACCACAGTCATAAAGGACAGAATTACTTGGAAATGTCTAAATATATTTCATATTTTCCCTTCAAATACTCACAGAACCAGAGTGGGAAGGCAGAATTGGTACTGTAAGAAGTACAGTGGAAGCTGAAGACAATAAACTTTTCCAGTCCTCAGTTTCATCTTGAAAACTTCTGAAATCTGTGTGCTTCCTCTGTGACAACTTTGCACTGTCTGCCTGCAGGAGGTGGCATTTAGAAAACAATGGTCACAATGAGACTGACCCTACATTACACATACCCATGTGGATCTAAAATGTTTGTAGGCATCTGTTTGCTAAGGAATATCCCTGTGTCCAGTCTCTCCTGGTGGTCATTTACACAGCACAAACACAATTACAGAGCAGTGACTAAGAGTCTGTAATTCCACCCAGCCTAAATTGGACTTTTGTTTAGCGAAGCAGGATTAGCCATCACTCATTCTTATAAACCATCTGAAGTTACTACACATGGTCAGGAATGATGATACAGAAAACACATGGTGCCCAGTACAATCACACCAAGACAATGGTTGCAACTGCTGATATGAGTCTGGTTTTGTTACTAGCACTGTGGAGCTCTGCAGATTACATCATACAGATGGTTTCTATACCTGGCATCCATTCAACCTGCACATGTACTTATCCACCTCCACCTGTCTGCTTAGCCAAACCAGTAATGGGGGAAAAAGAAGAAAAAGCCAGGCAGCATATAAATCCATCTGCACTGAATACAGAAAGTTAATATTAAATGCTGTGCAATGGAGAAGTACTTTAGACTTCAAAATGAAAACACTCCCATTTAGAGAAGCAGAGAATTCAGTCCACAGTTGAAAAACTGAACACTCTTACATATTCAAGCATGGCAGATACTAGCTGGATACAACATTCCAAAACAAAACCAGCAGGTATACAGCTGTCTACTCAACCCTACCATCAGTCAGTATTGTCTTGCACTCTCAGCCTACAATATCTATTTTCTTTAAATCTATGTTAGCGTGTCCTTGCTTCCTCAAACACAATGGCATCAAGATCCCAGAATGTATTGACAGGGTATATAAATGAAGATACATAGGAAGCACTTAATCAGTTGAAAAAATAAATTTCTTTTTCCAGAATAAGAATTCTGACACAGGCCAGTGATAAATATGTAAAATAAAACAACAAAAACAGCAAAAAAGAAATCATTATACTCCAGGGATAATGATTTCATTATTTTTATCTTCAAAAGAAAGATAATCCTCAAGCTGAAGGTTAAAATCTTTCTCAGTCTTGGCATTATGACACATAGCCTGACATTATTTGAATGGGACAGAGACATGGCCTGTCCTTGACAAATTTTATGCAGCTATACATAGGAGAAGGTTTTGTGACATTTTGCTTTCCTATAAGCTTTAGAGTTATTCATCTTCCTGAGTTGTGTTGCTTGTCATATTATTATTTTATAATGAACCACACACAACTCTTGTCTTTTCCTGATATGAGGAAAGCATCAGTTATTCACACTGCCTAAGTCCTGCACAGCTGTAACTCCAAGGTTTTCCTAGAACTGTGCCCAGGATAAAAATACTTGCAACCAAGTTTTTTGAGGTTGCTAAGAATTAATTATGAATGGAAATGTGTGTGAGAAGAAGAGACTGCACTAGGAGAAAACAGCAGAACAAGGGTTAAAAAAATAATGTAATGAACAAGGCAATTCCCAGTCAATCACACTGAGGAATGTGTCAAAGCCAGACAGCACACATTGTGATAAGACCTCAGCAGAAATTACTCATTAATGTAAGACATTTTGAGAACATGAGAATGGATGGCAACAAGGCTGCAGAACATCATACACACCATTCCCTCCTCTTATCACAACAGGAGAATAAACACTATTCCTAAATGGGCATGAAATACTTCTTTAAAAAGTAATTAATCACTGCCAACCATGAAGAACCCCAGAGCTGTGACAAGGACTCAGTAGCCAGTTTCTCTGGTCCTTGGTGCCCCATACAGTGTCAGACCACTCAGGCACACTTGGTGCTTGTGGTAAGTGGAAGTAAGAATGGGTGGGAGTAAAATCAACTTAGAGCTTTTGCAAGCAGCTTTCACCTTTCTCTTCCTTTTAGACCTGATCTGTTTTGCTATATCACTGACCAAAAAATTTCTCTGTATAACTAACATATACTAACATCATACAATCCATAAGAGTGACCTGTATTATGAGGTCTTAAAAGAGATCAAAAGACTTTTAACCAGATAATAAAGTAATCTTTAACTATTATTCATCATTAATTAATTAATGAAATTAATTAAGAAATTAATATCCATCAATATACTCTTATTAAATTCTTTTCCCATTAAGATTGTTTTTTCTTATAACACATATTCCTCATTTCTTGAGCAATGGGGAAAAGCAGAGCTCTTCTATTTCCCTGAACTCAGACTGCAGATAACTGTAGATGAAATGAAAGAACACCTACCTAGCAGGCTGAAACACTGATTGTTTTTGAGCTTTCCTTATCTCTCTGGACTAGTTGAGAACCATACTGTGCATTCATGGGAACAAACTGATTGTTAGTGGTGTCAACAAGGAAGTTCTAAAATATTTAGTAAGTTATGAAACAGCTATTATTTTAACAGCAGTCATTTTCCAGTGTGGTAAGCACACCACCCCATGTGATTGAAGACTGAAGAGTGTAAGAATGGGATATTCCAGGAGGTCAGGCTTCCAGGCAAGAAAATGAGCATCATGACAGAACTGCCAAAAGCCTTCTGGAGAGTTTATGGTGAGAAAACAACAAAGATCTTCATGAAAAAACTGGGAGGTCCTCTTTCTCTGAATGTTGCCATGCAAAAGTTAAACATGGAAACTTCCTAATGAACACTGTTATTGTTTTCTGTTTGACACAGTGGGTAACAGAAAGCAGATGTTTTTGCACAGCCATCTTTAAGGAAAGGAAAGGAGAGGAGGGATGGATGAGGGAGAAAGGCAGTTGAACATAAACACTATGGGCTTCAGAGTACACATTTATTGACAATATGTACACAGTTGGGAAGGGGGAAGAAAAGCAGCCAAATTATTTTCCAGGGACTTAAGGCATACACTTAATTTAATACTGCATATTAGCAACAGATAGATGTTAAACAGATGTTTACTTTTTAAAATATCTATAATAATAAATGTCTACATATATGCTTAGGAAATATATGGTCATATGCAAAATTTAAAGGAGAGGAATACACGTTGGAGGAAAAGGTTCCAAGACGGAGTGGTTAAAACCCAAGAGACAGATATCCACTCAGAAAGGCAAATCACTGAATCATAGAATGGTTTGGATTGTAAGGGACATTAAAGATCCTCTGGTTCAAACCCTTCTGCCATAGGCAGGAACACTTCCCACTAGACCAGGTTGTTCAGAGCTCCAGCCAACCTGCCCTTGAACAATTCCAGGAATAGGGCATCCATAACTTCTCTGCACAACTTTTTTCAGTGCCTCACCACCTCACAGTAAAGAACTTCCTCCTAATATCCAAGTTAAATCTCCCCTCTCTTAGTTTTAAACGGTCCCCCTCCATCCACGTAGAGCACCACTTTCCCTCTTTTTTTATGATCCCCCTTTGAGTATTGGAAAACCCCAATGAGGTTCCTTGGGAGCCTCCTCTCAAATGCAGGAATGAGATGAAGTGCCACCTGGAAGACAGAGTGACATGGAACAAAAGTGCTGAGGGGTGAAAGATGTCTGCATCACCCAATGAAAGTAACAATGCTCAACTCCAAAAGCCTGCAAAGATTTCTAGCTCTTGGAGCAAGACAGTTTCAAGAGGAGAGTTCTAATTATGCATGAAACACAGCTCAGAAATCTACCTGGATCTCAGACTGGGACCAAAACCAATGCTAAGAGTTCTTAAAGCACCAGCACAAAAAAAATGTGTGCACTTGTAAATATGAAACTGTATCCACCAAATGTTTATGTGAACAGTCATTACTGAAAAATAAACTAAATTTTATATAATATTGATATTTCATATTTTTTTCATTTGACTTAATTCTGCTTTACTTCTATTTTTTGGTTGGATCTTCTCTGGATTCTCTGAAGATTTGTATGAAGGCAAAAGTATTCATAAGTTTTATGAGAAAAAGAGGTAAAGGACATTGATCAAAAGAATTCAGGCAAGTTGATAAAATTCAGGCAGTTCAGCTGATGAGTAAGAACATGTCCTCCAAAGCTTTAATTTGGCATTTCAATATCGTATCTGACTGAGCTCCAGACTCCTCCATGATTCCTGTATGGCTGGGTAGTGGAGAGAGCAGATGATCACTACAATAAAAGCCATATCTAGATTATTTTGGCCAACAAGAGAAGGCACCAAAGAAGAAAATAATTTCTCATTCAGTAAAAGGCTCTGTTTTGTGACAAAAAAGTGACAAAAAGTAAAAACAGACTAAAATGTTTGTCTAGCCACATTTTTAAGTGCTGAAGATTAAGGTCTAGGGAAAAGAGCTTATCAAAAAAAATCAAATAAAAGTAAGTGTAGACACTCAGATAAAAAGTCCCTTTGGAATGATTTTTCTCCAAAAAGCCAGTATTTATTTATTATACCAGTACTGTCCCTAAAGTGGACACAGATAGTGTTTCTACAGCTGCATTGCAGTTTAAATTAGAATTGCACTTTGGAAGTAAATCTTGTGTCTGACTGTTCAACATACTTAGATTCATGGACCATACAGAATGGACTTTGTGGATTTTAGCTGAAGCCTTAAGATGCACTTCAAAAGCAGACCTGACACAACTAAACCAGTAATGAAGATCCATGCCAGAGAACCAAATGTCAGAGAGGAAAGCCTGGAGTAGACATTTCCATGCATATATTCCTCCATTATGCCCTCAGATTTTTCATTAGCACCATGTTGTCTTCCTTTCATTTGTCTTAGCTGCCAAAATACACTTTGTTGAGTTCTTCATGTTCTCCTGAACCAGTCATCAAACAGGCACATATATCCCTCAGCTCCAGTTGCTTCTGTCAAATAAATGTATAACCTCTCTTGGAACTCCAGGCTGTGGAATAGAAACCCAACATGTGAAACCTCTTACTTACATGTTTAGAAAAGTGATTTCCAGCATGATGGTATCATTTTTACAGGCTCTTATTCATGCTGTGTTATGCCACTCACCATCTTAAGTGTGTGATTTTTAGTTATTTAAACATTATACAATACATATCGTTTCCTAAACACTCAGCTTTTATGATTGCAGTTACTTTTGACCAGAAATAAGGATTGCCTCATAGAAACCATAATATATCTCAGTTAGATATATCCTGATCTTTTCTTAGGGATATCTGGGATCCAGGCTGATCCTGCCAATGAATTTCTACTCTCTGCTACACAAAGGACAGCAAGCACTGCCCCATGGACCACAGAACTGAGTTTAACCATGGCAGAAATCTGAAAAATGTTATCAAATATCAAAGGAATGTAAACAGACCACTTCTGAGAGTATTTTATAGTGTCAGCTAAAAAGTAGGTTGAGGTTATAATTGAATTTTCCTCGTAGCAAAGGTTTGCTAATCCTGGTTCTCTGCCTTTAACAATCTATTCTGCCAACTTTTCCTCACATGCATAGTCTCAGTGAAGCAATATTACTAAATCTCATAAACCCATGGATATCTGATATTTTTCGTAAAGCTTCAGATCATAGTTAAATAACTGAAAGAATTTCAACTTTGAACCTGATTTTTTTTTCTCAAGACAGCCTGAAGCAATACTCAGCAAACCAAAACAAAAAATAAGCTTAATTGATTTAATAATCATGATTCTGTTCAAGAATTCCAATTCAGAAATCCCATTGATGACTTCTTACTCTTTCAAAATAGTCTGTTAAAGCTGACAAAATGATTAATGAGGAAAAAAAAATTAAAGGTTTGCTTTTATTTCTCTATTTGTTCTACTCCATGATAAATCTAAAGAATAACTTGATCTGAATCTTTTGGCAGTATAAATGGAACTTCACAAAAGAAAAAAGGGATATAACCATGATTGTTATTATAGCAATATTTCAGTCCTTAATGCTCTGAGTTGTTTTTTACTCTGTCTGTCCTTGGTGTAAATGTTTTAGCTGAAGTATTTCTATTTCAACTTCATCAGTCCTTTGTGATTCTTAAACAGAATTGAATATTTCATATTTACAGCCTAAGAAAATTTAGACTCTTACACCAACACCTACTCCAAATATTAAGTCACAGAGAGAACCTGAACTCATGATAGCAGAAGTGTAATCTGAGAATTCAGGACCAAACGCATTTGTGCTGTAAAATCACAAAGATCCTCCTGTAGATTCCATAAACACACCTAGTGTGTGCTTCCCCACTAGGCTGAGGTTCCTGCTTTGTTACTGAGCATTCCAGCACTGAGATGCTCGAGGGGAACAAACGAGGACAGAACCTGGGATCCAAGTAAAACAGAAATCTACTGCCATTCTCCATACAATAATCTCTAAAGGCAGCAGCAAATTAGCAAAAGCTGAAAAGTAGCAACTATGGACCCATAAAAAGTGCATGACAGGTCCAGACCCTACCTGGTTGAATCCCTACTTTTTTTCATTATTTTGCCAACTGTTACATTGTGATAATTCTAATAAAAAGGACAACTGTCAAAAGCTCCAAAACACTGAATTACAGGATAGTCAATCAACATTTATTAATATATGACAAACTAAAGGTATAAATTACATGAACTTCATATTACTTTAAACATAGTGTGGTTGAACAAACTATAAAATCACTGTGGTTTTTTTCTGTCAGAAAATACCCCAAAAACTACTAAGAGGCACCATGTTATTGGGCTACCATATGGAAAGTGTTATATATAAGAGAATCAGCAGTGACTGAATTATTTTTATTATAGGCTAATGTAGTCAAGCAATGAAAGATTTGTGTGTTAGTATGTAGAGAAATAATATGAGGGGGAAAATGTCTAAATCTTTTTGGCAGGAGACCTGAAACTAAAGAAAATCACATCAAAAGCCAGGAAGCTATACTTATAAAATTCCTCTCTGAAAACCACAGTGATCTCCTATTACATTCATTCATTAAGCTGCTGAAAATGGCTGGTGCACACATGGATTGCATAGGTATCAATTAAGATAGGCCAAGTGGGAGAAAAGGGCTCATTTGGGGGCATTATGTATTAGATATTTGGTGCTGGGTTCTTCACAGGGGACTTGCAGCACTTTTCAGAGTTCAAGGCTTGATTTGAAGATGTAACCCCTTCCTTTCCATGGGAAGGGACACTGAAAATGAAAGTGAAAGGGGCAGATCCAGTTCTCTTCCATAGACTGGTAGATCATCTTCCATTCCCCCCTTCCATCCCTTTGAGTATTAGAGCTACTGCCTCAGAGGAAAAAAGCAAATTAAATCAGGTACAGCCAGAGTTGTGTCAGGGCCTGTACTTTGTGTGTGCCTTCAGAATGCTCT
The DNA here is from genome assembly GCF_903797595.1 of Erithacus rubecula. Classification (NCBI taxonomy): domain Eukaryota; kingdom Metazoa; phylum Chordata; class Aves; order Passeriformes; family Muscicapidae; genus Erithacus; species Erithacus rubecula. The sequence continues at coordinate 94,756,402 of NC_136658.1, forward strand.
GGAGACTGAATCTCCTCCTCTGCATGGAAGCTCCAGGGTCCATGGGTCTATGGAACTGTTCCACAGTAACTTTCAGGGAGACAGTAGCAAGTGGGACAAACCTAATCACAGTATTCCAGGTATGTCCTGACAAGTGATAAATAGAGAGGACCAATTACTTCTTCATCTTTGCTTGCTGGTGATACTCTTGTTGATACAATCTGCATGTCAGGCAAAGGAAGAAACGAGGGGGGTTGAGCAGGAACTCCCCCCCACAATACAAATTCAGAGCTGTTATGTCCATTCACCCCAAATGGGAAATGGCATCTTCAGTGGGCAAAGCTGTCTTATCATAGGGCCTCACTTTGGTCCAGAGAAGACAAACTGATGTACTGACCCAAAAACTAGGGGCAGCATTTCATGAAACAGTAACAAGAACTATGTTCAGTCTAGAGATAGGATTAATAATTGTCATCCCAATAATTCCACATTTTTCATTCTAGATACCAAGAAAATGCACAAATAACAGCAGTCACAAGGAGTGCTTTGGGATCAGGATTGTATGAAGTACAAAAGGTTTTCCTAAAAGCTGATGGACATTCCTTTAAGACATGTTATATATGACCCTAGAAGCCACAGGCCCCTCTTATATCACCCTGGTATGAGAGAGCTCCTGTGAGAGCTCAGAGCAAGATTGGGAGGATAGTCCAGAAACTGCCCATTAGCTTTCACTTGGGAAACAGCCATGACTACAGCCTCCATAAACGTTTCCCTAATAAATCACAGGGAATAGGGGAGACCTAGGGCCAGTCCATTCCAGCAGGAAATGTGAAATACTACTTAGGGACCACCAGGGCAGACAGACCTGTCCATAAGCCACTCTGAAATAAAAAAAAAATTAAAAAAAATTTAAAAAATTTAAAAAAAGAAAATATTTTTGAGGAAATAATTATAGCTCATAACAGATTACATACATCACAGTTCAGAAATTATTTGTCTTCTGACCAAAAAAAACTTGTCTTGAACACCAATCTGTATTTTAGTGGCAAGCTCAGACTCAAATGATGCATTATATCTATTTGTTGGAATAAATGTGCATAATAAAAACCATGAACTTTTGAATTCAGTTTTAAGTAATTACTATACTTTCTACATGGTTCTGGTTTGACTAAAATCAAAAGACTACTCCCTCCATACAGGAAGACAACTCTAATGAAGGGAGTTGAAGAGTCTCAAGGACGACAGCAGCACAGCTGCAAACCAACAATGGCTTTTGTGTCCAGCATCCAGGACAAAAAAAGTCTTTACCATCCTGTGCAACACGTAAACAATATTGCACAAGTTTGTTTCTTTTACATAAATTGAATTTTAATCAGATGTTATTTGAGTTCTGGGACTAAATTTGCCGTCATTTGATACCTCTAACTTTGCACTGCTCCTATCTACAAGGTGACTTAAATGTGCTTTGGAGGAACATCTGTACTGTCAGAACTCTGAAAAAATCAGCAGTAGATGTCAGCAACTTGGCAGAAGATTTTTCTAAAGAAGATTTTTCCTAATATCCAAGTACTTAGCAGCTGGGGAAAAGTTTGTTCTGGGAAGGTCCTGCAAGGCAAAGCCTGGAAAGCTTTAGGTGCAAATGCAGTTTCCCGTCGATGGAAACCCATCGCAGGGCTGCCACGGGGGGACAGCGGGTGCCTGCGGAGGCGGAGCCGGCGGGACACGGGGTGAGCCACCAGGGCCGGGCTCAGGGCTCCTACCCGCGGCGGAGTGACATGGATCTCTCGGGGAGCATCCCTGTGGCTCCAGGGCAGGGCTCAGGGTTCGCACCGAGCATCCCTGTGGTTCCATAGCAGGGCTCAGGGTTCGTACCGAGCATCCCTGTGGTTCCATAGCCGGGCTCAGGGTTCGTACCGAGCATCCCTGTGGTTCCATAGCAGGGCTCAGGGTTCGTACCGAGCATCCCTGTGGTTCCATAGCCGGGCTCAGGGTTCGCACCGAGCATCCCTGTGGTTCCACGGTCGGGCTCAGGGTTCGTACCGAGCATCCCTGTGGTTCCATAGCCGGGCTCAGGGTTCGTACCGAGCATCCCTGTGGTTCCATAGCAGGGCTCAGGGTTCGTACCGAGCATCCCTGTGGTTCCATAGCCGGGCTCAGGGTTCGCACCGAGCATCCCTGTGGTTCCACGGTCGGACTCAGGGTTGGTACCGAGCATCCCCGTGGCTCCAGGGCAGGGCTCAGGGTTCGTACCGCCGCCGAAGTGACACGGCTTTCCCGGGAGCATCCCCGTGGCTCCACGGCCGGCTCCGGGGCAGCCTGCCCCGCCACCTGCCCCCTCCGCCCCGGTCTCTGCCCGCCCCGGCTCCAGGAGCGGAGAGCGCGGCCGGAGGCGGGTCCGCCCCGCCCCGCCCGGTTATACGGCCCCGTCCGTGCCCGCGCTCCGGCGCTGCTGCCGCGGGACGACAGGAGGGACAGCCCGAGGGACGGACAGACCGGGGGACAGGCAGCCCGGGGGACAGCCCGAGGGACGGACAGCCCGGGGGACAGCCCGAGGACAGACACCCAGCGCCGGACTGGCCGCCTGCCCGCCCGTGCCCGGCGATGGTGCCGGCGCCCGGGAGCGCCCTGCTCGCCGCGCTGCTCGCCGCCGGGCTGGGAGCCGGGCTGGGAACAGGGCTGGGAGCCGCGGGCAGGTGAGCGGGGACGGGGCGGGGCGGTGCCCATTTGGGCAGGGCTGATGCCGCCGCTCCCCGGCGGGTTTGGGACGCTCCCAGGGGTGAACGAGGGTCCCTCCCGCCGTGCCCGCTCCGGGGCCGCGGTGCCGAGCGGCGCCCGCCCGGTCCGTGCGCTCCCGCGGCGTGCGAGCGCTCCCGGGTACTCACTGCGGGCACTGCGCCGGGGAAAGCGGCAGCTTAAGCGGCGGTCCAAATGGGGAAACACCAGCACCGTCTGTGGAAAGGTGTGAGCACCTCCAATTCTTAGTCTGCCAGCCCTTCACCAGCAGCCAGTCATCACAGATGTTGGGTTCTATGGAGAGAGGTATGCTTTGGAAACAGAAGGAGATTTCGAGAGAAAATCAATGAAACCACTTACTCCAGAGCAAGCCATTCCAGTGTTTCCTCTCCCAGTTCTTCAGAAGCAGAAGTGCTGCAGCAAGGCAATATCTCATAAAGGGAGAATTCACAGCAACTGCATATGAAGCCTTCAAGATGTTTTGTGGTTTATTTCTTTAATATTAGATCTGTGAATGGAAGCGTTTGTCATCAACAAGTAGCCGTGTGCTGTTGAGTGGTCAGCTCCTAAGGAACTGGAAGTTCATGAGCTCCAGACCTGCCCTTATGTCTTAGAGAATGTACATTTGTTATTCTCTACCATTTAACACCATTTTCAAGGGCAGGGAAAACGGACTGTCCTCAGGGAAGAAGGGGATCCTTCCAGTCAACAAAACATGGTGGAGGCAGCCTCTCTGGTCTATTATTGGGGTAGTTCCATGTGAAATGTTTCTTTTCTTCTACCTTCTGTCATTAGTATTGCTGCTGTTACTGTTCGTTTCCTTATCTCATTGCTATTTCCAGTAAATTGTTCTACCTCAACCTGTGATCTTTGCCTATTGTGCCTCCAATTCTCAGCTCCATCCTGCTGCAGGGGAAGGGTGAGAGGAAATTGAGGGAGCAAGAGAGGGTGAGGGGTGATTGTGAGAGTATGTTGGGGGGACTGATTTGGGAAATACCATTCCTAAACCATAACAGCAATACAGATTATAGCAGCAGTGAAATTTAGTCCCACTTAGTCTAAAATGCTGCTGATGGCTCCCAGCAATATTGTGACAGCTAATGCAGCCAGCTCTTTATTTCAGCCACCTCATCTCAGGTGGTCCTGGGTTGTTGTGTTTACTATTCATCCTCATTTCTTTGCTAAATGTCACATAGTGCTGTCAGAAATACCACAGCCACATAAAATCAAGTATCCACTACTAAGTACCCACTTGTTTCCTTTAGCACCAGTACTGCCTCTCAGAGGACTGGGTTCTTCAGACACCACTGACCTGCATTCTGATCTGACCTGCACAATGTGCCTTCTCTTGCCTTTCTTTTTCAGCCACATATTTTGGCTGCAGGTTCTTTAAGGCCAGGAAGTTTTTGCACACTGAGCAGACTGTGGCAAGTCCAGCCATTTCACTCAGGTACTTTATGTAGTCCTCCGAAATCCTACAGGAATATCAGACAAGGAGGTATTGGAAGTGCCCTGTTCCTCCAGTCTGCATTACTTCTCCAGTGTCCAGGAGGGTTCATGTAACATTCTTCCAGGAAAGGTCTGCCTGCCTGAAAAATTTCCTCTTTCTAAATTTCTTTTTTGAAATATGCTGAACTCCTGATAGAAATAGCTAAGTTGATGGGTGTTGAGTCTTCATGGGTGACAGAGACTAACCTGGCAAAACTGGTTTTCCTCCCAGATTTTGGGATCTAGCTGATCTTTCCCTATGACAAAAGTAAGTTTTATCTTGATGCTTGTTGTGGAAGTCAGAACAAGCCTTTTGACCTTGCCTAGGGCAATATCTATAGTGTTCAGCTATGTTAATTTAATTTGCAGCTTTATGGAACATTTCCCACTTTTAAAGAAAGTTTGTTCCAAAATCTCGACAAAGATTGTATACTTTGTAATTACTTTTTTTAAAGTAAATTATTTAACATTTCTGAATCAGTTTTTCCTGTGAAAATGAACAACTTCTGGAAAGGAATGAGATCCTTCTTCCTCCACGCTTTAGGCATTTTAACCTTCCAAGGGAGTCATAGCACTATCCAGATGGATTCAAAGGAATTTTTTGGGATGCAAGCAGAATCTATATTTACTATCCAGGTGAATTCAAGGCCACTTTCTAGTCATTAAGCAGAACATATGTTCTTTAACTTGTGTACTTGCAAGTGATATAAGCCAGCAACATGTGGATAACAAAATGGAAAAATGTTGTTTTATTGATTATAGATGCAGAGACAGGGTGCTGATTTGTCCCAGACACACACAGAGGAGTTACAGCTTTCAAAACACTTTTTCACTTGTCTGAAGATGTTCATGTACAAGTACACACACTCCTGTAAACTGTATCACTGGGTTGATGCAAAGGTTGGGTGGCTTCAGAACAATTTATTCCAGCACTGAAGCTTTTTTACTTGCCAGGTGACATGAAGACCATCTCTTTCTTTAGAGTATTTCAGATACATGAGCTTATGCATTTCCTCTGGACTCCCTTCTGGTTCCAAAGGTTCAGCTACTAAAGAAAACTCTGGATTAACATGTTGTGTCTTTGAAGTGTATACATATATTTGTTCTACTAGTTTGCCTTGTTTTGATGTGAGTGCAAATGTTATACATCAGTGCAGGAGGATACACACAAAGGATTCCTGTAATGTGCTAAAATATGACCTTTTTTGTGCCTCAGACTAAGAAATGCAAAAGTTCATGCCTGATGACTTTTTTACACCATTTTTTCCCCACCATGAGATTTTTGTTGCAGTGTGTTGCCCCCCTTAGTACCCTGAATAACTTACTACAAAGCTCTCACCAAAAATGAATTTTCTGGGTCAAAACCAACACTTTGGATTCTTTGAAGAAAATGCATTTTTAATTATGACTTGGATACAGCAATGAGGACATAGGATTTTTGGATAAAGGAAAGAATTTCATAAAGAGGACAAGCATGTGGTGGTGGACAACTTAAGTAACAGCAAGAAGAGGGAGAAGAGAACTAAAGCCACAGCACTCATAGAAGCACAGAGGAGGTCTAGAGGATTTACATTGCTGTGAATTTTCATCAGATTTATAATTTTGGCAACTAATATGGCAGATTTTCCAATTCTTGCAGCTGTTGATGTGCACAACGACTTTGAACCCCTGGGCTTATTGGCAAGTGAAATTAGCATTAATTTGTGTGGTCAGAGAGTCTCATGCAACCAGAATGCTTGAGACTGTCTGTACTTATGCATGTATGCAGTGGCCACGAGCCTGCAAGTCACTAGCTTTTATGGGGCTGACTGATATTCTCAACATGCTTTTCTGTAGAATCAGTCTTTCATCATCTGAGGCAATAGTGCTGTCAGTTATGATATCATATATTCAATCCAGTTATTCATGTGACACAAACTGAGGCAGCCCTATTGACTTCACTGAATAAAATTACTCATTCTAGCAGGGAAGCTGGCTGTATTTTTTGCCTTTGCCATGTTTCTCATTAGAAAGGGTTTATCTTGGGTTAATTTATTGCTGGTGAAACATTCCCATCATCCCAGTTTCTTTGATCCATTGAAAGCTTGCATTCCTGTCTAGGTACACTGCTCTAGGTTTGGTGAAATGAAAATGCCTGACAGTGGATTAAACATAAGAGAATTGTACAAAGGGGTATGCAGAGGAATGGACTAGAGCATTTTCCTGCTGGAGCTAGTGTTTGTCCTTCCTCACACAGCTCGAGAGCTTGTGGGCAGCTGGGGGCTCTGAGCCAGCCTGGGGTGTGTCGCTACGGCTCCAGGTTGGATTGCTGTCCTGGCTGGAGGAAGAACAAGGGCCACTGTGAAGGTAACATTAACTTCTGTTTGTTTCCTCTCTGTTGCTGCCTACTCGGTACTGAAAAGGAGGTTTTTTACATGTCTGCCAGAAGTTACAGAGAGAAAACTTCTGAGCAGTGAAATCTTGTAACTGTGAGAGAGTTTATAAAACATGCTTGAGAGACCATCTCCCACAAAAGAGCAGAGCTTTGGGTAAATAACACCCAACTATAACTTGCATGTTCAGAAATCCTTAGATCCAGAAGGCACCATCTGTTCTAACCTCCTGCAGCCCTGGTCAGTGGCTATACTGTCACAGCTGTGGAGTACGTGCCATAAATGCAGTGTTTCCTATTGCTATATAAAGACCCCTAAAATGATTTTATATCAGTTGGTATCCTTTAACTTCAGATTACACATCCTCTGAGAATCAGAAGGTTTTAACTTTCAAAAAATATAAATAACCCCAAGCAATAAGTGCCTCTGATTTGAGCTTGAGTAGCCAGCCAGCGTTCTCGTCTGTGGATCATTTCTTAATGAAGAGACAATGACTTTTAAGACACTTCTAATTTATAAGAGATCTACTTATCCCAGGCAGAATGCAGTGTGGAATCTCCCTCTCCAATTGTATTTGGGAAAAACAAAACAAAATTATAAAATATATGTTTTGGGAATCTTTTTCAGATGTTGCACCTCTTGTCCTATATTGTTTGGCCTTTTATATCCAATGAATTTGTATAGAGGCTTAAGATTATTCATTGCTAAAAATCCATATACTCAAAGGGAAAGATGCTAAAATGCCTCTGTATATATTATAATGTTCTGTATATATTATATGCCATTTTAAGAAAGGAAAAAGGGATTATTGTAGTATTTCTTGCATTGCTTAATTGCACTTTAGTTTTGATGCAAATATATACCTGCAGGGATAACTGGCAAGTGTAACTTTTGATCAGCCAGTGGAGTAGATTGTCTTGTTTTAAGGCAGTATGTTTTCATAAAATTTGAAGACTGTTCTTTGGCAAACCATTTAAAGCCTCCTATAAGGTAATCCTGCATTGTAAATCCAGATATGTTTTCCTCTGCTTCAGTGCTAACACTGCAAGCTGATCTTTGGGAGTCTTGCATCTCCTCAGTTACAGAAGAGAAATGTGTCCATTCCATGAGAGAGCATCCCAAGCAGGGATGCTTTGGATCCCAGGGGAACAAGCAGTGTGCCACACTGCATTCAGGGCTGGAAGAAATGTTGTGAAATGCCTCAATCTGCTGAGTTAGTACCTTCAGTACATCTGAATGTATCTGTTAATGCAGGGAAGATACCTGAATTCAGAAGAATGAATTTTAATATTAACTTTACTACTTAGTAACTAAACTTTTCTATAGGTTGCAGATCAGCTTAACTACATAAGGAATCAAGATTCACATCCGGGTGCACACTCTCTCACTGTTTCCTCAGTCCTGATATAAGTGCATGCTTGGTTTGCTCTTCCTGAATAACCCCCATGCTGCCAATTAGAGAGACTTCAGGAGCCTTAAGGCTTATAAAAGTCAGCATTCAATTTCTGATTGATGATCCAGAGGACTTAGAGTTCCTTTTCAATGCGTCCAGGTTAAGCCCTCTCAAATTATTGTAAACCTGATGAAATTGTGCTTGCTGGGATGTGTGGTAAGGACAGTTGCCTGATGACAGATATGCTCTGGGTGTTCCACCATGGGACAGACACGATCCTCAGCTGCAAATGAGGAGATCCAAGACTGTACACTGCTATAGGATTATGTGTCTCCTTTGGCTCTAGGAGAGTGCTCTTGCCTCTTTCCTATTCCAGATGCCAAGCATAGCAATTCATGCTACTGGCCAGCTGCTTCTCACATGGGTTTCCTAAAAAAGGAAAAAGGGAAGAGTGCAAAACTAAATGTGAGTTGTAAGCAATGCAGTAAAAAAAAAAAAAAAAAAAAAAATTCATCAGTAGTTACTGTGCTCAGACGAGAGGGAGAGGTATGGAGGATGCTGAACTTGTGCAAAACATCTTAGGCAACTAAGCAGGGCAAAAGTTCTCATATAGATTATTTCTAACTTTTTATTTTTCTCTCTCCTTTCTCTGCCTGACTCCACCAGCTACCTGTGGACATGGCTGCAAGTATGGCGAGTGCATGGGACCAAACAAATGCAAATGTTTCCCTGGGTTTACAGGAAAAACCTGTAATCAAGGTTAGTGCAAATGCTCCAGAAAGGAGAGTGTTGGTTTTCTGTTTCCTTATCTTGTAGTATGTTTTCTGTCATCTTCCAAAGCAGTAAACCAGGATGTTTTCTTGTTGATGGAGAAGAACTTAAGAATTTAAGGCTTTTGCAACTTCAGCATGCCAAGCAAGCTCTAAGCCTCCTTCAGCAGACAAAAATTTGAACCTATATTTTATATATCCTATGGACTGATGACAAGGGCAAACTGTCATGCTTGTAGTCAGAGAATTAAGGCATGGAGAATTGTTTAAGAAGGTATCAGAAGAGATGGAAGTCAATTCCAGAAGCCATGTTATTTTTTAAACTAGCAGCCCATATTTCTTTTTAAACTATTATTCTAGTCAGAAAGACTTGCAATTGTATGGTAGACATGCAATTTATCAATCTGCCTGGGCTGTTTGTATATGCTGGCATGTATATGATGGTATTTCTGAGAATCACCATAGAGAGTCCTTAAAATTGCACTTTCAGAAACTTTAAATGCACCATTTCCCCCCATAAACTTGGAATTTGACATGGAAGTGTTTCAGTTAACACATTGTTAAGAACTCAGCTTTTTTTTTCCTGTTCCAAAAGTACAAGACCCCTGTCTTGAATCAGATTAAAGGAGCAGATCACTGTGCATGGAGAGGCAGATGAGTGAGCTGTAGGTGCTATGATGGAAACATGGCATAAAGGCCACACAAATGACTAGGTCTGTCATTTCTACCTTCCAAAGCTCCTGCAGACTTTGCTTGAAAATATTGCATTGATATGCTAAACACACATTTTCATAGTTAAAACAGCCCATTTATTACACAGTATATTTCAAATAATATGCCCTAAAGATGTGCTATTAAGTATTTTGGAAAAATCTATCTTTTGCAGTTTCTCACAGGGAAAGAAGTTAAATCCTCAGTACCACTAGAGAGGAAAGGGAAACAGCAGCAGTGGCTATATGCAATAGATATAAAAGTACCATTTACAACTTCAGCCTGTAAACACAGAAGTTTAACCTCAAAAATTATTTGGCAGCTTAAATGTTACAAAAAGGCAGCAAAGAAGCCCTCAGCTTGGAGGTGTTTTCCCTGCAGTAATTCTGTGTGCATCTGGCATTCTCTCCATAGGCAATCGGATCAGCTCTGTGCACTTCAGACACTGAGGCTTGGAGGCAGCACTGCACAGACCTGCACATGCACATTCCCTGTTAGCTCCTGGGCTTTTCTGCCTCCTGAAGCATGGCCAGGATTTTTTCCACCAGTGAAATTGTGACTAGTACAGGCCAGAAATGTCCAAGAACTTCTTGTTTCAACGGTATAGTTTATAGGTGGTCATGTTCCATCAGCCAGGAGTGCTAATACCCATTTTTAATTTACTGGCAGATGTAGCCTTGGTCTGTCCTTACAGCAGAATATCCTGCTGAGCAAGCTCAACATGGGCTAACTAAAATAACAGAGATAAGGGGACTGTATTAGTCTGCCACCAAGTCTGAGCTAAATTAGCCTTATCTCCATAGGTTCTTTTTAGAACTGTGCATGCTATCTGTGCATTGTGAAAGATAGGTGCAGATACGCACTTTTGAAAATGTATGGTCTAAGTGGAATAACTTTTGTTCTCTAGTTTCTTTGTTAAAGAGGGTCTTACTTATTTAGTGGAGTCACAGAAGCAAAAAAAACCCAGTGTGATTTGCAAGCAGGTTGTCCCTTTTCAAACAGACCCTGTGAGAATAATAGAATGCAACAACCCTCTCTCTTCCCTGGACTGAGCTGTAACATGCACTTGTACACCTCCAAAAAGTTTATGCTTTGAATAGCCTGGAGGTTTTATTCCTGTGGTCTGCAGGGTGTGACACAAGAACAGATGCTTCTCCCATTAGAAGTGGAGTTACACAAGTTCAGTGATTGCCTGGAGAGCTCCATCTTTACTGAAATTATATTATTGGTTAAACTGTTAAACACATGTTGAATGGCCTGCATGTGCTGCTACATTCTATAAATGAGTTCTGTCTATTTACTAGTCACTACAAGAGGTAGAGGTGTCAGATCTTGGAAGCAAAAAACACAGATGTTGTCCCCTTGTCATAGGCCAAATATCATTGTCATCACTGCTCACCCTATACCATACAAATAAACATTTTAGAATTCTCATTTTCTCCCTGTGGAGGAAAAATGTTGGGAATTTGATTTAGTTTCTGAGAAGCTTTTAAATCCTGGATTTTGAGAAGGATTTAGGATGTTTCATTCTCAGAATTTTTAGATTTTTGGAATTCTTTTAAAGTCACGTAATTATTAGCATATATTGTATTTAATTTCTGCTACTGATAATCTTGGTGCCAGTGTGTAGCCCAGAAAAAATTAAAGTAAAAATCTTTGTTTCACTTTATCTCACACTGTTTTGCTGGTCTTAGTCTCATGTTTTTTTGCCTTTCTAATACAGAGGTCAATTGGAGGGCTAGAACCATAAAAAAATCTATTTTAAAATCTCAAAAAAAAAAAAAAAAAAGTTAGCTACAATTCTCTCCACCCGTCCACTTCTTCCTAACAAGCTGCCAGATGTGGCCAGAGTTTGCATTAATTTTTCAAGTGTAGAGGTCTGTGTATGTAGGTTTTACTAGCAGTTTTTCAGCCAGATGGTCTGCTAAACTCTCATCTTGCAAGGGGCTGGCTTATTTTCCATCCAGACAATTTCACTCTGGGGAGCTCCACACATTAGGCAACATTATCCACCTATATGCATGAATATATGTATAAAAGGCCAGCACTCACTCAGTTCTAATGACTTCTGCAGATCTGAATGAATGTGGACTGAAGCCACGTCCCTGTGAGCACAGATGCATGAACACACATGGCAGCTACAAGTGCTATTGTCTCAACGGGTACATGCTCATGCCAGATGGCACATGTGCAAGTAAGTAACAGAGCTGATGGAACAGGCACACCAAAATCACCTAATCACATTTAATCCCAGCAGATTTTCTTTTTGTGGTGAACAGATTTACCTTATTCAGGATAGGGTCTTTGCCCCTGCTCTCTGGTACTGTCTCAGCTGAAAGAGGCTTCCTATTTGTTAGTTCCTGGGTAAGATAAACTAGGTCATACTTATATTTTGGTCTTCAGAAGTGTTTTGGTCCTGATAGAAGTAAAAGTCTTTGATAGTGTTGCTTCAGATAGAGCAGCTACTATGATCTCTGTGTATAGTCCTGCCAGTCCATCTGTTGAATAAGGATTACTGAATATATTCAAGCAAAGCACCAATACAGATCACTTTTTACTGTGCTGAATTTCATGCCATTATTCCTTGCTTTACCTTTCTGTGCTCCACAACTGATTTATTTTATCTGTGTTAATATGCTTTCGACAGTTGATGAAAACTGTTCTTGCAAATATTTGCTGTAAGATCTAAGGCTTATCTAAGCCTGTGAAAATAGGTATTTCTACTTATCTTCTTTGTCTTTAAGCCAGCATGAAATGGAAAGCATTCTGCTTTTTTAGCCAGCCTGATTTTTCAGACCTGGGAAAGCTTCTAGTTTTTTGGTGACAGAGTTTTGTTTGTAGAAAATATCTCAGGGGCTTCTGATTTTTTAATATGGTAATTCATAAACAGCTTTATTTATAATGAATGGATTTTTGTTATTCTGATTAATTTCTGTATTTATCCATATCTATCTTAAAATTGTGTGATTCCTAGATTCCAGTCTAGAATTTTTCACTTCCTCTTATTTTAAATACTGTTTTCAGGCTCTAGGACATGTGCCATGGTGAATTGCCAATATGGATGTGAAGAAGTGAAAGGGCAGGTGCAGTGTCTCTGTCCATCAGGTGGCCTTCAGCTGGGACCAAATGGAAGGACATGCATTGGTATGGTTAGAGAGCTCACTCTCAGCTTCCTTTCTGCAGGATCCCCAAAGCCATGAGATTCTGGGGAAAGGTTAGGAAGTAGTTAACCCTCCTGACTGGCTTAAATAACACTTCTTGTTACTCTCAGTGTGATGTAAAAATTTCATACATTTCCAAAAATATTTTTTCTTGAACTATTGACCATGTAATTCTTTGGACAACTCTCACCCCATGTTTTCACATGACTTAGAATCATCAACAGATTCAGTTTCTCCCTGTTGGTATGAGGCCATTAATTACAGTGCTCTGCCTGTGGGAAGCTGCCCTGCTGACACAATGTGTTATAGGATTTGGGCTTTTTGTTAGGATGGGGCTTTCTTTTTTTGTTATGACCCACAATACAAACCTCTCAGTTTTTCTCCAGAAGCCTCAACATTACCTGTGAGTTTCCTGTGATGAAGAAAGCATTGCTTATAATAGTTAGTACTGTGTTCTTCCATAAAGTTAGCTCACATTTTACTGCTTCACTCAAAAGAACCCATGTGAAAGCCATCGCCAAATGTGAAATTATGATTTTTGTACTAAGTTTATTTGTGATACCAAGACAAAACAACTCCCAAGCAAATCCCAGTGAGTTTTTTTCCCATTTTACCTTCTCATGGATCTGACCAGCATCCCTTCTCCTGCTGTAGACATTGATGAGTGCTCCACTGGCAAAGCTGTCTGCTCATACAACCGCAGGTGTGTCAACACATTTGGAAGTTTCTACTGCAAGTGCCAGCTGGGCTATGAACTGAAATACACCAGTGGTCGCTACAACTGTGTAGGTAAGAGCTAGCCCATGGCTATTCCTTCTCCATTTTTATTCCCTGTCATTGCCTCCAGCATGCTGGCCTGTCCTGAGGATGATGCCTCAGAAATGGGTAAAAGATGTCACACTAAGAATATTCTTGATGGGACTTTGAATTTTTCTCTGTTTCTTTTTTTTTTTTTTTCTCTAAAAACTGAATCAGTGGGATTTACAATTTAAATTGCCTCATTGTGCCAAGTCAAGATGAGCAAGAGTTTGTTGTAAGTTGGCAACCCTTGACTAAAAAAAAATGCTGCTTCCAGTAAAGGGTTAATTAAAGGAACCATTTTTTGTTGTCTTGGTTTCAAACTGTGATGACTAAGCAGTCCCACCATATTTTTTTCTTTTCATTATTGAGGAATGTGAAGTAAATGCCTTCATGACTGTAAAACAGTTATTTGGGTGGTTTGTACAGAACTTGGGGGGAAAAAAAGTAAGAAAATAGTAGGTTTCAATTACTTTTCAGGTTTCTGTTGCATGACAATGTTTCTCCTTAAAAAAAATACAGGCAAAAAGTTGTCTTGACATGTTCAGATGTTAAAACAAATGTCAAAATGTGCTTAACTCCTGTTACAATCCATTAGCTGAATTCTGGAAGAATAGCAAAGTGCAAGTGCTGCAGGAGTATTGTTCAAGCTGTTGACTTCACAAGGGCCTGGAAGGGTTGGAACTACTACACGTGCATAAAAGAGAATTAATGGGATTAGTTTATATTTAATTGATATTGGAAGTGAGGGGTGGGAGGAAAGTCATAAGGTTGGGAGATTTAAGTTTGCATTTCATGTCTGCAAACCCTGAGAGACTTCAAGGGGAAAAATATTTTCTTTTCTCATACATTATGTGTGGATGGTGGAAAAATTGAAAGGTCTCAGTAGTGAGGATTTTATTTGCAAACTTAAATCTCACTTTCAGACAGAGCAGACTTAAGTCAGTCTTCCTGCTACTTGTTTGTTTGCTGACTTACATTATGAGAGGACCTGTCAGCTGCTAAATATGCTGCAATCTGGATAAAACATGAGTGGTATAAACATTTGTGCACCAACATGACTCCCTCATGTGGGATAAATCAGAAACATCTTTGTAAAGGAGTAAAATCAAATATTCTTCGTTCCTGTACATTTTGCTGTGAGCTGAATGTAGTATTTTCTACTGAATTTTGCTTATTATACCTTTTTCATGCAGCATCATATATATGTTGGAATGTGAGAGGTAGTTTAAAGATCTTGACATCTTGGCATACTCAGGGTTACTTTCCATTGCATTCTTTCTACAGTGAATGAAAGAATGGGAATGTTTTGGTGAGCTCTTTTTTAATTGATGTCACACATTCTCTTGGTGCCTTGTGAATTTTCTTGATAGAAAATTGCGTGCAACCTATGGTTTGAATCCTGTCCTCAGTCAGGAAATCACTGCATTCACCTTGTCTTTACTGGGAATCTCTATGTTTTCATGGATGCATGCACCAGCATCTGTGCATTTGGAGCTGACACAAGCATTCTCTCCTAGCTGAATTCTTCTGCCTCTGATGGTCACTGCTCTGTTTTGGTCCAACATTAGTTCTTACAAACCTGGAAAGAGATGGGTGGCACAAACAGCCTGTCAGGAGCTTTGGGTTCCAACACAGCTTTCACTGAAGTGTTTATATCCTCCCCAGATGTAAATGAATGTGTGACAAATACACACAGGTGCAGCCTCCATGCAGAGTGCCTCAACAGCCAAGGATCCTTCCAGTGCAGATGTAAACAGGGCTACCGAGGAAGTGGATTTGATTGTGCTGGTGAGTAACACTGCATGTCAGGAACTGTGCTGGATTGTTTTTCTCCAATAATTGATCATTAAAGGGCATGTTCTCAGAAAAGCCATGTTGAACAGTGCTGCAATATCTCTCCACAAAATAATATATGACTCATAGCATAGTTAATACAAGTATCACTTGTTCAACTTAATTTTGCCTGTAAGTCTCTAAGTCTCATAATATCTCTAGCAATTGCAAATAAAACAGAGAAGTGAATTTGAAGAAACAGAAAAAAATAGTTTAAAAAATCTACTGTGATTTCTCCATGAATTCCCAAGGTTAACCCCTTGGAGGGATCTAAAGTCCCTCCCAGAAGAGTTTCAGGCTAACTTAGCAAAAAATGAGAAAAGGGAGGAAAGCTGGGACTTCTCTGTCTGCCTTTGTTTGTCTATTGAATATGGAGGACCTCCTATAAAGATATCATTTCCCACTTTAACTGAATGTGACTCTTCAAGAAGAAAGAAGGGAAGGCTGTTCTTGTCTTTATATTTAAAATTAACCTTTTAATTTATGCCTTTATTAAGTCTGGCAGATGTTTCTCCTGCAACATCATTAAAGTTGTTTTCTTCAAGAGGACACTTGACTCCTGCTCAAACATTTTAAAACCTTTTGCCTGTAGCAGATGAAGTCTACATAATATATTAATCTTTTCAAGTAATCCTTGATCAGAGATATCTCATGGTTATACTTCATGGTCACAGATGTTCTGAGTCCCTCTATTATTCATGTTTCTACTCTCATTATGGTAGCAATTGAAACTTACAATACATGTTTATAATTTAGTATTTTTACAGAATATTTTGAGTTGCAAGGGACCCACTAGTCCCACTCCTAGTCTTGCACAGGAGAGCACTATTTTGCTGAGTTTCAACTTCAGGTAAAAAATGTTGACTTTTAACAAGGAAAAATACACAAAAATCTGGCTGTTACTGAAAGGCTTGGTATGGATGTAGATTACCACAGCAGAGCTGTTTAGAGCATTCTTCTACTCAAATTCAATGTTATGAGCCAGGTTCATTGCTAGACAGCATCTCTTGTGGTAGGTCACTGCAGCTCACTGAAATGAAGGATGCATTTCACTGGATATCAAAGCAAACTGACATGACACATCTTGGTATGGTTTTGTGAAAACAGAATGCACCAGAGGTGAAATGTTAAACAAATACATCTCTGAGACAAATAGTCTGGTTTGTTATTGTTTCTTTTTTCATTTATTTGCCTTTTTAATGAGAAGGTAAAAATTTCCAGGGAAATTTTCTTTTTGACTAATTTTATCTATAAAATATTCTTTCGTCAAGCAAAAACAGTTCAATATGAATGACTGCTTAAATATAAATAACAAATATTTTCACTTGTGGAGAGAAATTTTTTGATGCCTAGCCCTGTATAAAAATCAGTACTGTAGTCAGATGATCCCTATCTTCTCACAGATGTTTCTCTTACACAGTTTGTCCTCTGCCTACCTCTTCCTGTCATATTTCCAATTACTGAAATCCATTTGTTGTTTAGTAGAAGGAGGATCCATGCCATTCATAAACTCAATAGAACACTAACTGGAAAAGAGATTTATTGCAAGAAATGATAGAGGAATAACACACAGTAATGAGAGCAGTCAGAGCCACAGGCAGGTTAAAAGGTGAGGGTCCAGCTAGAAAAGTGTAAACAGCAATAGAGGAAGATTAAAATACAATCAGTGGTAGGTGAACCCTGAAATGTAGAGATGTTAAATAGAGACTGGTTTCTCTGGTGGTAATTCCCCAGAGATACCTTTTCTTTTAAAGGACATACCTTTTCTTTTAAACATAACACATAACATATACCTTTTCTTTTAAAGGAAGGTGGAGGAGATTCTTTTAACTTTGAATCTTTCAATAGTTGAATTTTTATTGCAATCCTCAAGAACATCTGACCAGTGTAACTTGACAGGGACAGGACGTGTCTGGCTATTGGGGCAAATGTTTTTTCAAACATTGACACAAACAATTGGATGTACCAGCCAACAGTGAAGCACTAAATGTTCTCCATGTCATATAGCAATTGTGGAAAAGTCTTGCCTTTGCTGCAGCCCAAAGAAATTTTGCTATTGGGTTTAATGGGATGAGAACACCATCTTGGGAATTTAGGGGCTGAAGGCTGTGGCTTCACACTTCCTTTGGTGACAATGGCTACAGTTCCTCTGGCCCATTCCAGTTCCCAGCAGATGGGCCTTGGCTTGTGCTGCAGCTGAACAAAAACCTTCTTAAATAAGTCTCCAGTGCTCCACATAATTATTCCCACAGAGCTAGAATCCTGTTTTCACAGGGAAGCATTAGTTCTTAATAGCAATTGCCTATAGTATTAAAAAAAAATTAAAAAAAAAAAAAATAAAAACCCCAAAAAAACCTGGCTACCATGGAAGCAGTATTTGTTGTTGTTTTTTTTTAAATGAAAACTATTTTAATATATAATTTAATTTTTGGAGTATGAAAGAAGAACAGTTAAGCACATTGTTTATAATTAAATTCCTGTGGCTGCATCTCATGCCATCAAACAGCCTAATAAGTGACTTCATATGTAATTCCCCTTTGCAAAGAAGGTGGTGAAAATTCCTTCATTCAATTTGTATGTCAATACACTAACTTAGAGAAAGCTGCTGGTATGGTTATGACCTGTGATTATTAAGGCACCCTTTTTCCATTTAACGCCTATATGTATGGAACATTGGAGACCATTTCTGAGCTGCCTGTAGAACACATTGTTTGAGAATCCATAGAGATTAATTGATTTGAACAATCCCTAAAAGGATCCTAGTAATTTCCACATCTGGCCTCTATGTTGCTGCAATCTATTGCTGTTCTCAGGTTCATGTGTTTCCTGATTTCCTATTGTGCATTGAAAACACACATTTCCCCTGCCACATGCTGCTACGTGTATTTTAGCTTTTATTTCATTTAAGAACAGAGTTTTACAAGGTTCCATAAGCAATTAAGATTCCTGGGGGAAAAAAGAAAAGAACCTATTTTTGATTCACTTTTTTGGTCTTGCAAAATAGCAGGAAAAAGGATTGCTATCTTTAAGTCTACATGTATAACTCTAAGGAGCTCAACAATGACACTCTTGTTATGCCCAGCTAGAGACAGAGGTTACTCTTCTGCATTATGCTTTGCGGGGTACCTATGTGGCAATCAAAAAAATAATTCCAACTCTCCCTCTGCCTCTTGTATTACTTACTCATTTTTTGCTGATAGGGTAACCCTTAGACCTTATACACATATTATTTTGATTTCTTATTAACTTGCCAATCCTGAGAACAGTTTGCTTTGACATAATAAAGTTTCAAAGCTTCAAAAATGATTGTGATCCTATGGCTGGTGATATTCTTAAAATTTAATTCACTATGAAGTCAAATACTGCTGTCATTCTTCAGTGAGTAACACTTAGGCTTTTGTCACCACACATTTCCTCCTAGATTCCTCCTATATTCCTACAGCTTGCTGGCTGATGTAGTCATGTATTAAGCACAGTCCAGTGTGACAAACTTGCTCTGATTTCTCAAAGTGTCCTTCTCTAAATAAGTAAAAAATTTTGGAGATTAAATAGGGTAGCAAGGCATATTGGTAGATGATGTTCCATGGTGCTTTGAAGAAAATAATAGCCCAGGATCTGTCTTTTAACCTTTCTATGAAAGCTTTCAGACTCTTTTAAGAATATCTAAAAGAGGTTGATAACTTTTGGAATCATTTCTTGAAGTATGTCATGCTCATCAATTCTTTTTTCACATCTACATACTCCACCTACACATGGTAGATTGTTGTCTGTCACCCACAACACTTCTCCAACTCTTACATAGAGAAGCTATAAAGGGAGCTATGAAAGGATTTTTAAGCCAGTCTCTCCCAGGTTTTTAAATGCTCTGGGAGGTGTGAAGGGGAGGCAGTGGGGTGCCTGCCTCAGTGCAGAGCAAGGTCTCTCCTCCTGCATCCCTGTGTGGTCAGGGCCAGCACCAGCTGCAGGCACAGGGTGTGTGGAAGGAAAACAGACCCTTGTCTGTCCCTCTCCTGTAGCATCCCCTGAGTAATTCCCTTTAACAATGCAGCACAGTCAATGGGCTGGCATATGCTCTTTATGTATTTTTTTCAACTCAGCTTTCACAAAGTGGTCATTAGACATCCTACAGCAATCCATTTCTCTGGATTTATAATTTTGTACAGCAAATGATGACAGAAAAGTTTTATCCTCAGCCACCATTTGCCTTTGTTTTCCTACTTCTTACCTTAGTTCTCTCTAATTCAAAGAAAGAAAATACCTTTCAAAACTGAGATATTTTAATATTAGGGTGATAAACAGAAACTGCATGAGCAGGAGGCATTAATCTGCATGCTTTCTCATCAAAGTACATAAGGAAGAGCTGGGGTGGAATGCTCTACATTTCTTTGCACTTTCCAAAATTCTCTACAGTCACATGGACAGATAAGTGCACAAATGTTTGTGACCAACATGTCTGCATTTATCTACATATCTTGAGGCAAAGGGTCCTGAAAAATCACTGTCTCAGGTTAGTACCCCAGAGCACCAGAGAAGGTGAGTTGCTCATTCAGTCAAGTGCACAGGCCATGGATGGAAAAGATCAGACTGAGTTTAAGGTGGAGTATCCTTACATTGCATTAGTCCTCCTGCAAATTATGACTAGACATAAAAAGCCTTAAATCTACACCTCTGGCTACTCTAAAGATGAATGCAGATTGGAAGAAGACCAGTGCTGTGTCCTAAAATATGCCTGATGTCTAGAGTTTCTATCTTCACAAGCATGGAGATTTTCATAGTGCAGCAGCAAATTGGAGTCTGCAAGCACATGGGAATTTATACCTTTTCATCCCCCTGTTTTTGTCACTCCTGTCAGTTGATTTTCCACACTGCTTAATTTTGAACAGACAAGGAGATTGGTTTTCTGACACTGCAGAGGTTATTATGCTGAACTGTAAGAATTTTCCATTTCATGAGGAAACTTCAAAGCAGAAACTAAAAGCAGATGTAAGGTTTGCTGAGCAGTCAGTCCTGTGGCTGTGAAAATCCCCATAGCCTCTCTATTAAAAGCATGAAGCTTCTTGTTACTGATAGTAAAGAGGAAATTTGTTTGGAATTAAGTTTTCCTGTTAATTTTTATTGCTTTTTATTCATTTTATTGGCATCTGTTTACTCCAACAGCAATCTCAAAAACACTTTAATGCTACAGTGAGCCACCAAGAGTCTGATTCTGTTCCTGACATACTAAATAGTATGGAGCTGCATTTGCCATAAAAAATGTGACACATTCACAGTGATGATTGTATTTTCCAGAAGTGAATATAAATTCAGGGAATTTTCCTCTTTTCCTACTAACCTGAAGTTCTATTTTATTTACTGATGCTTTTTTCTTTTGCTGTGTCTCCATGAAAAGAGGGACAGAGAAAATAGTACTACCCAAGGTTCCAAGTCCAATCCATCTGTCTCAAGGTACTACTATAAAATTTTCATTAATATAAAGTGAGGAGCAAAATAAGAATATATTCTTGCCCTGATAATATAAGCATTAGACAGTAGAAATTAAATGAAAATAACTGCAGCATCAATACTAATTGAGAATCAGAGATGGGAAGCAGTATATGAGGCTGTTCTGATCCACTGATGAAAACACTCTGTCTTTATGCAAAGGCTTTTTTATAGCACACTGAAACTGCTCTGCTTTCATTGTTTCCTAGGTAGTTCACATAAAGGACTCAAACAGTAGTTTATGACATGATTGTGTACAACATTTCATAGTAGCATCTGAAAGGATAATTCCAGAATATTAAAACAGCAGCACTTCATTCAAAATGATAGGATACAGTATTTCACATCCAAGAGGAATCATAAAATTCTCAGGAAATGTTACATTTGTGTTCTACTCCACCTTGAAATTGCATGATGGTAACAATTTGGCATTCTTTGATGCTTCTCTGAATTTTGTTTTTCCCTCCTGCAATTAAATAAGAGCTAAAAAAATATGATGGAGGACTTGATGTATGTCTTCTCAAAATATCTTCTATTTCAGTATCTTTCAGCCTGCCATGGAAGGAAAATTAGTCAGAGAAATTCACAAAAGATAGCCAAGACAAATGCTCATTATTATTAGGCTGCAGTTGTGGAGGGGATCCCAGCTCCATGGACAATTTTAGCCCAAAAATTGAAGAAGGATTTTTGGTTTTTTGCCTGAGCTCCAGTGTAAAAAAAGTTAAGTAAGGAGCTCTATGGACTGTGTTACTCCTGTGTTACACAGGAGTCCAAAGAGATCATTAGAGAGGATTGCTTTGGCCTTTTCACTGTAACTCAGAGCTGTCTATACAACAGACTGAACATGTGTAGGTGTGCTTGGTTCTGTGCACAACTGAACTTACAGCAGAGAATTTAATTCCATGTGTCTCTGGGCCTTGTAAAGGACACCATGGTCCCATTTAAAAACATTGTCACTGCTGGATGATCCCTTAGATGAATATTTTCTATTTTTTTCTTGGTTCTAGTTATCCCTGAAAAGTCAGTGAAGGAAATTGCAAGAAGCCCTGGAACAGCTAAGGACACAATTAAGAAACTTCTTGCACATAAAAGCAGTGTGAAAAAGCATAAAACCATCAAGAATGCAATCCCAGAAGCAGGTGTGACAACACCTTCTGAGAGCCACTTGCAGTTGCTGGACTATGAAGGTGGCATTGATCTTGGGAGCTACAGTGAAGAACAGGAAGAAACTGCAGCTGCTGCAGAAGAGGAGGCAGAAGAGTCAGATGAAGAGGAGAAGGAAAATTTTGAAAATCAAATTGATGAGCGAAGCCTTAGAGGGGATGTCTTTTGTAAGTTTGGTTTTTTTTAAATGTCTGGCTTCAATGTAAATGTGTATAAACACTAAAAAATGATCACAAAACATTACAAGCACTTTAATCAGAATTTACATAGAAAATAAATCACAGAATCATGGGATGGTTATGTTCTAATTAATGCTTTTGAAAATATATTTGAAGACTTTGAAAAACACAGCAAGAAATTGAATAGCATATTAGAACTAAATCATCTTTAAGGTCCCTTCCAACCCAAGTGATTCTATTATTATGACTGGTTTTTAGTACAAATGTCTCAGTCAAACATTCTTCAAAGTAGCAGCAAAAATAATTACAATGAAAATCACACAGTCAATTGTTTATTCATTATATTTTCTCTTTCTCAAGTATAGAAAAATAATAAATACTATCCCAGAGCAATTAAAATTATAATAATAAAAATGAAAAAAATTAAGTTAACATTCAGTTTATTGCTATTTAACCTGGAAAGAGAGATAAGTATATATTTTTAAAGGAACGATAATTTTAAAGTCCTCTGGAAAAAATGGTCTGTAAAATTGTAATTCTGTATGACAGCCAAGAAAAAATGTAATTATTCACTTAATACATTGGGGAATACAAGCTTCTTTGCCAAAGGCATGCTCCTAAAATTTTTTTGTTGTTTTGTTTTCAGTGGTAATTGGCCTTTTTCAGTTTAAGCTAAGGATGTAGACTAATATTACTTCCTCAAATTATACTAGGGAGCTGATAAACAGAACAAAGTCAGGTGTTGGCTGTCCCTTCCTGCAAATATTACCAGTGATTGTTAATGGCAGGTTTCAGGTTTGCTGACAATACCAAAATGGGGAGAATGACCCATTCACTGAAGGGCAGTCCTGCCCTTAAAGGGCTCTGGCCAGGCTGTGGAGGCAACTGACAGGAACAATATGAAGTTCAACAAAAGCAAATGGAAAGAGAGGGAAAAGCCTTGTGCTATATTATGGATTTGAGGTGACTGCTTACAAAGATGCTTTGCAGAAAAAGGCAAGTTTAGTACTTCCCATTACAAAACAAATGGGAATGGGACACACTGGTTTGAATCTAGCAGTGCTCTGCCAGGGAGAACATGAGGAGAGGCTGAGATAACTTTTTTTTCAGCTTTGAGAGAGGAGGGGAAGAAGAGATCTGAATGATCTCTTCAGCTATTTAATGGAATGTTACAGGGAAGGAATGGACATACTTTTCTTGAAATATATAGCAATAGGACAGGAAGTGATGAATTCAAGCTGGAACAAAAAAAAATCTCCTTAGATAAATTGAAAAGACAATTTCACCATGAAGGTGGAAAAAATTGGGATGGGTATGCAGAGAGGGTGTGAAGTGCCTGTCCTTGCAGATATTCATAATATGACTGAATTGGGCATTGAGCAATACCCTGATCAGCAAGTCAGACTAGGTAACCTAAAAATGGCTCTTGCAACATCCATGATTCTGTGATTCATTCTGTGTTTTCAAACAAGCGTTTCAAAGTAATTCAGAAAATAGTGAGTGTAGACCAGCATCCTGGAAGATGTTTAGATTTCTCTCTGGTACTATAGGCACATAAAATCAATTCAGGAATCAGTAATTTTTCTAAAAAACCAAAACATCTGCTACCTAGCTGCATGCAAAAAGAGACTTCTGTTTGTCAACTTGTAACCAGATAAAATGGTGACAAATTTCTGACTAAGGTGCTATGCCTCCCAAGTGGAGGGTTCTGTGCTTAGGACATCACTCTCCCTCTGGCCAGCCACACCTAAGCCCCAGCCTGTGTCTTTACTCAGCCTTTCACTATGGCTAGCATGTGCCACTTCCTCTAAAGAAGTGTTCCTTCCATCTTCTGAGGATCCCTTCATAAATTACTTATCTAAAAGAGGCAGCAGGTGCAGGAGCTGATGCTGAACTGGGGTAGAATTTTCACTGTATGACAAACTACCCTTGGGGTTCAGCCTTGCTGTGCTGGTACTGCCAGATACATTTGAGAGTCTCAGAGCAAAGGATTAAGTGATTTGCCTCCGTTCTCACAAGAAGCAATAAAACACAGGTTTTCTGGTGGCCATACTTTTACATTTAGAGAATTGTGTTTCACACACATTTATACCAAAATACTATCCTGAAGAAGGACATAACTCTTCCCAGTCATGCTAATTAATCCAAAGCTGGCCATAATTTTACAGAAACTTGAGAAGGTGAACAGAGCATGGTTGCAATATATATGTTGATGTTTGTTAACATTGGGTGTTCAGGTACTCAGGCTTCTTCATGAAGGTAAGCTAATGGGGAGCTTGTGTGTGCCAAGAGGGTGCTGTGAATTGACCAGATATGTTGGGCTAAATGTGATTAGACTGGGAGAGACTCAAAAGATTCACTAATTACCAGCAAAATGCTTATAGATCCTGAAGGGAGCTTGACCCTTGGCAAGAGTGTGTTCCCCTGCAGTTGCATTTTAAAAGCTTAAAAGCTTTTATTTCTTAACAGAATTGTGGGAATATTGCTGATCTATCACTTTTAGGAGCATAGTACTAATCGAGTCCAGTATAATTTACAGTAAATAATAAATTAAATATTTATAAATTATACTCTTATTTGTTATAGATATATTTATTCCAAAATTTGTGCCATAAAGAACTATGGTCTTTTCTGATTCCTCAATTTTGAGGCCTGGTTAAAAAAAAAATGGATGGAATGGATGCGATGGATGGATGGATGGATGGATGGATGGATGGATGGATGGATGGATGGATGGAATGGATGGATGGAATGGATGGATGGATGGATGCAGGGAATGGATGGGATGGATGGATGGATGGAAGGATGGATGATGGATGGATGGATGGATGGATGGATGGATGGATGGATGGATGGATGGATGGATGGATGGAACTCAAACATCTCAACAGGTGTCTTTTTTGGCCTGCATGGACAGGTCAGGTAGGGCCACCCTGGGTTTTGCTAAAAGGACAAAGGGCTCTGCTCTCTCTGCCTGGTGAGACAAAGGGAACTTGGACTGCAAAGGGGGGATTATGCAGCCTTCTAGTTGAGTACTCAGAGCTACACTACTTGGAATGCACTAATTTTCCAGATTTCAGTTTGAGTGAGGGCACACGGAAACCCCTTCATCCGCAGGAAAATCCAAAGTATATATTGTTGCCATGATGATTGGTAAGATCCTTTTTCAAGGACCTCCCCAAACCAAACCAGGACATTTCAACATGGGCTAGGCAGAGAGGCAGAGTCTACTTGTTTCTCCAAAGATTGCCACTACAGATGACAGCAGTAACAATGAATATTACTGCTTGAAAATATTAAAACATTGTGGTTCATCTGTATTTTGCCTATACTGCATTTGTTCCAGTCATATCTGGCTGTAATTTTCCTTTATAGAGCTAAGAGATTAATATGCTGAATTTTTTAGAGAGATTTTATTTTGCTAGGGAATTCTGGCAGAAAGTTGTTTTGCTGCTTCATGCAGAGATAGCAGCATGCCCAAGATGTAGTTTCACTAACTTTGTGAACTCTCTGTTATCTGTGGCTTTCTTGTTTGATACCAACTGTGATTCAAGGATTTAAAACACTGTACCATTTTCATTTCAGGATACATTGCTTAACTGTGTTTTCTTTCCTTCTAAATTTCCATGTGCTGTACTTGACCCTTGTTATCATAAAAAATCAGTCATGATTCAGGTGCTTAATTGCTTGAACATTTGGCTTTAAAAACACTTTCAATTTTAATGACATTGAGTGATCCTTCAGAGAACATCATTAGCTCAAATATACAGCTCATAAACTTGTACAATTTTTTCCTTTCTTTGCTCATGTCTATTCAGCAGATTCCTTTACTACAACATTAAATCCCCTCAAGTATTCACATAGCATCTGCCTTTTGTATTATTAATACTGATATTGTTTGTTTTCTGGGGAGAGTAGTTAATTAGGAAAAATAGAAAAGTCTTTTTAAATTGATGTATTATTTATCATAGTAGTTTACTACATAATGAATACATAGGGATCCACAGAAAAATATTGTAGGAAAAAAGGAAAATATTACATAGAAATGGAAATTATTAAAATAGGCCCAAAATACTGGACCTTCATGAGAATTGCTATTTACCAATTTTTTTAAAACAACCACACAACAGATAAAGACAGCAAAGTGAAGCCCACAATATATAAAAAATGTCAAAATTAAGGTCATCAATCAAAACTTTTTTTCTTATATTTTTGTATCTTATGATACCATCTGAAATTCTTCAAATTACTATTTTCCATGGGATTCTTGCCTTGTCCAGTGTGAGGAAGGACCAGTCCCGTGAAGGGAGCAGTTTAATAAATAGGAATATTTATTTATTAATATACTAATTATTTATTGATATGATTATTTATCATTAACTATCTATTCATTATTATTGAATATTTTAATACAAATGAGAGTAAACCATAGTATTGGAAAGCTCTTTATTACATGAAAAGTGCCTTTTCTGTATATGGGAGAAGACACAGAGAGCTGGACCAAAGTACTTGGATATATAAGCAAGGATTGCAGAGATGCTACATTCAAGCTCCACTGAAATAATTAAGCACAACTTTAATTCTGACAGTTTCTAACATTTGAGTACTTTTTGGCTACCATTGATAATTCAAAATGGTATTGCCGGCTGCAACTAAATTTTATTTTCTATGCTTTATCAGTTTATGAAATTCACATCATGCTTACAACTCCTGTAATATCATGGAACCAGCCACATTATTACACAGAGACACTTCCTTTGGTAGCATCAAGGATGAAAAGGAGGGATTAGCATTTGGCAATACTGAAAGTGGACTGCTCCCCTTATGGCTTCACAGCTCTTGATGCTTAACAAGAGAACTCCCCCAGTTAATCATGATGTTTGCTTTTAATCTTATTCTTTTCTGGTAATTACACCACTCTGAGCTATTAATGCTCACATCACAGCTCAATTCATAGCTATACATGTCAGACTTCTGGCAAATGTAATTCTTTCAGAGCAGGATGTGGTAGCAGAGGAATGGGATATTCCCGTGAGTCCTAGTGGAATACCACATATATAGGAAGCTTGTCTTAGAATTTACTACATCTTATATTATGCTTGATTTTTTTAAAGTTTTACAGAAAAACCCACTCTTTTTCTGGGTTTTGTGTTGTTTCTTCTAAATGGGCTTGATGACGTAAGTGGTTAAGAATGTGTGGCACCATGATATGACATGAAGGGGTTTGTATGTAGAATTACATATTAGCTATTGCTGCAGATAAGCAGATGGGAGGGCACCTGTACAGAGAGAAGGATAGACACTGCTTTGCCTAGAGTGGGACATATGTGTGCTTTTTGAGAGTTTTTTCTTAGAGAATATGAGATGAGACCTGCCTTTTTACAAGACTACTTGACAGCAGAAGAGCTAAAAAGAGCAGTTCTGACTCTCCTATCACATATGAGGGAGTAAACTTTGGATCATGGCTATGTGTGAGGATGTTGTGAAATGTAGGCACTTTTCAAGCAGTAAGGTTTCTTTGAAACCTTTCTGTAAGCTGAAACTTGCAGTTTCTCATCATGTGCAGTGATATCTTTCAATGAGTGCAAAATCTGATTGTAATGCCTGACTGAAAACAAAAATAGATTTGGAAACAAAACTGGACTCTTTTTTTTTTTTGTCCATGACAGTTCTTTGCTTGATAGCACATGGCTACACCTGCATGTATCTCTCTCAAGTGAATTCAAGTGTAATTCAATAACTCAACAAATAAATCATTCTGGCAGCTGTTGTTTTCTGTTAAATCACTCCACTCTCTCCAAAACTGATCATATTTTAATAGCTGTCTTCATTTTGGCAAGGATTTTCACAGCCTGAGCCTCTTTCACCAAGTACAAGGCCAAGTTTATGGCTTGAGAGTAAACTTAACACCTAATCTGGATGTGCCTATTCCTAAATGTGTATATGTAAACAAAAATTAATTTGGAGAAATATGTATATTAATCCTTGCCTTAAGTATGAATATTATCCAGGTGATCTAAGCAATGGTCTGGGCTAGGGGAAAGCTATAAGGACAACAAGAGAGGACATGCTCCTGGCAATTCATCAGAAAGCTCATAAGATTCCATGAGTCGTCTTCAATTCAGCACTTCTGGAAGTGCCTCAGGGGCCTCTTTGTTAGTGTGGTGTACACAGAGCAATTTTTGACAGTTTTGATGGAGAAGGAAGTTTAAGTGGATGGCAGAGCTAAGAGGTTCTGGATTACAGTGGCTTCTAAGTATATTCTTAAAACTGAGTATATGTGAGCATGTTGGAGTATTTAAATGGAAAGCCCTACCTCCTTCAAACTCATGGGAAAAAAATCTCCCCTCTGAACAAATGTGCATCCATGTGCAAGTAATGACTTTTAAAATATTTGGCATTTGCATATATGATACAATGCTGAGTAGGGAAAATTAATTTCCATAGCTCCTATCATCTGGCATTTTTAAGGAAGCCTGAGCTTTTCTTAGCACAGCTCCCCTCGGGGTGTGGCTGAAAAGTGAACTTCAAGTTGTTTCAGGCTTTCCACTAATATATCCTCATAGCAGGAATCCAAAGGTTTCTCCCTCATTCCTCTAAAATGGCACTTTTAAGCTACTCCTGTTTTCACAGGTGGTCATGAATATATCACAGGTATCATCTGCTTGTGTGTTTGCAAGGGGTGTGAAAATGAAAGCAGATATTTCCCTTATTTCACGTGTGATTACACAGGGTATGCATAAAGAAGTTGAGACTTATGATTATTTTTTTAGTGAGTGCACTTATCTGTTAATCACTTAAAATAATACAAAACAAACTTAATAATAGAATTTTAGAAGACTTATGGTAATTTAAAGATTACTTACTATAAACAAGAATATGTAATCTTCTATCTCACCAGACAGGAGAGGATTTCCCTTGGTCTCTGAGGCTGAGAAATGCTTCTTGAGTAACCACCTCTTTCAGGCCAGTATCTCAGAGAACACCCCTAACACTCATTGGTGCTGCTTTACTGACTTGTCCAGTTTGGCACAAGACACCTCAACCAATTTTTACAAAATAACTTGCTCAGGGTGGTTATCAAAGCATCAGTGTATGCTTGGCAGCTGTAACAGGGAGGGTGAGGAAGGGAAGGGCAGTTGCTGGAGCCTTTCTTCCCAGCAGATAGCAGAGCTGATCAGGAATGCAGAATGTGCACAAGTTTAGAGTGTGACTTCAGAAAAATAACTGTGACTTCCTGGGGCTTCTGTTACAGCAGCACCAGCTAACACTGCCCTGAATATAGACTGTAGGCCTTTGATGCCCTAATGTCTATGGCTTGTACAAAGTCTCTGACATTATCCATTCTTTGAGGCTGCTGTTGGCAAACTGCTGCCAAGTCACTGTCTCTGCTGTCTGGTAGAGTGCAGTTTAATTTGATCATCATAGCAGGAAAGCAGATCAGCCCACTGAAGAAAGATCAACATTTTATGACCTTGTGAATCTGTAATTCGATGCAGCTGTAGCTCCAGTGCTTATAGGTTTGAGGGCTCAACAGCAGTCTAATAAATTTTTTAAAATTCAGAGTATCTAATGCCAGTTAGGAATATGGGTTTGGTGGTGGAGTGGAAAATACACATATTGACTTATTTAAATAAATGATGTCAGCTGGTATAAAGGAATAAAGTTCCATTTTCTGTTCCTGTGATGTACTTGACAAGTTGTTTTCCCTAGTTCCCAAGGTAAAAGAAGCAGCTGCCTTTGGCCCTCACCTGACACAGAGGAAAATGCCAGTGTCAAGACCAGAGCAAGAAGGTGGCTTATTGTTATCATACAGTATTTATTTTCCTGTGTATTTTATCTTTTTGTGACAACTGTGTTAGCCAAGTCAGAACCAGTTTAAAAGCCTTTAACATAAACCAAAGAGTTTGTGAACATATTAGAGACAGTATCTGGCTAAACTATGCTACCAGTTCCAACGTGTTCTTTTCCAAGCATAATTTACTGTTTATAACACATGTATAGAAAGTTTCCCCCACATTAGAACTTGACTTGCAATTGAATTTCACTTGAATAATTTCATAGTCATGAAAAAAATAAAGTAGATTCTATTGTCTATAAAATGAAAATGTTGCATAGTACACAATAATCTAAAACAAACAAAATAGACAGATGTGCTGGCTGACATTTTTTTCCCAATTTAGAAAGCAATAATCTCAGAAATAATGGATTTATACAACAAATCTCTCTAAATGCCATATACTTCATGTCTCTGTCTCCTGATAAAATACATTAAAATAACGAGGAGGATGCTTCTTTCTGAGGAAATTCAGATGGCTGACGTATTACTCTTAATCTGATCTGTCATGCTTGCATTGCACAGTGTTCCTTTGTGTGTGTAATGCTTTTTATCTGCAGAGTCATAAAGGCTGTGCTGTGCTCTGGCTGACACTCTTTCCAGTGTGCTCCAAAGGTCAACTCCCCTGGGCTATTCCCAGCTCCATGTAGTTGGAGTATCAGGTGCTGGTGTAAGGGACTCTTCTCATGGGATGCCAGTATATCTCAATGGATAGAACTGGAACTTGAGCTGATTTCAACTACAGCAGTGTAACAAATGGAGAATGGAGAGCTTTAAAGCTGGAAGATCTCAATTCCTGATGCTGGAGTACAACATTAACAGCTCCACCTTACTTGAGGATTTGCAGGCACTCAGATTTACAGAACTCACAGCACATAAACTCATGTGCAGATGCAAGTAAAAAGACACTGAGCTAAAGAAAGAATTACTACATAAATTCTAATATTTTGCTTTTTTGCAGTTTCATCCAGGTCAACACTATCTGATTATAATTTTAGAATAATCTGTACATTCATAACTGTATGAATAAAGAGCAAAATGTTTTACAGCATTTAGGATGTACTGCTCCTATTATCTCTGCCTTTTTATTTTCAGTTGATTGCAGCTTCAGTCGTGGGGTGTGTGACTGGAAGCAAGATGTTGATGATGACTTTGACTGGAATCCTGCTGATCGAGATAGAGGTATTACAATAAGTGCCATGTAGATGGAATTTGATTTGATGGCTTATCCCCTCCAAAAAAGGGGGTGGGGGAGGAAACAGAATCCAGGATTTTTCTTTTCTATCAGTGGGACATCTTTATAAAAGAAGAAAGGAGGCAGAGGATGCTAGAAGTGGATATTGTTTCTTTGAAATGTCCAATAGCAAATACTAATTGGCAACATATTTGAACACAAATAAATCAAAATGTAAGGAAAATTATTAAAACATAACTGTTGAAAATTGCAAACTACAAGGCAATGGAAACCTTATCAGCTATGTGCTGTGTCTCTCCAAGATTGGTAGAACATTTAATCACACATCTGTCATTTAGATGAATGTGGCAATGTAGTCACCCACATGGCTTAAATATCACTGGGATAACTGCTCAGAAATCTCAAACTCTGCAAGACAAACTCAGAATAAGCCAAGGGCAAGGGGCCTACTCAGGAACAACCAATACATGAACAGGTACCAATGGGAGTCTCCTAAAACCTGAGAAAGAGCTCTGTGAGAGCAATATGGGACTGCTGAGGGGATGTACATAAAAGGTGGGGCTGGAAGAATTTATTTGAAGGGATCTCTCCTTCCCTGTGACACAAAAATGTTCCAGGAATTGCTGCAGCAGTGACCAGTGGATTCTACAGATCCTACAGGCTGTTTACACCAGTTCCCACATGCACATTCTCTCATTTTTCTCTCAGAGTCTTTCCATGTTAGTTTTTCTTCACTAATCCTTCCTCTCCTGCTCCATATAATTCCCTAAATCCCTTCTCTGTGCTGTCACTTCCAGGACAACCTTACCCTGGCCTTATCCTGTGTCTCTGAACTTACATCTGCTGATTATGACTTCATTTATGGCCCCAGATGTTTTATTCCTTTAAGACTTTGTGTGTGTCTGTCACTTCATTGGTCTTTCAGGACTTGGGAAATAAGCTGCCAGTTCCCTTGTGAATTTGTTATCAATGCAGAGGACAGTGGAGAGAATATTGAGCTAGCTCAAGTATTGAAATGATCTGACCACAGAGACACAGAAGCATGTTTCAGACTGTTGCATTTGAAAAACAGATGGTTTTGCCTTTGAAAGATAGTGCAAGGAAGAATGTCTGTAATTGCCAGTGAAATATGAACTCATCTCCTCTGTAAACTGATCTGACTTCCAACAGTGCAAGTTTATTCCTTGCTAAGTACACTCCCTGCTGCTTTTCTCCAGTGTGACTTTAAATTATTCAAGTAAACTAGCTTCAGCTTCTTATTTTCTTAGCAAACATATTCAAATTGCTAATAAATAACACAAGTGTATTAAAGATGACTTTTAAAAATTTTTCTTTTTACAAGGTGATGGCTACTACATGGCAGTTCCAGCTTTTGTGGGGCACAAGAACGATATAGGGCGTCTAAAACTTCTCCTCACTGACCTCAAACCAAAGAGCAGCTACTGCTTGATTTTCAGTTATCGGCTTGCTGGGGAGAAAGTGGGAAAGCTTAGAGTGTTCCTGGCAAACAAAAAAACTGCTCCTGTCTGGGAAGAAAACAAAGGAAAAGATGAAAAGTGGAGAACTGGAAAAATAGAGATATTTCAGGGAGCTGAAACAACCAACAGTGTAAGTATAACAGAATTTATAAGCCAACTACCACAACCAACATGCCAGTTTAATTTCCTAATCCTCAGGTGTTCCACCAACTGTTTTATAGGTATCAGCAATCAAAAGGCTTATCTGAAATGGGAAACAGAGACCATATTTTAGGGGGCATAAAAGTTATCACCTGATTGTAATTTCAGAATTGAATCACCCCAATTAGTTAGAACACTGATGCCAGTAATTCTGTCATTTTGTAAAAATACTGCCTCACATCATAAATTAACATAAGTAATCAAAATGTGCCCTTAATATCTCATACAACAGAAGCATACCTACATGCCTGGAAAAATGAAAATTTTTCATTTCATAGAACAGGATGTTCTCAAAGCACATTAAACTAGACCTTTAGAGCAAAAAGAGACATGTATAATCAAAGGGGGCCATCCCTTTAGGAGCAGGGCATTCCAACAGGGAACACTGTGCACTGATGTATGCCTGAAAACTGCCTCAATCAGGACTTCAGCCAGCTTCTCCTCAAAATTCTGGGGCTTGCTTTCCATTTGTGTGATGGAACATTATCAGTGCTGTGTAAAGGCTTCTACTGTATAATTGAATAGAGTGAACATAAAGGAAATGCAAGGTCCTTTGCACAGCTGGGATGATGTAGAAAAGTCCTTAAACAAATGAGAATCAGACTATAAAATAAAAAACCCAGACATCCTATTCATAAAAATAATCTCCCTCTATATATATAGTATACATACTATACTCAAAACATGTGAGAGTATGTGAATATATATAGAATATACAGACAAAACCCAAGGATCCAAAATAGATCAGAAATTAAGAGATGTAATGACTTCAATAAATGAAATGCATGAACATCACATGCTGTGATAAAACTATATTATTATAAGGGGATTTCACTCAATTTGCATTTTTTTTTACAATAAAAGTAAGTAATCTTATTAAAGTAATCCACCTGGTATTGTAAATCTGTGCAGAGGATTTTAAATCTAGCTTGAATAATGCACAAAGCTTTAAAAATGGCAAAGATTCAAGTCATTAAGTCCTGTGTTGTATTAAAATAGTCTCCATTTATAGCATTATAACTAATTAAGAGTTACTGAATGGCTGGATAAACTGCATTTTCACCCTTAATACATATCTTTTCTTACAACAGGTCACTTTTGAATCAGAACGTGGGAAGGGTAAAACTGGAGAAATTGGAGTGGACAATGTTATACTAATTTCTGGTCTATGCCCAGAAGATACCTGATAATGGACATTTGAGTATACCAGATTTAATCCCATTTTTCACATTTGCCTTATTAGTAGTGTATTTCTGTATTCTTTTCTTCATAAAAAAAGAAAACCCTAAACAAACCTACAAAATTGTGCCTTAAATCTAATGCAACAATGCAAACAGAAAAACTGATGTGTAAGATGCAGATTATGCTTTTTTTATGAGTTCATCTAATTTTAATACATGTGTTGAGTGTAATACTATTGTATTTTATAATTCAAGGTCAGGGTTTCTGAAGTATTATTTGTCTAGCTTTTTTTACAAATTCTATATGCTTTTATTTCTTAAAAATCTTCTCGAGGCTCTTCATTAGTCTTCTATTTCATTTCTTCTACTCCATAAGAACATAAAGCAATGTTTAAGAGAATGTTAATACTTCTGGTGACATAATTAATTTCTTAGTGGGTATATTGTTCCAAAAATCAGTATCCATCACCCTATGTGCAGTAAGGCAATCTCACATAGATCCAAGGTATTTGTTTATTTACTTGTGCAAAGATGGGTGCTAGGTAAATCCACAAAGCCAGCACACCAAGCAGAAATGATGACCAATATTTATATTTTGTTAATCTTGATATATTCCACTTATCTAATATATATTCAGTGTTAACTGCTCTACTATTACTGAGTTGTGCTGAGCTGGCTTCTTATCCTGGACAGCCTGATGGCCTTCAGTGTTATTATGTTATTATTGCTGAGCTGTTCTGAGCTGGATTTGTTAATTTCTTTTTAACTCGGATGTCCTGCAGTAGCACACACTTCCTCCCAAATTTTGTTATCCCTCTGGGTCTGTGATCTTTGAAGCATGTCAAGCCCTAAACTTTAATAAAGTAATTCTATTGACAAATAATTTGTCTTAGACATGAGGTAAATATTCAATCTATTGAACAAGTAGGAGGAAAGTGAAGACTTTCATTTCCTTTTTGATGGAGCTAAGCAAGTTGTAGGTGGATTCATGTCTTTGAGGAATATTTTCATTACCAATAAAATATGTAAAATACCTTGTCATCAGTGTCTTTGAGTCATACAAATCAGTGTTATGAAATGATCCCTTTACAATTTTATAAGCATTTAATGTTCACCATTAACAGATGATGTTACCAATTGGCAGGGAAAAACAAGAGCAAAAAGAATGACCCATTATTAATGTTTAAGAAGCTTCACATTATGTACTGACCTTCAGGAACAAAAGGCTCCTGCTGGATGGCAGGCCTACTTTACCCCATTAGAGGTGAGAAAGAATGATTTGCATTGTCCAGGAGACAGTATGGCCCAGTGGCTACAAAATAAGGCTCCTCTTACGCAACTGAAAAAAAATAATCTTTGTTGTGAGTTCCTTCATGACACTTCAAACATCAACAAAAGGGGTGGGGATTATCCACCATCCCCAGGAGCAGGAAGGTGAGCAGAACTTTCTCCCACAGAGCAGGGGCTGCCACCCACTGCCTGCCATGCTCACAAAGTGCATGTCAATGTGCTCAAACACAGTTAAGAAGGGACCAGAACCCAGGTCACATCTTTTCTGAAAGGAAGTCAAATGGCAATGCTGTGAAAGATAAGAATGTTATTTTTGTCCTGTGATCTCTGCAGAATGTACCTAATGGTCTGGATTCTAAGAGAACAGAGAAGCCAGTGGAAAACTCCTGGTTCAGGCAATGTTCAGTTAAATATGTGTGCATTCATTTTCCTCTTGGTTATATCTGTGTTACCCCTTCCAGGCTGGCTGCTCACTGCTTATTATTAGTGACTCTCTTATCTTAGTTTTTATATGAAGCAGGGTACATCCAAAATGGCTGAATAGAATTTTGTACTCTAACATGGAAGACTTTTGAAGAATTCAGAATATATGAACCTAAGATTTTTAACAAAAACACTGCACCAATTCAAACACCTTGAATTGCACCCATGAAGCAAGTCAGGGATGTTTGAGAGATTTCTTGCTGAAACACAGTATTTTTGCACTGTGCACAAAACTGAAATCTGGAACATTTACAATAGCTATGTAACCAGGAAATTAGGCTTTTTTGTTAGAACTGGTTCATGTTACAAAACAGATGCTCTGGGAAGTGAACATGGACTTCAGCTTTGACATGGGAATCTGTCTCCTTGTGTCTTTGGATTTGCTGAGGAAATTGCAGAAAAAGGACCTGGGAAAACCAAACTCTATTTTAAGGACAAAGACTCTGGTAGCTTCAAAATGAGGGTAAAGTTCCTTCAGTATCAAATTGGATGCTGACTGTGACTGATCTTGTGATGCCTGAGTAACCTGGTCACAGTGAGGCAGAAAAGTAAGACAAGTATTCTTCTGGATTCACTCTTCCTTGTCTGACTCTGAAATTGAACTATTCTTACTGAAAATCAAAAAGATGAAAGTTCAATTTTACTGAAGGAAAATCCTGTGTCTAGCTTCAAACAGCAATAATTTATGCAGCACCTCTAAGAATCATTGCAGCCTTGAGCGCTGCAGTGTTTGAAATGCAAATTATGTATATCTGATGTATATCTGATGTACCAACCGAATCCACCTTAAAATGTGCATCTGGGCATTTCTTGCATGGGCAGTTACTGGGCATAGAAAGATAAATACTGCCTAGATAAATTTTATCATAATAAAATCTGAATAAAAAATGGAAACCTTTTTTTTGTGAATAAATTCAAAGATAGCATCTGCAGAAGCAACAAAATAAATCTATTCTGTATAGAAAACCATATAAACCACATCAGTGCATTGGCAAATTAACTGGTATTGTTCACAACTTTCATTCTGAAGATGGAACTGCTAAGGGCAAAATCTACATGTTTCTCCTTCAGATGAAATCAGTTAAAGGACATAATATGCCTATAGTCATGAATGCCTCAAAATGTTCCTGACAGTTTTCCATTACTGTGAAATCCATTATCAGCATGATTATTTTAGACAGCAAGGAACCTGCACTGGGAGTATTTGAGAAAGTTATGCTGTAGTCAAGTGGCTTGAACGTTGATAACATCATTTGTAACTCTTAAATCTGATAACACACTTTAGAGACTATTCTGCCTGCAAGTTAATGGAAAAAAAAAACAAAAAACAACAGCTTCTAATTGCCCAAATCTACACTGCATCCTTCAAAAGCTACTCAACAGATATGATCACTGAATCTTGAATGTTGCAACAAAAGGTTTTAATCACTTTTCCTCAGCTGCCAAAAGAACAGAGGCATTTCATTTTGACCATGGTGAATACATGGAAATGCTGAGGCATGTTCCCAAAAGATGGTTATCTTAACCTGCAGTTGAAAGGAACTTGAAACATTTTCCAGCTATTAGATGTTTTTTTATATATTAAAAACTGAATCCCAAATACAATTTTTCAGGATCAAAAAGATCAAGATAATGAAGAGAGGTTTTCAGTGACTGCTGCTCATATTTGCTTCATAATTGCTATATTGTTAGTGACAGATTCATACAACTGCATGTGCTAGAGGTATTGTAACTCATGAAAATATATCAATGAAAAGGTAAATAGCAATGAAGCATAAGTAATTTGCTTGGTCATATGTGCAATTGTTACATTAAAGGTCATCACAGTGAAAGATTTTTAATAGAAAATAATTTCTAATTTTAACAGCTACTAACCTCTCAAATACCAGACCTTAAAGTCGGATTTTGACAAAATTAGACATACACTCTCCCAGACCCTCCCCAGTTCTTCAGGAAGGATACATTATACAACAGTTGAGAGAACTGATTATTATTTTATTTGGGCAATACTAAGCTGGGGAATATTTAGCCTTCTGTGATTCAGTGATTTCTAATTTTTTAATAACCTGAATTTCTGAAAAACTCTCAATTTTTCGATATTTCTGTAATGCCTTATACCAATTTCTATTTCAGATATACTCCTGAGCAGAAACTTCTCTTTCAACAGATTTGAGAAATCATTTTAAAAGCGATTCTGTAAAGTCCTCAGATAAAAGCTAACTTCAATCACATATTTAGAGTGTTTTATTAATTAATCTAAAATGGAATGGAAATATTTCAAAGCTAAACATTATGTAAAATAATACAATATATGATAAACAATTAGTGTATTTAATTCTTATAGAAATAAGGTCTGAGTTAAAGGAAACACCATGTCCCTAGACATGCCTTAAAACAGCAATAAATTATTTTTTTCCATATGCTTCCTTTTACTTCCTTGAAAAGACACTTCTCCAACAAGTAAGATGGTTTACAGAAGCACTAAATAGCTCTTCAGGTATGTTCTGACAGGGCCCAAGCCCCAGCTCTCCCCCAAATGATTCCCATTAAGAGCTTGGGAGTCAAAAGGCTCCAAGAATCACTCCCAGGAGGCAGTTCACAGTTCACATGCACAAGTGCCACTTTTTTGTTGGGTAGAGGAGGTGTCACGTTTATTTTTCTGCAGTTCGTTCCTTAGAAAGACAGTAGCAAAATTAGCAGCTCATTCAGACACTTGAAATCTTTGTCCAGAGCTGCCTGCCCTGCTCCATTGCTGTACAGGGCTTAACTTTGATGCCCAAAATCTGTTTGCTCAACTGGACACCTCTGGGTCCTCAGTAAATCTGACTTTGGCAGATAAAGCAATTAACCAGAGTCTGGCTTTGATTTCAGGTTGACAGCAGTTTCATGTTAAATCCCTGTGCTTTGATTCACTGCAGTATTGTATTTTCTTGCTATATTTGATATCTTAATTAATGGTATTTTTGTGTACTGCACAAGGATTTGTCTTCCCACTTGAAAAATGACTCAATTTACAATTATACAATACCACAAGAAACCGGAAGTCATAAACATGATAAAATGGTACAAAATAATGATAAAGACTTGTAGAATACATGCCATAAAGTAATCAGAAACAATATATTTCAAAATCCACAAAAAAACTATTCTCCCCTCAAACATTAACTTTATTCTTAACTAAGTTAACAGCTGATTTTAGAAGTGCTAGAACAGATACTGTACTCAAGAAAGCCACATGTTCACTTACAGTGAGTTAACCATTAGCACCACCTTCCTGCCCAGGATGTAAATATGTGGGAGTCCTAATTTTCTTTGTCTTCTTTGAAATTGCCAGGATTATAAAATAGTTACCCTTTGCAGAGGCAAGGGAGGGCACCTGTATACTGGCCCAAGTATGTGCACTATTGAAAATGCATGTGAAGGTGTGAATAGCAAGATAATGATGTTTGCCCTTATGGTTCAAGAGAGTTAAACTCTTGAAAGGAGGCTGCAAAGAATCTTGTGATACTGAGTAACTGTGCAGGCAAATGGGATACAAAAATTAACTGCAGGTCACCACAGGTAATGGAATAAGAATAAATAATCTTCTTTATATCTACAGAGTCAGTGGCTCCAAATTAGCTAATACCTCTAAGGAAATGGTCTGAAAATGATTGCATTGTCTTCTAGAAACTCACTTGCACTGAAGAAGATCCAATATCCTTTTCCCCTATTTCCTGTACTGGCATGGCAGTTGTGTAATGGTGGGACACAGGATCACCTTGTAGTTGATCTAATTGCTGCTCCCTTCAGAAGGGGAGTTGATGAATTAACATCGTTGTCACTACAGTTTGAGAGCTTTCTTTAATAGCCAATAACTATTTCAAGAGCACTATGTGTATATAAACAACCCCAGGGCTGCCACAACAAATTCATATTTGGCTCACCAACACCAGGCTGGTTCACTGCTATGCCTATGCACAGCAGGAAAGGAGACAGAGAGAGACAGCTGCTTATCTGAATTTCCCTCAAGTGAAGTATCCTTCAATGCTTAACTAAGCAAGTTACTCAGATGGCTTCATAACACTCCACTGACTCTGGCAGAATTGCTTCATAATCCTCCCAGCAATTCAATTTCAGGTCTTCCAGGAGGTATGAAATCCCCACCATGTACTGGAACTCCTGCCAGGAGGAAAAGCCAGGAAACACATGGGAAATATCTCTCATCAACACTACCCAGATAACTGAATGTGCATCATCCTCATAATCCTAAACTCAGCACGTTCCAGTGTTACAGAAAATGCACAGGAATCTCAAGACCTGGAAACAAACAGCATGGGCAGCCATCAGGAGAGCTGAGCAGCATTGCTGCCAAGCTCACCCACTGCTCAGTGCTGGAGGCTTTATCTCATCACACAGAAGCAGAATCAGTTCAATGCCAGCCTAAGCAAATCCAGGGCTTCATCTTCCCTCTCAGAACTGGATCCAAGCCTAAAAATATGAAAGTGACTCTTGAAACAAACAGCCACCCAAAGAAGTCACCCTGTGTGAATCAACAAACTTTACATGCTGTGATAGAAAGTACTCTTATGAAATGAAATGAGTACCAAAGTATGGCCCAATTCTTGGATTTTCAGAGTCTATGAATATGACATTTATATAGGATTCCCTTCCACATATAATTAAGGATGGAGAGAGATGACTGTTCAAAACACTTTGGTCCCTATTTAATTTCATTTTATTTAATTATAATGCTTTGCTTCATGGTTCATTTTATGGTTTTTTTCCCCTCACTTGCTAGTGGAAGGTAGAGAGCATTTTCAAGAACAGAACTGCAGTTCTAAATTTTGGCTTTTTTTCTTGGAACTCTAAAATCAATACAGACTCATTGAAAGGATAACCTTTAAACTAAGAAACCTTAAACTGAAGAAAGCTCTCCAGGAAGAATTATAGTAATGGATCATGAAATTAATGTCATAGCACACAATTTTTAAAATAAAGTAAAAATTATCTTATTAATAAACAATGCAATAATTACAGAGGCTTATTTGAAGCATACACTATTCTCTACAGAAACCTTATGATGGACCAACATTTTTCCAAATAGTTCTCTGGATACTCAATACTTTACCAGCTGGCAGAATATCTCCATCTGTTGAATAGAAGTCTATGTTTTGTATGCAGATATTTATCAGAGCCAATACTGAAGTTTCAAGGAAGTTATCACTGTTAGAGTAGCACTGATATCATCCTGGACAACCATACAAACACAAATTCATACACATATATCATTACACAACTATACACATATATGAGTGTATAACTTTATTTGCTTTACTTCAGAGGTAATTGAGAAAGCATTATTGCATTTTTTCTATAAGTGGGAAATTGAAATAATGATCTCTTATTCATTAGATCAAAGACAACTTAATTGAGATGTCCAAACAGTTCTTTGAGAAACCAGTCTCCAGGAGGGGTGTCCTCAGTTCTGATCCCATCTCAAAGGAGGGCCAATCACAAGGAAAAAGCCATGCTCCTTTTCTGACTTCCTGCCAGGGAAGCTCTGTCCCTCTGTAGCAGGCAAGGCACTTTCTGCTGAGGACAGAAGGAATGTAGAAGGACTGTTCTCACAGTCACAAAGGTACAGAAAGACTAAAGAAAGTTGGCATTTAAAGCCTTGGAGCCCCAAACTGACACTAAACTGTGAACTCCTGGATATAGCAATGAGAGCTGCTGCTGAATTCCTGACATATGTAGGCTGCAGAAATTCTTCAAAATATGTAGCACAAGGTACTGGATGACAT
Organism: Erithacus rubecula; assembly: GCF_903797595.1. Classification (NCBI taxonomy): domain Eukaryota; kingdom Metazoa; phylum Chordata; class Aves; order Passeriformes; family Muscicapidae; genus Erithacus; species Erithacus rubecula. The sequence goes on from NC_136658.1 coordinate 94,797,915, forward strand.
GTCACATGTGAACCTGGAAGGTTCTGATCCTGTTCTGCTAGTATGCTACTGTGCCATTTCTGGACAGACATGCTTCAAGTTCTTGATCTCTTGTTTCATAAAACTCTTTGGAATAGGTTTTGTCCCACTCTTTCTTTTTTTTTTTTTTTTTTTTTTTTTTTTTTTTTTTTTTTTTTTTTTTTTTTTTTTTTTTTTGGCTGTGTGAGTCACAAGGCAAAAAGAAAGCCTGATTTCAGCTGTGGCCTTCAGCCACTCAGGGCTAACCATTGTATCACATATTCAATCCCTGAAGAATTCATGAGTTTGGCCCAAACACATTGTGAGTGAAGAACTGAACAGCATTAGCAACCAGTATATAGTGCAACCACTGCAGCACTAGCAAGGAAATGTTTGAGATCACTCAGTGACAAGCACTGATAAACTGGTTCATTACAGTAATTTAATAAATTACTTATCTAGTTTTTTACATCCTATACAACAATGCAAGGCTTTTATTTTTCCCTGTGTGCTTAGTAATGGTGACATTCATTACATCAAAAAAAGGAAAAATAGGTCTGCAGTACATTATATTCTTGCCAAATCATATTTGGCACCTTCAGGTAGGTAAAATCAGATTACTGACAGCAGAGGGCAACATAGACCTCATTAGTGGATATAAAACCAAAACCATGTATCAAAAAATCATACCAGCATTTTACTTTATCTGAGCATTTTACTCTATAAACCTCAACATCATCCATAGATTTGCTGTAGAGCCAAAATTCTGGAAGTAGATCTCGTGAAAACACCTATATGAAATACATGTGAAAGAGGAAAGCACTCCAACAAAGGCAATGACAAATACCTTTACTCTAACTAAACTACATCTAATTTTAGATGTTAACTGGATAACCAGAGGTGTCCAGCAGACTTCAGCACACCCAAAAACTGTAACCCTCTGAAATTTCATATTTATTTTCTTTAATTCTGCGTATACCAATAGCTCCATTTAGCATCCAAAAGACTAGTTGGTTATACCAAAAGTAATGCAGCATCATGTTGAAAACAATATGCCTTACAATGTTGGGGTTTTTTTGTTCTGTGTTAGCCTTAGGTCTGATACTCATTTACTTTGTGTGTCACACTGCCTTTCCAAGCATGTTTGTTCAAGAAGGACCATATCACGACTGAGGTTAAAGTTTAAAATCACATGAATGTCATTTATTTTTCATTCATCTTAGGGCTGAGAGGAGCATGGTGGGGCTCCCCCAGCCACACAGACAGGTACCAAAGGAAGGCCATGCCCTGCACAGGGGCACCAGGGCAGCACCATAGCATCCCTTCCACCTCAGAACCATGTCACATGCCAGATCCATGGCCAAAACAGCCTCGGTGGGAACTGTGTCCAGGCTTCAGGGCTCCAAAAGGTCCTCCCAACATGCCACTGAGGCTGCCGGGGACAGCAAGTTATTCCCAGAGCTGCTGCCCTCTGTGAGTGCTTTCACCCTGCAGCAGCCCCGGGTCACACAGGAGCCCACGGCGAATACACCTGCCACGGTCATGCGACAGCAGAACCACAGGATCTGGAAAAAACCTCCCAGATCATCAATTCCTGACCCAACATCACCCTGCCAACCAACCCACAGCACTGGGTACCACGTCCAGGCTTTCCTTAAACACCTCCAGGCACTCTGCCACCTGCCTGGGCCTTTCATTCCAGCATCTAGTCACCCTTTCTGTGAAGAAATTCCTCTCAATGTCCAATCTAAATCTAAATCTAATCCTCTCATGGCGCAGCTCGAGGCTATATCCTCATCCCGTCACTAGTCGTGCGGGAGAAGAGGCCGAGCCACAGCTGGCTACAATCTCCTGTCAGGTGGTTGTAGAGACTGATAAATTCACGCCTGAGCCGCCTTTTTTCCTGGCAGAGCAGCTCCCGCTGCCTCGGCTGCTTCTCACAAGACATGTGCTCCCAGCCCTTCACCAGCTCCGCCGCCCTCCCCTGGGCACGCTCAGTGTCCTTCCCGGAGTGAGGCGCCCAGAGGCGGGCACAGGAGTCGTGGTGATCTCAGGGGTGCCGAGTACAGAGGAGGAATCGCTCCCCTGGTCCTGCTGGCCGCACCGTTTCTGTAGAACGGGACGCGGTTTCTCTTTCCGGGGACGCTCCCACGGCCGGTGTCCGGCAGCGCGCAGCCGCCCGCGCCGCAGCGCCGGAGATGGCGGCGGAGCAGGAAGCGGGCGGGCGGCGCCATGCCAGGCCCCGCTGCGGAGGTGAGGGCGCCGGGCCGGCTGCCGGGGCACGGGGCGTGCGGAGCAGCGCTGTGTGTTTCGCTGGGGGCAGCAGGAGTGCGGCTTCCCCCCTCACTCGTGCCCGGGGAGCCGCCGCCCTTGCCTGGGCGCTGGCGGTGAGGACGGGGGGAAGTCGCAGGAGGCACGGACCGCCCAGCTGCTCCCCAGCCCCGGTTTGCCCTCGGGCGCGGTGCGGGCCCTGCCCGGCCCTCGGGACCGAGGTGAACGGGGAGCGGCGCCTGAGAAGCGGGGTTTGGTAGGTAGGGCCGTGCTTGCTTTTCCTCCTGGCCCGGCTGTGCGGGGCGGCGTTTCACCCCAGCAGGACGGCAGCGGGTCAGAGTTAAACTAGACGGGTCCGGGGAGCGGGTATGAGGAGTCAGGCGAGGTTTAAGTTGGACGTTAGGAAGAATTTCTTCACCGGCAGGGTGATTAGATGCGGGAATGGAGTGCCCAGGGAGGTGGTGGAGTCACCCTGCCCGGGGGTGTTTGAGGACGTGACTCTCAGAGCCGTGGTCTGGCTGACAGGTGATGTTCAGTCACAGGTTGGATTCGACGGTCTCAGAGACCTTTTCCAACCTAGTTAATTCTCTGCTTTTTGTCAAGTTTTAATGAATAATTTGGAGGAAAGCACCCAGAGTTAGCATGCGTGTGGCATTCTGGACCCCCCTTGGTGCGGCTGGCCAGGGAAGCGAGCACGGGCGGGTTTGCGGGCACGGGCGGGTTTGCGGCTGGGGGCCGAGGTGCAGCTTCCAGGGGTGACGCTCAGCCGCCGGTGGCACGACCCGGACCCGGCCAGAGCAGCTGTCACCTGTGGTGGCTTCGACACCAAGAAAATGCCAGCTGCTTCCAGATACACAGGCTGGGCTGCTGCTCCCGGCTGCCCTACCTTCCCTTCTGATTCCTGCCGAAAGTGTCTGCAATGCCACTCACAGAAGAGGCTGACCTTGGAAGTGCAGGATGGGTATCTGTAATGGTGCTATTACGGGAATTCTTTATGTATTTGTTATACTGGTCTCCATGCAGCACTGATGTCTTGAAATATGCTGGCATAAGTATTGAAAGGAGTTAGAGTTCACTCTTTTAAATGTAGTATTATTTTAATCCATTAATCTCAAGTGTATTTTACCTTTGCTTGAACCAGTGCATCGTGAATCTTTGATCAAGACTCTAAAGTATTGAGAAGTTACATACTTTCACTTTTAAGAGTTCATATTTTAGCATAAGGAATGTCAGTAGACACTAATAATATTTTACAAATACCATTTGTTTAAATTGTGTTCTTTATCTGTTCAGGATGGATGGCCTTTTCAGGAGCATATGTACTCTTCTGCATACAAAGGATTTCTTTTTAAAGAAAAAAAGTATTATAATTTTTCAGTGGATAACCTGTAAAACAACAACAAAGTGGTATCTAATCTAAGTATGGCCCTGGCAATGGAATGACAAATAGAAATAGTATAGTGCCAAGATTAACTAAAAAAATTAAAGCAATGAAAAGACAGTGTTCATCTGACAAATTGTGAAAAGCTTGCAAAAGTTCATAAAGCATGTTTTTATTACTTACATGTTCCATTTTTATATAAATTTGTCAGCACAATTTTCCATAAAGAGACATTGCAAACCAAATATTTACCTTTGCTTGTAGTGTGCTAGAATTCAATTCCTTGCTAGCTGTGTGTGACTAAGAATAATCTTTGAGGCTATGTGGTCAAAGAAATGTCTTTAAAAAAAGAATTGCTTATCTCTCCAAAATTATTAATATTTTCTTTCTAAAGTACTAAATAAACAAATGTACTTTGGATGGATATGTCTTAAGTACATTTTTACTTACTGGTTTAGGCTTCTGTCTTTAAGACAGTCTTTTGTTGGACTTCTGTCCCAATGCAGAGCTCAGGGAAAGAAGGAAGTGTGATCCACTTCAGGAAAGCTTTGTTTAGGTTGAGTTTGGACTTCAAATAGGTACACCTCCAAGAGGATGTAAACTATATTTATGGAGACTGAAAATAGATGGACATGTAAGAATGTTTGATGAAATCTCTCACTTGAGCACCACTGTCAAGCCTGCAGCTCACATGTTATTCTTTTCTGTAGGTTTAAAAAGTCCTATTTCTCCTTGGGTAAATAAACAAGACATTTAAGATGAAATTACAAAATAGGGGAGGAAAGTTGTAACAAGAAAAAGGATCACGAAAGGTAACATCTTTATAGGTAAACAGGGAAAGAATTTTCAGTCTTTTGTAGTTATAATAGAACATGTAAAAGTCTTGATTTTTTTTTTTCAAGTAGTGGCTGCTGGAGCCATGTTGTGCATAATACTGTACCCTACTGTAACTTTTTCAGAAAGGTGTGAACTCCTAATCATTTTGTCTGCAAAGACTAGAGGCTTACAACTTTAAAAGAAATGCAGAACAGCTGCCATTTTTTTACTTCTAAGAGCATTATAGAGTATAAACCAATCTCAATATACTGGTAATTTTGATTTCCCAGTCTTTGAAGGACAATGTTAGGAATGCTTCTTGTGCAAAGTCATTGAGTAAAGGGAGCAGAGCAGCTGAGTGATACAATCCCACTGGTGCTGAATGAGCACCAAGACATTTGATGAACTGGAACTGTTAGCTGTATAAGGCAGCACAGTTAAAGCATGTTGAAGGGACTGGCTTCTACTTGGAGATGTCACAGTCTTTTTGAATTTTTTTGGGTGGTTTGCTGTCTGAAGTGATTGGAAATATGAATATGAGCGTTTGCATCCATCCAGATGAACAGTTAGGAGACTAAACTATATTGCATAAAAGTAGTTGTTTAATAAACAATGACACAGATCTGCTTAGATCATATTTCTGTTGCCAGATATGTTTCTTGAGTGAGGATGAATGTTTATGATATCCTCTTGCTGTGGGGAAAGTAGTGAAACATTGTTCACATCTGTCAGATTTAACAACAACTTATTTTTGTTCTAAAATCTGTTACTGTTAGAAAAACATGCATGTTAGGAAATGAAACAGTAATTTCACACAGTGCAAAAAACTTTTTCGTACGGTACTGAGGCAGGTGATGTTAAAGGATTGGTATTAGCATTTTCTGCTTGGCTCAGCTTAAGTTTTGCTCCTCATGATAGAGACATGTTGGGAAAATGCCAGGTGTATTTCTAACAAGCTTGGATTTTTATGCAGATGATAAGTTGTATACTCTTTAGCTTACAGGAGACTGTTAATATATAAGCACAAAAATTATTGTATGGTTTGTGAAAAACTTTGTGCTGCTGCACCAAAAGCCTAAATCTCAGGATAAACTTTACTGTAGCAGCTTGGATTAATTGTGCAAAATACACATCACAGTAGCTAGGTAGCATTAAGAAATGTCTGAATCATCTGCTGAAGTTCCATTCAACACACTTCTTTTCCTGTGTATTGCCACTTGAGGCCAAAATGGGAGTTCATGTTTAGGAAATGTGCCCTGTGTGTCAAAAGCCTGACTTTTGGCCTGCTTGAAGTCCCAGCTAGTACCTGATACTGACAAGCAGTGGAAAGTGGCTGAGAGAAAAAGATTCCTCTGCCAACTTTGACAGGGCTTTGTCATGAAAATTTGAAAACCAGAGAGCTCCATGGAACATTTGTGACCTTGTGCCCAAACTAGGAAATGGTTTTTTGAATCAAGTTAATATTGAAAAGTAATCTGGTTGTAGCTTAGAGAAACCACACAAGTGTTTCTTTATGTGAAATGGTGTAAATTTTAAAGCAAATAGACACCCACTTTATTTATACATAATTAGCAATAAAACTGTTGATGACAAATCTCTCAGAACTATATATACATTTTATTATTTCCCCCAAATCATGAAGTATTAGAATGTATTGTGAGTCTGTATATCTCTTCAGTTGTGGATTACCTAGTACCTCCACTTGACACTTGTAATCTGTAACTTGTTAAAAATAAATTTAATTTAAAAAAAAATCCTTAAAATTACTATATTAACAAGGTCAATAATATCAATTAAAAAAAAAGACTTCTTATCAGTGGCATAATGCATTACTTGTAACATTTTCAGTGTCTCAAGTAGTTAACTATTTCATTCAGTAGAAAAATCCACATGGTTAAGGAAGACAGGATATAGGAAAAGCTAAAATGTCTTCCAGTGTGAATCAGCTTAACTGTAAATTAAGTTTTTAAAAGGAGCCATTAGCAAGGTAATGTCTCTGGTGGGATGGGCATCCTCTCTAACAGCAGCAGAGCATCCTAAAACTTGAAACAGCTGTAGCTGTTCAATTTGCAAAGTATTTTCTCATTTAGTTTTTACTATGGAACAAGTCAGGGTTTAATTCCTCTGGTGTAACTGTAATATATTGAACCTTTTCATGAGCTCTGACTTACATACTGATATCAAACAAAGCCAGTGGCTAAGCAGTCTGATAAGGAAAACAGCTTTTCCTATCTCATTAAATCCATTCATGTTAGATCTTATTAGAAAAATGTGCTGACAGCTCTGCATTGGGGTTGATCCCTGAGGCTTGAGAATTTCATTATGTGTTCTATTGATTGTTTTATCTTTTTTTTTTTTAAGAATATAATAATTCAATTTTAATTAAAAATGGGGGGGAGGTCTAGAAGACACAACTCCAAAAAAGGATTAAAAATTTGCCTTTAAAAGAGGATACTCTTCACATGAATGTGATACACTCTGCCATCTCTCCTATTCGTACTTGCTAATTTGGGAAGAAAGCTGTGGCAGAATGATTTCACTGAGAAGCACAGGGTTGAGACAGTACAGCACCAGATTAGCTGGAAGTGCTGTAGTTCAAGCAGTCACTGATGTCAAAGATGCAGGACAAAGCTACTTCTCTATATTAGTACTGTGTATTCCACTGCTTCTGGATCTGTGAATGTGAGGTGATTCTTGGTCAGTGAGGTGTCAGTCGTCATGGACAGCTGGAAATTATACTGATGTATTGCCTCAGCTCTCTTTATATTCACTTAGGTTTATTCATGTGGCTATTCTTTGAAGATTAACTTCTGTCTAGTTCTGAATTTTTTAGGTGTGGGGGACAGTCCTGTGGGGAGGCAAGAAGAGCTCTGATTTTTTTTTTTTGCTGAGTTTAAGTGAAAACTCCAAAAACTCCAGTAAATGGTTTCTTGTTGACATTGCTGATATCTGCTCTTCCAATGTTGATAGGATGAAGAAATGTTTTTGGGGTTGGAGGCTGGCTGTGAGAATTCTCTCATTTCTGCTTTGGCTCTTGAATTTAAAATAGCATTTGATAATTTTAATTTATATGGGATTTAGGTTGCCCAAAGTAAGCTGGTGTTTCCAGGACTATGCTATGCACATCATCTCTGCTGTAGTATTAACATTTTTTAACACAATGTTTGCAGAACATTTATTCCACTGTGTCATGGTTTAACCCCAGCCAGCAGCCAAGAGCCATGGAGCCTCTGACTCATGACCCCACCAGGGGGACTGGGGAGAGAATCAGAGGAATAAAAACCAGAAAACTTGTGGTTGTGAAAACACAGTTGAATAGGAAAAGTGAAAACTGCACACATAAACAAAGCAAAACCAGGAATTCATTAACTACTCCCCAGGGGCAGGCAGGTGTTCAGCCATCTCCAGGAGAGCAGGGCCCACCATGTGTAACAGTGATTTGGGAGGACAAACTCCATCACTCCAAATGTCCTTGCATTCCTTCTTCCCCTGCACTTTATGTACTGAGCATGATGTCAGATGGTCTGGAATATTCCTTTGGTCAGCTGGGGTCACCTGTCCCAGCTGTGTCTCCTCCCAGTCTCCCTTGCATCCCCAGCTTCCTCACCAGAGTGGCAGCAGGAAAGGCAGAAAAGGCCTTGGCTTTGTATAAGGCTTGCTCAGCAATAACAAAAAACATCTCCATATTATCAGCCTGTGTTCAGCACAAATCCAGAACACAGCCCCATACCAGCCACTGTGAAGGAAATTAACTCTGCACTAGCTGAAACCATCACACATTGTTAGGAGTACTTGGCTTCTGATCCTTGTCTGTGCTGTGGTCTGGATTTTTTTTCCAATTCCATAGAATTTCTTGGAGAAAAGGTCACCTATAATGGAAGTTGGGGAAAAGGGAGAAGAGGACAGGTATTCACCCTTCCAAGACATTCATACACACTTGCTTGGATGCATTCTGAGTTTGTCTTGGTTTTTCAGGGTTAAGACAAAATGGACCATGGCTTTTTACAAGATGAAGTGTAAAGCAAAGACAAAGCATTTATCCCAAATGCTTTTGGAGAGGACGGTGTTTTTCCTGGGGACTGAATTTTGCACCTAACAGCAAGTGTCTCAGGCTGGTTTCCTCTTACTTAGTCATTTTGCTGTTTAAAAAATGTTCTGATTCAACTTGGCGTTGTTACAGGATGGCTGTATTTTAAACCTGAGGTAACCTGATGTTTGGGGTTTTTTTTGCAAGCAAACTGGCTTACAAGGTTTCTATTGATTGTCATCATTTATTCTTGTACACACAAGTGACTCATTATACCATGCAGTCAGTGAGAGCTCATAATGATTTGGCAAGAAAGTGCCTCATCAGCACAACATTAGAGTCTCATTGTAAATAGGAGCCTTGTAACCTTCAGTGTATGCTTGGAATTCAAACAGATGCTCTCATGCATATTTGGAAAGTCATGGCAGTCAGGTGAAGTCCCTGGTAACTGGAAAAAGGGAAATGTCACTTCCAGTTTTAAAAAGGGGAGAAGGAAAGATCCAGGGAACTGCAGACCAACTCTGTGCCTCGGAAGAGCCTCCTTGAAGATGTGCTAAGGCACGTAAAAGACAGGAAGGTAATTCAAGGTAGTCAGCATGGCTTTATTAAATGGTAAGTCGTGTCTGACCAGTCTAATCTGGTGGCATTCTACGATGCCAAGATTGACAAGGGAAGACTGAGCAATGTCATCTATCTAGACTTCTGTAAGGCCTTTATTATAGTCCCACATGATATCCTTATCTCCAGATGGGAGAGACAGGGATTTTATGGATGGACTCATTCATATTGAGTGGATAAGGAGTTTGCTGGATGGGTGCAGCCAGAGAGTTGTGGTTAGTGGCTCTATGTCAGTGTAAAGGCTGGTGATCAATGGTATCCCTCGGGACTCTCATGGGACAGGCACCCCTTAATATCTTCATCAGTGACCTGGACAGTGGCATCTATGCACCCTCAGCAAGTTTGCAGATGACACAACAGCAGCACAGGATGCCATCCAGGGAGCCCTGCACAAACTTGAGCAGAGGGCCCATGAGCACCTCATGAGATTCAGTAAGTGCAAGGTGCTGCACCTGGGTCAGGGCAATCCCAGCCATGAGCACAGACTGGAAGAAGCCACAGAGAGCAGCCCTGCAGAGAAGGGCTTGGGGGTTCCTGTGGATGAAAAGCTGGACATGAAGCCAACAGTGTGTGCTTACAGCCCATAATACCCTGGGCTGCATCAAAAGCAGTGTAGCCAGCAAGTCGAGGGAAGGGAATTCTCCCTCTCTACTTTGCCCTCATGAGACCCCACCAGGAGTGCTGCATCCAGCTCTGGGGCCCTCAGCACCAGAAAACCATGGACTTGTTAGAGCAGGTCCAAAGGAGGACCACAAAGATGGTCAGAGGGCTGGAGCTCCTGTCCTGTGAAGGCAGAGAGAGCTGGAGTTGATCAGCCTGGAGAAGAGGAGGCTCTGGGAGGGCTTCCAGTACCTTAAAGTGCTTATAAAAAGGAGAGAGAGGGACACTTTATATGGGCAGTTAGTGCCAGATGAAATGTCAGTGCGTTTAGATTGCAAGAGGGCAGATTTGTATTAGATGTTAGGAAGAAGTTCTTTATGCAGAGGATGGTGAGGTGCTAGAACAGGTTGCCCAGAGAAGTTGTGGGTGCCCCATCCTTGGGAGTATTCAGGGAGAGGTTGGATGGGAGCAACCTGGTCTAGTAAATGGCATCAGTGCCCATTTTAGGGGGGTTTGAACTAGATGTTCTTTAAGGTCCCTTCCATCCAGCCTGAACCATTCTGTGATTCTGTCATTACTCAAATGAAATGCCCTGTGCAGTTGTAGGAGGGTTGAGGTTCTACTGTACAAAAGTGTGATGCTATCACTTGTTCATTCTTTTTCTTACAGCTCTACCTTAAGAAAAAAAAAGTCTTTCTCAGATTTCATGTCTCTTAGAATTAGGATCACAGCAGAACAGTGCTGATTGAGTTTGATTCAGCTAATTTTATAAATATTTGCTCAGCAGCATGTCAAACTGCATTAACTCAGGTAGAAAAGCGGTCAAATTCCAAATTTAGAAAAAAACCAAAGCGCAGTGTGCAGACAGTAAGTGGATAAGGGATACTCTGCTTCCCTCCTGTCTGTAACCCTGTGTTTATGGACTGTGCACAGTTTGTTTGCCAAAATTAGGCAAATAGGTACCTTAAAAATGTGAAGTCTCCTAAAGTTCATAGAGTGATTGTTTTCTCTTTTTTTCTTCACAGGCTAGAGTTTCTTATGCACATTTCAAATATTCCATGGGTTTGCTATGGCACAGCTCCCTCAAGTGGTAGAATAATTTTCCATTTGGAATTGCAGCTTGATTTCTGTGACACACTTGCATTCTCTTCAAAAGGTTTTGGGGCTTCTCCCAGCTTACTGTTCTATCTGATTTATGATAAAAACATGGGAGTCCAAAGAACAGACTCTGGGCAGGGAAGAACTCAGGCTTGCTGTACTTGAGTTCCCAGTGACGGTTAGCTAGAAAATATACCACAGTATTACCACTGTGTCAGTAATTTCAAGTGTCTCCCTGTAGGAGTGTGAAAAAACACATTTTGTACAGTTTCTGACATAATAATGTTGTGCCATGATTAGGAAAACAGAAAAGGTGCTTGGCATTCAGACTTAATATGAAATGCAGTGCAGGTTCCCCAGTATTAATGAGTTTTGCTTCATCCTTTGAAATAAACCATGGTAGTAAAATGAGCTGTTGGATTACTTTATATATTCCTTATAAGTTTAGGAATCTCTATTTGTTTTCTTTTTGTGTGAAACAACAGAGTTTATGTCAACCTTGGTGATAAATCTGATCCTTACTTGATTTATAGGGCAACAAATGTACAAACTACTTCTTGTTTACACCACGCTTCCTTTTAACTTGGAAATCAAGATGAAATTTATGTTTGAGTAGTTAGTATAATATTTCAGTAGTTAATGTAATATTTCAGAAGTATGTATTACTTTTCACCTTGAAAGATTTTAAAATTTTTTGCAAACTAGGTGCATACAACAAAGTCAGGACCATGTCAAGAACATTTTCTCTGTAGAAACTTCTCTGATGCCACTGATTATCTTTACTTAGTGAGTTTTTTTCTGCTGTCTGTTTTTATGCTTCTCCCACTTACCAGTGAATATCTGTCTCCGTTAAATTATTTAATTACTTTTTCTGTTACTTTTACCTAACTTTGGTTATTACATTTATAATTAATACATTTTGAGAAAAACATTTCTTTAGAAGTGATGGTTTTGACTTAAATATTAGAAGTCTGTTAGGTGGTTTAATTTCCAAAATTATTTTTAAATAATTGTTTATAATTTGATGTCCATGGTGTTATTTCAGTTTGTTTATTTAGCTGCTGTCAAAATATTTATGAACTTGAGTTTAGTGTTGCATGAACTTGAAAAAGTCAGTGCAGGTCTAAGAAAATTTAAAATTTCTAATAACTAATTTATCACGTTAGTGTAAGAGTCCTAAGGTAGAGCTTTGCCATGCTGGGGGGCTGTGTAGGGTCAGGTTGATAATGATGAGCAAGGACCACTACCATGAAGCAGGTGATACCTACAGACTCTTCATATGGGTCTTGCATATGGAATTCTCACATACAGATCCTCAGCCTGCAGTATTAGAGAGGAAGCCTTCTAGATGCATAGTCCTCAGTGAAATATCAAAATACCTCACTTTTGTTTGTGTGATAATCTCTTTCTGTGTCCATAGTCCTGTATACTAAACATTGAGAGTTCATGATTTTATCTTGCATTTAGATAAGTCTATTTTATGGTGTGTGAGCATAATACAACACATAAATACATAGACACAAGATCTGAAGAAAATGTGGAGCATGTTGGAAGAAGCATACTGATCCTATGGCATAGGGCAATCATACTGGCTTAACATACAACTGTTACCAACTCTGCCCTGGATTGCATGGAAAACAGTAAATCAGCAGATAATAATTTTCTAATGTCAACTTCCTGGTATTCTGGAGACAGGGAATTTTTTCTTGATTTGTGAGGGTCTCCTCACAAAACTTTCTGTTCACAGCCTCTGTGTTCCTGTAGCAGAACAGAAGAGTGGGTGCACTCGTGTTCTTTTTAGTGTGATGATGCAGAGGGCTCAACTTCAGTATGTAAAAACTGCATCCTGTTTCTGTGAGTTTGAAACTTCTTGAGTAATTAATTGATTTCTGTAGTCACCATTATTGAGGTTTTACAGGACTTCAAAATGTAAGACAAGAGTGTTTAAATACACTTAAGGGAATGCTGAGAACATTTACTGTGGAGGATGGGTTGGTGTGTTTCTATAGAAAAAAAGTGAAGTGTTGTCCTTTCTGTCCTTTTGTGGACCTCTGAGGTCCTACCTAAAATTTGAACTTATTTCTGTCATGCAAAAAACAAGTTTAGCTGCTGGTGGTCACAGAAACAATGTGCAAATTACCCAGCTGTATCTGATGTCCCTTCTCTACCCCTGTTCTCAGGAGTTTTCATCATGGAAACAATGATGCTGCAAGAAACCAGCTTAGGAGTTCCTTCCCATAGGGACATGTGTAGCTAGCCTTGCTCTGTCAGGCAGATGAGTTTTTCTGGAGTAGAATCAGGATGGATGCAATTTCAGACAAAACCCTGATTTCGTGCATAGACTTAGAAGACTAACTACAGAAAAGAAGAACACAATACTTAGAACACATCATTTCTACATTCTAAATTTAATTCTCCTTTTCAGCAAGAAGATTTGCAATAATGCACTGAACATTTTTTGATCAAAGGGCTTGATGAAAAGCAATCAAAAGGAAGTACTATTGAAACAGTGAGATTTGGCATTCTGAAGACGCCCTGTGATTTTTCTTTATGTGTCAGCATATATGGGAGCATGCTATAATAATGCTACAGCTGCAATAAAATAGAGAGGGATCTGTCTTTAAGATAATTTTCAAAATTTGTAGATGTCAGTGTTTTGAAACTGTTTTGCAAGTGTCATTGTTTTTGAGCTGCCCCATCTTGATAATCCATCTGTAATACAATGCTAGAGTTAGTGAGAGAAAGGGCAGTGGTGGGACCTCAGGTAAAAGTCACGACTCTGACTTGATTCTCTGATAGCTATAAGGAGAAACTTTTGAAAGAGATCTCTTGTATAGCAAGTGAAAAGTTGAGGGTCATGTAGGAACCAGAATGGTGTTTTGGGCTCTGTACACCATCTCTAGGAAATGGTGGGAAACCCAGTGATATATATATACAAATGAAATAGTGTAAAATAGCATAGAATGAAAAGAAGACCTTGTGTGCTTATACAGAAGATGAATTAATGTTATAACTGCAGGAAACGTGATGATCTTTTTTTTTGTTTCCAGATTTAAAAATGTCTGATCTGAAAAATATTATACACAGAACCCATTGCATTGAAAAACTGCTGTCTGAGAACAATTTGCAAGATGTTGAGGATCATCTTAAAGAACTTGAAGATATTGATATGACTGTAGAATATCTTCAGGGGACAGAAGTTGCCAAGGCTGTATATAGAGTACTCAAAAGTTGCCCTTCAGGAGAGTTGAAAAAGAAAGCCAAGCAGTTATTGTCAAGGTGGAAAGCACTTTACAAGAATAATTGTGCTCAGTCAATGCAAGTTAAAAAGCCAGTTTCTATGTATGTGAAAGAAGAAATTGAGCATCTCCATGTAGTTCCCAGAGAGCAGTCACTATCTGAAGGACCATGTCAGCAGGAGGCATTAGATGGTACTAGTTCCAACATTTTGGTCCCATCACAAGCTGTTAAAGATGTATGTAACAATGCAGAAGGCAGTGTGAATCAGCAGTCTTCTTTTGAGGAGCAACACACCGTTCATGAAGATTCTAAATCTGTTGCTAGTGAAGGAAGTCTGCAGCAGGGTCTAATTAGAGCTCTGAGGTGTAAATGTGTGGATCTTCTTTATAAAGCTTTGATTGGTTCTGCCAAAGACGAAGAAGAAGCTGTTAAATGGCTAGAGCTAGCTAAAGAAATCGAAGAACATATTTTTGCTCTTCATGCTAAAGATGATAAAAAGTACAAAAATTGCATCAGAAGTAAAATCTCTAACCTTAAGAACCCTAAAAGTTGCCACTTGAAACAGAATCTTCTTTCAGGAACTTTGAGCCCAAAGGCTTTTGCTGAGATGACAGTGATGGAAATGGCCAGTGATGAACTGAAACAGCTCAGGGCTCTGTACACAAAATCATCTGTTCAGGAGCATCAGCTTCCTCAGGTTATTAATGGCACACAGACAAACAAAATAAAGTGCAGACGCTGTGAAAAATTTGATTGCACTGTCACTATGATTGCCAGAGGAACTCTCTTTCTTCCAGCTTGGGTGCGAAACACAAATCCAGATGAACAAATGTTGACTTATGTTATTTGTAATGAATGTGGAGAGCAGTGGTATCACAGCAGATGGATTTGTTTGTAATGTTATCCTTTAATAAGGAGCTTGGAAACATGTATGAGAATGTACCTCTGTTGAAACAGTAATTTTAAATTCTGTGCTGATATTGTGTGGGTGCTGCCACTAAAAACTGCAAAATCAGTTTTTAAAAGAACTGCTAATATGTTTTTAAAGATGGCTTGAATGAATATTACATGTCTTTAAGTAATGTAAATATGTAAAGAAATAAAAGGGTAAAGGGATAAATGGTTGCACTGTATCTGAGTGGAATATTTGTTAGTAAATTCATAAAAATTATTCCAAGTGCTGAGATTTTTCCTGAAGGGACTGGATACTTGAAAATTTTTTTAACTTCGGAAGTTCTTTCACAGAGCGTAAGTTTCATTTACAGTAAACAAACTGTTTCCAATACTGCAGGTCACATAACTTGTGTGCATTGCAGAATGTTCAACGTGGATTCACTCCTTAATTAAATCACTTTTTGCAAGCCTTAGATTAGTGGTGATTTCTAACAGGGAAAAAAGAAACTAGAAGTAGAGCATTAAAGGGGGTAGAAAGCAGCTAGCAAATGAAAGCAAGGATGAAATTCTGCTTTTTAGTGTTTTTAGCTATTAGAAGGAAAACAGGACTTGTGACAGTCTGTCAGTATGCAGGCTAGATTTACCATGTAAGATGGTATGTCCTGCTGCAAAGAAATTAATGCAAGATCAGACAGTGGATTATTGCAGAAAATGATGTAAATATATTACTGGATTTATGTTTATTTAATAAAATTAGTAGTAGCTAATAACTTTCTTGAGTGGATATCCTCTCTGGAACTGGGATATCTGTCCTGAACTGAGAAAATTAGTTTTATATAGCACACATTACCCATAAAAAATGAATAGAAGGAAATTCAGTAACAATATTTTATACATATTTTGGTCCAAAGTCAACAGGATTCTCATTGATTGTTTACTAGAACTATTTATTTTTTAAAAAATTCTTCTCACTGAAGTAAGAGGCCTGTGTCTCTTACAAATGCACAACAGGCATTTAGCACTTCAAGATTAGAAGGTATCAGCAGAGCAGAGAAACCTGCTGAGTATTTGCTGGAAGAATTGAGGACAGTTCTGCACCCATCTGACTGTGACACAGCTGAGGCTGGTCAGCTCTTTTGGGCTGAGCTGCATGACCTCTCAGAAAAAGGAGTTGGAGGCATGAGATGAGAAAATAGGTATTGGTGAGCTAAATGCCAGCCAGGACTAAAAGACAGGCCTTTACTTGTATATGGGGAAAATGATGTGTAACCTGATTTTGCAAAGAGACACTTAAACTATTCTACTGAAAAAAATAGAAGAAAAACCTTTCCATTCTGTGAAGGGTTAACAATTACCTTTCAGCAGCATTACTTACATTTTTATCATGTAAAAAATGTGTATTTTAGGGAAATTGGTGATGTAAAATACACATTAAAGCTTTAGGCCAGACCCCCAGTGTTCAGCTGTGTAACCAAGGAGTTGCTATCTGACCTTCCTTCCCAGCCCTTACTTGTGTGCTAGAATTGATGCTTACAAGTAGTCCCACCTAAGTGGCAGTGCTTTTGTGTAAAGTATTATTGTTAGCTTTCAATGAAACTACAGGAAAGCAAACAATCCTGTGTCAGTGGATCACAGCAAGCACAGGATTGTGTGCAGTCATTTTGAAGGTCATGGTCCTGTTGAGGAGAACTTTATGCCAGCATTATGCTGTGTCAGAACACCATGTAGCAGAAGACTTTATTTTAGCTGTGAACAACTTATAAATAATTTCTGCCTGCAGTTGGTTTGAAGCCATTCCAGTAATGTAGAGCTCATCCAAGTTTTATCTTGGCAAAGGGAAATATTACAAGGCATGGAGGGTGTTTCTGATAGAATATATTTCAAGGGTAAAATTTGTGTCTGTATCATTGACTATGTTTGTGACATGATATGTAACATCATTTTCTTTTGAACTGCCCATCACTAAATGTGTAACCGTGTAGGCTTAAAATATTTGACTGGCTAAGATTATATGCTTTGTCTCAAAATGTCTTTAAGAAGCCAATTTGCAACTATGTAGTGTGTACAGCAGCAGGTGGGTGTAGATGAATTGAGTACAGGGAGTAGAGTCCAGAAACAAAAAGCTTTGAAAAATGAGATTCTTTTATATTGTTGAAGGTTTTTTTTTTTTCCCAGTTCATTCCAGATGAGAAAAAGATCTCTGAACTTTTTTGAGCAGAGACAATTAATTTGGGTATGATATTTAGGATGTCCATGCTGCTTCGCCTACAAGGAATGTGTCATTAGACGTGATACCCACAAACATAGGACAAATACATGCTAAACAAGGTCAAAGTCTGTATTTGTTTCCATGAGGTTTTACAGAGATGCTGTGAATTCAACTCCTTCTTGAATCTTGTGATCTAACAGCAGTAATAAGGTCTTAAACATAAATTGCCCTCAAAAGATCAAGCAGTCTGTAGCTGCAGAACTTGTGATACATATCTTAAGAAGATGAGAGCTGAATTAGCAATGAATTTCAATGTAAAACAAAGATACTATTCTATATCTGAAGTGCTCTATTAATTGTAGTCAATGTTGCTCTCCCTTAATACCAGTAACAAAACTTCTTCTGGTTCCTGGAGATCCTCTGCCAGATCCACTTCCTTCTGTTCTGTCGAGTGCCTTTTCTATATTTGTCATATCCCTCTTACTGTGCACTTTTTATGGAGGTACTCAGCTGCCATTTGTTGTTTATAACTCTTTCTTCTTTTCAAAACCAAAAGGAAATTTGTGCTGTTTATTTTTCATCTAGAGTGTGTTCCTTTCCATCTGCTGTGTTATCTACATTTGCTACTAAAGCAAAGAACTGCAACTCTTTAAACAAAAAAAACAGCTCTTTATTTGTGCCAAGAAGGAAAGTTAGCTGGTAACAGTCTGTGGTTAAGGAGCAAATGTGTTGAATTACAGTCCTTCAGGGTGTAATGGCCCAATTCACTGGCTGCTTGGAAGATAAGGAAAGAAACAAGAGCACTTTGATAATTTCTTGGATTGCTTGGAGGCTGGCTTGCTGCATTCTGGTATTAACAGAGCCATAAAGGCAGATGACTTCATATCCCCTTATTTTGTACTGCTGTAATTCAGCCAAGAGGTGACAAAGTCATGTTTTACTGAGGCCATGTCATCACTTGCCAGGATGGGACATAGTCTTCTTGCCAGCTACAGATGGTAAAAAGTATTATTCACAAGCTCTTATTATAAGAGAGCCTTGCTGATAGAGAACTTCCCCCTACTCATACAAAATAATTGCCCTTTATTTGCCATTGGATGTTTTTTGTGCTCCTCTCTCTAACATTGCATAACCACACTTCATGTTTACACCTCTGTGAACAAAATCCTTAAGGTGCAAAGTCAGCTTTTGATGAAGGTGCATGAGAGGGAGCAGCAAGGGTGGGTTGCTGCACAGGAGGAGATGAGCCAGGGGTGGATGGTGGGTGACAAGGCAAGCAGGGACAGTGGCTTCAGTTAAAAGGGTCACTGTTTGACAGCACCCAAACAAGAGCAAGGCAGGTCCAGTGAAAATAATCTGCCAAAACTCCAGTGAGAACCAGGCGGGTCTGGGGATGTGCTGTTGGATGGAGATTGGTGCACAAGGTGGGGTGCAGAAACGGGGCCACCAGGTTTGTACACTGAGCCAAAATGGGGCTCTTGCTGGCAGTGGGAATCTGAAGCAGCTGCCCCCACCAGCACTGCCCCAGCCCTGCTCCCCACCACTGGGATGGTCAAACAATGGCCTTGTACAGGGGCAACCCCACAGCAGCCACCATTGGGACCCTGCCTGTCTGCAGAATTTAATCAGGAGTAATTCTGGTGCACTTGTTTCAAATTGCAACCTAGCTGGGGCATGTCCTCCTGTCTGACCTCAGGACTGGCAGGTGTGCTTCATGTGACCAGCCCTATCAGGAGCATTGTTTGTTCTACAATTTGTGTTGTTCTCTAGCAACTACTGGGTTTGTTACAAGGCATGCAACAGAGTAGACACAGGGAAAAGGACCTTCAGTTCCTGATCCTCAAGCACTCATGCATGCATGCACTTAACCATGAGAATAGCTCTATGATGCCAGTCCATTAAGCCTATAAAATCATAAGCATAGTAGCCATGTTTACACCATGGTTCTTTTCTTATATGTTCCCATGTAAAGGAAATAAAATTACATCTTATCTGAGAAGTTAAAGAATTTTGTTTCCAAATAGAACTTTAAAAAATGAGGTATCTGGACAAGCTGAAGAATTGAGTTCAAGTGGATCCTCATGAGGATCAATGAGACCGAGTACAAGATGCTGTACCTGGGTCAGGGCAAACCCTGGTGCCAATGCAGGCTGGGAGTTGAATGGGTTGAGAACAGCCCTGAGCAGAAGGACTTTGGGGTTCTGGTGGTTGAGAGGCTGGACATGAGCCAGCAGTGTGAACTTGCAGCCCAGAAAGAATCAAAAGCAGCGTGGGCAGCAGGGTGAGGGAGGTGGTTTTGCTCCTCTGAGACTCCACCTGCAGTGCTGCATCCAGCTCTGGGGTCTCCAGCACAGGAAGGCCATAGACCTTGGAGCAGCTCCAGAGGAGGCCACCAAGAGATCAGAGGGCTGGAGCACCTCTCCCATGGGGAAAGGATGGGTGGTTCAGCCTGGAGAAGACAAGATTGAAGACCTCTTTGAAGCCTTCCAGGACCTAAAACGGGGCTTATATGAAAGATGGGGATAGACTTTTTAGTGGGGTCTGTTCCAGTAGGATGAGAATGTAGCATAGATCCAAACTGGACAGACTGACTCTATTTAGGCTAGGAATTTGTTTTTTTACAAGGAGGGTGATGAAACCTTGTAAAAGGTTGCCCAGATTGATGGTGGCAGGGCTCTGAGCAATCTGAACTAGTTGAATGTCTGTGTTCATTGCAGTGTGATTGGACTAGATGATGTTTAAAGTCCCTTTCAAGCCAAACTGTCCTGTAATTCTAAATTTTCTCACTTGTATCCAATGTGTTTCTAAACAAAAACCAGTGTTGTTTCAAAACAAAAAAGGGAAGCTTCCCCCCCCAAAGGTATTAAGTGCAAAATAGAGTAATTATTTCCTCCACTTCTAAATGCAGCTTTTTCTTCTTTATTAATCATTAAATAATGCCATAACTGATGAGAACTTATATACCTTAGAATTACATAATTTAAAGTCCACTTTCCTACCTCTCCAGCACTTGTATTTTATTCTAGAATTGGATGAAAGCAGTTTCCAGGAAAAAAAAACACTTAAAATTTTTCAAAGTCCAGCTTTGTTAAATAAAAACGGGTCCGATATTATCAGATTTGCCTCTAGCATGGCACTCCTTTTAATAATCCTGTTCCTGTCAGTAGGAGACATCTGCTTTTGATGATACTGAGATCTTGTTTTCCATTCCTTGGGCCGTGTTGATGTCTGATCCAAAACAAGACAGCCCTACGAGTGGCAATTCCAGTCTGATTGCATCTGTGTTATAATCGGAAGCATGTGATGACTGCTTGAGCAAATGGGTGCACTTATGCCTGTCATCACCTATTCCTCCTGATAGTGTGGGAACCTCTTTAAATTCTTGTTTCTTTCCATTTTAATTATACTTTGCCCCTCGTGGGGAGGTTGTAAGAGCACAGAAAAAACTGTTATCACTGTCTCTTTTCGCTTTTTCCCTGTGATCTTGTTTAAACATTCAAGTTGGTGTTATTCTAAATTACTACAGGAAAAAAGTGCCTGGCTACTTTTTAAAAATAACTTGCTTTGTATTTCGATGAATTCCTTCATTGTCACAAGCACAATTTTAAATGTTTCTACTTGCAAAGTGAAGCTGCCTTACAATTGTGAGTTTGCATACCTGGGGCCCTTATTGTGGAGCACAGTGAGACTGCTGCCTTTAACTCTGACTGGCAAATAGTTAATAAAGGCGTTTTCAGGCTTAATAGTGCAGGGCATTCTGGAGCATGTGAAAGTGTCTTTTCCAGTGGCTCTCAGTGGCGCACGATAGTGATCATGAGAGATGGCCCGAGATGGCCTTGCCGGCTCTGGCCTGGCTGTGGGCACAATCGTTCCCGTTGCCCGCTGTTTCCCCCAGTTGGTTGTTCCCGTTGCCCGCTGTTTCCCGCTGTTTCCCCCTGTTCTCGTTGCCCCTGTTCCCATTCTTCCCGTTGTTCCAGTTTCCCCCCGTTTCCCCCGTTCCCCGCCGTTCCCGCTGTCCCCATTCCCGCACCTTCCCCCAGGTCCGGTCTGACCAAGTCCCCCCGCCCTTCCCCGTGTGGGCGTGGCCTCTGCCCGGTGGGCGGGGCCGGTGTCACGCGGTGCCCGGTCCGCCCCCCGCCTGGCCGCCATGTTCGTTCCTTCCGCAGCGCCCGGCGGCGGTGGCGCAGCCCGGTACCGGGACCGGCGGCAGGAGCGGTCACAGGCAGGCCCTTCCCGTGGGCAGGGATCGGCCTCCCCAGCGCTCCCGGGAGCGGCGGCACTTCCCTTCCCGCGCTCTGGAGCCGAGTCAGGTTGCGTTCTTTTCCTTTCCCTTGCTGCCGCGTTCCCCGCTCGCTCCCCGCCGCTGTCCGGGATCCCGGGCGCGCTCCCCGGTGTTTCCTGGCGCAGCCTGCCGGCAGCGGCCGGGCCCGGTGGGTGGGAGCTCGGGCGCTCCCCGGGTCCGGTGCGGGTGACGGAGAGTGTGGCGTGATCCGGGATCCCGTGACTCCGGCAGGCGGCGGCTCCTCTGGGAAGCGGCTCCAGCCGGCGCACGGCCGGTCGCGACCCCGCCGCGCTTCCTCACGCCTGGGGGATCGCTGGTCTGTCAGGGTGAAACTCGGCTCCGTGCCTGTGTGCTCAGCTCGCTTCACACTGGGAACAGAAGAAGTACTGGAGCTCCTTTTGTCTCCTTTTTCTGGTTGCTGTGTGCTTGGAAGGGGCTGCCCAGGGAGGTGGTGGTGTGAGAGTCAGCGCCCGAGGTGTTTGAGGAGAGCCTGGCCGTGGCACCCAGAGCCGTGGGCTGCTCCGGGGGTGCTGCTGCTGGGTCGGGGGTGGTGTCGCTGGTCCCAAAGGTGTTTTCCAGCCTAATGGGCTCTGTGCTGGAGAGGGGCCGCCTGCTCAGCGCGCCTTGGGTTTCAGTTCTTCTTTTTGGAGCCGCTCAGCAGGGCCGGGGAGTTCCCATCCCAGTGGCGGCAGGTGGCTCTGCGGGCTCCGGTGTGCTCGTGGCTGGGAGGGCAGGGATGGCCATGGGCCGCAGTGGGAATCGCTTACCTCTGGGTGCTTGATGGGCTGCTCTCGGTGGGAGTAAATCCGTGTTGTATGTAACTTGTGCGAAACAATTGAGTGGATAACAGAACAGTGCAAGAAAAATAGTTTTGAGGACCTCCATGGCCTTTATAGCAAGGTTGTATATAAGTAGATACGTAGAGAGCATTCAAGTTTTATTAACTTGGGTGGGACAGTCAAGTAGGGAACTTCTCGGCTAAGTTTTGTTCAGGAATTCAATTGCTTGTCTGCAGACAGCTGTCATGCAGCCTCCCATCCTACATGTTGTTTTCCTTCTTGTCCACAATAATCTACAGCTACACTAAATAAGCATGTGGGTTTTATTTGTCTTTACTTTTAAAGTGTTGTGCAACACTGAGGTTGTCAGTGCTTGCTTTTTTTAGAGTAAGGGTGGCTGTGTGTGACTGGGGTTTTTTTGTGTGTGTGTGTGTTTTTGTTTTTTCAAAGTGTTTTTCCATGACTTTTAGTAGCTTTGAAGGTAACAAGCTGTAATGGCAGACTGGAGGGAGAGCAGACATAACCAAAATAAATCCAAAATCTTTTTTCCTTAGCACTTTTATTTTCAGAGGAACCTAACCAAAGGATGGTACAGCTGTATCTGTGTTTCATACCAACATCAAATTTATAGTGAACTGTTACTTTGCTCTCTCTTCATTTCAGGCTGTATGGGGCTGGCTTTGCTGTCTTAATTTTAGTGAAGCCTTCTCCATAAAGTTAAAAAGAGAGAGAGTGTCTTTAAAAAACTAACAAAAAAACCTGCTTTAGCAGTCCTTGTTTTGCTTTTGAGTGTTCAGACACAATCGGTTTCCTTAAATTGAAAATATGTGGAAAAAAAGAATTGCAGAGGGTCAAATAAGATCTTTAGATTTCAAGCTTTGTTTTATTTTATTTTCATTTGTCAATTTGGTAATAAATTATGGGAAACAGATCTTCCAGCTCCTTAGGATTGAAATTTTACATAAGCATTTCACAATGAATAAAAACTTCCCAGCAAAAAGGCTTGTAAGAAGTCCTTAGGGTTTGTTGTTTCATTTTTTGTTTGTTTTGGTTTTTTAATAGTGTTCATTCTCCTCTGTGTTTTGTTTTTGTTTTCATTCTCAGCAGAGCATAGAAGTGTGTTGGCCTGGTACAGTGTAACCCACTTAATGCCTTAGGGATGGGCTTTCATCACAAGAGTTATACTGGGAAGAATATGAATGTACAAGGTAGCCTTGTACCAATAGAGGCTGCTATTACTAAGAATCCCTGAAGGAAAAGGGAAACTAATGCAAGGGAGAAAGATGAGCACATTTGGGCAGAAATAATTGCTGGATAACTTATTGAAAGATTGGAAGCAGTAATAGAGAAGTAGGTTGCAAGGAGAATGTCAAATAGCTCGGGCATTGTTAGCAGTGTTGGACCAGGAGCAGCAGCACCAGAGGGTGTTTTGAAGTTGGCTGAAAGTAATAGAATATTTAAGTTGGAAGATGTTTAACTGTGAACTGCTAAGAAATGTCAGCTCTGATTAAATCCGAATAAGTTCGCTCATTCTGCTTGAATTTGGGGAATGAGCCTGGAGGTTAAGGTTAGGCTTATACAAGACTAAACTGGCAGAGATATAAATGTAGGTATTTCTCCTGACAAATTTTGCTAATTGACTTTGTGTCTAGCTGGAAGTTAGAATAAATGAAGTGATTCTGGCAGTAGGTCCTGGAATGATTTAATGATCCAAGGGTTATGTGAACTTCAGGATTTCTTCTCTTGACCACTGGTTCTTTTATAGCCCTGAGTCAGGCCAGGCAACTGTTTGAATTAGAATCCTGAGCTTCAAAGGAGTCAAAAACAACCTTACAGGGAAACCCCCAAACTTTTATGGTATGCAAATGAATGGCAGCAGCTGAATGACAGTCCATTTTGGGTTGGGTTCGTGTAAGAAATTACAAGCAAATTCTAGTGCTATTCTGGTGTTAGATCAAGCATGTGTAGGCTGCTTACAGCTTGAGGCAATTTCAGATAGTCTGTATTTTCTTTTGGATAGGTGTTTAATAATTTGCTGACAGATTATCTTCATAGTGCAGTGGTGAAATCACAGATACAGGAAGGAACACTTGCAAGAAGATTAGGACCTTGGTAGGTCAAGCTGTATGACTGAAGGGCTTCCAGGCAGCTGACAAGTGACTTATCAGTAAAGGGATGTTCCTGATCCACAGCTCTTACATCAATGCCCCATGGAGGGGAGGGTCAGTTTAGAGGCTGACTAATGTCTCTGCTTGTAACACATTCAAAAGTACCAAGCTTGTAGTAGCTTGACTTCATATCTGGTTGTTGTCCTTTGAATTGAGACAAAAGTCTTTCCAGGACAAGCATGCTTGTGACCTCTTATGCACTAATAAGACATTCTTGTGCCACTTAATTGACCAGAATATAAACCACTACCTCCCAAGAGGCTAAGAGAAGAAAAGTGAGAAAATGTGCTTCTGTCTTTCTTTTCAGATTTTTGGAAACTTGCAGATCTGCTAAGTTTAACCACTGTAGTGATTGAGGGCTGAGAAATGTAAAAGCTCCACAAACAGTAAGTGTTGAAAACTGTAGTTTTGGATTCTGCCCTTTCTGTTGCAGCTCTTGTAGTTCTTGGGACTTGTTTTCAGGCATTTCAGAGAGAAGCAATTAATGTCATTCTTTGATGGGCTACTGTAACTAACAAACTACATTTCTATGCTAGCCTGGCAATTATTGTCAAATGCTTTGTTTGTGTGAAAAAACCCAACTACTAATGAGGGAGAGAGTTTACATTTCTATTGAAAGGCAAATGGTTTTTTCAGTCAAAATACTTGCAGTGGTGTACCTTTGTAAACTTTTATGCTGATACCAGTGGTTTAGTAAATAAAATTGTGAATAAGCTTCAAAATTAAAATAGATGTGCTTATATGTGTAAATTTGAGGATAGGAAATTGTGAAACATGGTCATTGTTATGCTCACTGTAGAACTGCTAATTCTCTCCATAACTTTAGTGTTTTTTTCTTAAATGAAAAATGGCTCCTTTTTTCAAGAAGTCTTGGCTGATAGCATATTAGTTTGTAAGTAAACACAATTACTTACACGATGGGAACCAACTTGAGTTTAACAGCTTCAGTTAAAGGACAGTGTACTACATATCCTCAAGAAAACTTTTAGGTTTAGTCTTGGCTTTGTATAGCAGGTGATTCATCAGTGACCACTGAATTACAGTGATAACTGAAACAACTTTTCTCACCTGTTTCCAAGTTAGAAGATAAATACAAAGGGAGAAGTAATTGTCTGGAAATTAGAAGTGTTCCTTACATCTCTTTCTTCAAAAATCCTCTGGCAGTTCATTGGTGCTATTACAATAGATCCAGGTTTTGGTGCCCTATTAAAAAAAGGGGAGTGGAAGTGAAATTTCAGTTGCTACATGTGGGGTTTTTTGTTTGGGTTTTTATTGATATGCTGCAGTGGCTGGCATCAGTGTGGGGAAAATGAAACTATAAATAGGTCCAGTTGCCTTGGTTTGCTTAATAGTGTATGTGGGGTTTGCAGCTTGCTCACGTTAAAGATACAATGCAGTTACTGTGTTGGTTAGCACTGTTTTTCTGTAGAGTTTGAGTTCAGCAATTGTCTTCAGCCTTCAGTAGACTGGTGTGAGCAGGTCCTCCTTAATCTATGAAATTATTTTTATAGTAAAGAAGGACAAATTCTTAGATTTGAGTTTACGTGTCGCTGCTATGGTTTTCTAGACCAAGAATCTTGCTTTTCTTTGAATGCTGCCTCAGCACCTAAGCAAGAGAAGTATTTGCACTCAAACTAAAGACATATTAAGCTGACATATGGAAGTAAGACAATCTGGATGCATAGACTGACAAGGCAGTGATATTTCACTAAGCTTTGCAGGACTGGATTTTGTAATGCAAACTGATTTTTCTGAGGTTGCTTAGCTATTTGTATTTTGTTGTGACAGCAAATATTTGGACTGATAGTGGAAATATTTTACTTGCAATCATTTTACTGTTTAAAAGGGACATCCTGAAAGGCAACAATTAATTTACTTTTTTGTGTTATGGTATATGATCATGTTATAAATTACATTTAGTAGAAAATGTTCCCTGCTTTTAACACTAATACTGAAGTCAGTGATTTAAGCACTGTAATCCTTCTAAGTTAGGGGAAGCAATTCAGAAATGGTTATCAAAATGAACCACAGTGGAGCTGCTTTTTATTTATTTGCTCTGATTTGCTTTGAATACTGACATGATTGAAGAACGTGAGGGAGAATTATTCTTGTTACAGGCTCTTTGTCTACTAGGTTGAGATTATTTTTACATTAACTAATTGTGTAGCTCACTAAGAAATAACTGGAACAGTTATGTGTAATTCTATACTGTCTTACAGTTCCTGATGCTGGGAAAAACAATGAGATGCACATTAGGAATTAAGCTTTTGTTTTGTTTTCAGATGCTGAATGATGATTTAAACTGAAAAATTAGGGTAGGAAATCTTCAGAAACATATTGTATGTTTACCATCCCTTCCAAAAACATTGTCAAAACTCACATTTTACAGATAAATTGTATAATGGGAGAAATAACATTAATGCTTGTAATGTCTTAAGTATTTAATCATTGGAGTGTTAAGGCTTAATAACTTCAGAAAAAAAAACAGTTGCAAGAATTGAGCTCTTTAAAAGATGTGCAATTAGAAAATATTTAAAGATGTGCAAAGATGTAAATATAAAGATATTTAAAGATGTGCAATCAGGAAAAAAAAAGAAAGCAGCAGTTTACTCTTTGGAAAAATACCACTTTGGAGCAGCAGATACTCTGAATCACATTATTAGTGTTGCTGCAGATGAGTCCCTTATATAGTAATAAAACTGTAAATGTGCAAAGTCTTTGATGCTTTCAAACAAACGTACTTGTTAATGCTTTTAAATATGCTTCCTTGGTGCTTCAGATACAGCTTGTCATCATCTATTTAAATGACTGAACATATATTCTATTATTTTGGACTAAAAACTTTACAAAAACTTAATTCTCACCTAGCACAACTGTGGAAACTGAATGTCCTGAAAAGCAATATTGCAACATCACAGAAGACTCTTTCTGTAGCTTTTGTGTGAAAGGACCAGTTTGGTCCACATTTAGAAATTTGTGGTTGGTCTGTAATTGTCTGCCCAGTAAAACTAATTTTATGGTCATCAGTCTCTCAGACCTCACTGGAATGGCCCACATAGTTGAAGTTTTGCAAATTAACTTTGCAAGTTCTAGATGCACAAAGTAGTACATACTGTTAACATTTTCTTTACGTGTATATTGTTTAAAATGTGGCCTTGTGTTCAATTTCTTGATAGTAACTGCCATTAATTAAAATGCAGACACTAAAGTCACAAGTACCAGTGAGAACTACTTACGCCAGTTATTTATGCACATTGTGTCTTTTAGGGAGCTTCTGATTTCTGCAGGACTGGAAAAATAAATTGTAACTTGTTCCCTGCACTGGTAGGGAAGAACAGGAGAACATTCAGTACCCTCTGTTCCCACTAAAGCATTATTTATTAAGAAGCAGCTCCTATCTATTGATGTAGAAACTGGAGATGTAAATAAATACACTGGACCATTTTCAAGAGTTAAGTATAAACCTGCAACTCTTATGCAAGTAGTCCAGTGACTCTAATAAGGCTTTTCACATGCACCAAAATGCATGTTCATAATCTGAACTGTAGCCATTGAACCTGAACCTGAGCTCTCTGAAGGGCAAGTGAACTATCTTCTTATAGCTTCTAAGTACTTTCATTATCACAGAAACCTGTACAGAATTAAGATTTTATAAATATTGTTAATTATGCAGTATGAATTAATTAAATTATTTGTTCTGAACAAATTTTTAGTGGAAGCAACCCATTCCTTGTATTTTGACCTTTTTCCTGTTGAGGCTTCAAACTACTCCTTCTGTCTTTACTGTAGATTGTGTCTAGCCAAATAAATATTCAAAGATGGAAAGTCACTGATAAAAAAAATTCCTGAAATTTCTTGCTTCTACTGTAGGCCTTGATTGTAAGGCAGCACAGAGTCATATGACTCTCACACCAGCTTGTATCAGGTACTAATTCTGCAGCCACACTGTGGGTGATGTATATGCCAGTAATGCTAATTACAACTAGAAAGACCACATTCCTTCCTTCAAAGAAAGAGAGGGACTAGGCAACTTCTGACCCATTTCCATTTTAAATAGATGCTATTTTCAGAGGTCTGTTTGGGCTGAAACCCAGGCAGGTTTAGGAACACAGTTCTCCTCATACAGAAACTTCAGTTTGGGCTTGCTAAAATGAAACTTTACCCCCCAAGTAATTAAAACACCATTTTACAGTATTAGATGACACTACAGTTTTGAGAGCAAAGGTTGGGTACAAAGCACTAATGAGCAATCTACTTCAGTGCTAAAGGATTATTTTTTAATTTCTTTTGAAGTCTTAACAGTTAAAAAGCCTTCTTTAGTGTCACTAATTTGCCATCTCCGTGCTGGCAGCCAGACTATTCACTAGCACTTCTAGAATTTTTGGCAATTTTACTATGGGAAGTTGACACCTCCTAACTGAACTGTCATTGTAGGCTTGAGCTTGATATGTGGCATTTTGAGTACCACTGAAGTAGCAACAGCAAATTTTCTTTTATGGTAGTTTTAATTGTATTCCATTCATCAATGCTATTCTGCAAAGAGTAAACTATCAACTATTGAAACTTTGTCTAAATAAAATGACAGCATTTGCATTTGTTCCATAGATAACTGTGTTCCAAGTGCATTGGTTTAAAAAATAACTTTGGTAATAAAATACAGCACTGAAGTGACTACTAGTTCAAGGCACATGCTCTATAAAATTCTCTCACTCCTCTCTTTTCCATGAACCTTTTCCAGTGAACATAATTGAATTATAGCACTTGTTGAATATGATATGATACCCCTTCAGCAGAAAGAGGGAGGTGGTTTGAAGGGTTTGGGGGTTTTAAAGAGTTTTAAGTGACAGACCAGTAGTGTATGCAGCATACTGCTTAGACTGCAGTCTGTGGAAGAGGCACCTCTTAAATTTGGTGTTCTTCAGTGGGTATTTTTACTGGAGAGTATCTCACTGGTGTTCACCTGTTTAGTAGGGTCCTGTTTTTGTACATGAAACTTGATGTTGGTGGAATTTAAAATACATTCTAGATATTTATGTGTGCAAAATTTACTGCTCACAACTATTTTTCTTTTTAATGGTTTTCTTATTCTTTGCAGGTCTAGGAAACCAGGAGCATCTTTTCCCATAACAATGGCAGCAAAATCATCACTTCTTAAAGTAATACTGCTAGGAGATGGTGGAGTTGGGAAGAGTTCCCTTATGAACAGATACGTCACCAACAAGTTTGATGCACAGCTGTTTCATACAATAGGTGTGGAATTCTTAAATAAAGAGTTGGAAGTCGATGGACATTTTGTTACAATGCAGATCTGGGACACAGCAGGTCAGGAACGGTTTAGGAGCTTGCGGACTCCTTTCTATAGAGGTTCAGACTGTTGCCTGCTAACCTTCAGCGTGGATGACTCTCAAAGCTTCCAAAACTTAAGCAACTGGAAGAAAGAATTCATTTATTATGCAGATGTCAAGGAGCCTGAAAGTTTTCCATTTGTGATACTGGGTAACAAAGTTGATATTGATGAAAGGCAAGTGTCTACAGAAGAAGCCCAAGACTGGTGCAGGAATAATGGCAATCATCCCTATTTTGAAACCAGTGCAAAAGATGCCACTAATGTTGCAGCAGCCTTTGAAGAAGCTGTTAGAAGAGTTCTAGCCTCTGAAGATAGATCAGATCACTTTATTCAAACAGATACAGTAAATCTTCACCGGAAACCAAAACCCAGTTCATCTTGTTGTTGACTTAAATTTCTTTTTGCCAAATTACTGTTGACTAGCTTGCTCTATAAAAGAACGGGGAAGGTGTAGTAGATAGAGTAACAAATGGATTTCATTCTAATATCAAAATCATAATATTCTGCTGCTTTCATGAGGGAGAAAAAGAAAAATCTCCATTCATGAGTGACCCATTATTGAGTAAGTGATGCTTTCTGTTTAGGAAGACATCAAGTAAAAAAATAATATAGGAATGTAATTTGCCAACTTTATTCAAATGATAAATATTTTGAATATAATTAAAACTTGAAAGTTCTAGAAGCACTACTTTGGAGAAGCTGTTCTGGAATTCAGGCACAAAGATACTTTTATATGTGTATATTTTTATGAAATCAGCATTCCACTTTTGTTTTGTTAGATGTCAGTTTCTTAACAATGCTAGGTATTAAACTTCAGTCTCACTACATTCCTTTTGCTGTGAGTGGTATTTCATCTCTAATGTGGTTATTGTAAATTAATATAAATTATGTCCAGGTCTTCTAATTGCCTAATGTTGCTATAATTTGTGTAGGTTTATAAGTAGGAAATAAGTTTCCTACGTATTTAATGTCCATTTTTTCCCATCTACTATTCTAATGCTGCACTAATTTTTCCAGTGGTTTGATGCAAAATACTGATCATTTTTAAAATTAATGTGTGTCTTTGCCTTAAGTCCATTCTAGCATGTTTCTAAACAATAAGGTGAAAAATCTGGATAACTGAAGAATAACCATTTTTTGAAAAAGAAATGCTTTATTCAGTCAGCTTTAATAGTACTTGAAAGGATCCACATTGTGACAGTTTTTTAGGAAAATTCCTTGTGTACAGCCTTAGAAGTTCCAAACTTCTTGTTCCTGTTAACCTGAGCTATGAATGTGTTGACCAGTAATATCTGCACTGTGATATTAAGGATTGGCAATATGTAGAGAACTCAGGAAGCTCTTACAGTAGATTTTGACAGCCTTCAGCCCTAATACAGATATATAACTATAGATAGTGTTTGAGCTGAATTTGATCCTTATTACAATTGCTATTTTAGGATATGGACTTATACATTTAAGAGATAATGTCTTTTATATTACTGAATTAATTTCATAATGATGAATGGGAGCAAATTCTGTGTTTATTGGACAGTCTTTTTTGTAGTCAGGCAGACAAAACTACAGGTGTTCTTTTGGCTTTGAGGTGCAGTTTAAGTGGTAGAATACTTGTATGAGAAATTGGTGAATATTGGCTCTGAGTAACCAGTGTCCTTGCAATAGCAAAATTGCTAGTGCACTATTGCTTCCATCTGTAATGTGACTGCTAACAGGCACACATGTGCACATGTGAGAAAGGAAGTCTTAGGCTGCAGAACAGGCCATGTTATTCATTAAACAACTGCTTTCTGTACTGCAACTTTTTTGTTTCAATAGAAAAGCCTTTCTTGAGAGAACATGACCAGCAAGCATTTTATCTTAAAAGTATCTGATCAGTCTGTACCTGGTGTAATTATTTTGAAGTAAAGCTTGCAAAAACAAACCCTTCTTGTTGCTCTTAGTAAACTTTTCTGAATGTATTTTATTCTTGCTTGAACCTGTCCAGGACAACTTTACTCTGCAGATCTGCTACTCCTGTTCAGAAGTGCCATCTTTTCATCTTTTGTGCATTCATAAGACTGATTCATTCTTTAGTCCTGAATCTATACCAACAGAACTGTGTTTTAAACTTCAGTCTCTGAGCACTTAAATATAGGTTGAACTGCTACTTGTTTAATTTCTAGTCAATGAATGAAAAGATCTGTGAAGAAAATCTTGGCTAAATCCCTCTTAATCTTAGAATGAGAGAGAAAAAGCTTTAGAAATGAAGATTGCTTGTGTTAGGGGCTACTAAGCTAGTGACATGAAATTGTTGTAAAAATACCTAACTACTTAAAGCTTCCTTTAACATTGATTTTAGCAGAGATTAAGGTTGAAACAAAACAGGACCTGAAGATCTGTGACTAGAGTACTATGGATACCATTCAAGTAACATTACTAAAAGGAAAAAATGAAGTATGAGAACCACTGTGATCTTTCTTGTCTCCAGGCATCTGTGTTTTCCCATCTGTCCCCTTTCCATTTAACATCATGGTTACCAAGCCTCCATCTGAGAAATTGGTTTCATAAAGTTAAAACATCATCCCTTAGAAGTGTATTACTCATGCCCTGGCAGCTGCTGTATCATAACTGTACACTAATCACAAAAGTGGCCAGCAAAGATAAACAGGCATGTACATGCTGTATAAATAAGACAGTATAGGAATTAGGTTTAGGTCAGGAATTGGTCTCAGAGAAAAACTACTGAGTGCCTACAGAATCAAACATCTTCTGAAAAGCCTGTAACTATAAATGACAGGTATAAAATCATAGTGCTTAATAGCAAACATTAATTTCTGTACTTTTTAAAAGCCTGGTCTCATTCCATATGGATGTAGGGTAGGCATTTGTGGCTTATGTTTCAGTTCACTGATTTGTTACAGGGTCCTGTTAGCAGTATTTGGAGCTCATGTAGACTGGCAGAGCATATGTCTAATATGTATGCAAACTTCCAGGTGTCCTTTAAAATAAGGAGAAAAAACAACTGTTGTGGCAGATAGATAGAACTGCTGAAAGTTGTGCTTGTTAGAGAGCAGAATGGGAAGGGGCAGAAGCTACCTAGGGCATCTGA
The DNA here is from genome assembly GCF_903797595.1 of Erithacus rubecula. Classification (NCBI taxonomy): domain Eukaryota; kingdom Metazoa; phylum Chordata; class Aves; order Passeriformes; family Muscicapidae; genus Erithacus; species Erithacus rubecula. The sequence continues at coordinate 94,830,730 of NC_136658.1, forward strand.
CAGCTCATGTCACAGCAAGCTATCAATGCTTACATAAGCTGCTTTAACAGCTGCTCCATACCTCAAATGGATCTTACTTTGTCACCTGCCAGGTTACCTAAACAGTAATAGAACCTTGTAGAAGGTGGAGTCCAAGTTGCATTTCCAGCCCAGATTGACTAAGGTTGATTCATGTTAGCTTGTGCTAATGTTCTCATCTCCTGATGCTTGATTTTTCAATGACTAAGGGTAATTCTAGTCCCTTTAACTCATGAACTTTTTATTGCTTTTATTGCATAATGCAGATTATCTCTCTTTTCTTGTACTTTAACAGATTTTGTTTTGAATTCTTACTCATAGTCCCCTGAGAGGGTAGGAACATAATCCTTGCAAGGAGGTGAGAAACTGTTCACTGAAGTATGCTGGAACTGCAGCCTTCAGACCTAGAGCAGATTTGTCACTTTAGCTGACCACAAGATAATCTTCATCCATCACTTCAGTTTGTTGTCTTTCAGCTGACTGTGAAAAGTCCCAAACTAAAGCATAAACAAGTGTTTGTTCTATGTTCAGAGAACTTGGAGCTACCTTGTAAGGGTTTCAGAGATCTGTCACAAACTTTCAGAGTTCTGAACCATGAACTCTCTGACAAAGGTGATGAGTTAGGACATAATAATTCTGTTCCTGTGGCCAGTAACAGAGGGAAAGATGTAGGGGAGGCATAAAAACAGGCACCATTTGGCTAACTGCCTTCAGAAATCAGGCAAGAGAGAAAAATGCTTTCATTTTACTTAATGAAAAATCAATAAATTTTCAATTTGTAATGTAAAAATGCAGCTCCTACTGCAGCAGCAAATACAATTATAAAAAAATGTAGCTTCTAAAAGTGGTAGAAATTGTTAGCACTAATCCTTCATATTTGCCAAACCTTTTCTTCTTGCTAAGTATATAATTATTTAAGTATTTCCTCAGTGAAACTTAACTGTATTTTTTCAGTCATCATGCTACAGGGGAGGAGGTAGAAAATAACTGCAGCTCAGTGGCTCCTTATCACATGATCAAGAATGCTTTACCTCAAGTGTGTTTCTGTTATTTCCATGTATACAGGAAAAAAGTTGATTTACATACTGTTACATTATCAAAGTGCTGCACAATGCATTTTATATGCAATAACATTGCAAAGACAAGTATTCCCATCTTCATTGGCCACCCCACCAAGTACTGTTGCTGGTTACCTAGTTTTCTTCTAAATCACTTCATTTATACTCAACAGGCATCCATACATCATTCCATGCTTTATTTAAGGTAAATATTGCAACCTCTTTATCATGTTCTTTTTTCTCATGGAACACTTTACAGTGACAGCTTAACAGAAATAATGACTGACTATACATTTATAGCACATACACATGTGGTCCCCTTAATTATACAGACTATGCAAAATACTTCTTAGAACAGCATGCCACTTCCTTTGGAAATTACTTTTCAGTCATGTAAAAAAAAGTACAAGAAGATAGCTTATACAGATTTGCTGCAAAAAGGAACAGAATAGTTAAGATTGTATGTAATACTTTGCTTGGGTTTACATATATGCCAAATGATCCATCTAAAAATTACTGTTTTGGAATGATGTTAAGTTTTGAAAATTGGTTCCTAAAATTTTTTACAATGGAATAGGAACCAGACAGGCCAAATAATGCCTTTCTGAAACTTAAGCAAATAGTTTTGTGGTTCAAAGATCTTCTAAATTTATTTACAAAAGTAAATTTTCAGCAGTTCTCATTAGGGAAAAAAACACTGATTCAAACATATAAATTTAGTTTGGGTTTTTTTTCATGTGTGAATTAGAATTAATGTCAGGGCAGATCTGGCTGTTCTGGTCTACTGATTTGTTGATGCACCACTGCAGCTAAATGTGTATTGCACTGAAATTTGAAATTACACACTTTTAAACTTTAGGGGTTTTCCTCAAATTTTCTTTAAATATTGGAGACAACTTTTCTGATCTATCCATTTTTTTATTGAGCACTTTATATACATACAATTACACATTAATAAATAGAGGCTTGATTTGCTACCATCAAGTGTAATGTTAGTCTGGTTAGTCTGCAGATGGAGTTCTCTACTGAAGGAATACAAGTAGGAAAGTCTATAATAAAATTAAGCACTTGGACCAAACAGTCAAGAATTCCCTTTTGTTCACATTAAACCAGATGACTGGCACCATCTTTCACATTTAGTTCTGATTTCCTCCCACCCTGTGTCAGAGGCTTACACTTTCCATATGCACTAACACATAATGTCTCAGTTCTTCTTTTGTATCTCTGCTGCCTCTGACAGTTTAAAACTTTGTTTTCATACCATCTTAAAGGAAACTTCTTGAGATAACATTTTTAACCACAGAAACTTGGCTGTTCTTATCTATATCTGCAAAAGAAAAAGCTGCTTCAGCATCCAATTAGTGAGTCTTCAGAAGATGAACATAACATATGCAGGGGACTAACCAGATGAAGTACAGTTCAAACTATCAGGAAAGTAGGGAAAAAGCATTCACTCAGGAAATTTATTTATTCAGCTTAAAAGGTGTTTCTTCCCAAGGAACTGGACTTTCCTTTCAAAGGCAGTGGATCGAATAGGAGTGTTGAGTTCATAAAATGGATTCATTGCAAACTGGGGAAAGAAGAAAAACCCATCAGTAAGCACAATGCCCAGCCCTGGAAAATGTCACTTCAGATGACATGTACTACTAGCTTGCAGCCTATTATAGTGCCACTAAGAGCACAGACCTCCTAAACAGTCCTTGATTTCCAGGCCCTTGCATTCTCCCCATACATGTGCACAGCCATGCTCCAGCGCCAGCACCAGGTCCTCAGAACAAACCCATCACACCAGTGGAAATTAGGATTATTTGAGTGCCCATGGGAAGCTGAGATGGTGATGCTTCCCATGACTGTTTGCCATGACCCCATCTAGTGGAAGGACCACCAGGATTTGAGAACAAGGGCTGTGTGTTCTGAGAGCAAAGCTACCTGGCCCTGTAGAATAGTCCCTTCATTATCATGATAATGACACCACACTACCACAAAATGCATCACAAGAAGTTGCCCCACAAGTTCTCTGTTGACCAGAGAAGCTGTTGATGCCTCACCCCTGGAGTTGTTCAAGGCCAGGTTTGGATGGGACTTTGACCAGTCTGGTCTGCTGGAAGGTGTCTGTGCTCATGGCAGGGAAAAGTGTTACTAGATGGATTTTAAGGTCCCTTCCTACCCCAACCATTCTAATCTATTCTACAAAAAATCACTGGGCTAAAGTGAAGAAATCTAAAAGAGCACAGTTTATAACAATTTCAAAAAAATCTATTATGTTTAATGGACAATACAGCCTTTGTGTCACATGTTACCAGCTCTGGCTGATTTGGAATGCATGGGTACTTATACAGGCCCCCAAGAGAAGACCTGCTAGTACAGCTGTGCCTGAGCATGAAGAGCAGAACATATTTAAAAGTAGTGCAGTAAGACCATAAAAAATGAGTTCTTACCTTTATATACAACTCATATACGTCAGTAAAGAAGTTCTTAATTCCATCTTCTTGCCTTACATCATGAAGCATTATAAATCTCATATGTACAGTAATTAAGGAGAATAAAACTTTTACAAAGGAAAGAGACATCCTGAGATAAGCATTTACATCTAATTCAACATACACCCCTAAAATGTTTAGCTGTACATGAAATAGCAGGGACTCACAGGAGGAAGAATTTAAAGAAGTAATTGAAGCAATACAATTTGGAAAACATTATATTTTAACATCCCTATTTGAAAATAATCACCTCTTTATCCAAGGTTGTTATTTTTAAAACTATGTAATTCAGGATCTGGATGATACTCTCTGCACCTCTGCCATATACCCCTAAAGTTAAAAAGCCACCCAATGTCACTTGCTATGTGTAACAAATGTTTCACAACAAATAGTTCTAGGACTACCTGTACATAGTATCAAGGCTTGGCACTGCATTTTCCCCATTGGAGTGACTGACACCAGGCACGTTCACTGCCAGATCTCCTCTCCAGCATGGTCTGAGGGGTGGGAACAGAGAATCATACAAGCTTGCTCAGAGCCTCTCATACCTCTTTACTCCATGTGAGTACCACATTTCATTATGCTATTTTGGCTCCTACAAAGGTAAAAATCCACCTTTCCAACTGTTCCAGCTGCTATGCCTCCCAACATAGTTTTCCCTCAAGCTGATGACTCTAACAATAACCAGAGAAATCTGTTCCAAACTCACTGTATCTAACTTACCTCTTTCTGGTAAAAGCCTTTTCTTATATAAATACAAGGAAAGAGAACAGGGAAGGATATGTCCAGCTGTGACAAAAGCAGAAACAAACCATTCATTGAACTTGTCCACAGTCTTCAAATACATGTTGTTAGAAAGCCACATGTTCTCATCCACGAGGTCAAGAGCAGCATGGGCAATGAACTGGTTGAGATGGCGATGATCATCCTAATGCATTTCCAGAAGACAGCAATTAGCAATTCAGTGAAAGGAATGAAACACAAACAATCATTTGCTCAAGTTGCTATAGAACCAGTGTTCCAGTTACATAATGTTACATATACCCTGTTTTTCTGTCACATGTGCCATCCTGGGATTAAATGAAACTAGTGTATGTTGTCATGATATTTAATTTCTAGGAAGAAAAGAGGTCATAATAAAAACATCATCACAAAAACAGTCCTGAGAACAACAAAATCAGTAAAGCCTGTATTACATCTCAGGAATGAACTCAAGCATGAATTCTTTTGTTTACTGATGGGCAAACTCCCACTGCTAATTTATTCCACAATAGAGGCCCTCATATGTCTTTTTCTCTTCTTTCCAGATACTGCTTTTTGTGACATTTACACAGCATACATAAAATGTAGGCATTTTCTGACTATTTCAGTCATATTTGGCAGAAATTGACCCACAGGTTACAATGTGTAAAAGCTGGGGGACAGATGGGGAAAGCAGAGATACAGAGGGCATAAAATCAAATCACCTAAAGATTCTGTTTTTCTCATGCTGTTTACCTAGAAACAGAATTGTTTTATTGGTTTTGGGGTCTTTTTTTTTTTCTAAAATCTAGTGCAGAAAAACATCCTGCTACTAATATTAAAGATAAGCCTGCAGATGTAAATTGTATCTCTTCCTATAATAAACATGAGACTGATCACAGTGTTTGAGCCTTTGTAGACAATCTAGAACACCAGAGGACATCTGCCAAGAAGAGATACAACATAAAACCAGACTGGAAGCTTTCATTAGACTGGAAACTTCTCAGTTTTTCCCTCATTTCAGCTTTTACACATCCTCACACAAAGTAATAGCCTTATTTATGATCTTTTATGGACAGTAGTTCAAAACAGAGATGATGCCATGCAGTTCAGTGACAGCAGATACTTCCATTTTTGGATACACTCCAAACATTTTTGGATACATGTAGACTTTTATTCTAAAGTCTACTTTTTCTCTGATGCAATACCACTTGTGGATAGATTTGATCTTTTTACACTGGAAACACTACTTATTGAGTAGTATTACATTTCTCACATTTCAAAGTCTTTATCTATCAATATAAGGTTTTAGCTTTCTTTACTTAAATGCAAGTATAACTAATGAAGATTAAAAAATTAGGTATTTTACAGCATAAAAAATAAAGGACTGAATAAAGCTTTCAAATTTATTGTCCTTATTTTACCTTATTAGTGTATATAAAAGCCTTAAAATTAAGTAGCATTAAACAATGAGCAACTATTATAAAACCTCTGCACAGTACGAGAAATTAGCAAAGCAAAGCTAAGATATATATTCTATAATATACAGCAAGGAATATATAAAGAAGCTGTGTTTTGTGAAGAACTAGTATAATCTGGCAAAGATTTTTTAAGAGACTTGGGAAATCCAGAGTTTTACTCCCTAGGATAAAACTTCCATTTAAAAAACCCCAGAAAACAGTAGATACTACTTTTAATGACATGTTGGTTATGCTTCTAATACATGGTAAAATTATAAAAGAATTACAGGAGTGTCACAGGGGGAAAAAACACACCTTTGACTCTACTTTTCCAGGAGGCAGAAATTCCATTTCAAAAACGGGATTATCATGATGACCAACTATCACGAAGTAGAAACTTCCAGACATTCTTCAAAAACGCTCCTTACAAGAAAAGACAAAAATGCTGATGAGTCTATACAAACTCGTAATCAATGTAGAAGAGCTCCTAAAAATCAGCCAACCAGCTATTTTCCAAAATATTTACTAGAAGTTAAAGATAGATAAGCATTTAGGGATGGAGCCAAGCTCTTAGTGCAGCCAACCACCAGGATGAGAAACAATGGGCTACAACTGATGCTCAGGAAGTTCTACTTGGGCACGAGAAGAACTTATTTGCTTTCAGCACTGGAAGAGATTGCCCAGAGAGGCTGGATTTATTCCAGAATCAGCTGGACACAATCCTGTGCCCTGAGCTCCAGGATGATCCGGCTGGAGGCTGGGCCAGACACCTGAGCTCCCTCCCAACCTGACAGATTCTGGGCGAGCCGGAGAATATCCTTGCAAAGCGGAGCTGGAAGTGAACTGAGGTACCTAAAGCCTCTCCTGCCCTGCTGTCCGGTGATTTACCCCCCGGGAGCCCCCGGACACTGCGAGCCCAGGCCATAACGCGCTGCTCCCGCCTGCCAGGAGCCTCTCGCCCGTCTCTCCCCGGGCCCGGCTCGCAGGCAGCAGACAGGGGAAGGGCGGCGGGAGCGGGCAGCTCCTCGCTGGCACACGGAGGCCCCACGGCTCCATCCCCGGGCACCCCGAGGCGCCTGGAAAGGCCGGCCCGTCCCGCCGCCCCCCGGCCTCCCCGGGGAACGGGCCGGACTCGGCGGGGCTGCCGACCCCGGGAGGGCCCGCGGCACAGGGTGAGGGGAGGCGGGCCAGGATTAGGGGCCCGGGGAAGGAGAAGGAGCCCGGCCCGCAGGGTCCCGCCCGGGCCCCGCCGCCTACCCTGCGCCGCGCCCCGCTCGCCGCCCGCGGCCTCCGGAAGCGCCGCGCCGCGCCCGCCCCATCCGGCGCCGCCGTGACGCCTCAGCCGCGGCCCAGAGCGGCCCGGCCCGGCCCGGCCGTGTCCTGCCCTGCACGGACCCGGTCCAGGGCCCCGCTCCCGTCCCGGGCCCCGCTCCCGGCCCGACCCCGCTCCCGGCCCCGTCCCGGGCCCCGCTCCCGGCCCCGGCCCCGCTCCCGGCCCCGGCGCTCTCCCGTGGGTAGCGGGACGCTGCCCCGGCAGAGCCCGAGCGGCCTGAGGGGAGGCGGGGGCGGCCCGAGCTCTCGCTCTGTGTTCCGCTCCTCCTGCCAGTCAGTAATGCCCCTTTTTGTTTCGGTGTTGTAGGTCAGGATGGCTTCGGTTGAAAGGGAGAGCTTGTCCCAAGAGGAGCTCCGGAAAAGGCTGTATCAGACTTTTAAGAGCCGAGGCGTACTGGACACACTTAAGGTGTGCTTTGTTTTCAGCAGGTGCTGCCTGTGATCCGCTGTGCTGCTGCACCATTGCGACCCCGAAAGCCATGCCGAGTACAAGCGTCTCACTGTCCCCACAAAGTCTTATTTTTGCCACAACCTAATTATTATCCGGGGAGATGTGTGTGGGGTGTGTTGTGTTTGGGTTTTTCCTCCCTATATGGGAGGTTCTCCCTTTCATTCATTCTTCTTCTTTTCTTTATGCCTTGGCCTCGGAGTGTTTTTCACAGGTTAAAAGCCTGTATTAGGTCTTTGAAAATGTCCGTGCTTGAAAAGAGAAGTCAAGCAGGGGAAAGAACAATTCGAACATAAAATAGAGAAGGATCTCTTACAGAGTGTGTTTATTACCTATGATAAGTAAGCATGTTATATGAATAATACTTATAAAATACTACAATCCTGGCTTAAAACTATTGTAGCTGTTTTGTTCCTGTCTGCTCATTCAGGGGAATATCTTAGGAAAAAACTCAAGATCAGTATTTCAAAAATATTATTGATAATCCTGTAGCCAGGAATTTCCTCTTCAGGACAATTTGTTTCTGGTTACTGGTTTCCATATCAAGCTTGCAATTCTTGAACCATTTCTTGCTTGACTTAACTAATATTCTACCAGATTACTTTCTGTTTAAGTCCATTTTCTTGCTTTGTTTTCCTTGTCTAGAAAGTTATTTCTGTGTTCCTTTTCTGTATTATGGATGGGGATTTCCATCTGCACTTTTTTTCCATCTGTGCTTTCCATCTGCACTTTTCCACAAGATATAGGAGGTCACTGTTCTTGGCTGTTTCTGAGACAACATCACCTCTGGTAAAAGTTGGCTGAAATTGGACAAGCTCAGAAATTAATAAGGAAAACAGTTTTTTTCAGTTGTATTTGGGAATTGGACTCAATGATCCTTTCCAACTCAGAATATTCTGTAGTTCTGTAATTTTTTAAAATATCAGGCAAGTCTGATGATCTGGCTTTGTTAAGTTTCAGTAACTATTTTGTCCCATTTTTGGTAATACACCACCACCATAGCTGCTGCTGAAAGCTTAAAACACTATTTGTGCTATGATCTTTTCCTGTAAACAATTTGTGTAACTGTAATGAAAATAATTATTTCTTCCTTTTATGAAAGGGAGATCTTCTGATTTTAGGTTACTTTTTTTCTCTATTGTAACTCACAGAATGCAAATAAATAATTTTAAAATGCCATTTAATTACTATTAGTGCCTGTAGGTCTCTTTGGTTAGTACTCTTTTGCTTCCCTACAAAATAATTGATATTAAAGACATGGAATTTTTTGTTTGTTTTGCCATCTACTTTTGTGATGGCATGAGCAGCTTCTTGATAGGAGACTCAAAGGAGGATCAGTGAGGGTTCACCTGAACACCTGAAATTGAAGCCACATCAGGAGGGCTTTATTTGAGCCAAAGGGAAGGAAAACAGGAAGGCAGTGATGTGGGAGTGAAGCTGGGGGTACAAGAGTGGTTTATGTGAGCTCTTGTCTGGGAACTTCTTATTAGTCCTAAATTTGATACATTTTGAGAGTAAGTCAGAGTTCACTGTATCCACCACTCAAAAATATTGAAGAAAAGGCTGAATGTTCATAGTGCACTAACTTTGAAAAAGTTAGTCTGCCCTGTTGTGTTTGTAGGTTGTACAAGTAAAATGAGGCTCCCTGTGGATTTTGAAAATTTAAAACACTCATTGAATCACATGTAAACTGATAATACAATTTTTTTTTTCCTGTATCAGACACAGCTCCGAAACCAGCTAATCCATGAATTAATGCACCCAATTTTGAATGGAGAACTTCAGCCACAGATGGTTCCAAGTGAAGACAGTTCACTTTTGATCACTGCTTCCAACAGTTTGGTGGCAGATCATCTCGAAAGATGTGGCTATGAGTATTCACTTTCTGTTTTCTTCCCAGAAAGTGGATTAGAGAAGAAGAAGGTAAGTTCAGTATTTTGCCTATTCCATGATGTTTAGGAGCTTTGTTCTCTGGGGATTGTCATATTCTAACAATTGAAAAAATAATTTTTGGTGGTAGAAAATACAAGCATAAGTACAGCTTCTGATAATCTCCACAAAACATTCCATCATTCAGGATCATTTTCATGAATATTTGAAACTGGCAAAAAGCTAATGATGCTGTTCTGGAAAGGTGCAGCCACAATCTGTGTGGCAGAGCATTTGGGAACTGAATCTGGTGAAAGTGTTTGGTCATTCAATTCCACTGAAAATGTGGTTCCTGGTCCGTTCAAGCTGTTCTAGCTAAAAAGTGTGGCTGCAAAAGGACAGTCCTTATCTTCCCTTCTCTGTAAGAGTGTGATAGGGTGAGGTTGTTTCTAACTGAAAATTAATTTTTTTTCCCTGGTGAGTAGTTAATCATCATTTGGGTTACTGAGTTCATCTGATTTGGATGATACATCAAGAAAACAGACAAGAAAAGTAGCAAGCATGTGTTGATGGTGGGGAGAGAACAAAACTCTCTTTTCACAGCTGAGCTGATGATGAAGCTACATGCTGGCTGCTGCATGTCTGAAATAGTGAAGATAAGTAAATGAGAACAGCAGGCCTCTAAAAATGATTTTACAGGGAGTAAATAGAACTTTCACATGTGGAAAACATTTACATTGATATAGTGCCATTTGTATACTCAAAATTATTTTAAATTAGTTAACCTTTTCCAACTGATCTTTCTTTTCTCCAAAGCTGTGGACTGTGCAAGATCTTCTTCAATTAATGAGGATCAATCCAAAATCCAGTCTTTACAAATCACTGGTAAAGTTATTTTTATTTTGAAAATAAGTTTAAATTACAGTGGTGATGAAAATAGACTGGCTAAGACTTCTTTTCTTTCTTACAGACTTCAGGAACTCAGAAGGAGAATAAAGGTAAAAATGTCTGCATGTGATGCAGACAAGGATAATTGTGTTAGCTTCATTTTTATTAAGATGTGAGCAGTAAAAAATCGGATTTCTTGAGTGTGTGTTGGTAATATGGATTTAGTCAGATTTTGAAACTTGGAGTACACAGGATGGTGAATGGTATATTTCAGGATTATCCAACTCATATTTGTAGTGTGGATTAACTGTTGACGTTCACTGACAAAATAAATTACTTGTACATTAGAAATATAAGAAAATCTGTAATCAGGTATTAAATATAATGCTCTTTGGAGGCTTTTCATACTAAGTTTGGAAAACTCAAGTTTTGGGTTGTCTGTCACACTGTGTTAGCTTGCAGAATATACTTCAAAAGCTAGTTATGGATTTAACTCACTTTCCATTGTATTCTATAAGAAATAATTCTTATATTTGCATGATGAAACCTAGGTATACTGTATAACCTAAAGGAGCTTAATCTTCAAAAACCCATGTTGCCTGAAGGCCTCATAGTTAAGTACTAATAATCTTCACTCTTAACTGACCTTGGGTGTCAAGAGACATGGATGGAACAAAAAGTTGTGTAAGGACAGCTTTTGCTGACAGATGTGGACTGTATTATACTTGTAATAGAACCATAATTGTTTACTAGTATTAATTTTTGCTAAAATATTTGTTCTTTTTGTAAATCAAATAGGTTTTTTTGTACATTGTAAATTGCTTTGTTAAATGCAGGCTCAAATTCTGTTTTGGTGTGAAATCAGAACTAACTAATTATTTGCTCTTGCTAGGTTTCCTTATGCAAATTTTAATTGGACTTACAGAACATCATCTAAACAGGGAAACTCACAACACAGAAACTCAGACCACCTCAGTGCCTTCTTACAGAGAGTCTCTTGGTGAGTGTAACCTGTGCAAGCAAGTCTCCCAGATGTTTTCATACTGATGTATAATATAGCTTTGTATATATTGTATGAATGGTGTTACTTTGTTACTTACTCAAATGCAGCCTGAAGTGGTAATGAGTAAAGGTCATGTCTGTCACTAGAACATGGAATTTCTAAATTTTCTTAAAATAAGGCAAGATCAGGATAGGATTTTTTTTTTTAAATCACTTGTGTGTTTTCTTAGGCATTTATCTAAGATCTATGACAAATGGACTATAAATGTTCTGTGCCAAAATATGTTCTAGAGAACAGAATTGTAAATGTGTGCCCTCTTTCTGTGAGCAAGTTAGGCATACATTGAGAGTTCTTGAACGTGTAATATGCATGCTGTTATTAATATATTAATACAAAAAAAGCTAAAAGTTGCATACAAAGGGAAATTCTTGTCCACCCATGGAAGAGGACGAATGACTATGTAATACCACAAATAGTGGCTAAACAGCCAAGTACCTCCTTCTAGGTATATGCTTATATGAATATATAAAGCAGATAGATGGCATTTCAATACTGCCTCTGCTTATGTGCCACACAAATCTTTCTAGGATAGTGCTGCTTGCATAAGCTGAGGAATGTCCTGCAGAGAGAGGTTCCTGCAGTCTTTGGTAAGGTAACTGCAGCAAGTGCTTTTAAATTATGATGGATGTGTTGCTTTATTGTAGCTGAGAAGCTTCAACTGATTGATGAACAGTTTGCAGACTCCTATCCTCAACATCAGAAATATGAATCTTTAGAAGTAAAACTTAATGAATATAGAAAAGAAATAGAGAAGCAGCTTCAAGAAGAAATGCATCAAAAGGTATAACTCTGGTTTATGAATTTGAGGGAGACAGTTGTTAGTTTTGACTTTACATATTGCAAACTTCTAATACTCAGGGTAAATTGAAAAAACGATCTAATACTTAGTTACAACAGGAGCAAAAGGCTAAATTAATCCAGTATCTATTGTTAATTTGATAACAAAATGATCCATAGCAGCTGAGAGGTGGGAGTTGCTGTTGTGTAGCTTGACAAATAATTAGTTTTTGATACTGATGAGAATTTGCATTCTATTTCAAAGCATTGCACAGAAACTCTAAAGTCATAAGAGACAGTATTATGAATAATTTCTGTGGGTTTTCTTTCTGTAGTTGAAGATAACTCTTCTAGGGAATTTTCCATAATTTTGGAAATAAGCTTAAAATGTTGTCACATAATCCTTTGATAATCCTTCTGTCTGAAAAATGGAGCAGAGGGAATATACTGCATTTCATTCAAATACATCTATTTTCTTTTCCATAAATTTCTGTCAAGATCATCAGTTTATTTGGATAGAAAAAATAAATCAACTATATTTCACTTCAATATATTTTTCTTTAATTTTTGTTCATTGGGATACAGAAATGATAATCTAATAATTAGAATTCTTCCACACACTTTTAAAGGCACTCAGTGTAATCCTCATTTATTTAGCCTGACAAGTAGAAAGATAGAGAGTTAAACCTCTCTTTTACCTTCATTCTTCACTTAGTCTTTATTCCCCAACTGTTTTTTAGTATGTAAAACACGTTAATTTGTGTGTTGTTAAGTTTGTATCAGTTTAAGCAAACCAGTTGTAACAAGGGAGGTGGGAGTCTTAACCCATGGGTTAAGATGGGTGTAAATCTCTTCTAATTTCAATTAGCTTTACACGAATTCCTTAGCAACATGATGTGAATTACTGTAAGACATTCCTAATGAAATTTGTATATATATACAAGTGACGCTGTACTCTCACTATTTTTTTAATTTTTTACAAAATTTATGCCCACAGACTTGAATTCCTTGATCAGACATTCCTACTGTGCTTTTACCACTCTTCAATCTTTTCTCACAATTTTTCTGTCATTCTCTTCTGATTTCTTTGCTCAGTTTTTCTTCACATTTTTTGTCTTGTATGCTTGTTTTCCATTTTCTTCCAAAGTAATTATTGTAATTCTTCATAATCCCATTTGTTCTCATATATATTGTCCTTCACACACAAATCATGGAGTCATGTTCCCAATGATTCTTCTGTGCAGTTGCAAATTTGTGCTTTCCTGTTTGTGTGCATTTATTTTTTTCCAGTTGTGCTTAGAAGTCAGTGAATTGGGATTTCTCTTTATCTTTTTATCTTTAGATAAAGTTATGTGTTCTGCATTTTTTTACATTTCTGGCACTTCTTTTTATGTCTAGGTGAATTTCTGTGGTTTCTTAGCAGTTCAGAATGTGGGTCTGTTTCTGCCAATTCTTGAATTACTAGTCAAAAGTGATTCTTTGGGAAAGGGACAAATGCCAGAGGAGGAATAGAACACCATGGCCATTCCTTAATTCAAAGCAGAGTATTACTCCTGCAGTGCATTTGTTCTTCATAGGTTTCTGTTCTGCTCTTGTCTAAAGCTGATAGTTTTGTGCAAGATCTGCTTTGGGATGCCAGTTAAACAGATGAGAACTATGTGAGACGTGCAGATAGTGTATGCTGCTAACATACTTCCATCACAGTAATAGATTACTACAAATGTATCATTTCCTAACAAGAATTTCAAGGTGAAATTTTGAATTGTCTTAGGAGGAATTGCCTTTTCTGATTTGAAGATGGCCCTATTTAACCCTCCCTTCCTCCTTTATTTAAAAGCTTAAACATTTTAAAGAAGTTGAAATAGCAAAGATTAAAATGGAGGAGAAAGTGCAGACCCAGAAGGAAATCTCCGAGCTGCGCCATGAGTTAGAGAAGACACATCAAGCAAAGTCTGAAGCCTTAATTTCTCGTGAAAAGAATGCTATTGAGAGGCTTCAAAAGCAACAAGAGGTAAAGTTCCAAGTATTTTCCTAATCTATTGCAAAATGATTCAGTGAATTGGTTAGACTGTTATTTTATTTTTGGGAGATTTACCTTCAGATCTTACTTGGGTTGTTAGGGAAAACTTAGAATTCACATTTATTCTTATAAATAGGGGAATGCATTTAAAACTGCAAGAATGAATATGGTTAAACACCCAAGTAGGGATGGCTGGAAAAGGAATGGTTCTGCAAGCTGGGATCTAAATATAATAAATACTTCTAAGTCTCTTTTAATAATTTTGCTGAATTCAGATCGCTGTTGTTTTGTTTTGTTTTTTTCACAGAAAGCTTTTAGTTATGCTTTTAAGTTCTTTTAGCTGCTTGGAAGACTTTAACCTAAATAGAAGAAATATGGTACAGATATGCTGTTTATTTTGATATATTTTATGTTATGAATAACCACCATCTTTACTGTAAACTAGCATCTAATTTCATTTTTTTGAACACATTTGTGTTGATGAGTTACTCCTCTGGGCTGTTAACTCTTGGTGTTTTGCCAGGGTAGTAACTGTTTCTACAGCACACAGTGATTTGTGTGTAATTCTCAACTGCTTACTCCTATCTCAAGCTGATACTTCTAAGTTTTTGAAAGAATAGTTTGTTTGCTCTTGTGTTGCCTGTTTGCTTTGCCACCTCCCTGCTATCTGCAGTAGACATTCACATCCAAATAAGAGTCATCCACAAATGCTGATTGTATTTTTGCTTTGGTGTGGTGGTTTTATCATTTTCTTTGTCTTGGTTTATTCCCTGAGAACATATGGTATTGGTTAACAAAACAGTTGTGCAGGTCTCCATATAAATTACTATAATAATAAACATTTTATCAGCATGCCATGAATTTATTTCATGGTTATGTACTTTGTAGCTGACAAGAAAACACATATGTTAATGCTATCATTCTTCTTCTGTGGGCATGAAATTAATTCAATAATAAAAGACCCTTCTACCAATGACTAGATCAACATATCTGTCAAGTATTGTGTATAAATATTTGATTTCTCTTGTCAGCTTCTGCACTCACTGGTAACTTTATTTCATTTACCTGGGGATTCTTTTAACAGAGTTCAGGTGTATTTACATTAAAGATGTCAGGTCATTTACCCCTTCACTTTATGTCTAGGAAATGCAGCTTGAGAAACTGCTCCTTTTTTTGTGCCAGGAGGAGCAGCTAAATCTGTCAGTTCTGTCAAATGCACATGGCTTTCAAAATTGATATAAGGGTCCATATGGCAAAACCATAATTTCTTCTTAGACCTTTTTTCTTCTGATATAAATAATGTCTTTTGTGATTAAAGGCAACAAACCCCATTATTATTAATAAGAAGGTATGTGGGTTTTGGTGTTAGATGTTCATCACTTGGAAAATCTCTTACAATTTTTTATGAGTTTCGTAAATTAAACTGCAAAATCTGAAAGGCTGTTACTTTACTCAGTTTCAGTTTTAAGTCATGTTTTACTGGTGGATTTTGCTATTTCTTACTTCAACTATGTTTTTGTGAAGAACATACAAAACTCGTTTATTAAAAAAAAAACGGTTGTTTGAATATGTTTATTCTGCAATTTTTTTAAAAATAATTTCCTTTCACTTGAGTTTTAATCAGTGCTATTTCTTAAAGGAAGGGTGTTTATGGGTACACAGAAGTGTGTCCATCTAAAACATTTTTACTCTGAGTGATAGTAGAAAGGGAATTTTAAAAAGATGCTTAAAATTGATTCCAGATGCTATTTCATATAATGACTACATAAATAGTATTTATGGGAGTAGGTTCAGTCAGTCCCTGAAGATCATTTTGAGTATGTTAAACAGTAAATGAAGTTTTACAGTGAAGTAAAACTAAGGATGATATTTTGTGATTCAGATAGAAGCAAAGGAAGTGTATGCTCAGAGACAAAGTCTATTGAAAGATATTGAAGCCATAAGGACCAGGGAAGCAGAACTGAAGCAAAGGATGGAGGCATTTGAAATGTAAGTTACTGAAGGATATGTACAGTGCTAAATGATGCTTCTGCAAACTTTGCCTCGAGATGTTTCTGCTTTGTGATGTTGAAATAGATTATATATCCCAGAAGTTACGTTTTACATTTTAAACAGTATTGCATACTGTCTCTATTAGCAGGGGTACCCCATACAAAAAGATGTTTTTGGTTTTTTTCTAATCTGCCTCATCCAACCAAAATAGTTCAGCATTGCTTTGCAGTCAATCAAATGTTTACTTTCAAGTGCATAAATTAAAAAAACTCAACCGCCAAACAACACAGTATGTAACCCTAACACTCATGAGATATGCACATGAGTATTTTGCCTCATTAGTCCTATGTTTTGGGGTTGATTTTTTTTTTGTTTTTAAATTATTTGTCCTTAAACAGATCCATTTTTTCTTAATTAAATAAAAAAGGTAACTAATCCATTTTTGGCCAAACTTTCAATACAACTTAATGTTGTTACGTTGTCATCTGTTTTTCATAGCAAAATGAGTATCCTGCAAATAAAAACTTGGGATTTTTTATCAACCCAGCAGAGGGTGCTGGTAGAATAGCATGCTCAGCACTCTTTCTTCTGAAATGTTTCTGGTGTGGGAAACTGAGCCAGGGTTAACCCGGGATAGCTGCATAATTGATTGGTACTGCATTTTAAATGGGGCCATTTAGTTTGTGTCACATCTCAGTGTTCTTAATGAACTACAGTGACAGTGTCTGATGACGATTTCAAATTGCTACAGTATTCCAAACAAGCAGGTTGCTCTTTTATGTCTATAAATGTTATTGTGAAAAAGAAACAAACCCCCAGACTAAAATTTTGACTTTATTGTTTGTATATTTCTGGATATTTCAGCACCCAGAAAGTTCAGGAGGAGAAAAATAAAGCTATAGAAGATGCACTTCGACGTCGTGAGGTTGCTGTGAAGAACATAGAGGAGACATATGACCAAAAGTTGAAGACAGAACTCCTAAAGTAATTTTTTTTTTGTCTCTAATAGGAAATATTTCCTATTATAAAAGAAAAATAAATTCTATAGGATTTATTTTGAAAATCAAAGCAATAATTTGAAAATGTGCACTTCTGTTTTTCTTTTAGTCAGATTGAATCTTTTACATTACTGCTTAGCTATTTGCTAGTAAGTTTGCTATATAAAATAATTCTCTTTTGGTTATAGGTTATTTTATTGCTGTAGTTTAAATTCTGTGTCGATATCTTGAGAAGAGATTTGACATTAGCTTGTATATTTAAACAAGAGGATCTGAAGCAGTATTAGTTACTTCCTTTGACCACAGTTAAAAGAACTGACCATTTTATGAATGTAGAACAGTCATGAAGGAGAAATCAGCATTAAAGAGAAGTTATAAGTTTTTTAAGGGATGAGACATACCAGTCCATTGTACAAACAGACTGGCTCTTACCTTCACTTCTTTCCTGTTCTGTGATACAGATCTCCCTCTTATTGGTTACTTTCTGTTTGAACTTGGTCTTAAGGTATTGGCAGTCACCTGTGACTTCTTTTGGGGTATTGCAGTGGGTGTATCCTAACTTTGCTATTGTACTTTGTAGTACTGTGGTCACTTGAACGGCTCCTTGATACAAAGTGCTCTTGGCATGTCATGAACCTGTCTCAGTGAGGTGGTTAAAGCCTCACTGAATTAAAGCTTTATTGACTGATGTATCAGTCAATAAAAGCAACTTTTAATTGCAAGCCAGTGAGCAGTATTATCTGTGGTTTTAGGTCTTTAAATTAAAGAGCAAAGATGTTGATAATAGGTTTTGGTGAAAATAATCCCTCAGCATTTGATAGTTTTGTTAGAGAACAGTGAAATGCAACTACTTGACTCACCTTACAGCTAGTTACAAACAGTGATTGCAAAGTCCTTTCAGTACATGAGCAGAAGCAAAGCATTTTAAGGATAATCTGCTGCCTTGGCTTATTTTATCAACATACAAAAAATTTTAAGGCATGCTTTAGGTGCTCAGAAAGACAAGATCCATGTCCTTTTGTCCCAAATCATTGATGAAAAGTATTAAAGAACTACTGTTTATTATACAGAAGTAGTGATGCTTACTAGCAAATAAATATTTTTTATTTTTTCAGTAAACATTAAATGCCATATTTGTGAGAAGGATCTGACCATTTGCAGAAATGCAGGAGGATGGATTTGGCTATATCTGAAACCATTTATAATTACATCCCAGTCATGTAGAATGCTGAGCTTTCTTAGCTCCTGTAAATTCCAGTTCAGTGCAGTGGCCCTGTTGGATAACTGTTGGGCTAGAATAGTGGTGTACCTGGGCAGTGCTCAGTGTCTGGCTGGTGACTGGTGGTGTGCAGGGAGCCTCTGGGGCCAGTTCTGGGGCCCTTATTGTCCAGCACCTTCATCTGGATATGGACACAGGGCATCTTCAGCTTTGAACATGAGGCTTAATTAAGAGGAATCATTTCCACAATGAATGGCAGAGTTTCAGTTCAGATTTTGACAAGGTTGGGAATTGTGCCAGTGCAAATCTTAGGAATTTTAACAAGGAAAACTGCAAAGCTCAGTGCTCGGGGCAGAATAGCCCTATGAGGTTGTATAAATGGGGAAAAGGAGTTGACTGAGGAGCTGCATTTCTGATGAGGAGGTGGATAAGTTACAGTGAATGCCAGGTTGATTATGAGCCAGCAGCCTGCTCTGACAAATAAGGCAAAATAATATGATGGGTAAGATTAGAAGTAGCATGGCCATCAGACTGAGGGAACTTAGTGTCCCTTGAAAAGTACTGGGGAAGGCTGTGCTGGGAATACCATGCCCAGGTTTGGGCTCCCCAGTTCAGAAAAGTCATGATGAAACTGGAAAGGGCTTTGTAAAGTCTGTCAGGATAGTCCATTTGGCTTGGACATAAAGTAAAAATCTACTGGGATGGTAGTGCAGCACTGGTACAGATCATCCAGGGAGATGGTGAATAAATGTCCTTTGAGGTTTTCAAGACTTGGCTAAGAAGAGCCACATCTGCCCTGCTGTAGAGGTTTTAATAGTCTGGCTTTTGGATGAGGTGGTTGAATGAGATGATTTGCAGGGCCCTTTCCAACCATTTTCGTGGATCTATGATAGTTACTTTTTGTCAGTAAATAATTGTGTGATTATAGTTTAGTCTGGGAAAGAATGGAATTAATACAAATGCCTGTGCATATGTGCACACACATTCTTTGGGAATAATATTTAATAATATTAATAAAATAAATAAAATAAAAATTAAAATAAAATATTAATAAAATAATTATTTTTGTTTCTAGATATCAGCTTGAATTAAAAGAAGAATACATAGCCAGAACCAATAAAGTTACTGAAGATGAGAAGAAAAATAAAGGTAACCATCTGTCTGAAATTGATGAAGTACCTGTCTATCTCTAGAGCTTTTACTGTCATATGCCAAACCCCCACTGTTACTGAACAGTCCTAGTGTTCAGTGGTGTAAGGGACAGAAGAGCCATCAGAACAGAGAACAGTGACAGTTCAGCAACTCTCTGCTGTTCAGAATGCATTGGCAATTATGAACTGCTGCTTTGCACAGAGGCTGCAGAGTATTCCTGGTTTTTCAGAGTCGTGTTTCCCTCACAAGTCCTGCTGGCTCATTCAGGCTTTAACTGAACTCTGGTGCTGTACCCTGGCACAGTTGCCAGTTTCCACATTTATTGTGCAAAGATGTTTAATTGGAGCTTGCGGAAGAGAGCAGGAACAGATTACAGGGTTAGACTTTTAAGTTTGGGATGTGTAAGAAATGATGTATCACAGGCATATGAATTTGATTTACTTAATTCTAAATGTGTATATGCATATGTATACTTTTGTATATACAGCATGATTTACTTAATTTTGAAGGCGTGTGTATGACATTCAGTCATTTTTATGTCTTAAATTGAATTTTGGGCTTAGCAGCTTAGAACTGTTTTCTGCTGATACTGTTTTTTACTGTAATACTCTACTAATTTTAATTCAGCATTTGTAATCCTCCCTGCAGAGAAAGCTATGCTTTTGCAAGAAGAAGCCATTGCTGTTAATTCAAAAAAGGAGGAACTCAAGCAAGCTGTGTCACGTACCAAAGAGCTTGAGGTAATTGTAAATATGAATTTAAAGAAGCCAGTATTCTAATCGGTGCAGTTGAGGTATGTTAGAAATAAAAAAGAAAATGTGAAATAAAAATAATTAAGAAGTACAACAGTTCATAAGCTTCTAAACTGTTCTTTATCTGCAGCTGGATTTGGAGTCAGTGAAGGCCCAGGTTCTGTTGGTAAATAAACAGAATCAGTTGTTGACAGAAAAACTGAAAGAGGTATCAGACTATCCTTTACTAAAGGAGGAAAAATTGGAGCTCCAAGTGCAGAATAAACTACTTAGGCAACAGTTGGATGAGACTCGGAGTGAGAACCAGCATCTTCGAGACAGTCAGTGTGAATGATTTAGTTATTTTCTTGTTTATGTTTCTCTACAAGTATTTGTTTAGAAGTAAATTTTCATTAAAATGCTTTCTTTGTATTATATTTGCTAGTAGTTTGCATGAAGCCCAAGCTAGTGGTTGTGTATAATTGAGCAGTTCTTGGCATAAGTTTATTTTCTTTTATATGTCTGTATGGGAGAAATCCTGAATTAACTAGTAACTGTAATATGGAAGGATATCCCTTTCACCCTCTGAAAAAACCAGTGCAATATTTCTAACCATAGCATTAGTAGGGTTAATAATGGCAAAAGAACACCATGTTATTATTTGTTTGCCTGACTACAGTAATAAATACAAAATATTTTTAATGTGCATTTCAGATTACAGGAGAGTAGAGATGTATGTGCAGTTGCAGGTGAGGATATGTATTTCTATTCCAGTGTAGGACAGTTTGGGTCTAGTTCTCAAAGGACTACACCAACAAAGCTTTTGGTCCTTTGTAAAAGGAAAGAAAAAAAATATCCCCGGGTAGACAAAGTCTTGTTGTGTTCCTAAAATCAAATCAGCTTTACATGTTCATGGGGTATAATGTAGAAAAGTGCACACTTTGTTATTCTTTGTCTGAGTGTCCTGTGTTTCCCTTTTGGGGTAGAGCTGTCCCAGCCCTCAGCAGAGTTCTTGGCCTGCCAAGTGGAGCTGAGGAGAGTGGAGCATTCTAAGAAGCTGGTGCTGGATGAATTTGAAAGTCATAAGCAGATGTTGGAAAAACAGCTACAAAGTGAGGTAAATTATTATTTCTAAATGATTTGAATCTTATGTTCTTCCTGTCATCTCTTTCACAATTACCCATCTGCCTGTGCAGGCCATTTGGCATGCAGTTACAAGGATTGTTTGTACTGTATCTATTTTTATGTAAACAACTCAAAAGAAAACAAAACATCACTAAAATATCACTAAAAAAACTACCAAAAAGTAAAACCAGCCCTACATAATCAACTAAGTCTTACTGAGTCACCAAATTGTCAGTGCTGAGTTTCAGTAGGATACTATGTGTATATGGTC
Organism: Erithacus rubecula; assembly: GCF_903797595.1. NCBI lineage: Eukaryota > Metazoa > Chordata > Aves > Passeriformes > Muscicapidae > Erithacus > Erithacus rubecula. The sequence goes on from NC_136658.1 coordinate 94,852,372, forward strand.
TGACTGGACCTGAAAACATTTAGAAACCAAGTTCAGGCAGTTGAGATTATTCTTTTTGGTTGAATTACTCTGGTTTGTGTTTTTCTCTTGATTTCCTATAGATTGAGCGTTGTGCCCAGTTAAAGGCCCAGCTGTTAGACTCTGAAGCTACTGTCAGGAAGTTAAATATGCAGGTTGAAGAACTGAAACTGCAAGTGAAACAAACACAGGCAGGTTTGTATCTTAGACCAGATCAGTCCTTTATGATGGAAAAGTGTAAGAAGTTTCAAAAGCTTGAAAAACTGCAGTTGTGTAGAACTAACACTTCACCAGGGAGTAGATTTTAAAGTTTAAAATCAAAATCTACTTAAAGCCAGTTTAAAAAGGAGACTCATTGCAACCTCCTTGCAGAAAACAAACCTATAAGAGGAAGGAAAATACTCTTCCTGAGCATTTGTGTATTTTTCTTGTCTGTTTTTCCTCAGTATAAGGACATTTATGTTTGCTGGTAACATAAGCAGCATTTTCCAGCAGGCAACTTGTGTTTTAATGTGTTTTGATTCTTGAATGTTCATAATAAAAATAATCAATTTGAAACTTTATTTTGTACCTCAGAAACTTAAGTCTGACTCCTACACAGATTTAGTCAAGTCTAATAACTTTTGCCTAATATAGGCTTAGCTTATCTCGTATGGGAGTTAGAAACAGAACTTACATAAAGCAATTCAGTCTCTCAAGAAATGTGCTTTTAAAGATGCCTGTCAAAATGCTAATATCAAGTATTATAAATAAAAGGGTTGGTATGTGTATTTAATGTAAAAATATGGAATTCAGTTCTGCAATGATTATACATTACATACAGCATGTTTTGCCTCATAGTTCAGAATATGCAATATTTTATGATTTATACTATTCACTAGACTGATATGTATGTTTATGGTACATGTATCAGTACCACTTGGAATTGGAAATTTATTCTATTAAAATAGAAAATATATATTTTAATTCAATGACTGAAAGTACTGTAGGAACTTTTATTTTACATCAGAGTTAATGAAATCATTGAAGAACCATTTATGTAGAATAAAAACAAGGTGGTAAATTTGCTGAAAGATACAATTCTATAGTTTGATCTTTTGGGCTTGTTGAAGCATGCAAGTGAACGGAAGCAGACGGCCCCAAAACTCAATTTAACTGATCATTTTGGAGTACTTTTAATGAAAAATTAAAAAAAATAAACAACAAAACATTTTCTATATGCTGTGTTGTTTTTCTCCAAAATTATTTTTTTTATTTAAATAAAGAAAAGTTAGGACTTAGAACATGGCATACCATGTGTTCCTTAGTTATGATTAGTTATGATAGTTAGCATGATTAGATATAGCATGTTCAAAGTGGTAATGCTTTCATGTTTATTTGTTTACTTAAACATAATTTTTAAAATAACATTGTAGAATACATACATAATGGTGGTTTTATATGGTCGAATTATATATTTAAAAAATAGCAGTGGTAATTTTCAGCTTTGGAGCTGCATTGAAGATACATTTAAGTCAATTTCAATTAAACCATTAAATTCTCAAAATGTAAGCCAATTCCATAGTAGAATAATTTTGATGAAATGGGAACTTCAGTGCCATGTTTTGCTGTTTTTGCTTTGCTGTAGGATCTGTCTCTCGTTAGTGTCTCACTGTCTCTCGCTGCCCTTAGCGCTGGAGCACGAGGTGTATCGGAACCCGAAGCCGTCGCTGGTGGAGCGCTCCGTGCTGGAGCTCCTGGGCGAGCGGCTGGTGCCCCCCGACGTGTCCGTGGGCAGCGCCTTCCCCCGGCCAGCGCTGCTGGGAGCGCTCAGCGCCGCGCCAGCGCCCCCCTGCTGCCAGCGGCCGCGCAGCGCCTCCCCCGACCCTGACCTCGAGTGCATCGCGCAGGCCCGCGCCAGGGTCAAGGAGCTGGAGAAGGAGGCTGAGTACCTGGATGAAGCCTACAGGAGTTACCAGCACAGAGCCATGCTGAACGCAGCTGCAAGCAGAACGCCAAGGAAGATGCAGCCCACTTTCGTTCTGCAGTGTCCTCTTAGTAGACACCCTTTGACTACCCAGCAGGAACTGCTAGAGGATAATCCCAGCTCCCAACATTCCCCTCTGGGCAGTCCAAGAGGTGAGGAACACATGAAAAGGGCTGGGCAGGCTGATATCTTGCAAACTCCCGTAACGCCGCCGCACAGAGGAGCGTCTCCAAGGCGCCTTTCTTCTACTCCCATTTCCAAACCGAAGAGACACCTCAGCAACAAGAGAATTCCAGATGGTGAGTCACAATTGCTGATGGGGTGCACTAATGGGTTTTGCTTACTGTTCCTCTTGTGCTCTGGGAACACAAAGATTTATTGGTGTTAGTTGTTCACTTGTTAATTGCTAAGAAGCAGGAGAAATTAGGAGATGTGGCTTTGCAGGAGACAGAATGTACCAGCTGCTTGGAGAGCTGCTTCTTCCTGGAAACGTGGACTGGAGAAATGTGTTGAGGGAAGTTAAATGTGCTCCAGGGAGCTTTCCAGAGAAGACTGTACTGTATAAATCCCTACAGGTGCAACCCTAAGATACACAGTTCAATTCAAAACTTGCTATTAAGTATAACTACATTGCAACATCAGTGGTAGTTTTCTTAACCCTCCTATATTTCTAACCTTTTATTTAACTGTTGTAGTTACAAGTGTGTGGCAGAAGATGTCTTTGGCTTCTCTTAAATTGAGCTTTCCAGTCTGAAAGGTCCAGGTTTCCTTTTGTTTGTTCTTTTTGCTGTGACATATTTATAAAATACTCTTGAGCAATTTTAAGGAGGAAGGATTTAGTATTTGAAAAATTTTGATTTGCTGTTAATATCACAGTTTCTAATAATTGATTAGTCTTTTTTTTTTTTTTTTTTTTTTTTTAAGGATGGTACTCAGAAACGCAAGCAATTAAAAAAATTTTTAAAGATCTGTTGTTTCAAATCTGCAATATATCTGCTTCTTGAGTGATGCAATTTTTTTTACCCTGACACTAAGGGGATTTAATGGGATGAAAAAAAGAGACAGTAAAAAAAAAAAAAAGAAAGATAATGATCAGTTTCTCCATGAAAGAAGGTTAAATACAAGGGCAACTTAGTTTGGAAGAAAATGGCTGAGATGTGCTGTGGGAAATCTGGAAAACAATAAGCAATGTGAAAAAGGTGAAAAGGGATCAGTTGATTACTGCTCACAGGCCCCAGAATCCCGTGATGTTGAAAGGAAATAAAATTAAATACTTTTTCATACTATTAGTAAGCTATGTAATTTATTGCTTCTTTGGGAACAAGTATAGACACAGGAATAAAACTTCTCTGTCAGGAGGATCCAAAAAAGTGCTTGGAGAAAGGTCTAGGTGGGTGTTGCCAGAAGCAAGATATGAATATTCTTCTTTTTCAATTTTAGTTTAGTTTTGCTTGGTAATGGGCACTATTAAAACAGGTTACAAACACTGATGGATTGGGACTGACCCTGTGTTTCTGCATGTAGAGCACCATACTCTGTTACTAAAAACATCTTTGAGACTTGAACTTCCAAAGCAATCTTTCATGTTGAAAGTTCTCTCTGTCAGCTTCTGTATAAAGTAACACAGACTATTTAGTACTGCACACAGACAAAATCTTTCATAATACTAAGGTTTTGTTGAAAAGTTAGGAAATGTTAAAACTATAGTTGTGTGTATCACCTGAACAATCCATCCTTCCTGTCTTTGTACTCTTCAGAAGCTAGTTACAGGATGGCAGATCTCTTTTTTTTCCATTGGATCTGTTCTTTGCTTTAATGCACAAAACTGACTGGTTCTGGAGAGAGGTAAGAATTGAATTATTACCTGATCCAGGAGTTACAGAAATGGAGTGGAGGAAACCAGGCTGCAGCTGGGTGATAGGATATTAAGGTTAGCTTCAGTGCTAACTGTGCTGTTAGTGGATTTGTCACCTTCCACTGGGATTGCTTCCCCACTGAGATGTCACTTTGCTCTCATGAGTTTTCTGAGGAGTGAATTTATACTGCTGTATATATATTGTTCTTTTCTGCTAGAGATGGCTGAAGCACCAGGTATGATTTTGCTAGAAAACTCGTAAGTTGTTATGGAGGCTTCTGTGGAGCTTTTTGGTGCTCTTGGAAATACCAGTCAAGATACATGTGAGTCAGATTTGTTTTTCCTTTAAGTGAGGTTAAGTGCAGCTCAGTTGTCAGCACCTGTCTCTGGAGAGTGAAAGGAACAAGTGTGTCCTCCTCTAAAATACTTAGAGTTGGCAGATCCAACAGCTGTTTTACTGCATAATCTGCAAGTGGAAGGATTATGCAGTTTTTTCTTTTCCTTAAAATTAGCTCATGCTGTTTCACTATTTTCCTTCTTAAGTCCATGCACAGTGAACCAATAATGCATGTGTTGTACAACCAGCCTTGTCTGAGAAACAGTAGGACTAATAACTAATATGAATTGTGGGATTTTTATTCTGCAGACATCAAGAGCTCATCCCTCACCTCTTCACAGCGGAGTGTTGACCGGGTTCTTTCTCCTATTTCAAAGCCATATTCACTTTCATCTTCTGAATCTGTTCCTTCCTCACCATCCAGTCACGGCCAGAAAATCAGGTAACATTGTTTGCAAAGCAACATTTTAAATCTGCTTTTTAAAGAAACACTTATCTAATTGCTCAAGTGATAGCTGCTTTTGCAAATCAAGCAAGCCATTGATTTTGTAAGTAAAAGATTTTCTAAAGATGAATAAGGATTTCTGTTTTAAATATCATTCACCAAGTGGAACCTAGTTATAAAAAAAACCAAACACTTTGACTTGCTCTGGGCAAAGCCATGTCTCTTTATTGTGTCTCTATTTTTCACATCTGTGACCTGACTGATGAGCTTTTGCTAATTGATGCATTTGAATTTCTGCTTCCTGTTTGAGAATTTAAATCAAGGCAATTGTACATTCTCATTTCATTCATTAACAAGCTGTAATGTTAAATTTATTACTTCTTTTCTCTCTCTTGAAGAGCTTGTTCATGTGCCTGTTTTCAAAGTAGTTCAGTCTCCTTGTGGGAATGGGAAGGGTAGCACAACTCTTCCCTTTTCTTGTTGTTTTTTCTAAGATCTTTTTAAGGTAAATTAATAACTTAACCAAGTTAGACTGCATTAAAATGACTTTTCTTTCATCTCTATATGTCCTATTTCCATGTCTGGAGTTCTTCTGTTCTTAATGGCCCGTGTTGCTTCCACTCTTCAAAACTAAGAATCCTGAATATGTTTCTTCAGAAGCAGCTCTAGGATTTAACTTTTGATATTTTTTTCCCAAAAAGAGACAACTGAATTGTCTTAACCTGCCAGCCATCATTCCTGATTTGATGGCAGAAAGGCAGCCTGTGCTGGGGCAGCTCCAGCAGGCATTTGTAGGATTTCTTATTTCGTTATTATCCAGGCCTCAACATACATTTAATGCAGAGAGGGTCTCTTATCTGCTGAGAATTTTGGGAGAGCCTTTATGTTATTTGTCTTCAAAATGAGCTGTTGGGATATTTAGGGACTGTGAGGTCAGTTTCCTTTAAGCATTCCCTTGAGGCTGTGTCTCCTTTCCCTACCCATTCACATTTTCTGTTGTATGTCTCAGATTTCTTGTACTTCTCTGACAGACCTTAAAAAGTGAAGGTTGAATGTTAACCTCCATGTTAAGGTGATAGGGGAAAGTGCTCTAATCCTGTGAGGGACTGTAATTCTTTGTAGGATTTTGTAGACTCCATCGTGCTTGAGGAGTGAACATATGAGCAAATTGTGTTGCAGAGGACAGACCTGGGAAGGCAGCTATAGTTTGTTGTTGCTTTCTTGGGTTTCTTATGACAAAGCAAGGGTATAAGGTCCCAATAATTGTCTTGAACTTGCTGCTTTCCCAAGACTTTCTTAAAAGAAAAACATTCTTTTGTTGTGTATTTTCTAATTTAATGTGCTTTGGACTGTTTTGTGTTACACGAAATATTTGAGAAATGCTTGTGTGGGCTTTTCCAGTTATTTACTCTTATTATTAGGCAAATGCTACATCACTGATGTGTATTGTGGGATTAGTTTATGACCTGTACATTTTAAGTGGCAGTGGGAACTTCTTTGGAAAGGAAAGAAAAGCGAATATGATGCTGTGACATCCGTGACAAGCCATTAGAAGTCAGACCTCAGTCAGTGGCAAAGAACAATTGCTTCTATGACTACAGGAGCTCCTTGTTTATTTATATTCCAAGGTATGAGTGGTATGAAGGAAGCCAGTAAACACAGACAGGAAAACTGGAGTGATAAGGCAGATTATTACCTAATTTTTTGTTTGTTTAGGCCTGCAGAAACCTGTTGAGGGTCTTTACTGAGGCAGTGGGTTCTCTTCCTGGCAGTGTTGCAGGACTCAGTATTGAAGGAAGTTTCATACATGTCCTTGAACTTTGCACCCTTAAGAATTATTTAGTACTTAACCATTTCTTTGAAGAAAAAACTCAAAACACAAAACAGATTTCCAAAAACTTGAGATTTCATTTACTCTGTCCTATTTAATTTCCAGGATATTTTTCCCCACTGACATCACTGAACTATCCTTCTGGCAGTGCAGATTTATTTGTCTGTGCCCAGATTCGCTTTTTGTTTATGAACAAATCTCATTGTTGGGAGTATGTTTTGTATTGTCTGTTCTCCACTTTTGCCCCATGGAAGATCTGTATTCCTTAGAAATTGTAAGCACAAACAGGCTGTGATGAAGAGCACCAGCTGGTGTGAAGTAAGCTCCTTTATGAAGTGCTGATGCTGAATTTCATTAGTGACCTGCACTCCTTTTGCTGTTCTGACTCTGGTCAGAGTTTAGTAGCTGGGTCACGTGGGAGACATTGTTCTTTCACATTATCTCTCTGATGAGATAAACAGGGATTTAGAATGAGGGCACTAACCCCATTTTGAAAGAATCCAGAATTTCACCCCTGCATCTCTGTTTTGCCAGACATTTAATCCTAATACGTTTCAAACACGTCTGTTAAGATGACATCAAAATATGAATTAAACTGTAACACAGAGCTCAAAAAGGCAAATTTCTTAATTTCAGTTGACTGTCACAATTCATTGTATTTCTCCTTTTTGATGTTTTTTTCTTGCTCCTTTTGTTTTAATGTAATAATTATATGTCACATCAAGACCTTGGGGAAAGGCTAAGGGGGGATGAAGTGGACTTTTGGTAAGTTAGAGAACTGGATTTAAACACTCTAAATTTGAGTTTAAGGATTTTAAGTTTGGTTTAGTCTGTTGCTTAGCATGGGATTGAATTTTAGATTGCTGTATGCTTAAAAGTTCAGCATTTATATTTATTAATTTATTTATATTCTTCCTTTTTTTTTTTTTTTTTTTTAGATTTCAGAGTCAACAAACAGATAAACAAAATCTCAGTGATACCCACAAATCAGAGAAACTAAGGTATGAGGATCTTGAAGAACCTACTTATACTCTTGAAGGTAAGTTTTAGTGCATTTCAGACAGTTGTTTAGTATCTTAGGGCTTAACAGTTACAGGACAATAATGGGAAGTTATAGTTATAGGACACTTATAGGAAGTAATAGTTTAAAGACTGTAGATGAAGAGAAAAATTTCTGACTGATTTTGGAATTAGGGAAACCAAATGACTCAGACGATGAGGGATTAATTTTCTTCATTCTTGCATCTTTAGATAAGTGTATGTAGTAATAAGCAGACATTAAATTGAGTTGGTTCTGAAATCAGTAACATAAATTTGTTGAGAAATCTTATAACCTTGTTCTGATTAATGCTGTAGGTCTGATGGTTCCTTAGGAATGTTTTAAAATTGTGTAGAACTTTTCTTTAAACAAAAGTGTATTAGTATATGAAATAAATGGAGATTTTTTTTTTATATTTACTGCATAAATTAGAACCAGGTTATAAGTCTAAAGATCATTTTCTGTAGCTATTGCATGAACTCTTGTTTTTTCCTTCAGTAACTGAGGCTTAAATAGTTGTGTGAATTAGAAGTTGCTTTAGGTTGTGTGTAAATGTAGGAAGAACTCTTGCAATTATGCTGTCATTAATCAGCATCTCTGAGAAGTTTTGGAACATGTGGTTCAGTTACTGAAACCTGAATTTTGTCCTAAGTTATTTTTCACTGAGGTCAGCATTTTATTTATTTGCATTTCTGCTCTCTGTTGGTTACATGCTATAAAATGTTTCCTTCTCCCTGTGTGCTGCAGGGCCAGTTTTCAAAAATCTTTGATGTAACTAAGGTAGTGTAGAAAGAGGACGATAATCAAACTTTATGTTCTTTAAAGCCATTTGTATATGGAGAGAGAAATAGAAGCACAGTTACTGGCCTTCCTTAGTTTTTCAGCATTTGAGTGGCAGCCTAATGCTGAACCTGAGCAGCCTTATCTCCCATGAAACTGTGGGTTTAAAGTAAGTGAAGTTGTCAGTGAGAAAGATGTGAACAGCCAGCTAACCTTTCCTATTTCCAGATTTCATGAGGTCTGTGAAGTCCTGAGGCTTGGTGGACACAAGGCATTGTGTGGTGTAACTAAACCCATAGCTGGTGAAGAGATTGTGATTGTTGTCTGGGAGTTAGGGATGTTTTCCCTGAAAGCAGCATTTCTAAATGGTGTGTTTTCCTGGGTCCCAGACTGGCTTATTCTTTTGGTTGTAGTTAGGTTATATGGAAGATGGAGTGGAGCCCTTGCTCATTCTCCTGACCCTGTGAGAATATGGCTTTCAATATTTTAAAAGCAACCAAAAAAAAAGATGTTTGTTTAAACTGCAGATGTGCTGATAGTGTTTCATGATAACTAGCAGAATGTAATGCCTCAGCTGTGCATTTCTCTGAGAAGCTTTACTCATTACTCAGTTGCTTTTATTTATCTCATTTAGTTTCCTTTTTATAAGCTTTAAATGCATTATTTGAATGTGAACCAAGCCTGTAGCCAGTAATGGTTTCTACTCATTTCACATTTTAATTAGACTTATATTTATTTGTTTAATTTTTTATGGGAGACTTTTGGGAATACATTACATACCTCACTTTTATTTTATTACATATGACAACAGACTGGCATTTTCTTGGCAATTAGGCTGAGTAGATGCTGTGCTCAAGAAAGGTACTAATGAATCATTTGGTGATGTGTGGTGGTCAGTAATTGTAAGAGTTCACATATGGTGGTGATTTCTCAGTCAACAGCACTTTAGCTGAGTGTGCCTGCATCAAAAGACAATCTCAGTATGTAGCAGGAAATCAGACTGGCTGAAAAGGGGAGGAGGTAGCCCTGGAGAAATTGCAGGGAGAGGTGGATAAGAAGGTAAAATATAAGAAGTAAATACAGAAAAGATGTCATGAAGGATGAAATGGATAACAGTAAAAAAAACAATGACTTAAAGGAGATACCAGAAAATATGGAAGTCTTTTAGTCCTACTGTAAGTTCTAGAAAGAAAAGATCAGCAGATTCTCTTGGCAGCAACTGCTTTCAGGTGATGTGCTTGTCTTAAGGGAATAATGCACCTCTTGCTGTCCACCCTTAAAAGGGAGTGAAAATGTACAGTTACCTTTTTTCTCCTTTGCAGAGTAGTTATTTTTTACTATTAATGGTTCTAGTTTTTTGTTTATGCTAGTCATTTTGAAGTTAGAAGTAATAGTTAACCAGGACAAATTTATGAAAGGAATTTTTTTATTATTTAAGTACACCTGATGCTTATTGATGCCTCATATGAAAATACTGTTGTTGATAACTTTATAATTGAGAGTGAGCAACAAAACAGAATAGATTTTCTTTTGAGTGTGGTAGCCCATTATTTTGGTATTCCAAAACACTCCATATATAGAATTTATTTTCCTAGGTGAAGCTGCTGGGAAATGTTCCTCTTGCTTTGGTAGGAAACTGAAAATATTTTCCTAACTTAGTTAGAATGACAGCTTGACAGAAGTTTTCTGTTATGCTTTCATCTATAGTTCCTTTGAAAGAGTTTTAATTTAAAGAAATTCAAACCACTCAGAGAGAGAGAGAGAGAGAGAGAGGCTGATCAGTTTGGTTGATAGGTTTTTTTAAAATGCAAAATATTTCAGTTATATTATAATGTGAAAAAGGAAAATGCTTGAGACATTGCTAGTGTATGAAAAATGAAAACAGATGTTTTCTGAAGCTTTATTCAAAACCTAGAGAGGTATATAGAGTGTCTGTGCTGTGTTACACAAAGTGCCTGGGAGAACAGTCCTGTGTATTTCAGGTTGTCCATCTAGAGGTAATGACCACATCTTGTTTGTCTCTTTTTTTTCTATCTCGTCAAGTGAGATAATAGAAGTCTGCATACTTTGCATATAAGTAATTTAAAAGCAGTTGAATATCATAGCAATGATCAAAGAGGAAGGACAGTAATTTTGTTTTTGTGAATTCAGAGCCAGCCTTGCACAGGGAGAACACAGTATAATGCAGAATATCTGAGTTAGCAGCATCCATCCTGTGCACTGAAGAAGGCAAGGACCCCATTATAGACTGTGTGACCAAATAGTTAGAGATTATTTTTATATGTATAACAACAATGAGCTGAACTTGGACATAAAATTTTTCTGTGAGTTGTATCTTGATTATGTAAAGAAATGAAAACATCTTGACTTTCTGTTGTATATTTCTTCAGTTTTGGCTTTATAAACAGAAGTGTTCCAATAGCTAATTTCAAAACTAACAATTCTGTAATTAGGAAGCAAGTACAGTTCTTAATTCTCAGGGAGATGATCAAGTTGAAAGGAAAATGCTCAATTAGTGCTGATATTTTTGTGCTCTAATTTAGCCATTCCCACACTCTGTGTCCATTGCTGTGCTCCACTTTTGCAATTACAAAATAATGAAGCCATTGTTCAAATTTCTTCTCCAGATCAGGGGGACATACCAGAGGAGTGTGAAAATGATGTCTTGCATCCATCTGGGGACATCGTCCATGGAAACTGTGTCACAGCCCCTGTGCCAGCAACAGCCACTTCCCTGCAGGACTCAAGTGAGTTCTCAGCTCAGACACAAAAGAAAGTGCCTTTTTTAATGTCAAATGTGTAACACAGACACCCAAATATTTAAGAATCTGTAGGTATGTAGGCTGGAGTGGTTGAAAAATTTTCCAGAAGGTGCCATGTCTGTAATACAGAGAAAGGAGTGTTTTCCTTTCCTTTTCAGTATGAGGGTGACTTTTTTGATCCTGTTTTTAGTTAAATTTGTTTTTAATTTAAACATTCTTACCACCCATCCCACCCCCCTGTCCAACCTCTTGTGAGATTATTATTTTTTCTTTCAGATAATTATTAAATATAATTTTGTCTCTTGATAGGCACGAGACATTAAATGTTTTAAAATATTTTATGTACTTCTTGTCTAGATTTTTAAAAATTTACAGTGCACTCCGTTGGTGCACTGTATTATCACAATGCAGTTTTAATTCTTTGGCTAGATGAGAATAATATCTCATTGTATATAGTCAGCATATGCTGCTTTTCTAATTTTTCTAGATGGAAGCATTATGGTTCTTTGTATTTGGAGAAGAGCTTTCTAGCTTCTTGTGATTCCCAGTCCTTAGTTTGCCCATCTCATTGCTGTCTAATGCTATTCTTTATAGACAGCTTTTTCAATACATTGGTCACATCAGCAGTGTCCTGCAATAATTTTCCAAGGAGTTTTAAATACTTTGCTTTATAAATATAAAGAGTTGTATCCAACTTTGCAGAGGGGGAAAGAATATAGTAACATGGACTTTGGGAGGTTTAATGAGAATGCCCATGAAAGGAATGAGAAGTGCACAGATCTGTCAAATCTCTGGGTTGTACTTTAGCTCTAGTCCTTAATTGTTGGTGAGTCATTTATCAGACTAAAAAATGTTTAGGGGTGGGAAAACACATTACCCAGTACCCAAGAATAAGTTTAGTGCATGTACAAACAATATATCCAGTTGTTTTTCATTTACTGTTAACATTCTACAGGAACCTGGTACTTATTTGTATGCTCTTGTAGTGATTACTGAGCTACATAAATCAATTTACAGATGTTGAAATAATTTTTCACAGCGGTGCTGGATCAAAGGCAGATTGAAGAACAGAACAGAGAAGTTGAGAAAAACTTAGAAGAAGAAAGGGAAGCAAGAGAAGAAAGGAGAGAGAAAGAACAACAGGAAGCTTTGGAAAGCAAGCAAAAAGAAGTGGAAAAGCTTAACAAAGAGGAGGTAATTTAATTAATTTCTGACAGTAATGCAGCTTTGTAGTGCCTTGCATTTTAGGATTGTTATATGTGTTACTTGATTAAAAGTAGATTTTTATTCCATGAAGTGAAAGTAGCAGAGGCTGTTATTTTATGCACTTGTGTGATTAACCAGTCTCACTAGAGTGTCTCCTTATGCCAAGTGATTTTTCAGATGCCTTTCCTTCTCTGTTTCATGTAACTGGAAGTTACAGTTTTATGGCTACTGTCACCATGCTGTTGGAACAAACTGAACATTTGCTGTCTCTGTGGTGTGGCCACTGCAGGTGGGACACCACCAGAATATGTTAATGTCCATCTGTTCATTAGCCTCTGTCAGGTTGTCCAGGGTACTCTGGGAAGCAGAGGGAATAAGGAGACCTTGAGTTTGCTTAAATCCCTTTGACCTTAAACACTTTGTGTTTTAATAGTGTTCTGGATTTTTAGGTGCTATTTAAAGGATTAAATAGGAGTTTAGACACCAGTGTATTTTACTGAGTTTAACATGAAATTCTGCATGTACTGCAGGTAGTAAGGTATAAATGTATTTTTCTGATCAGTATTTAATTTTGTTTTTGTGCCTTAAAAGTATGTCCAAGACTCGATGAAAACAGATGAAGAAATAGAAGATAAAGAAGGAGCAAAATCTGAGCATAGTAACAGTGCTGCTGAAAATAATGTAAAGGATCCTCCTTCCAATCCATTAGAAAAATACATGAGAATAATCCAGCAGAGCAGAGAGCAGGAGCTGGCAAACAAGGTGATTATTCTCAAAACATGGTCCCAAAAATATTATTGACCAAATTTGTGTCTTACTAGGCATGCTTAGAATGAAAACAATAGTCATATTTTAATTTCTTCTTCATTTATAAACTTTATGTAACAACCTGCAGAGCACAGTGTTTGGATTTGTATTGGAAAAGTGTGATGATTCAAAAGAAAAAACATTGAAACCTTTCTTCTGTAAGGGTTGCTGGTGCCCTCTGGGTGGGGGGTTTGTTAAGTTTGTTTTTTAAGGCATTAGCACAGTATTTAAATGTCCTCCATTCTTAGCTTAAACAGCATTTCAATACAATTTGAACCTACACATGTCTGGTTGTGTTCCTCTAACACAACAGAATTTATTCTGGCAAAATGGAAAATCAGACTTCTAAAGGAGAGGTCTGGGTGGACATTACTTCAGTGAAGGAATGGAGGATGCTTTTGTTCAGACATGATCCCAATCTAAATTTTTAAAGTTACTATTCTAGATCCAATGTAGCATTTGTAGAAATAGGGTTGGTCCTTCAAATATTTATTTTCAATTATGAGCCTTAAAAATACAGATACTATTATTAGGCCACTTTGACTTTACAACTGGTTAGAAAAAGTGTATTTTCCTCTTGGTTACCAGGATTCAAAAAAAGAAGAAATTAGAGAAATGTCACCTTCAGAAGGACTTCTATCTACTGAAAATGACAGGTAAGGCTCATGTATTAATCACTTCTAGTACACCATATTAACAAATACTTAATAAAAATAATTCTAAGTTAATATATAGTTTTAATAGTTTTAGTATGAGTTATGTTGAGACATCTGCCTTCTTAGAAACCAAAATAAACTATTAATCAAAAGCAATTGTGTTGGAAAAATAGAAGATCCTTCCAATTCTATGGAACTCTCATCTAAGTGCTGCACTCAATGACCTGATTCAGTAGTTGTGTCATTGACAACTCTTTATCTGCAATTGAGCAGCATCCAGCTTCCTTCACAGAGAGCTGGAGTTTGAGGGATTGCTCTTGGGTGATGACACCCTGGGTGAAGGTTTGTCTGTGCTGCACCTAGCCACAGTCTGTTCCTAGCTTTGATTTTTCACTAGCACTGTGGACTTTTAAGACACTTAGTTCAGAGATTTTGTCTGTCTGTACTGAGTTGCCTTGGGTCCTCTCTAAATACAGATATGTGTTTTAGTTGCTTGCAAGAGAAAAAAATCAATCTTCCTCCAAATCTTTCAGCTTATTCAAAGATATGGAACTGAAAATAAGCAAAAAATGTGGAGCAGCTAAAAAAAAAGCCCATAAAGGTTCACCATAACCATATTAATGATTCACTGTTATCTGTGCTGTTAAACATAACAGACCCTACCCTCCTGCTCCTGAATTGGCACAAGTTGTGTTGTTTTCACTGAGTGAGCACTACAGAAGATAGTTCTGCTTTTTGAGATATAGGTGCTGGCCTTCAGTTAATGAAGGCCCAAATTCTCCTCCTTTAGGGTTGGTTTTATTGACAGCAGTTCACTGAAACAGCAAGGAAATTGTAGCAGTCTCTTTACTTCTGTTTTAAAATGAATATTAAGATTTAAGATAAATTACATTGGATTCATACCACTTTCTTTTCCTCTCTACTATAATCAATTTAGTGTTGCAGACATTTCTCATGGAGACGTGGATGAAAGCTTCTGGTGAACAATAGCTACTGATTTTTAATTTTTTTTTATTATTATGAGAAAAACATTTTTTAAGTCCCTTTGTGCCTGTAATAAATGTTAGGTACCAACACTGCAGCTGTGTAATTATAAATTAATAAAGCTGATTTTGATCTGTTTCATCACTTCAGTCATTGACTTCAAACAGGGAGTCCTGATGTGTTACTAATCCAGGAGGAAGCCCTTGGGTGGGGTGAGAGAAAGAACAAAGCAGGGAACAGAAACTGATCAGTATGTTTGAGTAGATTGGCACTGAATTCCTCTAAACTTTGTCATCTTTGCCAACCCCCTGCCCCCCAACCCCTTCTCCAAATGGCTCAAACTGTGGGCAAAAAAACCAAAAAATCCCCTCATCATCACCTGCATGGAAAGGTGGCCCTTGGTTCACAGTTTCAAAGCACTGAGTGTGACAGACCCTGCACAGCAGGGGCAGGAGCCACTTTCAAAAGCAGCCCCTCTCATGTAATCACCTCGTTGGTATTGACCAGCCCAGAATGGAGAGATTAAAATAAAAATGCTATTTAACTCATCTTTATTTAAGCTTTGTATTTTGTAGGTAGATTATAGGCAAGATCATTAAACTTTATTTACAGTATAAAATACAGTAGTTTTTATCAATGAAGTAATTTTGGGTGGCAGCATATATTACAACTTGCACTGCATTTGAGGCTGCTCATCTTGACCTAACTACAAGAACATGAAGCCAAGTTTGACAGAATTTAGGGGCAAAAAACAAAGTTCTGTCTTGAATTCACTGGATGTTTAAACACAATGTACCAAAACCATGACAGATACAAACTTTGCTTTTTGAAATGAAGCTGAAATGTGATGTGGTGGTTACTCTAATTTTGCATGCTGCTTATTTGCTGTTGCAGCCACTCTGGCCTTTACAGAATTTCTGAGTGACTGCTCCTGTTGGATGTTGGGAAGGGGTAGTGCTTGTTGCATTATGCTGGCCTGGGACAACTACCACTATTGCATGCTGCACACAGCTGCTGCTGCAGCTGCACCTGCAGGGCAGCCCTGCCCATGCAGGAGGGCAGGGAGCTCTGGAACAGAAAGTGTTTCACCTCAGGTAGAAACATAAAGCCTAGAGATGCACTGCCATGGAGTAGCTGTAGGTCTGGGTTCAAATAAGCATACACAAGTGTTGTCTATTATCTACAAATATTTATTTTAACACTTGGATGTAACTACAGGAAGCCCTTGGCACTGATAGAAAATATTGATTCACTGTTAGGTTACAAAAATTTATACATAGCAAAATTTAATGCTCTTTACATAAAAATATTAGACTACTTAAACAAAACTTCAAAAACTCCCAGTAATAGCTACACTGAATTAGAAAAGAATTAGGCTTTAAGACACTGCCTCCATTATTACCCTTATGCAAACACTGGGCTAGAACATCACCTGCATTGCTGTAGAAATGTCTCCTTCATGCAACAGGTAAGAACATACACTAGGCTATTTTGTCATATTTGCTCTACATCAATCAACTTTGCCCCTTTTTTGAAACTGTCAAATTAGACTTCAATACTTAACAAAAGAAATTTTATTTGAAGTTAATACCCCCCCAAAAATGCCTTTTCCCTTAATACTGATTTGAAGGAATTTGTGCTTCCTTTGATGTATATTCAGCAAACAGTCAAAACTACCAAACCACACGTCAGCTTAGCAGGGGTATGACTTGAATATTTAGTTCTTTTTCAAATGAATGATGTATTTTTACTTCCCCCCCCCCAACATTTATATATATATATATATATATCATATAGAACAAACACCAAATATACCATCACTAATACTCAAGATATCACTGAATGCTTCTGAAAAAAAACATTAATTAGAAGGCAGACTTCTATGGGAAATGACTTTAAAATGGCACCAGTTTGTTTGTTGTTGTTTTCTCTGAACACCACGTTTTCTTAGTGTGCTAATTAATTTGTAAAAAGGAAAACACGTAAGCACTGACTATAAATTTGCTAAGCACCAAGATTGAGAAAGGTGGACATCCTGCATTATTTTTATGGCTGCAAATTTTATTGTTTGTGTAAAACTCTGCAAACTTTCTCATCCGCTCATTTGGAATAGTCAGATCAGTGTCATTTTAATAAGGTAACACTTTCACTTAATTAAAATGTAGGATAATGGTCTCCTGCCACTATATAAATGCTAAGACATTTATAGAAAATAAATATTAAGGCAAAGCTGACATTTATTTTCAAAGAAGGGGATCATTATCCAGATCCAGGGATCTACATTCCATTAAATAGTTAATAAAAAGATTAGAGCTTGGGAGATCTGCTCGACCCTCAGGTGAGCACAGGGGTGTGACGGCTTCTGGTGGCAGCGTGTGGCACAGGAGTGCAGCTGCTCCCATGGCCCAGGCTGGGGTGTTCCCAAACAGCCCCCTGCAGCCTGGGAGGTGCTGCAGCTGTGCCATCACACACACCCCCACCAGCCCCTCTGGGAAATCCCAGCTGGGCGCGGGATCCGCGGGAGGTGCCGGTCACACACCGCGCACGAGCCTGAGGTCAGCTCAGATCTGCTGCCTGCTCGGCCGCTTTGTGCAGGGCATCGTGCTCTAGAACAGGTCCAATATTAAATACCACGTCTCAAAGAAGAGTAATTTGGTCACTTTTTGTAAAGTGTTGCCTTTTAAAATGCCTGGAATAAACCCTCCATTCTCTGTTAGAAAGGATGGAAGATTACCCATGGGAAGATTTCCCTAAAAAAGTTTTCCAGGAGCTGGAATGTGAAGCTTTGACACTTCTCTCTAATTTTGTTTGCTAGACACACATCTGTACTGCAGAGCAGCTATTTGCTGATTTGTCAGAGCTACAGAACTCTTCTGCTGAATTACTGTGGCAAACATTTATGTGTAAGAATTGAGTTGCTCTTTTGACCGAGACTGGATATCCTGAAGCTCCTGCTCTTCTTTTGCTTTGATATCTTGGTAGGCCTGCATTTTGCTTGCATCCTTTAAGTAGGCCCAGTTAGAAGACAGTATCATGAGGAAGTGGATCTGGAAGAGAAGGGTGAGCATGATGGCGAGTGAGCATGTCAAGAGGCAAAGCAAGCTGCTAGTCAGATTAATAGACGCTCTTTAAAATAACGACCAAAAAAATAGTTACTCTACGTTAATAAGCATTCTGTTATTCAAACAAGCACAGAGGCTATTTTTTTCAAAGATCTCTAGAATTTGGCATGCTAATAATTCAGTTGGTTATTCACAATTTAGAGAAAGTTAGTACAACAATATTAAAATGAGCTACAGAGTTGTACGGGTCAATTAAAATGCAGAATGGGGGAAGGAGGAAAACAGTTTTGTACGTGGCAATATACGGAATCTGTAAACTACGAGGTGCTCAGAAGAACTGCTCTCTAAGGTCGTGGTGTTTATGCATATCCAAGCCCAGAGCCCGGCAGGTCTTTTCCCCAACAAGCAGATGAGAATTCCACCCTCCCCCTGGAAAAAAAACCTGAAACTGTGAACCGTTTTATTTACGTGAACAAGGCTACATTAACACATCGAAAAATTAAACATCAAAACATGAGTCCAAAACTAAGCAAAAGCATGCAATCTCTGGGTTAAGAAGTCTTAATCCTGCATTTTTATAGCTACATTTTAAACTTCCATTGTCCAACCTCAGGTGAAGATTTTTGTATTGTATGTAGCAAACGGTTCTCTTTTTTAAATTATTATGTGTTTTTCTAGTTTGTGCATTCGTCTCTTGCCAACTTCTTTTGCCCATACTTCATGCAAAAACATCTACATCTGAAAACATTGATTCACTTCTCCTTCGTTTTTCCCCCCCAACACTGTAAAAAGGTCCCTGTGATCTATGCATGGTTTTGCTTCCTGTGCAATCATACTTACATTTTTGAGATCTGGCTACTGAGAAATCAGTTACTAAAGTGCAGCAATACAAGAGCAGAAGCTATTTATATGCTGTTTCTTACTAGTTCAGGGTCCAAAAGAAAGAATGTGATTGTTTTACGCAGAGCTAAGACAAGGATTAATTTTCTCAGAGAAGGAGTATCATTTGGAACGCACTTAAGAGAAAATAATTGATTTCATCATCCATGGAATCACTTGGAAAGGCAAGCAAATTAATTCATAATACGTGGGCTTCTGATCTCTGCCAACATAGACTGGCACTACTTTATTACTCCTTTTCTTTCACACCATATATATTTTGTATGCTTGGGGGTATTTGTATTTGGTGTTCATGGCAAAGAATAAATTAATGCATCTGACCCTGAACTATTCCAGTACTTGTTTGAGATGACTGTAAAAAATCAAGTGGAGACCTGAAATGAAAACATCCCCTTTTCAGAAGGATGCTTTACAAACACCCCTACAGTAACTGAATCCTCTCAACATGAAAAAATAGCCAGATCTCATCCACATCATAGTTCATATACAAGAAGTCATTTCATTAATCTGAAAAGCTAAACGATGCTTACTGAAGCTATTTACAATTACTGTAACAAAATTCAGAAAGCTAGACTTTTAGTCTAGGGTGTCAGTGGTATTTCAAGCTACGCAATGCAGCTTTTTACTGGGCTTATACAATTTAGAATTTAGTGCAGCAATCTTCCCGACTCTTAAACTTCAAAACAGCATAGTTATATGTAGTAGCCATCATGTAGATCAGCTGGTGGAAGAGAACAAAATACAGGAGAGTAAGATACAACAAGGTGACGGCTCAAGCCCACTTGGGCAACTCTCGATACTTTTACAACAGATGTTACTCTGAGCTCCTTCCAGGGTGAAGATGCAAATAAATAACCTGCCATTTCTCTGGGGAGGATAACCCAGTACAAACCTTAAGGCTATTTTGGCAGCCAGTTGTAAGTATGGGCTTGGCTGGCACGGGGTTAGAAGCTGGCCACTAAAGGAAGTGTTAGACACAGGGACAAGTCCTCTTGTTAACGTCCCTGCTCCCCGCCGCTACCTGGAACGGGCACTGCAGGGTTGGACCAGTCAACCTGCCTGGCTCCAGGCAAAGCAAACCAAGAGGTTACAAGCAGCTGATCAAATAAACTACAGAAATGAAAATAAATAGTGGAAATAAAAGCAGAAATAGTGGATAGAAGTAGGATTTTGAAAGGACATGCAAATAATTTTTTCCTAAGTGTGGGGAGGGAGGCGGTTAAGATGACTTCCTAAAGCAAAAGTTGGGGACCTGCTGACTTGTGATGACCAAATCATAGCAGCAAATAATGGTGATCACAGCTTCATGTCTAATATCACTACTTTAAATATATATGAAATTTAATCGTAAAGCATCTTAAGCCTAAAATGAATATTTTTAATTATCAAAGAACAAAAATTACTACCCACCAATGCTATGACAGTGGCACCAGCTCCAGCACAAGCCACAATGAACAGGTGATAAGACATGTAGAACTAGAGAAAAAAACATGTTAAAAACATTGAAGTAATTCATTAGAAATAGCATAAAATGCATTTCAAGTGTTCTAGAGAATAAGAATAATAGAACCATATTTGTAGCATGGTAGCAAAGCTTTAGAAAATAAACATGTTGTGAAAATAATTTTCTTTTTTTTTTTTGAATGATGTAACAATTACTTCAGTGTTACAGTTAAAGCAATTCCTTTACACTACTAGCATGAGTTTTCTCCAAAAACTTTAATCAAGTATCTATTACATGGTGACCAGGTGACTTGTAGGCAAAAGCTGCACACAGGTTACATTTCTGTACCTCATTCGTGTTGCAGATGTTCTCTAAAATTGGGCCACAGGCTTTGCCAGGTACAGCATTCCACGGGATAATACCTGAAATACCACAGAAAAGAAACCACTAATTTTAGCAATTAACCTAAACTTTCTATTCCTTTCATCTTCTTCACCCACTTGCCAGTTGTGTTCCCATTCTGGGCATCTGTGTGTGGACCAGTACATCCTGGAGTTGGCAGCAGGAATTCAAACAACTCTCTCAGGTTATGCTTTCTCCTCACACTGAGGGCTGCTGCTAAGACATGATCTCAGATGTGGTTTTCCCATCTGGCAGCCCAATGGTTGGGTTTTTGCACTTCAGGTCCAGTTGCACACTCTGCCTACTCCCTCACTCAGCACAGAAGAGAGAATCTGCATCTCAGAGGTACTTGGCACATTTTAGGGTAGCACTTACTGGATGAGGTTCTACTTGAACAAGAAACTACTGTGGAAGGGTGTGAATATAAAGCTAGAGGGAAGAATTGCAGGATTTTTTTTCTGGTTTAGTTCCAATAGGTAAAAAACATCAAGTGAACACTGCTACAAGAAAGTTCAGTCTGCCACACCTCATATACTCCCAAGTCTAAAAAGTCAACAGAATCTAGCAGATTTAAAATAACACAAACTTTTAGGCCTGTAACAGATGTAAAACTTAAGCAAAACCTATTTGAATTAGGAGAAACCCAGTTTGTTTCCCCATACAATTTTGCATTTTAACCCAGCTGGTTGGAATTAGCAACTCTCTAAGTGGCAGGTCATTGAACTTATCTTCAAAAAGATTTTACAGGATTTTCTTCCAAGTCAGCTTCTTCTGTGCAACTGCTATGCACAATTCCATCCTTTTAGCTACTACTTCCCCCAAAAATGTGAGGAAAGTTCAGTGACACGTTATTGGTTAGGGAGCTTCTCTCTCCCATCATGCACTGAAACCCAAATGGTTTTACTGATCAGGGGAACAATTCAGCCCTATACAGCACTAACACAGCTGCAAAACAACCAGGAGAAGCAGGAAGGTGGAGGAGCACATCTCCCTTCACTTTTAGGCTTTGCAGCTAAAGAAAATGTCTCTCTTGCTGTGAGCTGCTGAAATAGAATGTATATGTTTAACTGATTTAAAGACTTGTTTTTAAAATCAGTGAATCTTTTCTTCTACTGCACTTACCTGGACAGGGGAGCAAAGCCAAGTTTTCTTACTTTTTCAACTTTGAATCCATTTTCTCAGCTTTGAACGACTTAGTCCAAAGAAAGAAACATTCCTAGAAAATGCTAGCTAGAATGAAGCCAAAAGTAATGGTGACAAAAGATCTTCTGCACAAGGGAAGCTGAAAAGATTAACTTCAGGAAAAACTCATCTTAAAAAATATAAAGCCTGACCTTATTTGAAGTTATTGTCCCAGCTCCCTCATATTTCTGCATGTCATCAGAAAGCACTATTAATTCATTATTAGCTCTGGCAGCCTTTTAATTGCAGGTTTTTGGTTTTTTAACTGAAAGCAATCATCAGAGCAACATTCAGACATTTACTCTTTAAATGTAAAACAGCTTTCTAAAAGAACAGAATATAGGCATAGGGGTTCTAAACCCACAATCTGGTTGTCTATTTCCAAGCAGTTTATTTTGAGCCTGATCTATTTCCAAACCTAATATTACAGTATTGGAAATCGCTACAAAATCATTTCAGATAAGTGACTTGTCAGTTCAGTTAAACTGATTGCATCTGGAAAGAGATCAGTGTAATGTGAATTAATTAGAAAAGTAATAGCACATTCAGAGATAGAAGATGCTTTTGCATTTGATTCATGTGAAAAGGCTGAGACAGAACTACTGAAGACAGAGGGAGGAGCATGGCTAAAGCATGGAACCAGGATTAAAACAAGTACCATATTGCCTGATGTCCACACAGATCTGGTCCCCTGGAACTGTCACATTGGCCTGAAAAGATTTGATGACTTCACAAGTTGACCATATGTTATAGAACATAAAGACAGGCACAGCAGAGAAGCCGAAGACCCCGAGCCAGGCCACTCCAAGCACGTAGGTGAGGAAAACAAACTAGAGGCAAAGAAAACATAAACACTTTGAGTTTATTCTTTGAAAGACTATTTAAATTTTCCTTTAAAATGCTTCAAAGTAATTTTAAGCATACTTTCAGAATTCAAGTAATAAAACTTTTTCAAGCACACAAAATCAGTATTCTCATTGCTTATAAATACTTTGGTAGTTTAAATGCTACAGAGAAAGAAATTCAGACATCTCCTTTTTCATCAGCCTGCTTGAGTAAACAGATCACCCTCATGAAAGAGCAGCCCATTGATTTCTCAAGATTCTCAGCTAAGCAGTGATGCTGATTGTAGGCTAAAACCAATAAATTCCAAGAAAAATCAATTTAAGGGTTTTTTTAAATTAACTATAACATACTAGCATTTCTATACAACTTGCAAATCAAAACCATGCAGTGAATCAATGCTCACAGAGCTCCCCCACATTCCCTGATGTATTGAAATCAATTTGGAATGTAACATTTGAAAGTACCTATTTTTGCAAACATACCATGACCGTTAACAGCAGATCAGAAGGATTCAATTGGTCTAATACACATTGCCAAGCAGAAAATGAATTACTTCACCTTAGAGAATCATGGATTTATCCACTAAAATTTGCTGGTATGTGTTTGCTCTTTAAAAAAAAACCAAAACCCACAAACTACATTACATGCATTTTCTTTGGTTAGATTAAAAGATGTGGCACTGATTACTTTGAAAATCTCCAGCTTCCTCCTCCTCCTACTAAGCCCTTTCCCTTCTCCCTCTTCTTCTAAGTGTTATGGTGTAGCTCTGGCATCAGTTCCCAGCTCCCTCCTCCTGGTGAGAGCAGGATTTGGATCCCACTTGGAAGGCGGGGGAATGCTGTTACATCTCCTGGGCTGTTTTCACCCTTAGCTGTGGCTGTTCTCTCTTAGCTGTAGGTGGACTGGAAAGGCTTTACTTTCAGTAAAGCATTGGTGCTCTACTATTTTACTTAAAATCTGTGTGCTAGAGGACAACAGCAAGGATGGGAAAGGCTCTCAGTGGGGAGGATTCTCAGCCTGACCCCAAACTAAGGACTGAAATAATGCTGCAGTGGTGGAAATTTGGATCCCCACAGGTTTTTTCCAGAATAATCTGCATGTATTCAAGCAAAAGCTGAACAGCTGGTTAGGTTTCAGTCAAGGGAGGTGGTGTGTGGGGAGGTGGAAGTTCTTGCAAAACTCTGGCCCCTAAAACCCCAGCTGTATTTTCATTTATAGACAACTCAACTGGAATATCCTATTTCATATTAGATAGCACCATATACCAGACTTGCATGTTTTGTGTGAGAATTGAAAATCCTCTCTTTGGCTTTTGGGAAGGACTAACTGGACCAGGTTAAAGGATTTCTGGAGATATACTACAAATAAAACATGAGTTTGCATATGTGTATGTGGAAGTGCACAAAGCCTTTAATCCAAAAATAGCCAGGAAATAATACACTCACTCTCACATTTAATGTAGTAACTGTGGGAAATGGCTATTCTGCATTACAGAGCCAACACAAATAATTTAGGGAAGATGGAAGTCTGTCTTCTGTAACACCTTATGCAAGATGGGACTTTGCTCAGTAATGTAATGAAAGAAGAAGTAGAGGAGCTCTTGATCAAAGTGGCAAAAGATCACTGGATGTCCAAAAGCCTGTTGCCTGTACCCAGCTGCAGTCACTGGTCTGTTAAACATTTTATCTCCTCAGAAACCATGTTCTAGCCCTGAGGTTTTACACAGCAGCATACAAGCACTTTTCCTGTCACCACCAAAGATTAATGCAGCTTACCAGAGCTCCAAGCCATTCCTCAGCTGGTAAATTCTCTCCTTCATTGTGTGGACAAATACAGACAAACATGAAAACACATTTTTCTGCCTTATTTTCATGTGTCACACTGGTATTTGCATAAGCAGCTGACAATCATGTGCCTGCAACTATTCAACTGCATAAGCAATTGTCTGCACTGATAAGATGCCTGGATGTTTATGTTTCTACTTTATTTTGGATCTTTTGAAAACACTCCTTTATATCTAATTTTGCTCCTTGGTGAAGATCATACTTACTGGGAAAAAACTGAGAAAATAGCTGCTTAACTGAAAAATTATCAGATGCCTCATTTTTATTAGCTCTTGAAAAATTCAGTAAGTATTCAACAGTACAGTGGAAAATTGCTAACTCTCCTGAAAATAAACATGCATCTCTTTTGTATTTAACCAGCTGAAAGTACATATTTTTTAAGTTCAGGATGCAGACTGTATATTAAAATGCAACAATCACATCAAAAGCCTCTTCTCTTTTCACCCACACTTTCCTGTGGGCGATCTGTCATACTGCTTAGCTTCCTCCATAACTACGAGCTTTGAATTCAGATTTTCAGTAATAGCTTTGAAATCTTCTCTCAGAAACATAGTTATGGCTGTTCTTGCAGAGTGTGCCCTTGGGGACAATGTGGGTGAGAATCTGAAGTTTTATTTTTAGTTAAACTTTGCTTACAATTTTGTTCTAATACAGAAGTATACTGAAGAGAATATGGCTGGTAACTTTAGGGCTCTAAGTGTTTCAGCTTTGCAAAAAAGCCTCCCTATTCTGTCTGCCTTTTGCCATCTGCAAATCAATACTTGATTCAAGTGAAAAGATGCTGTGAAGCTTCATTCATTCATTACTGTTTGTTGAAGGATCCAGACACTCAAGCACAATTGACTATGGAAGTTGGAGCCATTAGAGTTTGATATTTAAATAGCTCTGCAAACCACAGCCATTTTACAGTCTGCCTTTAAGCATCACTCAAGTGTTCCATGTTTAAAAGCACGAATTTCATTTTGGCTCAGATTAAGTGTATTAAAATTAGCAGTCTGCTCAGTTTAGTGTAGACCAGTGGGCTCAGCTTTATGACAGGGGAGGCCATGGCAGCCCCCACCCAGCCCATCTGCAGCATTTTGATTTATCCAAGCACCCTTGAAGTTCAAAGAAGAACCAAGACGTGGATTGACCCTGATCACCCCCAGGGAGTTAACCCTGTGGCAGCAATAGTCTGTACTCAAAACCCAAGAGTCAAATGGAGCCCAACAGGTTTTAGGCAGCAAAGACTGCTGTTCCCATTTCTGATCCCACTCACCATTCCACTGATGCAGCGGCCACAGGCTGTTGTTTTGAACTCTCCATGCAGCTCCTTCACAGCACTTGTTGTATAAAAACCTTCCGCCAAAAGGATGATTCCATATAAGAAGAAAAATGATGCAATGCCATAAATTACATACTGCATTAGCTGTATTCTAAAATGGAAAAGAAAGAAATTATATAATTAGATTTCAGTCCTATAAGAACAAAGCCAGTGTTCTCAAATTATAATAAATGAGAGACAACTCCTAGAAACAAAGTCCAAGGTTCCTTAGCATTTTAAACAAGCAGACTGTAGGAAAACACTGCTACAACTGTGCCCCTTCCCAGGTAAGCAATCCTGATGTGCATTAGTCCTGCACCCACCTGAGCATCCCCTGTTGCTGCTGCAGTCCCTGCACTGACTGGTGTTAGTCACCATGTTAAAGCTGCAATTCCACACCTCCACTATGGAGGTTTTTTTTTTTCCTCTTGACATCTAACTTAGGAATGGCTGACAGGGACAATGAAGGGCTTTGAAGTGGCAAAGCCTGGAGCTAAACCCCTGACTGAACTACAAGGCTCTGTGGTCATTCCTTTGGCTTAGGGAAAGGAGGCAGTCCCTGAATTCCACCTGTGAAATCCAATTAACTTAAGTTTGCAAAAATTTCTGAGTTCAGCAATATTTGTCTGATACAAAACTCAGAAAACATGAAGTGACTTCTCCTGAGGCTCCTCTACAGCTTGGAAGAGTAGTTCCAAGTGAGCTGGTAGTTTCAGTGTTTTAAGTCACAGCAGTGTTGAGCACCTCAAAATGTAAAGTTGTTTTTTTAAAAAGAAATTGAAGAGTTATTTAGGAAATGCTTCCATTTTAGGCACTCTGGAACCACTCAGAGGAAGATCATCTTAGGGCACATGGTATAAGCACTTCCCTCAGATGTTATTTGAGAAAGTTCTTGATTCCTTAAAAATCTACCATCTGCAATGACACTGTAACAGTATTTTTCCTTTAGCTAGAATAGGTAGATGAAAAGAATAATTTCTAAATATTATCAAACAGCTTCTGTATCTAAAACTAATTGTTTTGGAGAACTAGAATGCCAGATCTTCCCTATAACACTTCTGGTCTTCAAAAGTCTTATTTTGTTATTAGCACAATTTCGCTGAACTTATTAAAAAGAATTTGATTGTTGGGATGGTTATTTTGGATTAAGCTATTCACAGAACCAGGAGGTTAATTTTATATATCCACACTACCAATTTTCAGAAGATAAATATGCTTTGCTCAAGATATTTTTTTCTGATTCTTGCTATGCTCCACTAAGTAGCTGCTGGCATAGACCTCCAAAGAGCATCTGAATGTTTTAGCTTAAAGAAAATTGATGACTACCATTTATACAGTTAAATGTTACTCTTGTATCAAAATAGGATATTGCTCATTTAAAATTTTATGTGGGAAGTGTTATCTTTGTTTTCCAAATGGATTAAAAATAACTGGATAAATGTGTTGCACCTGTGCTGTAAAAAACGAAAAATTAACTCAGGATTTGACAGCATATAGAAGAAATAATTTTGCCATCATTAATAGTCCAGGAGAGACTCAAGGCATGCTATCAGAAATTAGTAACAGGAAAACTGCTTTAAAAAGTCTATTCCAAATGGTGTGTTACTAATGTATTTTTCTTTCTTTCTTTTTTTTTTTTTTTTTTTAATGTTGCTGTAGTCTTAAATTTGCCCCTTTCTAATACCACTTCTCCCTTGTCACCCCCTTGGCTCCAGAGAGCCGAACCCTGAGCTGCTTTGGTAGGAATTATGCATGTCCCCAGCTGCTGGTGCTGACATGACAAGAAATATTGTCAACAACTCTCCAAAACATAAAACTTGCTGCCTGTGACTGCTGCTTTTGCAATTTCTTCAATTTTGCTCAAATGGAGACTGATGCAAGCACAGGGTGTTTTGTTACCCAGCTGCTGAAGAACAGCTGCTTATATTTTCTCACTAAACGTTGTGTCTAACTGCAGGGCCCTGGTGGCTCATGCCCTGGAGCTGGGGACACACTGCTGGCCACAGCCAGGGACTGAGTGTGGGCAGTGCTAGAAGAGGAGACCCCAGTGGGGACCAGTCCCAGAGCAGGTCAGGATACTGAGGGTCCTGTGGACAGGGGAAGCCCTGAAATGGTGCTGTGGGTACCAGCACTAGTGCTCAGAGAGCATGCAGCAAACTGGCAGGTCTATGCCTGCAAGCCTATACAGGGAGCCAGCAACAACAGAAATTAAAAAGAAAACAAGAATCAAGTGTGCTGCACAGAGCCCTGACACCAGAGCCTTCAAGTATCTCCTGCCTGGCTTGCTGCCTGTGCCCTCCTGTATGTAACACAGCCCACCATGCTCATCACAGGGGCCCCTTGTCACAGTCACACATGGCCAGGCTGGCTGCCAGACATGGGACCCAAGGCAGCACTCCAGGCCTTCCTCTGACCTCACAGAGAAGCTCTGAGATCATAAAAGACCCAAATACTTCACCAGTGGTTATATCCAAAGGATATATTTGCAGATCCTTCCAGGTTTTTTCTCTCTTTTTTCTCATATACCAGTCTAGCTTCTTCTGAAGAGGGATGGACAGAATCATGCTTCCCTGTTATTCCTGACATCCCTTCCAACTTTATCATCAACAAAAACTAAATCTACTCTTAAAATAAAATAGTTTCCCCTTGCTCTGTTACAACAGGCCCTGGTACAAGTCACTCTTCACCTCTCTTGTAGGTCCCTTTAGGTGTTGGAAGGCTGCTGTAAAGTCTCCCCAGAGTCTTCTCTTCTCCAAGCTAAACAGCCCCAGCTCTCCCTGTCTTCACAGAGAGGTGCTCCAGCCTTCTGATCATCTTGGTGGCATCCTTTGGAGCCACTCCAACATGTCTTTCTTGTGTTGAGCACACCCAGACCTGGCTGCAGCATTCCAGGTGGGGTCTCACCAGAGTAGAGGGGCAGAAACACCTCCCTCACTCTGCTGGTGACACTGCTTTGGATGCAGCCCAGGATATAATTTGCTTCCTGGGCTGTGAGTGCACATTTCCAGCTCATGTTCAGTTTTTCATCCAACATCACCCCCAAGTCCTTCTTCACAGGACTGCTCTCAATCCCTTCATCTGTCAGCGTGTATTGATACTGGGTATTGCCCTGACCCATGTGCAGAACCTTGCACTTGCCCCTGGTGAACATCATAAGGTTCACACAGTCCCATTCCACAAGGCTTTCAAGGTCCCTGTGGGTGGCATCCTTTCTTTCAGGTAAGCAAACTGCACCACTCAGCTTGGGTGTCATCTGCAAAGCAGCTGGGGGTGCACTTAATTCCACTATCTGTCATATGATGAAGATATTAAATAGTACTGGTCCCAGTGTAAACAGGCATACCAGGATACACTTTGGTTCTTTGTATGTGAACACCAGTAAACAACTGAGTGCTGTTACAAAAAGAAGCAACCTAATATTCAGGGATGGAGACTGAGGTTTGAAACCACCTCTACTCATTCAGCATGAGGGTGCTATGATGAGTAATGGGAATGGGAGGCATACTTACACTTCACTCAGCAAAGCATGGTCACTGGCAGTCGTGGAGAAGTGCTGCTCGAGGATGGACACGGTTCCTGTGAGCGCCACGTGGCCACAGCCACAAAACAATGCTACCCCCGAGAAGCAGAGAATGGTTGCCACCAGTGAAGCATATGGCACTCCTCCTAGGCACTTAATGCAACATTCAAAGCAACCTAAGCAGAAGAGAGAAAGCAAAAGAAATGTCATGAGCAAAAAGCAAATTATGAGGAAAAAAAATATTTGTTCTCCACTTGGTAAAAGCCACAGGGAATAAAAGGCCCAGGCATTGACATGCTAAGCAAAAAATCTATAGGTGGTACAAGACAGCATCACCCTCTAAAGCAGTGACCTACAGATCTGTTGGTATGGACTCAAAGCCCAGAAAGTGGGCTGAGTGCTCCTGTCTTTACAGGATCAAGAGGAGATCGATGAGACCGCCTATGAAATGGAAAAAGCAAAAAAATCACTGTCTAAAGTGATCCATTGCAATTCAGCTGCTCATCCAGAGCTCACCATGTTTCAGCTTTACTAATGGCAGGAGCACCAGCTATGCTGGCAACACTCTGGGAGCAAGAGGCAAATACTCAAGACAATGAAGCCTTTTGGAAAAGTAGGAGATGCTTTGTACTTTCATTGGAAGATGAATACATTTAGGTCCACGAGTACAGCACTCTTTCAGTACTCCCAATGTATCTTATACAAATCCACATGAGGTTATAGGGACACAGATACTTTTACAACAGAAATATTGAATGGGGTCCAAAGAGTAACAATTTTTGTAGAGGGCAGCTGTATGAAGCTGTATCACATCAACAATACATTTCCAGTTTTTATAGGATACCCTGGATTTACAGTGATCCCTGAATACAGTTTGCAGCAGCATGATCAACTGAAATGCATTGTTTAACTGGTCTGAGTTAACAAAACACTTCCCCCAGAGCTGCAATTTGTACGAACACTGTAATAAGGAGGTTGCAGCTGAATTGCCAGGTTCCTTCCAACTGCGTGGCCTGAAAACCCATCTGCTTACAAAGCTGGGAAATGTAAATCGGAAACAAACACAGCTTTTAACTGCGCTATAATGGTAATGGCAATCCATACCAATTCATTACTTCAGGGTGATGGCATTAAGCTGTCTGCATTAATGTGCATTTCATACAACTGCACAAAACACAAGCCATTAAGACAACGCTTAATGGAGCGGCCAGCGTGGCAGCACGGCCACTGCTGCTACAGCAAGGCGCTGCATGGACAAAGCGTTTGAAGGCAAGGAGACAGCTGGCAAATGAGGACATCACATCACATCTTCCCACCCAAAAAACTCCTTACAAAGATCAGCAGGTCTCCAGCCACCACATGAGGCAAGTTTATTTTTATCCCCCTCCCTTTCCCACTAATGAATGAGTTGCAGAGCAGGCACTTCCGTGAGGCACTGGGGAATAATATGCATCCGATAATTGAAAGATTTCCCTTTTCGTAAGTGAGAAACTCTTCTTTTAGAGAGTCACTAGCAAATGCCCTAGTCAGGCTTAAGCAGCTATCACCATCAAAATTACTTACAAAATGCCACTTCACTAACTGCAGACAAGACTTAATTGTATAGAAACAAGCCTGGGAAGGTTTTATAGTCTAGTCCACAGCTGGAGTCCACTCAGTAGGAACTATCCATGACAAAAGTACTGCCAAATGAACAAACATTGCAGCTCAGCAGTGACGAGCCAAACAAAATCCAAATGCACACTATCAGAGGAAATAATCTCTGGGTTTCATTTTATCACAGAGGTTCAGAGTTGAGTTCAGACAACAAACCTTGCAGAGCAATCCTCTGCTTTGGGGAATCTGCCTGAGAGCAGCTCACACGCAAGAGCAGCCATACACGTGAGGCTGGCTCGCCTCCCTAGCATCTGCTCCCAGGTCAGGTCCAAACCTCCCAGAATTAATCTAAGAAATGCATGCACCTGGTGTAGGATTAGCCATGAAAGATTATCCAAAAGTAACTATGCTCTGACCCAGCAGACAACACACACGTGGTCACAGCCCAGAACAAAACAAACCACCTTTCGAGCCATACTCCTAAAGGAGGAGACCCCACACCTGATCACTGCTTTGTGTGGAGAGGTTGATCACCTAAATCGTGCTGATCCCACAGACTGCTTTGCAGAAGGATGCTATCAAAGCCAGGAAATGAAAACAGCTGGAAGCAAAACCAAGAGACTGACAAGATCCAAAAGAAAAATGGTTGGTTTCAGAAAATGGGAGCAGCCTGACAAAACTGAAAGCTGGTGAAGACTCAGAATTGAAGTTTAATACCCCACATTGCCAAGCCAGCTTTCCAGGCCACTGGCAGAACATTTGCCCTGAGGAGTTTGTTGGATCCCTTACCCAAACATATGACAGTATCTGCCACTAATCCACAGGCCCTTGAACACAAGGCAAGAGTGGCAGACCCCCTCTCACCTCTCAGCAACTGGCAGATTGTCTTTGTGGCCATACTCTTTGTCTTCCTCTGCCATCCAAGTAAAAGGCATCACAGAATTTGGGTGGCCTTCATTTCCTCAGCGCAGAACAAAGCCAAACAAAGAACACCCTCAGAGGTGTCTAAACAATCACTTTTTTTTGAGCAGAGAGAACTGCCCAAACGTGGAACTGCAGGAACTACTCACCTTGACCACAAGATCAAAGCAGGAATCAGAGACTTTGGTACACCTGGAAACAGCACAGCTTGCAAGCATATGAAGCATCCCAAACCAGCATGTTTCCAAGAGACAGCATCCATCCATACATAGTCATTCTGCACCCAAACTGACAGCAGAGCTGCACGGCCTCCTGCCAGAGGGTAACTAACTGCAGGATACAGCCTCATTGCAGTGCTGGGGCTGCCAGACCTCCCCCACAGATCCCACTATGAACACTCTTTATGAGCAGATTAAAGCCATGACTAGCCTGAGCAATATGGCAGATTTTATAATTTTAACACAAGCCTAAAACAATACTGCTAAGAGCAGCTTTCAAAACCAGCTACAATCTGAAGCTCATCAAGAACTAAGATACGCTTACCAAGCTTCCCAAAGAAGCACTGAAGCAAGGCAGAGGATTTCTGAAAACAATTAGAAAGCTTTCCAGGAAACCTTTATGTTCTCTCTCTGTAACTCTTAAGTCAGCAATTATCTTTACACAGCACAACTGAAACCCCAGGAGATGTTTGCCTAGTTCATGTTCACAAAATAACTTGCTAACACTCTGATGACAACTGCAGGCTGAAGGCCTGTGAACTCAAACTGACAAAAGTAGTATTAAAATAAGTTCAGCTCAAATTTTCTGCTAGTTTTTACTTTTCATATGGCCAAAACACTTAACTGTTCAGCTGTATATCCACTTCCAATGAAACACTGTAAAACGATTTAAATATGAAACTGTACAGCACAAACACACATCACTGCATCTTCCCTTTCAATGGCCATTTTGTGCAAGGCATCACTAGAACCTTTTGTGCAACTCAGCAGAATAAAAACATTTTTTGTCCTCAGGCTGGCGAGCAGCAGTTGCCATGGAGGCAGGTTAATAACAGCCCAATGATTTGCCCAGAGCTGCCTGTGATCTTGGCTACAGATTTAACACACTCTCAGAAGGAGGCCAGCTAAAACAAAGACTGAGATTATTCTCTAGGGAATGAATGCTATTAAACACACACACACACACGAATATTCTTGCTAAAGGACAAAAATAAAGAGAAGAGAAAGAAACAGGAACCAGCTATTCTTTTAATCTCCTGGAAGCTATCAGTCACAGGAAATTGGGAAAGGATGAACCTACATATGTACATAAATCGGCAATTGGTTGCTTAATGTATGATGAACAATTATACAATCTGCTCAGCAGTGTACAGCCTACTGCATATATGCAGGGGCTTAGCCATTCAATTTCCCATGCCAAATGGTGATTGTGTGGCTAAACCTCCTTTGGTACTTTAAGTACAGCTTTAAGATTTAAACTCAAAATGGCAAAGTAATAGGGAATTAATAGAAAATGGTCTTAAAATAAAAAAGAAAAGAAGCAGTTCTCACACACTACCTCATTCTGCTAAGGTCAAATCTGTTTTGAAAATGACAAAAGACAGTGCAATAGGATCAGGTAGCTTCCTTGAGTATTCCTAGGGCTTGCTCTAGGAAGATCATTCATCGGTTCTCAAAACCAAGAGTTGAAAAGCTGAGACAGGCTGATGTTCAAAAAGCCATCCCTCAAAGCAAAGCATGGAAAACATGATGCAAAGAAGGAATATCCACACCTCCTGGACAGAAAAGCAGCCTATTGTCTGATGTTCCAAACGCCTCCTATGTTGAACTAGTGCCTCAGTGCATCTCAGGTTCTAACTGCCAGCCCATAGTCAAGGTTACTATTGAATAAAAAACCAAGAAAACCTGAAAGGAGCTTTGAAAAGTTTTCCATTTCAGGGAGCTAAACCACCAGGATCCCGTGGCTGTCTTTGAGTTAGTTCCCACTTTCTTTTCCTTAGAAGTTTGGTTTCTTCCCCTTCCATGAAAGATAAAGAAATGGACATAATTTTCTCCTGGTCTCTTACTTCCTGTAATTGTGTAACACATTTTAAGAAATGCTGTCTTTGTTATGAAATTAACAGACACCAGACCAGTTAATACACGGCAGAAATTGCACATCATGTTCTACCACAGAACCACAAGCTCTGTTGGTTTCAGCACCACAGCTCAGGGAGCACGTGGGGAGGAACTGCTTTAAAAAAATGAAGGTTGCAAAAAATTCAAGAGGAAAAAAGCACTAAATAACACCTTAATTGAAAGCACTAGATAACATCTTAAATGCAGCCATCACATGTAAATCGGGCTCATTACTACACATCCACAGGAGACTGGTGTTGGTAGCATTACTCCCAATTCACACATAAATGTAAGAGGCCAACTCAATACTTTACATTCACCTCCTGCTTCCCCAGTGCAGAAGATTACCCAATACCAACCATGAATAATACCCTTAGAGGCCTCAACCACCATGGATTTTTGTCAGAAAATGAACTTTATATGTCAATGAAAGCAAAGGCCAATTTTACTGTCTGCCACCCACCGTATTTTTGAAAATTTCCATTCTGAATGGCTTATGCATGCTAGAATGTACATTTTCCTACCTGCTGCATGATTGGCAGCCACAGGAGAAGCAGTGAGAGATGTGGGAATGGGCTAATACCTCAGAAGCAAAATTGGAATTTACCTCTTCTCTGCATGAGACTAAGTCAGTACCTGGCAATAAGGAAACTCCTCACATCTGTCACCCGCACCTGCAGCCAAGGGTCAGTGGCAACAACACAACAAGATAAAATATTCAACCTTACGAATGTAAGTTTTAAGCCTGTGACAAATTTCTCTCCATGCTTTAGTAAGAGACTAAAAATAAAAAGGCTCTGCATTAATTCACATGGAAGTCTTTGTTCTTCCTGCTCATCTTAAATTTTGCTGATTTACAAAACCTGACACAAAGCTACAACTGCTGTTACTACATAGAATAAATGTTCACTTACCACACTTCTGGAATAACATTAAACAGACTAAATAAGTAATGAACTCAAATAGAGAAAATCCTTTCTTCTCCTCCCGCAGACCTCTTAGGCTCTTCCACAGAAAACTTCCTTTCAAGTTCAGTGTTTCCTAATTTTGCCTTTTTGTCCTACACAAATAAGAAGTTGTGGAATCAACTTATACTGAAAATTAACTAATGAGAGCCAGAAAACTTAATGCAAATGCTCTTTAGTCTAGCTAGATTGATAATTTCCTCACTGTATTTACATTCCCCTCTTCCAGGGTTGTTAACCAATAGCTCCTTCCTGGCCAGTGGAGTTCCTGTGATGGAGGCAACATCACGTTTGGAGAACAGCCATCAGGGCTGCCACAAAGGATCAGACCTGAAATGCAGCAAGACCACCTCTGTTATCCTTCCCAGTGGCAAGCATAAGATGCTTCTTTCAAGTAAAAACCTGTACGATCTGGGGAAGTCTGACCCATCCAGTAAACCTCACCCCAAACTCTATTTAAGAGCTACCTGAAGAAGTAGCTCATTTCTGAAGGTCATCAGCTTCAGAATTGTAAATTTTTTTAGTTATTCTTGGTACAGATACAAGATATTTGGTTTCAGCACTGTCATACAGCTAGTTCCCCTCTTCTGAGAAGGTATTCTCTGTTATCAGTTAGATGCTTCCATATTCTTGTATAGAAGAGAACTAGAAGTCCTTGCTCACACCACCTGTGCTGGAAACCAACACAGAGAAAGCAGAACAACTACTACACATTACAAACAAACATTTCACAGCCTGGAGGAACCATTAGCAGACAAATCCACAAAGCACCAAGTATCTCTGTGATACTGTATGAATAATGATAATTAGTGGCTCCTAAATTTGTCTGCAAAAAATACAGTCAGCACAGGTTTAAAATCAAGCACTTTTTTTTCTACGATGATTAACAAAAAACTCCACAAACAAATAAGCCCAAATAAACCAAATAGTCTTTCAGAGGTTATAAATGTTGATCCACAGCAAAAGAGATTCTTTTTCTCTCACTAAAGAAAAAATGATGTTCAAATTGGAGAAGAGGCTGTTTTACCAAGGCAAGATTTGTTTCTTCTGGATGGTGTTAAATGATGCAGAGAGGACTCTAAGAACAGACAGCAGTAATCATACCCTTTTTTATTTTTCCTCCAAATCTCTTCTTCCCAAATCAGCAGTTCTTATAGGAAAAAAAAAATTGCACTTACATTGCAGGAACCAAGCCTGTTTCATGAAAAGATAGATGATCTGAATGGGTTTTTTACATACCTTACCTAGTTTACCTTCTTCAAATTTAGTGAAATACACACACTCCCCATCTATATCATTCCAACCTCTGCAAGGCTCATTAAGCTCACAGGTGTTCTGAAGTCATCTTTTTCAGACAGTAAAATCTATGGAAGAGGAATCACTCCATCCATACTTATTGCAAGTGCCCATCCCAGGTGTTTGCTGTATGAGAGAAATGTATGCACTGGAAGAACACTGCTGCCCCATAAGATGGTAGGATGAGAGAATTGCTCTTGTCTCTTTATTGCCTTTGGACAAAAGTCAGGCAGAACTTCATTTTAATTCATGTTTTCTCTTTTACTTTTGGACTAGGAAACAGTGGAATCCATACCAGAAAAATATCTTATTTATACTTTGGAAAAGGCCTTACTTCAAACAGATTTCAATGGGAATTCTTGAGGAGGGATATTTCTTAGCTCTAAGCTACTTCTGCAGAAAAAAATTAAGCTGGCGATTTGAAAAAGAGACTTCTTACTTTGGGGAGAGATCAGGCATTATTGATATAAGCTTTGGCATTATTTCTCCTTGAGACTTGTTCTAGTATTGACTATCCAAGATAACCCTTGGGATTCAGCACAGTCTGAGCATGTGCTCATTGGCACGCAGAGCTCAAAGTTCAAACACACTGCATCAGCCAGGGCAGCTGCTGGTCCAAACTGGGCTGTAATTCTCAGCTGAAACATCAACTCACTGCTCAACAGGCCTGAAGACCTTCCTTCATTTCTGCCCTTGCCCTGGCCTCCTTCCCCTTGCTTCCCTTATGTTTTCCTTCTTGAGAAAATGCTCAAGCAGGGTCAACATGCAGGAACTGCTGCTTCAATAGGTGCCAGCCCAGGCGACAATTTTGGACAAACTTCCAGAAGAAAGGTAAAAGAGATGAAGCAATGGTCAGACTGCCAAAGATATCCAAATGCCTGAAGGTCTATACAAGCTCAGTGTGGAAATACAAAGGCACCTAAGCATTTCAGTTCCATGGGTGACTTCCATAGCTCTGTGAAAATCTGTAAGGACATTTTAGTTTCCTTGATCCAGCCATCCTCCAGACTCACCTGTACCTTGGCTGACATGGTTTTGAAAGCTTTTACTTTAATCAAAGGTGAATATCTTACCTGGAGGACTGGAGTTGAAACTCTTAGCTCCACCTTTCTGCCAGGTGTAACTCACCTCACCCTCCACCAGCCTTCAGCACTCAGCAGGAGAGCAAGACTTTTGCCACACTGGATTTCAGCCACCGCTATCGACCGCTTGACTCCTCCCTAAGCTATAAAGAAGCAAACAAGAAACACAACCTCTCTCTCCCTAGAGCTGACAACTGGGCCAAAACCTGTGTGTTTGTGCATGTGTGTGTTTATGTATTCCAGCCTGGTAAATCTCATATCCAGAAGGTAAATTCTCAATTTAAGAGATAACTGAAGATGTGAAGATCTTCCCAAACCTTTACCCAACTATGGAACAAGAGGAGTAATAAGAAAACTGAACTGTAACTCCTTTGTCCTGCAATAGCTTTCATGCAATTATTTCCTCACCAAATCACTTCCAAAACTTGAGCTTGTTTCAGCAAAGGAGCAGTAAGGTTGTTTTAGTGAGATACTCCACATTCACATGCCCTTATGTGCTCAAAGAGCAGCTTAAACACCTGCCAGCATCTGGGGGAAGCAAGTTTAAAAAAAAAAAAAAGGATTCCCATAAAGCAAACAACACCCCCCAAACCTGGAATCATGCCTACAGCTAAGCTCATGTTAAACAACTACTGCAAAGTTTCTCTTTCTAGAGAAAAAGATGGTACTTTGCTTTCTGGGAAAAAAATTGTTTTAGCATTTTGAAAGGCTCATTAAGCTTGCAGGTGTTCTGGGGATGTCTTGGCTCCAGCACTGCAGTGAATCTCCCACACTGATTCTTCCTTTGTTGCTCAAGAGCTGGATTCAAGCTTAAATTAGGGAAGTGAGATCATGTTGTTCGTGGAGACCCTGGGAGAAGAGCTGGGTGCTGTGAGGACTGCCACAGAGGTGCCCTCATAGTGATGTCATTTGGACACTGACAGAGGAGACAAAGGCACCTAAGAAAGGCTGTGGTTTGTCAAAGGAGCAGAGGTTATCTCAGCCCAGCAGCCAATGCCACACAGCAGTGGGGAGCTGTAGGCCAGTGCTAAAGGCAGGCATCTTACAGCAGGGATTTGTGTTTGGAGTGAAGTGACATCTTCCCTCCAAGCTAGGGGACATGAGCAACGACCAGCATTTTCATAGTGGCTAATCCATCACTGGCAGGTTGATTTTACTCAAGACCTGCTCAGAGAGGCTTCATTGTTGCCTAAAAGACTTACAATTTCTTTACAAGTACCCTTTCATCCTCAACTCCTTCATGACAGGCGTATATACCTACATGTTAGTTCAGAACGATTCCCAAGGCAGACTGAAAAGGGTTCAGTTGCCTAAACAAGGGTTTCTAGCACCATTTTAGGTGCCAGACTCCCAGCTGCTGTAACAGAAGGCTGTGCATCTCCATGTCCTGGCTCATCTGTGCCAGCACATATGGACATGTCTCATCACTGGGGACAGCTGAAGGGGCCCAAGACCCTGATAACCACAGTCTAGCCTGCTCCTTCCATGTCCATCACAGCCCAGGGAGGCAGAATTCATAACCTACCACTACTTCTTGAAGCATTTCATTTGCATGTAAAATACCTCATGTGCACTAAATGTGAAGTTTGAAAATGTCCTCTGGCAGCCCCAAACCTATCACACAGGTAACTTGTCCTAAAATATGGTCAAAATGAATACTGATACTGAAGACAGAGATCATAATTTGTGAGCTAAGTATTTTTTGGGGAAAAAGCCAGTTGTAATACCTAAGCATTTGAATCCTAAAGCACAAGAGTAGGAAAATAAAATGGAAAGGGGAAGGATGAGGCAGCAAGCTTTGGTGAATATTTCCCTGCATTGCTATTAAAGGCACTGATGCGGAGGCAGGCATCTCCAGCAAACAAGCTGTCAAGCTTCAGTCACTCAGCTCCATAAAGAGAAGAGGATTTTGGATGGAGCTAGCTGCAAAGGCTGCCTCTGAGCATATACTTGCTGTAATATCCATCAGTCATACTGGAATTTTCTAATGTGATCAATCATAGACTTGATTTCAGGTGCTTTTCTGAGATGCTTCAAAACTCATTTCCCCCACAGACCCTTAAAATAAAGCTTTGTGAAAATGAAATAGGATCTTCTTGAGGTCTCAAGCCAGACATCGAAAGGACAGGCATGTAGAATCATCAAACCATTTTACAGCCTCACCTGAAATCCTCCTCTAGACTCTCACATATGCACTTAGTGCTTCTAGGAAGGGAAAAATGCAAACCAAACCACAGAATATTGTCTAGGAAGCATATGGTAGGATACCAGTGAGTCAGATGTGCTGCCACTGCTTTAGTGTCATTTCTGAATTTGTGGCTGATGAGTCTCGTAGATTCATCTGCATAAACCCCCATACTATTTCATCTCATCTGTAAACAGTTTTGAAGCAATTTGGAACACAGTTAAAAGGAAGCTGTCCCTCACACCACCATTATTGTCTTTCAAGCATTAACAAGGAAATTCAAATTTATGTCAAGTGTTCATACAGAAGAAGTAGACTCCTTACAGCCTTAACAAACAAAACAAGAAAAACAGGAATGTTTATCTTAAATTGTTAGGACTACTGCAAAGCATTAAGTTTATGCTACTATCATTTCTGGACTCTTCATTTCCCTTTCACCCAGCCCCTTATTTACCTTGAATCCCCAAAGGACTAATATTGCCTCTCAATGCTGGCACATGATGGTACCGGTGTGGCCTTGAACTCCTGTACATCCAGTGGTACCTGCCAATTTCCATTTCTGGTCTGGTGATCACTGCCAATTTTAGGTGGTAAAAAGTCAGTGTCACCAGCAAGTTTTAGTTCAGTACTTTCAGTCATTTAACTTAAAAAACAAGAGCCCAAAAAAACACACTGTAGGTTCAGAACTGAAACAACATAACCTTATAGACTAAGGGAAGAGATTAGGAGGGATGATCAACAGGGAAATGCTCACACAGGTGTTAAGAAAGGTTGAATAGCCAAAACTCCACCTAGGATTTGAGTTAAAACACATAAGGAAAGGCTCTATTCCTTATCCCCACCCACTCACATCTCCCTCTCTTTGTCCATGACAAAAAGCTCTGCTCCAGAAATAAAGGAAGGTAAAATCATGGAAAATCACATTACCTGTTTTTTAAAAATACTCTAATGCTGTAAGAAAAAAAAGGTTATTGCTTTATGTCAAGGCAGGGCAAACACAAAGGTTTGCTCTGATACTTCCTTATATTAAAAAAATAAAAGTTTATGGGCTTTAATTCACCTAGGCTCTGCTCACATCCAAAATCTAGACCAAGGGTATTAAAAACTGTTTGTTCCAGATTCATGGCAAGAAGAGCAGTCCTGCTTCTCCTTGTCATATAGAGGAAGCCCAGCAACAAGACCCACATGCACACACTCATTGCCACAGGGTTTCCATGCCCCTGGAAGAGGTGGGAAACAGCATCAAACCACTTTTGAGCCTCTATGTCCCCCATTGGTACCAACCACCATGGCCTTGTCAAAGCTGTCAGGGTGAGACTGACAGACCTTTATTCAAAATGCACCACAGTCCCTCTCTGCAGTGGCTAAATGAGAAAACAACCATCATTGCTGGCTGAAGTAAATCCAATTTGGCAGCATTTGGGCACATGGAGAAAGTGAAGGTTATAAGGATGAAAATGCCATCTACTGTAGACTAGATTAGACACAAATTTCAGGGGGTAGGAGAAGTAGAAATGCCATAAATCTCTAGCCTATGAGGGTCTCAGAAGATCCTGGACCTAGTTCTCCTTGTGGTTTTGCTGCTTGTGCAATGACAAGTTTGGCACAGTCACATTTGCATACGTCAAGAAGAGAAAAAAATATTAGCCGTGAATCCAAATGCTGGATCTAGAGATTTAAACCAAGAATTTGTTTGTCTTCTTTATCAGCAAACAAACTCCAGTACTAAGAGCCTTTTGGGGTTTCTACATAAATTTAGCATCAATGGCTCTCTAAAGGATACTTTGTGGCTTGGTAATTTTCCCCTCTCTGTATCTCACACACAAACCAGAAAGCAGGTATCAGTAAATCCTCCAGAGAAGACATTATTCTGTATTGTATGGCTCACTCTTCCTCTTAGGAAAGACAAGTTCCACATCTTATGAGCATAAAAAAATTCAAAATGTGTTGAAAGTACTGTTCCAAAATGACTGCACATTCTCAGGATGATATCATCTCCTTCTGCTCAGAGAGGAAGATCACAAGGAATGCCATAACAACTGAATTGGATACAAAATGGAAAACAAAATTCTTCGCTAGTACTGTATACCTCTTCTACTCTGCCTCCCCAATGTCTGCTCCCTGCCTTTTTGAGGCTACTTACTGGACACTTGTAATAGATTCAGATTTTTGAAAAAATAAAATTAAAAATAACCAGCTGAAAAGATTTCCAAAATGAAAAGAATTATTCATTTGCACTGCAGCAGCATCTAAACCAAATTTTCAACATTAAGATTTTATCCTTCTAGCTTGAACCCACAGTTTGGGATTTCTTCAGCAGTGGCCACAA
Organism: Erithacus rubecula; assembly: GCF_903797595.1. Taxonomy (NCBI): domain Eukaryota; kingdom Metazoa; phylum Chordata; class Aves; order Passeriformes; family Muscicapidae; genus Erithacus; species Erithacus rubecula. The sequence continues at coordinate 94,894,052 of NC_136658.1, forward strand.
ATCCACTTGTTCAGAGCAGCAGAGCAGCTGCTCCTTTTCTCCCTTAGCCTGGGGGAATGCCAGTGAAGTCACCTGTCTGCTGTGGTACAACCATCAAACCTTGAAACACACAGACATCATGTAAACTTTGTAGCATCATTTCTGTAAATGAAAATATTCTATGGAGTTGGTTTCTTTAATTAGCAATTTCTGGTTTTGCAGTAACAGTGCTCCTTTCATTAGGAGGCAGTTCAAACTCCATAAGAAATCTCAGTTTTTCCACTGCTCTGCAAAGAGGCACTTAGCAATGGATGTTTGGTAGCCCTTAGTGCGTGCCTGGCACGACCTTTGAAGCTGAAGAGTATCACTGGGTGACTTTGCTGGGACCCACCCAGGCCCACTCATGTAAAATCAACACCAGGTAAAAGCTCCCCAGCCTCCAGTGGTATAACAAGCACATAGTCCATATCCACTGGAATTTAACTCTGTCCCCTCAATAGTTGGGAAAGGAAACAGGCTTAAGGGCTTCTTTACCTTTTGCTATTTGAGTAACTAACGGCACTAATTGCATTCCCTGGTCTAGGTTACAATACCCTCCACCCACAGCCAAGCTCCCACGGCTCCCCTGTCAGAACCAGGTTATCCTCAATCCTGCACAGACACAGCAGCTACAGAACTGACAATGTTTTCATGTCACACGGGTGGCAGCTGTGGTGTTCAATATTCATTGGGATGAATCATCTTGCATGCCTGTAATCAAATTCACAGTGCTCAACATCCTCATGCTTGCTGCTTTTATCCTATGGTTTTAGAGGAAACACAGTTTTGATATTAATCTTTCTCAGCTGATGAAGCAGTCCATAGGAGCAAAGAAAGGGTGATGTTTGGTCATTGATGGTCTGGTGATGAATACTGGACAAGGAGCAAGGCTGGGCAGAAAATGTGGGAAGGGTCAGAGAAACTGAAGGAGACTTCAACCCCCCCCTTTGCCCCCTTTGCTCCTGCTGCAAAATCCATTGTGTGCGTACAGTGCCATCTGGGTTCCCCCACCCCCCGTCACCATATCCCCTGGCACATATGTCTAGGTTTTCTGCTTTCACGAGGTTGTTCAGACCAGCATGAGTACATTCTCTGAGTATTTTTCAACCCCCTCCTATTTAGAAACCAAATCCTATTCATTAAAGCCTAAATCACTAAGCCTGCCAAATTATTATCCCCAGAATATCGCGTGTCCCAGATTCTCCCAGGGCTGGACCTCTCTTCCTACAGTCGTATTCTTCAGGGACTTAGAGCAGTTACTGTTTTCAGTGGATCTGAAACAGATCAATCAGCTGCTTTAAATGGGGAAAAACATGCAGTGTACTAAAAATCTTTGAGTGGCTTGACAGCTCTGATACCATTCTCTGAGCCTTACAATAGGTGGGTACCTTTAAAATTTTAGTTGATGGTCATAACACATATTTTTAAAAACACTTCTTTCAATTTGTTATTATGAAAAATACATCTGTGATGCATCAAAATGTCATAAGCTCACTGTGTAAAAATAACTTCGCTAAAAGTGAAATAAACTGCACGACAATCCATTCCTTTCTCACATCACGCTTTACAGCTTCATTTAAACACAACTGTACAACTGTGTGCAATAGTGTAAGAGAAGCAAAGTATTTTCTTTCTATTTTTGACTAGTATATAGTTGTCTATTTAGAGCTTAAAAGCTGAAACATGGCTTCATATACCATAAAAATAATAAAGCTTGCAGCTATTACTGAGCACAAGGTCTTCTTTTATCAAGAGAACATAAGCAGGGAAGAGCCAATTAAAAGGGACCTTTGGTACAGCTGCTCAAACTGGTCTTCATTATTCTTCAGCACAGCATAGGCAATTTAAACATCACATGTATTCATATAAGGAACCTAAACCCTAGTATCATGCCTTTCTTCCATCCTGTGTGTAATTGCTGAATCCACCATGGTCATTCACAGTTGGGGTTTATTTTCTTTTTTTCTTCTTTTCCTTTTTTCTGAAATTTTGCAACTTGGTAGTATTTCTCACCATTAAATGAAAAGGGAAACTTCTTGTCTCTGTTAATGTGTATCAGGATCTATATCCTTCACTGCTGATGCAAAACGGCATTTCGTTTTTCTTATTTATTCCACCTCAGTAAATCTGCCTGCCCAGTCCTCACGTTTTGATTTAATTTAATGCCTGCAAGATAAACCCTGTCATTTGTAATAATTTGTAAACCTTCATCCTTAAAATGCATCCAATCTGTCCTGCAGCCCTGCAAAGTATCTGTTAAACATTTTGCTTCAGCTTCCATGGTGTTCTCCTCTGATAAGGGCTGCTGATACACAGCATAAAGCTGACTTACTTCTTATCTCCATCAACATGAGGGTTGTTCCAATTCCAATTAAAAAAACTGGGGCAGCAGCCACTCATCTGGGTGCAGAGAAGCAAATGTCAGATAAACACTGAATCCATCAGCTGGGTAGAATCACTGCTTGAATCAGTCAGGGGATTCATGAAAATTATTACAAGATTGAATGGGAATTTCATGAAGTTTAGAAAACTTAAAAAATCTAAATAATTTTCAATCATTTTCATTTATCAATCTGTAATTATTCATAAAGCACATTAGCTTGTGGAAATTGTCTCAGCTACACTGCAGTTCAAAATAGCTGGCTGTCCACACAGGATACACAAACCAACACCTGTGTGGCAGCACAGGTCACATACGACTGCTTTAGGTGCTCAAACTGAAAACAGACCTGGCTGTTCATTCCAAGTGCTCTGGCAGCATTGCTCTCCAGGGTTCTCCCAAGTACTGGGAGCCCTGTACACAGACAGCATGTAATCCTAGCCAACCTCCTCCAAGTATCTATTCCATAAAACTGCAGTACATCATCAAGAAGCACTTGCATTGAAAACACACCCCAGAAACATGCAGTTTGAAATTTTGGTAAAGGGAAAATACCTCTTAGCTTAAAAGCACAATTTGCTATTAGTTAAATACAGATAATTTCCCTAAAACCTGGGAGTGAAAAGCATATGGAGTGTGAACTTGAATATCCAAAGCAGAATGCTCATGATCTTCCCTTGCTCAGCCTTAGCAAGAGCAGCATCTCCCAAACCCCTTCATATGATGGTTTATCTCCTTAGGTTTTGCAGTTAAATTTCTAGAAGGAAGAGTTAAAAGACCCTGTGACAGGACTTTAACTGCTTCAAGCTGTGACAGCTGCCTTGAAATCACTGGATCTAGGGCATCTCATAAAGGATGGCCATTACCAAGTCCAGGTGGGATCATAGAGGAGAAGAGAATGTTGCAAGACTGGCAAGCATGTGAGGCATAATAAGTAAGAGATGTGGTCCAGAGAGTAAATGAAGGAGTCCTCTTCTGTTCTATACCCAAAAATAAAGCAGCAGCATTTTCCTGTGAGTTTCCTTACACCGAGAAAAAGCCCATTTTCACCAGGAGCTGCTGGTGAAAGAGCCCTATTGAAAAATTCTGACATTTGAGAGGCACCTGATGCCTGCTGAGCCCATCTGAAAACCCAACTGGACTTGACAGATTTAGCAGTTTGGAAAATCTGCCCCTCAAAACCAAATATGTCTCCTCCATGATCACCTCACAGCAGTAACTTTGCAGGGGGATCTGGTCTATTTGTTTTGCTGTAGAAATTAGGAGTGGGACTGTTTCAGCTTTCAGCATTTTAATTTGCTGTGAAGCATATTGAGAATTTAAGTGAAGAGAAATACAGAGCATAATGTGGGACACCACATTTCAGGAACTGGAGAACCGGCAAGAACAAAGCCTACAAGTGTTACATACGTATACTTATGTAACAGATCCAAAGTACAAAATTATCATAGAAAAGCTAAGAAATTGTGATAACATTGGGATAGGAGGCTCCCTGCTTGCATTTGATGAAAGCAACAATCAACCACCTTGCCTTGGAAGCAGATTTACTGTTCTACATATTGTGCTTTCATCCTTGCCAAAACAAAAGGGAAGCCATAAACTCATCATAAACACACTCAGCAACACATTTTGTTTTGCGCAGCTGCTAATGCATACGGATAACTTTCTTTAGTGTTCATTGCAACATGAATTCCATTGGTTTAAAAGAAGCTCACCAATCAGAAGAAAGAATTGCTGTAATTTTTGAAGAATGATCTATCAATTCAAGGTGTTCTTATAGTCAATCCATCCAGAACATTTTGTACTTTAATTATTCAAAATCTGTGGTGAGGTGGGTTATTGTCCCCACACACTAATGGCTTTCAGAGTTTAATCTCTCATCAGTGGACCTCCTTTTGTGAAATCCCTAAGGGATTATGTAGTACTATGTCTAATCACTTGACAAATTTCATTTACTTGAAACTGAAGCTCGTTTTATATGAAGTGTGTAGCAAGAGTCAGATTCAAAGTAAGAAAACAAAATCTGTTACTGGAATTTATTATGTTTATATCTGAACTGCTTAACAATCAATGAAAGACTTCTGCTTGGGAAAATGCATTACTTGTTTATCAGCTGCTTAAGCCTATGAGATACTCAGATGAGATATTCAGATTGCTTATAAACAATACGTAACAGGTTAAAAAATGTACTACGACTCAAATAAAAAGTGGAAATTTAAATAATTTTTTTGCTGCTGCATCATTCAGGGGGAAAAAAGTCAACAAACTGCTATCTGTAGTGTAGTCTGCGACACTGAAGAGGAATGGTTATTTGACACAAATTACACGACACGGAAAGAAAATATCCCTTGCGAGTTGAATTTACGCTCTGAAGTTCAGCACTCCAGACCAGAGTCAACCTGTAAAGCTGGGATGGATGAAGCACCTCTCTTTCTCTGCCATCACCTACCACAGCACCATTACCATGGATTTGTTCTTTCCATTGAGCAGAAATTCTCTGTGATTAACACATCCTGAAATCTAACGTTGCAAAACTCACTGCATTGTTCCCCCTTATCACAGTGCAGGCAGATAGCTACAAAGTAACATTTGCCAGATGACACCATAGAAAAGCAATTTTTAAAATCAGAGTAGCATTTGGCACCGAGCTCACTACACGAAGGTTGTGTGACATTATAATCTATTATATGTTGTTATAACCTAGGTCTCCCACACTGCATTGCAAAGCCTTTTTACACGGCTAGTCTCGATGAAAACACCAGATTACGGCTCCGAAAACAACATGCAAACACACAGGCATACGCTACCTCTAAACCAAATTAACCAAAATCTGTCAAAGACGCAGCAATAACAAGACTTCTTTTGCAAGCATCATTTCAGGTGGGGTTAGGACAGATTCAGAGCAAATACAGACGAAGACAGAAAGGTTGATGCTCTATTAATTTGTTGTCAAGCCATGCAGGAAAGGACGGCTGAAAGCCCGAAGATGCAGTAATGATTGTTTAAGAGCTATTTGAAAAAGTGACAAAACTGGCCTAAACCTCTTTAAGCCCCCGAATGAAAAGATTTAAACAGGCTATTGTCAGACCCCTGGGTACCTTTTTTCTCTTGGCTTTGTTCTGCATTTTCCTCCGCTGCAGTTTCCATGGCTGGCTTCATACCATCCACCAAAAATGCCGCCCCCCCTCCCCCCCCAGCAAGCACTTTTTCTCTTCGCCTCCTTTCTCACTCCCTTCCGTCTCCTATTTACAGCGGCGGTGATTGAGCGGCTCTGTTCTCCCCTACAGTAGATTACAGTCCTTTCCAAAATGCCAGAAAAGTCTTGTCAGCTTCAATTTCGCTCCGCTGACTGGTCCACGAGGAGCTGTGCCAGCTCGCTCAGCTATACGTCACCACGGTCCCCAGCTATAAAATAGCCATCCTGTGCCTCGGCTTGCCACACCGTGGGGACCAGCATCACCCGCTCGCGCCCCCTTCCTTCTGCCCTCCGCGCTTCTCTTCCCCCGTCTCCCGACAAATGTTAATCAATTCTCCGGGTAGTGAATGGATTGGTGACATCGGGAGGGGAGATGCAAGTGAGAAAGAAAGGAGCCCCCGGCCGCTGCGAGGTGAGCCCCCCGGCCGCCGTCTCCAAGGGGAGTGCACGCCGGCACACAATCACACGGCTCCCTTTCCCATGGGACCTCGTTATTATGCTTTGCATTTTGATTTATTCCACATGCCCTCTGCTCTTTCGGGGGGTGAGGGGTGATGGGTCTGTTCTCTCTGTTTGCTTTCTTTGCTGAGAGTTCCGCTCACCCACGGTAAAAGACTGTGAGAGAAGCATAAAAGCCAAAGTGGGCATGTATGTATGTACATGGAAAATTTGAATTCTTTCTTTGACTCACAAACACCATGGAAAAAAAAAAAAAAAATCCAAGCAAGGAGACAGGAAGCCAGTTCAAGCGACCTAAATTGCACGTGCAACACTCTAAAAGATAAAATGTTTAAGAAAACACAACTCGGGCTTTAAAAAGAGGACTGCCACTAGAGACATAGAGCCATGCTTGGGAGTGAGGACAGAGTTGCTGTTCAGCACGTTTGATCACACTCCTAAATCCAGACTGACTGCAACATGATCAAATAAGCTGCACTTGGGAGCAACAAACTCAAGACATGCCAGCATCCATTGCATCAGGTGGCTTTAGGTGTCCCCAGCCCAAAAGTCACAGAGCAGGGCAACACCACATAGGGGTATTGTTCCCCTTCCAAAAACCCAGGACAACTGACACATTTAAGGCTGTTCTGAGACTAACCTTGCCTGTCAAATTCCTTGTGTCAATCCCTTACCGTGCAATACACTGCACAGGGCACAAGTGCCCAAAGGCACCCATCCCTTTGTGTGTGTAGGATGGTGGAGCAAGCATGGAGCAATGGCCTTTGTGGTCCAGCCACAGCAGGCAGTTCTGCAGCCTGCAAAGATGCCCAGCAGATTCAGCAAATGCTGGGGATGTTAAAACCTACTCCCTACATGTTCCCTACAACAGATTTAAACAGGAGAGTGGGAAGGGGGAAACAGTCCAAAGATTTGTTTGCAAAGATACAATTTAGTCTCTTTTGGTTAAAGTTACTACATCCACAATTTTGCTGTGCATTTTTATTTTTATATGCCTAGTGAAAAGCACAAAAGCCCTCAGACCCAATCATTAGAGAAAGTTCCTGTCTCTTTCAAGAAATTAGTGCACGAACCCTCCTCTCTCACCACAGCCAATACAGCTGTTACTTTGCTTTGGGCATTACTGCTCAGACTTCAGGCTTCAGCACAGCTGCCAGGATGTCTTGGTCATATCCTAAGGTTTCACATCACAGCATGCATTTGCCTAAAATGCTTCCTTGGAGTCCAGGAAAAGTCTGCAGTTGAAGCTCCCACTTCAGCAAACCTCTGTGTAAGCAGGATGATGCTAATTTTTAGATGGCATGAAGTATCCTCAGGAGGCAAGGGGTTGGGTACTTGAAGGTAATCAAATCAGTAGCCAGAGCAGAAACCTCAACCCAGGTGGCAAGGCATATTTCCCAAATCTTCCTCTCCAGTGCTCAAACAATCCACACACAGATTGAAATCCCTCCCCAGCAACACCATGCACTGCAAACACACTCCCTGAAACAATCACAAAAGGTGAAAGCATGGGTGATATCTTTGCTATGTTCTTTTAACTATTACTAAAAGTTGTTGGTATGATGATTATACAAAGAAAAGGTTCTGCAAAGAGTGGGGTTTTTTTTTCCCCATGTAGCATGAGTAAGACTGAAAATCCATGTAAGTACACCGTCCTTGCTGAAAGTCACGCACATTTTAGTCATTGGTCAAAGCAGTTGATTGCTTCTGACATCAAATTCTCTTATTAGAACGCCTCATTGTGCAGTTGGTACTTCTGTCACAGTCTAGATCTCTCTTTCTTAATGATCCTTGCTTTTAGACTGGAAGGTCTAAAACTTTAAAAGGCTGAAACCTCCATTCAGAATATCATAAGTTACAAAAGGTCTGTTCATAGCTTAATTCAAGTGGTGAAATATCAATGTACTTATCAGTAAAAATACACAGAAAATATGAACATAATCTGGAATTTCCTTTATTTAAACAGAAAATACAGAAAATACAGCTGGGAGACTATTTCCTTGACTGTTTCCTCAGAATCACCCCTTCCCCAAACAGGCAATGAAAAATCACAATACTAGAATCAACTTCACAAGAACTTGAATTGAACACTTCAAAAACCACCAAGTCCAACTATTCAAAAGCATTAATCTTACCTACTAAATCATCCTCTAAAAGTTTCAAGTGATACATGAGTGTAAAATTCTCTCCCCTCCCTTCTTACTATTTTCTGGATTGTTGCAGTGTATTATAGGTTTTAAGCACTTATAATCCTAAGTAATTTCTCAATTTTCAAACTTCTGCACCATTATTGGTAAATATAGCAAATAAACGACATGATTTCCTCTGATACTAACATGGGTGCTGATCTTGTGCTTCAGGCATTAATATCAGCCAGCAAGTTGTCTCATTCAATGTTACCTCCTTTAAACAGATACATCCTTGTCATAATATGTGATGAGACTTGGAAACATCAACTTTATGCCTACAACAGCACAGCAAAAGTTTAAGCCACAAAGGCAAAAATTATAAAAAAAAAATAAGACTTATATTCAGCAAAAGCCTGCCTGTACAGACCAAGATGATTTAGATAACCAGCAACCAGGGCAGAAGCTAGTTACATTTGAGAAGTTCAGCCCAGCATGGTTTGCAGAACAAGATAAAAGTGAAAATGAGGAGAGATGCTGAGCAGCAAAGGTTTCTGTTTCTAAAGCACAGCTCTCAGCCTACTGCCAAACCTCAGGATGAATAGCAGTGGAGGAAAGTATGTGAAGGCACTGCAGACCAAGTCACATTTACTGCAAAATAGTTTAAAAAAAAAAAAAAGGCTTAAATCTGTTTTATCTAGGCATTAAAAACAACCCCAAACCACACATTTAATTATTTTTCTCAGTCAATTAAAATAGCACATTTGCAGAAGTTAAAAAATATATTAGAATCCCTATTCAGTTCATGTGCCAGTTCCTTTTGAACATCTATCTTTAATGTCACTGAATCTAGTTTACATTCCTGAAGGCTGAGAAGATCTACCATAAGCTGCAGCAAATTCTTCACAAGCTTTCAGGAGTTGAATATACACTTGCCATTTCTACAAAGGCTTCACAGAGCTGTAATACAGAGCATTCTCACACAGCTGAAGAGCAATTTGAGATTATCTATGAGATACAAGACTCAGAAGTTAAAATACAGAGACTGTCCCTCAAACAAGACTGACACGTAGTCCAAATAACTAATTTTAAAGACAACTTGTAGAATACTTTTTTTAATATTTAAGAGAAAGAAGAAATAGATGTGAAGCCACTTGGTACAATGTAATTGCCTGTGTTCAGCTTTAAACCAGTGACTGAAGATTTGCTTATAAAACCCAATCCAAATACTTATGCAAAAGTAGGCAAACTTTCCATGTGGATAAAATCAAAGCATGACAAGTTTTCAGTTGTGCAGCAGTCATATATCTTGCAAGCACTTTATAAAAAATTGATAATTGGGGTTCATTCTTTCAGCTATACTAGGTTACTAGGAAAATGGAAACGAAATTAACAAATAACAGTGGAAAATCCCTGCAATTATACCACAGTATAAAACACAGACTTGAGTCTGCACTGCACTTAGGGTCTCAGTCTCAAATTTCTGTAAGAAAGAGCAAAAATAAAGGCTTAAGCATGGACAGTGGTTATCTCTGCAGCCAAACAAAATCACCAAGTTAACCAAGGGAGCTAAGTCCAGGAAGGTAAGCAACCTTAACAGTGTGAAGATGCCAGTGCTGTGACTCCCTTAGCAAAGCCTCGTGAAGATGTCAATGACTGCTGCCAAGCTAAATGCCTGGTGGCCAGCAGCAGGCCAAGGAGATGTCACTCACTTGTTGGGGTACATACAGTTCTCTGTCCAGCCTGCCTGTTTCCAGCTGGACCACTGCAGTTACACCACTTTGATTACCTTACAGAATCAAAGGTAACAAACAGCCCAGATCCAGAACATACACCAATGGCTAACATTTAGTTGGAACACAAAAGGAAAGAAAAATCCCTTAGAAAGTGAACAGATGGCTCTGTACGGCTTTTCCAGTAGCTAGGTCTCATCAAGTTCTAGTCTCAAAGATGGCTCAGATTGCAGAGATGTGAAGTCTACCAAAGAAAAAAAGCCTGAAGAATTATAATGAAAGTCAAAATGAAAGAAGTTGATGTGTTCTTAAACAGGTGGGAGTTCTATTTCTGCTTATGAAAGGCAGTCAACAGCACAGAGAGAAAGAAATAATTTTAAAAAGCAATGGATTTTATTTATCTAATCACCTTAGAAACATTTTGGAGAAAATAATTCAAAACTCTTGACAGACAAAATACAGGAATCTCAACCATTCCAAAGACTTCTGAGAAAAGATAATAAAACTTAAAACAGGATACATTTCAAACTATGCTGGTAGCAACATCACCTCTTGCATCCTTCTCCTGTGAGGCTGCCTGTAGTAGCACCATGCTTTTGGCAAGCAAGAAATATGGTGACAAACAAGAGCCCATTTAGACTGCAGTAGAAAGAGCGTGGAAATACAGAAAATTAAAGCAAAGACTTCCTAGCATCTCCCCCAGAAGGAGCTTTCACTAAATAAGTATTCAGAGCTCCAGTTCCAGTGGCTGTCCTCAGCCTCTACTCCAGCTCCACAATTTTAGGGCACAGTTTTTTACAAGTGTACTGCATAACAGGTTTCAAATGCTTTAACTTTACAATGAAGCAGCAAAACAAGGCCTAGAGTTACCCAATGTCCATAAATTTTTCTCTTCATCAGTGGCAAGATCCCCACATACATCACTAATACATGAAGCCTTCAAAAGTACTTCGAATACTCCTCCAGAATTTTAAGGGCTAAATTTTTGACTTTGGCATACATAACCACCTTTTTTTGCTCCCTCTGTCCATCACAACTGAGGGGAGATTCTCAGCTATCATGCCTCTGCCTGGTAGAGCAGCAAGAAAATAATATGCTCAAGTGTTTAGTCTTTGCTGCCTTAATTCTGCACTTTGAAGACAATCCAACATAGTTAGCTTTGCTGTGAACCATGCAATACTGTTGTCAAAACTTACTGCCATCTCAGAAAACTAACTGGAGCTTCTGAATACTTGGACATACTGAAATAGCATCCTAGATATTTATGTCGCACTTGCCAGCACTCAAGTAGAAGTGCCTCTTGTACTTGTAGAAGAGCTATTTCTGACAGCAATTTAGAAGGCAGCAAAGGTATCATTATGATATACTCCTGTTAATACTGCTGCTCCATCTCAAAACACAAGAGTTTGATATAGAACTGGTATTGGGAGGCTACCTGTTGATTTTTTTTTCTGTCTATAAACAAATGTCACTGAGTTTAGCCTTTTGCTCCACAAAGTCAGATTTAATAAGACAATCCTTTGTTAATTTACATCCAGTTCTGATTTTCAAAATTGCCCTCCCACTCTTCACATAGACTTCAGCAACCCACCTACAATCTCTCATCTATTCAGTGCTCGTTTTGTTCTTCAGTCTTGGCTTCAGTCCAGTCTTTTCACAAAGCGTGGAAAAAAGCAGGAAAATAAAAAGAAGTGCAAAAGCTTACAGCTCCCCAAAAAGAAAGCAGGGACACTCATTATAGAAGGGTACCTCACATTCGTACTGGGGGCACATGGGGAGGGACAAGGATGAAGAATCCTCCTAGAATGTCACAAAGAATTCCATGCATAAACCACACGTGTGTATGTACACATGCAGAAAACATGTATATGTGCATATTCATATGCATATGAAGAAAATGCATACAATTATATACGTATTTTTATTGAACAGTAAACCATACAAGCATCATTGGAAGCACTATGAGGAATGCATACTAATTTACAGAGCCAGGCAAGAGGTTTTCAGTTTGATAGTGAATGCACAGCCATCCCAGTGTACAGACTGCTGCAGACTCCTCCAGGTCAAGGTTTCAGGGCCAGGAACCAAGTTACCCAAGATCAGACTGGAGTTTGCAGCACAGCTAAACCACACCTTGGGAGCATCATTACCTGCTCATCTCAGTATCCTAGGCTGGAAAAACAGCACCACCAGCCCCAGGCTCCACCATACATTGCTCCTAGACCCACCCACAGATTGTTGGGCAGTTGTGTGTCAACTTTTTGAAAAGCCCACTGAACTCAAAAGTAAAAATGTTGAGGTAAGAGAAAGCATCAAAATAATGATTGGTATGAGGTACTCAAATCCACTGATTGAAGTTTCACCACCTTGTAAGTCATGACAACTGTAGCTGTTTCCCGAAGATAGAAAATTCTCATTCCAGTGTAATTAAACTATACTTTGGGAAAGATCCTGGACCAGTTCTGTCATGTAGTGCTGGACTATCTGTTGAATTGCAAATGTAGTCTCTGTTCACACATAAGACACTAGTCATGAAATCCTCAGTTAAGACACTAACGAATGGATCCCCAATTAATCACAGTATTCTTTGCAACAGCAGATATCCTCATTAGGAAAGCAGCAGGACATTAACAAGTCCCACATTGAGAGTGTCCAATTAACTCATCGACTAAATATGTGCCAAGCAACTTCTTCAGCCTAGCTTTTCCAGTCCCCTCTTTCCAGCTGCAGCGATTGGGATCTTAGTCAGGTCTGAAGCACTGGTTCTTTTGCGCTTTGCAAAGCCTTTTGAGAGTGCCGCTGGGGACAACAAACAACGACTGCTCAAGTGTTCTACAGGTCTTTCACTTGCGCCCACAAAAAGCTAAGTGTGCACTCTGCGAGTTCAGCACGATTAAGAGGAAAACCCCACCCCTCTACCTTTATAGACAGGGAATGACTTAACCTGCTAACAACGAGTGTGGTTGGAGCGCCGTCTGGATCATGTCACGCCTCGATTTTTGCCGAACCTCATCAGTGGGTGATCCTGCATACAAAGTGAGCTCTGAGACAAAAGTGCTGTAGAGGGTGAGTTAAGGACAAAGTGGCAGCTTTCAGCCTGGATTCCCAGATAGGCAGTCAAGTAAAATCCCTTGCCAGGGCAGGATTATTCCCTGGAGTATACATTTCCAACACTTTGTCTTGCCTAATTTTTTAAGTGTCTCAAGGTTGGAGCCTTTCAGTGTTTCTGGATCAGAGCCATTCTGTGGCCGGCAGGTTTTGAGGCTTGGCACAAAGGAGGGCTTGCACAATGGCCAGGGCCCCACCGCAGTCAGTGCAGAAGGAGCGGCTTCTCCACAAGGAACAAGGTCCCAGCCTCTGGAATAGCCTCCAGTCCTGCTGCATGAAAACCACCCTGACTCTCTTTTGAGCGATCCCTAGTTACATCCCCATTTCTGCTTCTTTCCAAAGGTGACATTCACTTGTTTTAAACAGCTGTAAGGCACCATTTCTGCACTTTGTCATGACTCAGGGTGAAATTCATTTAGCATCTACTTTTCTTAATCTGTTTCTTGTATCATTCCTATCCCATTTTATTTCTACTCTCTGGTTTTCAGCTTATTTGTAACCAGTTCTCTTGCACTCAGAGCTTCCCAGGTGCAAACACTAACCATTCTCATTATGTGCTTCCTCTGGAAACCCTCACATTAGTTACTGAAAATGTCCCAGGCATTTGTGATTTCAGCAGTACTATGGACACATCTTCCATATATCTCACTACTACTGATTCCTGACGTACAGTTATCTGCTCTACCTTTCTACATCATTTGAAGACAAAAAGAAAGGAGCTAAGGAACCAGAGAAAGGGAGAGAGGATGTATATATTGAAAAACCCCTAAAATTAAAACAAGAGAAAAGCACAGGGCAGAAACAACAGCCAAGACTCTGGCTAAGGACCTTTCTTTGGCCTATAAGAAGAATTCTATATGGAAAAAAACTACCATGTCAAGTGTGCACTCACTGTCCTGGAAGTGACCAAAGGCATGCTGCTCAACATGGGACAGAGCTCCTCTCATTGCAGCTCAAACTCTTGCCCACAGGTTTCAGAAAAAGACCACAGCTTCTCATGCCAAGCTAAAATCACCCAGCCCAAACTGCTTGTTCACAAGTTTATTAGCACAGGGAAGAAACTGAAGACCAGCCACAGCTTTAAAATAAGAACTTAATTCCAGCCATGGTCCTCAGAAACTAATTGTGTGTTCAAGTGTAGTACATACTTCTGCTGCAGACAGAACATCACCAGATTGCAAACACAATCAAAAGCCCATTTTCTTAGTTTAATCTGCCATTAGTAGATTTAAACTGCAGGTTTATAGAGCCAAACAAACTATAACTAACTTTTCATTGCCATTTCAAACTGTTTCCAAGCAAATATCATAGCAACGTTATCAGATCGTCAAGTTTACTAAATCCCAAATTCTCTATGATAAAACAACACATGCATGTTTAAAGGAAGACAGAAGAGGTATTCTTGAGTAAACTGAGCATCTCCCTGTTTCTGGACCAACAGTGTCCTGAGACAAACCTTTTAAAGACCTTTATCATTTAAAGACCTTTTCACAACCTTAAGAGAGAAGGGAAAAAAGCTCAAACTCCAGGTTTTTACACATATCAGTCAGTATTTAAAGACCAGTATTTAGAATTTTTAATATATACCAAACACTGATGAATGCATTTATTTCAACCTCAAATACAACCATATAGACATGGTAACATACTAAATAGCATTTCACACACTCCCTTCTGTTGCATAACCGAGAAGAAAAACGTCTTGCCAATTGCAGCATCCCCCATTTCCCGAGCTGAAGGCGACTCTTTACAGAGGGAGCTCAGCGCCACTGCCCTGCACACATCAGCAACTTGGAAAAGAAGCTGCGGAGGCCTTGTCACGAAAAATCTGTTATTTGAGCTTAAACATGGAGAGAAGCTGTGGGTGTTACCAGGGAGAAGCCCGTGTGGCGGGGCCGCGGGATGGGCGGCGGCGGCCGGCGCTGGCACACCCGGCCCGGCCCCACGGGTGAGCGCGCTCACGGCAGCGCCGGGCCGCGGGAGCGCGCGGGGCCGCGCCCGGCCTCACGGGTGAGCGCGCTCACGGCAGCGCCGCTCGGCGCACAATGGCCGGGGCCGCGCTCCCACAGCACGGGCCTCCCGCTCCCGGCTTTCACCGCCCTTCATATCGCTGCGATGACAGGCCTGAAAGGCCTTCTGATGGGAAACGTGCTTTGAATTAGCAGATTTCCCCCTGCGCACAATGGAGGCATTAAGCTGCTGCGTTTTGCAAGTCCAAACAAAAGCAGCCCAGGCTGTTTTTAGCAGCGCTGTTTGAAGTTTTATTCCTCCCCTCCATCCCCAGTTGCAAGCCTATTTAACAAATTTTCACTCCTCCTGTAAAGAAGGAAGCACGAACGATAAAATCTTATTACTTGATCGGTTTCAGACTTTGCAGTATCCAACTGAAGATTGTCTTTTTCTTTCAAAGAGCAACACGGTGTCTGTGCAGTACAGAGGGCAGGCTCCACCACCCCTCAGAGAGCTTGCCTGGCTGCCCTCAACACTCACACGGACCCCGCCACCAAACACATTCCCCATAACCCAGCAGAAAGGGTCCTGCATGCAAAGCGCAATTTTACCCCTGTATCCGAGGCACACTGTTGAAAATACCTAGTTTGAAAATGGGAAACTGAACCATTGTGCTGTAAGGAGGAGGGGAAAAAAAAAAAAAAAAAAAACCAAAACATTTCACCCATCATGGAGTGGAATTATCCTTTGGTTTAACAGGAGAGCTGAACCTCAGAAGTATCACCTTTATGAAGTGGCTTCAAGCTAGCAAGTGAATTTCTATTTATCCAGGAAAAGAGGGCACGAGGAAGGAGATGGAAATGAGAACACTACAGAAGAGGAGGAAAAAACACTCCTGCATTAAACCATCTTTGGGCAACAGCTGCCAGGAGAATAAATCTACCTCAGCTCAGTGTGTTTGTAATTACTCATTAACACAGACTATTAGGAAGCCACTTTGTGGTTTTCTTGGTAAGGTGGCATGTCTACCTTCCTCTTACATTAAACAGAATATTCTCTGTGAGGAAGACACAGACAAGATTACAAAGTCAAAATGCTTCTTAGAGGAAGGGTTTGGTGATTTGAGTTCGGTTCTTCTTCTTCATTTTCCCTCTCCCAAAATTTCCATAGTATTTATGTAATCTTCTATATGCAGCACAGCTAAGAAGAAAAATCACACTCCTTAACAACATGAGATTACAGCAGAAAAGCAGAATGCCAATGAGATCCTAGGCAGGCAGCCTGCAAGTGAGGTGGATATAAAAGCTTTTCAGAAAAAAAACCTGGGTTGCATCCTGCAGAAGGAGTCTTGTAGGAGAAACGTCTGCTTTGTTCAGACTCTTCTGTTTCAGGAAACTTTCCTGAGGATGAGGATCCATCTCTCCTCCTTGGTTTCTTTTGCAATGCTCAAGACACTCACCGTGTCTGCTGTGCACGAGCGCTTTGCTCTGAGCCATCCAGTGCCACCCTGCCCCGTGCCAAGGGCCCACTCTGCGCTCCCTCCCGCAGAGTGCCAGTCCCTGCGGATCCGCACGGCCTGCCAGGAGAGGCACTTCACTCACTGATTCCCACCGCAATGACAGCGCTCCTGGCACTGGCGCACTACGGTGTCCATATGGCAACGGCGCAACAGCGACTGACCGTAGACATCCTCCTCCCTCCGGCAGGGACCCTCCCTTCTCACCACAAGGTTCTCTGCAACGCCGAGCCACAGCCCACGGGTCTGACCCCTAGGGACTTACACTCTTCTCTGATGCACCAGCTCTGCCCATTTGACTCCCAGGAAAGCTTTTAATGGGTTTGTTCAGGGACACTAAGAGAGGACTACACATTATTTGGCAGTATTTCTCTACCACCACATGAAACTTGCCTTTAAAGGCTGGATATGCGTTTTTCTCAGCTCTGAGGCATTTCACAACTTGGTACTAAAATAGTTAACAAGACTGCTACATGTTACCAAACAAAGGTCTAATGTCAAAGAAATACAAAAAAGGACATAAGAAACCCTTCAGAGGCCTTCATTAGGTCATTAACAGGTGAGAGTAACAAAACAGTCTAGGCAGGAGAAAAGAGGAGTTAAAGACCAAAATGGAGACTGGTTTTCTCATTCACACTGGCGTGAGAGCTTCACTTCGTAAGCACTCCTTCTGAGTTGAGTCCTTTGGAATCAAATGCCACAACAGCTTGACACAGAAAATGAATTAAAACAGATCTCAGTTCCATTCACATATAGTTCTCCTTATCTCAACCCATGAGATTTGTGGTACATTTTCTCTGCATTACCCATTTGAGAAGGGCAGTAGTTTTGGTGGGCACCTAATGTCCAGGCAGGGTCAACCCTGGACAGGTTACCACAGGAGGTAAGAGATATGCCCAGTATGCTCAGCAATGAGGTTTTAGGCTTCTTAGGAGTGAAAGTCTGTCAAAAGAAACTTCAGGTAAAACAGTGTCATAACTTTGAATTCAAACTAAGGAAAGAGAAAGCCAAGAAAAAAAGCCCTCCACTTATTTAGAAATACTGTGTCTCACCTGCAGAATTTCTCTTCAGTCTTGGGGTGTGAAGAAGAAAGGAAGGGAAAGAACCCAGACCAGGGTAAAGCAGTGTCTTTCACATTGCTGACACCCAAAAGAACCTGATAACAGCACTCCCCAATCAAGGAAATATTCTCAAATTTCATTTATTCTTCAGAGTCACTGGCTTCAGACCAACGATGAATACAGAGCACATGCCGCCATCCGCTGTGGTGTTCTGGCACAGGGCAGCACCCTGCCAACAAAGGCACCACTCTTCCTTTCAAAGAGCCCCAAAAAGAGCACTCTGTGCTCTCATGTGATGAGGCAGGCTTTTACAACTTGGATCACTGCAGGGTATTGAACTCTGACAGTCTGCTTACTTAGGGTTTACTTGCTTTATCTCAGACCTCAACAGGTATGTGTGATATCTAAGCTAAAAGAAACCACTCTCATCACATTCATTTTGGCATCATGAGTCACCATCTTGCTGAAACAAAACTACCTTCTCATCTCCACATCAAGTAAATGCTATTAACTTTTCCAATATCCCACCTAGTACCATTTTTTGCTGTGCAAGTGCACAGCATAGAAAAATCTCAAAATATGCTTCACGCTTCAGCATTCAGTGAGAAGAGGAAGACACAGAGAATGCAGGATATACTATGCCTGCTCCTGTAGGCAGAAATAGTTTCCTGGCCTTCTATATTAATCTCATGAAGAAAACCAAACCCCAAAACTATTGGCACTCACACAAGAGATTGATGTGCTATGAAGCAGGACAAGCTCCACACATTTCCTTTCCTGTCCTTTTAACTCAGTCTTACAGAACCAATTTCAAGGATCATTACTATTTTTGTTACTTTCTAGACACCGCCCCGATTTGGGGAATCTTGCTGCAGGTGTCAAGGCAGAGGTGACTTTAAATCCTTTTAGGAAATGGTAGAAATTTGCTAGTCTAAATTTTCTGCTCCAAATGCAAGAGTCCCAGAACTTATTCAGACACACAGATGTTAAAGAAAAAAGCACCATGGCTTTCAAGTTTGCCGTTGGCAAGACAATCAGGATTCATAAAACAGAAAATTCCTTTCAGATCAAGGCTGGAAAGCAGAGAATGCCAAATACTGAAGAGCTGGGCCACCAGCTACATCATGACTTAAGATCAGGAGAATGATGCAAGTAGGAATAGAGCAGCATGAGAGAAGTAAATGCTTCTCCACATCATCCTGTGCATCCTACTGCATCCTAGCTGGATTGCACTGGCTGGAAAGAGCCACAATTCTGCAGCACTGAAGTTTCCATGTGCTGCATGGCCCCAGCCATGCTGCACAAGCTGATTCCAAACCAGGGAGAAATAGCCTGTGTTCTGCTACAGAGAGGCTTCCTCACAGAGTTGTACCACTGAAGCTGAGAAGCCCAGAAACCCTTAAGGGCCTGGACCCTTTTCTCCCCAGAAGACACACTGCTCCTTTCTTTCCAATGTTCTATCTGCAATGTAACATCACCGCAGATGTTGACAGAATTTTATCTCTCTTCTAAATAGATCCAAGAGAAAAAAATTATACACATATATATATATACACACATATATATGAAAATTCTAACTAAGCCAAGATGTAGCAACTACATATGTGGGATGCCTTACAGAAGAGAAATGTAATTTTTCCACAGTTTGAATCATCTGATAGTGTAATGCTGATCCATTCTTATAAATATTGTTTAAGATTTTTCCTTCAGGACACAAAATATATAGTACCAATCTATACTACATAGTGGGCTCTACTTCCCACCCCTGCAAGTTGAAGCACTGTTATGGATATGATCTGTAAATAAGCCCTGTGCAGTCCCTGTGTAGAAAAAGAGATTGCCCTAGGGCTGAGCAGATACTCAGAACTGCAATGGAGAAGGAAGACAAAAAAGCAGCAATTTGCATCTTAAAATATTTGCTATTTCTATTTCACAAATCACCATTTTCTTTTTAAAAATACTGTTTCTCAGTGCTGGTGTAAGCACTAAATTTAGAGATGCTGGTAAAGAATTTCTGTTCCTCTACAGTAAGAATTACAGAAGGAGTTTCTGCCTCCATTTCTCCTTTGGACCACATTTCAGCCTGAATTTAACCCCTTTGCTATACAAAGCAGTCGATGCATATGTAAGTGAATGAGATTAGAGAGGAAAGTATGTTTTTGCTTGGAAACATGCCATTACAACACTGTTGAAAAAGTAAGTACATAAACTGAATAGACTATCCTTTTGTGTTTGCAGAGGTACTTCACAAACTTAGGACAGGTGTATTATCCTTTTTGATGTATAAACTAGGCCACAAAAATTGATTTCACAAACACTAAAATGACTTTATTGATCTTTCTCAGTATGTGCCTAGATTTCCAGATGGATTCTTAGCTACAGGGGTCAATTAGATACTATAGATAACTTTAAACTTAACAAATTATCTGAACAGAAAATGTTAACAAATAAAATAGGTTACCATTTATGTGAGCTACATCTTTAAGGAGCAGAAAAGCTACTTTCAAGTTATGCTCAGATGAACATCTCAGTAATTCTCTGAATTTTTAGCTAAGCTATTTCTTTCACATTATTTTTGAAACTTTATAGAAGTTTTCTAAACTCTACGTGCTAATTAGATTCTAATCCAATTCACCAGATGTGGGCAGTCATCAGTACTCTTCACAAGACTTGTGATTAAAAAAAAAAAAAAGTTGCTTCAGTTCCTGCTTGCAAGGAAGCACTCTTCAGCATTTTGCTCTTAACAACATATCAACCAGGGCCAGAAGTGAGTAGCACAGGTTACATTTCTACATCATACTGAGTTTCTCCTTTTGATAGTTTTTGTACAATTTCCTGTTTATTTATGCTTGTGCCTAAATGCAGCATCAGAAGCATGAACTATTTTCAGCTACAACAGCAGTATTTAAATTCTTACCAATTTATTTGACAATGCTCCTTTTTAGAGAGGATTTTACAGAGTGAGAGGCAAATGGAAATAGTTTTAAATGTGATTTGATTAAGACTCACACAGCACTTAGGAAATATCCATATAGTAGGGACAATATCTAGCAACTACGACATTACATTTAAACACCAGTACCAATACTTACTAATTAGCATCCTTCTGGAATTCTGCTCCTTTTAAGAAGTTTCATTCTTTTGCTTTTAAATTAGCTATGATTTTCTAATACATGATATGCCTGAAACCCCCTCTGACAAGCTCTACCAACATAGTCAAATTTTTCCCACTTGCACTTTCACATAGTTTGAATGCATGCATTGTCAGCCTCCTCTGCCTCCACCTCTCCTTTCCTACATTATGTGCAGCACTCATTTGTTTCAGATTATAAAAAGCACTAGTGGATTCTGAAGCCACTAAAAAGAAGTTGCCAGCATATGGGATTTATGGGAAATTTGATCCAGTCAGTAAAATAATATTTAACTTTAGAACTGATAGATAGAGGTTTCAGATATTATTACTATAGAATCAGTTGCATTTTTCCTTTTACAGTTATGCAGAAGAACTGTGGCCACTGCCCTTGCAGAAAACTGCAAGAAACCTGGTTGTTTTTTTAAGCATTGAGACAGATGGCCCTGGCTTCAAATATAGAAGACCTTCCTACACAAAACAGAGGTGCTGGCACATGATACGTGGGTGAAGGATATTCTGGATACTTGCCTGGGAATGTGTGTACCCAAGAGGTGAACTAGCAGGATAAGAGAGAAAAGAGGGGATAAAAAAGAAAAAGAAAGCTAAGAAGGAAGAGGGAAGAAGGAAGCACCAAAGCAGCAGGCTTAGAAGGCATGGTGAAACGTGTCAGTGACAGAAGAAAACGCAAAAAGCATCACTTTCTGAGCAGATAGGGAGTGCATATGTACCTTTACAAGGGGGTTCAGATTACTGCATTGATCACTATTTCTGAATACTAAACGGGGCTTGCGATTAAGAGCAAAGAAATTACTTTAGTTCAGATGCAGGAGGTGGCTCAGACTCCTTCCACCTCCCACGTGATTGGGAAAGAACACTGAGTCCTGTCAGCAGGCAAGGTCACGCCAGACCCTCAGTGGGTTTCACCCCACAGCTGGATCACTTCAGGATTCCCAACTGGAGGCTCTCCCATCCAAGCAGCACCTCCTGGCAGTCCTGTTCTTGCTCACAGTCTTCCGCCCCTGTCGCCTTGTCACAGCCGTGGGCTCACGGTCTTTGTCTCCCTCCTGAATAACTCCTCCTGCTTTCAGCCTGTGCTTAATCCTCCAGGAAACCTCATTCTCCAGAGAAGAAGAGTGCTTCTGTACGTAATCTCCAGACAGCAGCTGTGACCCCAGCACCCAGAAAGGCGATCATTGTGCAGAGCTGTGGTAGCAGGGGTGAACTTCCCCTCTCCCCCCCGCCGCTCATTTAAGGGCTGCTGGAAGCGCGCTGTCACTTTATGCGCACACACTGCCAGCAGTGATTTTCTCTGGCAGCTGTGGGGTACTTGTCCCTTCACCCTCGTTGCAGGCTACCCTCAGAATCTGCACAACCATCTATTTTATTATTTTTTATTTTGCCTTTTCAGGGATTGAACTTCCCACCTGCCAACAGAAGGAGCACTTGTTTTTTGCATTCGGTCCTTGAGGCTATGGCAGTATTACTGAAAAGTGACTTTGTCCATTTTTAATATCCAAAAATACAGAACAGCTGTGCTTTCTTGAAGTCCTTTTGTATAAGAGTGGCTCTGAGACAATACTAAATTCAAGGCTGCCAAAGCTCAGACCTGAAAAACTGCTCTTTTCTTTTCATCTTTTTTTATACTAGCTCTTAAGGCACACTATACTACCAGCACATCAGTAATGCAACAGGTGTTATTTTAAGGCAGAAAAATTTGAACAATATAATTCTTCATGGCAGGCTTATCAGCCTTTTAGTACACTCAGCTTTTATTATTTTGACACAAGGCAAACTTACGTAACAGCACAGTGCGTACTAATTTACGGGATAACAACATGGATGTTGAGTTTGGAACACTGCACTTTTGTTTCAACTGTGGATATTTCCCATACTCCTAAGAAAGGCATATGCTGCGCAAACACTTTTAAAAGCATCCAAGTGGAATTCAATATATTGAAAGAAGCTAAAGTACTCTGGAGTGATTAACAAACATGCTTCAGCAGAACAGCACAAAAGGATAATTAAGAACTAAGCCCACAGAGATACTGAGACAACTAAAATCTCTCCAATTTCTTCTGCAATTGATCAGGAAAGCCCACTTGCCCACTGATGGTGTACAGACTATTGTAAAAGTGGTTCCAGATCACTGCCAAGTAACTACAAACCTTCCCATCTTCTAATGTAAATCCTCACTTTTGGAGGATTTAAGGGCTCCTGTATGGAGACAATGAGGATATATGTGGCCACAAAGCTGAACAATATCCCTTCACTGACTCTTGCCTAAAGTTTCTTCTTCATAGGCAGAAGAGAACTGGAAGCCATCCACCCAGAATGCTGGTCTCTGGTAGAATGAGTCAGAAGAAAAATGGTATTAGAAAGATAGAGCTGTCTGAAATGGCAAGAATACTGGGGAAAAATGATACAACTTCTTAGTTTTCCAAAATTAGCTTGTTTGACTTATCCTTTGTCCCAGAGGACAAATACAAAACTCCTCAAGGACAAAGAAATGCCTTTCTCCTCTAGCTCAATAGAATTTTTCCAGACTCTGCCTATGCAATCATCTCTCCACTGAGACAACACAACTCTGGTGAAAGGTAAATGGTCACCATTCATCTTAGCAAAATGGATCACAGCAAAATCATTTTCTCTCCTCTGGCCCTTCCCAAAGTTTCCTATTCACTTCTTGAAACATTATTGATATCAACATCCTCTCCACCAGAAAAGAAAAACAACTAAAAATTGCTCTCAGTGCCTTCTCAAAGGCTGAGAGAAATTTCCAGGAGGGATTTTACACTGAACTACTATTTGAACACCTTTAAAACACACTTTCCCTTCCCTCATTGGCTAGAAATATACTTAACAAAGGTACATGCACGCACACATTCCTGCTAGCTGTGGCACACATCTTCAGGACAGGTGGACCTGATGATGAAAGATACTTTGCTCCCACAGGCTGGAGAAAAGCTCTGAGCTGCAACTCCACCTAGGTGAGGCATTCTCAATCATGCCTGCTTCCCTTCTCTCTTTAAAAACAAACATTGTACACTATCTGCCAGGTTTGTTTCCCTGAGTATCCAAACATTTATACCACAACCCAGCTCTTCTAGAGATGAGGTACCCCCAACCAATCCACATGCTGAGGACCCCATCCCATAGTGACAAAAGACTGCAGGCAGCAATATGCCATGAAAATTCACTTATTATCATGTACAATCAGTGAGTATCAGTGCTACTCCAGGCAGCTGGCATCAGCAGTGCCTTCCTCATCAAGTGCCTCGCAGTGAGTAAGCAGCTCTGGGGCAGATCTGTAATCTCTGCAGATGCTGTTTGCCTGTCTTCATCATGTCTACACAAATGAACATATGGCCTTCTAGCACAAGGCCAGCTTACACAGTCATTAATTAGATATAATTTCAGCCTGTTCCATGTATCTGATACAAAAATCTGTCCTCTGGCAGGAATGCCCTTGTGGTATAGAAACTTTGTCTCTTTGTGAATTGGCTCCTCTGATGAGGAAAAGCAACAATTTTGCCTGTGATGAGGGAAATTACACGTTTATTACAAATGCAGGTACAGCAGTGTAAACACACCTGAACTTGCCAGTGGGTTTCTTCTCATTCTCCCTAGTTCTCACTACAAGTATAAGACGGGCACTCCCCTCTCTCCCTCTAGCATGTGATACCCAAGATATTCTCCAAAAGCACCCTCACAGCTCAGCAAGGCACTACAATGCCAGTAATTCAGTCCTGCTGCCAGGCTCAGAGAGCTAGTCACAAAACTCCTGGGAAAGTACATGGAAGCAATCATCCTATGTGTAGATCCTATGTGTCATGGCTCTATGTACAGAAGTAGACTTTGTGAATTGCTGCTCTTCACTCATTTTTAAGTGAATAATCAAGAAAAAAATATTAATTAAGACTGAAGACTCAGGAAAGTTGATATGAAAAAAAAAAATTTTTTTGGTAAAAGGTGGTAAATTTTTTTTCAGATCTTGCCACATTGCTTCCATTTCTCACACAGCAGCACAAAACAACACCAGGTACATATACAGCCACAGACAGGAGGGCTGCTACTCAGAAATAAACAAAGCACATGATGGTCCAAAGAATGCCATCTGAGGCATGATGCAGTCTCTTCCTTCATCATGCACAGCACCACACAGGAGTTTGCAAGGCAGCACTGTTTGCAGAAAACCATAACAAATTCAAGAAGTTTGTAAGAACTTCCCAATAACATATGAGGTGCAAACTGCCAGTTTATGGGGAGAGAGACCTGATCTACAGGCACAGCCTGGAGTTAGTGGGGAAGAGGACCTTCTGTGTGAAATGTGAGGAATCTTCAGCAAAGCAAAGCAGTACAGGAAGAAGTGAGGATTTAACAACAGAAAAAGCATTTGAGGGATAGCATCCAATTGAATGATTAGTCTTTGATGGTACTGAAGTAATTCTGAATTCCTATAAAAGAATTTTTCAATTTCTCTTAGTAGTTCTTGATTATACACCAGTTACAGAACAAAGTATGCAATAACACTGACCCTTCAAAATATGGTAATGGCTGGAGGTGCTTTTCTGTGGAAACAGATAGTAAGAACTTTCCTTTGGAAGCTAGCTGGTTCACTGGTTTCCCCTTGAACCCTGTAATGTTTGGACATGCTTATTTTTGAGCAAATAAATGTACTTGAAAGTGCATTGATCCCCATTTTCATGTGAACCTTGGTGGCTTTCCTGAATTTTTTTCCTAGAGATACAAGTCTCTCACAGAACTGAACATTCACAAATCATAATACATAACTTACAATAGAAAATGAATCATAACTTCTCTGCTGTGTTTCAGTGCAATGGCTTATGTTTTAAGGCTGACTTCCAACAGATTCTCAGTACTAGCAGGAAAGTTATATTTTAAACATCTGTGCTATATGAACAATGTTGTGCTTATGTAGTATATTCATCCTTCCTCAGTTGCTGACTTCTAATTGATTAGAATTAACTCAGCAGTCACTGTTTTAATATAATTCTTTACTATCAGCTTGTGAATTTGGGAATGGCTGACAGTTACCTCTGTTGACAAGCACTGGTATCCTCCTGATGCCTCTCTTGACATGAGGTACCTTCAGGCAGGAGCAAGACTGCATTCAGTGGTATCCGCACTATCTGGGGTTCCTAATAACAATTAGGAACCTCATTTTAAGTCCATACACTGCATCACTATTTCTACAAATTGAGCATTCTGGGTTTATTTGATGTCTTTGCCATCTCTATCTTTTTCTCATAAGAAAGTTGAGAAGAGTGATGACAAGAAGCTGGTAATGAAGAATCACTGAACGTAGCTGATATTCATGTGGAAGGCTCTAGAGAAAGATTTGACACCTTGAGACCTCAGCCTGTCCTAACAGGCAGGAGACAAACCACTGCATCAGCCCAACACCTGGTGATACAGTGCTATATCAGGCCAGGGTGTCACAAAACAGGTATAGGGACAAGACCAACTGCAGCATCAAACGGTGACTTTCTTATTGGAATTTAACTGGAGGTAGTATATCCACATAAAGACCCACCAAGCCAGACTGGGTCTGGTACTGCTGCCAAAACCCACAGGATACACACCTAAATGGTACTGCAGAGTCATGAAGAAAATTAAAAGGTTTGGAGTACAAGAGATTCCAGTTTCCCTCTCAACATTTCCATGGTCTACATTTTGCAGTTCAAACCATGTTAACCTGCCATAAGGGCAGTAAAGCCTCCAGGAGGTTGGGTTTGAGAAAAGTGGATATCTAAATCAGCAGGAAGTTAACGTGCATTTGGGTGTAAAGCACAACATTCACATCTGACACTTGTGAAAGGGCAGCAGCCCCAAACTGGCACAGTCTAAGCAAAGAGAAGAAAGGCTTGCTGGACAAAAGGAATGTAAAAGCAGACAAATTTCCCTTGCTGTGTCCAGTAGAGTCTATTCTCAAGCAATGATACATAACAGCTTCAAACAAGTCAAAACTGTCAGCAGAAAGTGCTACATGATTTAGTGATCTGCTTCTAAAAGTTATCTGAAGAGAAAAGCTTAACTGCCTGTAAAAGCCTCCAAGATCTGGTCTTACCCTCTCCACAGGGCACTGATCTGGATTTTTGTCCTGTATTCTCTTTTGTTTCCTCTGGTGCCCAAACAAATGCTCTGCTAGAACAGATTATAATGTGCATCATCCCTTCCTGTGGTGAAAAGACCATGAAGCAAGCCCACATTTCCTTCCACTGCCAAAATCACTTAGACATTCTGGCAACGCAGGACACATTCTTTATGTTATCTGGCAGCTAGTGTCTGACAGCTGTTCAGCAGCCTATCTGAAAAAAACCTGATGGCCTCACTCCAGTTCCTGACAGACTTATTCCAGATCACAAAGCTTCCAGATTATTATAGCCCACAAGACTTCATCCAGTGGGTCCTCCATCATCTCACTGTCTTCTACCTTTCGTACAAGGTTATGACATTTCTCCTGAAGAAAGACAGCTAATCTGGTATCTTGAAAGAATTGGCCAGATGAGGAACTTATTAAATTTATGGCTTAGGTCTTGCATAGATGAATCATTAGCATTACTTATTAGCAGCATGCATTGTGTGTTCCAGCTTCCAGACACTGGAACTTGTTATGCCACTGCCCTTGTGAATCCAAACTCTGTCCGCTGGTAGAAATATTCCCCAACACATCACTGATCTGCTCTTGGATCACAACAAAACCTCACTCCCTCACAGCTTTTCTACAATTACTATTCTCTTTGCAACTCATGTGAATCAAACCCTTTCACACCGTACTGAATCTTCACTCCTGCATTCCTTCCTCGAGGGCTGTACACCAAGGGCTTACCTTCCATTATTCATATAAGGGCCTCAAACTGCAATTTATTCCTCTCTTGGATTGTGACCTACATTTGGGTTCTAGATACAATCCTTTTTTCAACTATATCAATACTCTATCTTCATCACCTTCAGCTGGTTAAATTCATTAAAAAACAGATATCTTTATCCTCTATCTAGGAAACGCTTCCTCCACTTCATCATCTACTTGAAGCCCATTAGATTTTTATAAAGACATTTTATGTCGTGTATAATTTATTCACAATAGCATTTCTTTACTGTTGAAATGGTGTGACCAAAATTTTCTTATGCATTTTTTCCCTTATTGGTTAATGAGAATGTGACAGACACCCTTAATTAGACTGGTTGGACTATGCAGCTTGGGTACATCATGAACAGCAAATATTAAAAGAATTACTTTATCACTTCTAAGGGTGGTAGGAGAGACAAAAAGAAAATCCAGGGATTTATTTTTGAGTCACAGCTAACAGCCACAAAGACTTTCATCTCAGCTCTGCAGTTTGACAGTTTTAAATAGCTTGTGCAACTTTATACAGTGTAGAAGATATATCTCAACACTGTTTGTCTGAGATTTCAGAAAAAAAAAAATTCATCAGATTTATCTGGAAATGAAATGCTTTGTCTTTCATGAACACTATGTAGTGCTTCCTCAGGTCTGTACTCCCCCTTGTCACCAACCACCTTAGAAAATAGGCATTAAGGATACTAATATGAGGAATGTGATCAGAAATTAAATTGTCTTACCTATCTCTTTCCAGCCTAGACCACACACCTCATTGATATAGAATTTCTTTGATGTTTAAAGCTCAGAACTTTTATGGATCTGCAACAGGATAGCATTGACACATCCATGTAAAAACTAAGATAAAGTGAATTAATGAATTGCTTCTGAATAGCAAGAAAAGGAAACGTAGAACAGAGAATACAATATTTTTGGGAAACCATAATGATTTTTTGCAAATATTTAAACAGTTAATGCAAAGGAATTTTCCCTTTTTGATCTATTGGGTTAGGAAGAAACACATAATACATGCCTTTTTGATCATCTTGAAACTCTCCAGCAACAGGCAATCAATAGCCTTTCCAACAACCACAGAGTAATCAAAAAGATTATAGAGGATTAAAACTGAATATACTTCACACTTTAAATGTTTAGTTTAAGTCACTGGAAATGTAACATTTAAACATGTTTTGAAGCACACACTTACTTGGAAAAAATCCTGTAGTTTTGCTGGGAAAAGGTGTGTTAGAAAGCGCTGCTCTTTGTTTTTCCCAGCATACAGGGACTAGTGGTATGGATAGGATTAATCTACATTGGTCCTGGCAAAGGTCTGTATTAGGGAAAGTAAACTGTACAGTACTTTAAACTTACCACTTCCATTCACCATCACATTTTTATGTGCATAGTGAAAATGGAGGCAGGGCATAGTCGTTCAGAGATAGTTACAACATGACAGTCCTCCCAGCGTCGCCAGGAGTTCTGTACACACCCACCCCATCGATCCATGGCTGCAGGATAATATCCTGAACGAGCAGCAGCCGGCTGCACTGGACTCCTGACTCCAGCTGCTCACCAGATATCTGCTGCAGGAGATTTCTCACTTCTACCAACACCACCCCCACTCCATTCCTCTGCAGTTGTCAGCAATCATACAGAAAATACAACTGTATAATAGGACAGAAAATTAATCCAATACCACAGATATTGCACATGCAAAGAAGATTAATATCACAGAATAATTCAGGTTGTAGAGATTCCTGGTAGTTTCCAGTTCAACACCCAGGCCAAAGCAGGGTCAGTTACAGCAGAGTGCTCATGGCTTTGTCCAGTTCTTTGCCCAGTGGTTTGTTCCATTGATTATCTCTAAGGATGTTCTCAGCCTCCCTGGACAATGTCTTCCAATGCTTAACCACTCGCACAGGAAAAAGAAAATATTACCTTGGATGTCACTGGCAATTCTTGTGTTCTGGGTTGAGGACATGTTTTTTCATCCTAATGCTATATATCTCCAAGATGAACCTTGAGATCTTCTTCAAACTCATCCAATTAGGGCACAAAATTAT
Organism: Erithacus rubecula; assembly: GCF_903797595.1. Taxonomy (NCBI): domain Eukaryota; kingdom Metazoa; phylum Chordata; class Aves; order Passeriformes; family Muscicapidae; genus Erithacus; species Erithacus rubecula. Next base: position 94,923,657 of record NC_136658.1, read on the forward strand.
CCACATTCCAATTATCCATAAAAAAACCCCCAAGAACAAACAAACAAACACAACCACCAACAATTTTTTTTCTTTCCCCTATTTAAACCATTACAGCCAAATCTGAAACTGATACACTCTTTAAAGAATATTGCAATTACACATTTTTTATGGAGAAGTGGAAAACACTTTGGGAAAAAAAAAACCCAACAAACTTTAAGAAGATGTACAGCCAGCCTGTTGAAGATCCTACTCTGCTTATTCACCAATTTCAAAAGAAAACTGACTACTCTGTATTAAAAAGAAAAGAACAGAAAAATTTCCTTTGTTAGTGCCAAAATCTTCAAGTCTTTAAAAAAAACAAAACAAAACAAAACAAAAAACCCCAAGGAAATCACATCCTGTAGTTCTAAAAGCTGCTGCAAGAATCAACACAGTATTTTTTCTCCCAGGAAGAAGAAAGTTAGTTTCCCATCAGACGATCACAACTGAAACAATTCATCCGCATTGTGATTAAATGAAACTTTTAAAATGTGCTCAAAAGCTACATTCATTGCTGTAAGGAAGAATGACCTCCCTCATAATGAACTCTGAGACTAGCAGCCAGCATACAGAGGTTTTATAATGGCCAGTTTTGGCTTCACAGTAACTGGTAGCTTCATTTTGCATGTTGCATAGCAGATTTGGGGGCCTGCTGAGGCATTGAAAAACCGGATGTAAAAGTCTGCACTGAGGCTGGAATATGTTATTTTTATATTAAATAAACTAAAACCTAAATTTCAGGCTTATATTTTAATTTTGTATTTTGATAAGCACTAGAATTGAATTACTAGAGGCAATTTCAAATGCTATGTTTTAAATAAGTGAGATGTTTTAAATGAATGAGAAGAAAACTCTTGATGTCCTAAAGAACATGAGTTAGATCATGGGATGGGCAACACTCCCGAATGCAGTTTGCCTACTAAGATCCTAGTCCATGTAAGACATCCTGACTGCACCAGAAAATAACAGCTTATGAAGGAAAGCTGAGGAAAAGCTAGGATGATGGACCAGAGAGTTGGACAGAACGTTTCTTGCAGAACAGACCTGCCATGAGAGGTGCATCCCATCACTGCACATCACACAATTAAATGTTAAAAGCAGCTTCTCCTATAGATAGATGCACAATAGGCAAAGTTGAGATAGTAGTTTGCTAGTGAAAGATGTCTCTGAACCACACCTTTTGGGGTCAACACCAAACTGATGATCCTATTCCAGAGACCTTATTTTATCTTAATCATCAAGAAGGCATCCCATTAGACCATCCCAATGGTCTTTTGAAGACCATTAAACAAACAAAAAAAAAAAGAGTTTTGTTTGTATTCTAACAACCAATGTTTAATTTTGCAGGACTCCTGGCTAGAACAATCAAATTAACCAAAGAATGAGTCCAGTGGGAGCGGGGATGGCTGGAGTATTCACAGTGGCCTGTACAGTTTCCATAAATTTTTCTCCAGCACACACACATTATTGTCAGAGGTGCAGTGGTAGCACAGGAGGACATGCACAAATTAGATTCTCTCTAGCTTGTGTCACTATTAACCACAAGCCAAGTCAGAAAGAAAGAGTTGCAAGAACAAGCTGTATGGATTCGTTTCATCTGAAATGAAGGGTGAAACACCACAGTTTCACTGCAGTCCCCATGAAACCAAATCTGCTTAGATGAGTCTGACTGGATGCCCCTCATTCTTGCCTGCACTCTCTCGACAGGCATATCCAGCAACAGGGATTACCACAGCCCTTCAGGCATGACAGTCTCCCCTCCACTGGCCTGTATCTGCATCTTTGTTACTACTCTTTGCAGCACAGTAATGGAGATAAGCAAAATGTTTGCCATTTTCTTGCCTCTGTAATTTAAATCTACTTTCTGGCTGCAGAAGCAAGTGCATGTTAAACACATAAACAGCATAAAAGTCCTAAGACTTAGGCATGATGAACTCGAGGGAAGAATGTGATTCTGCACTAGCATAAAGCACAGTATGCAATTGCAAAGACTACAAATATTTTATGTAGAAGATTTATTGGCAAACCTCCACAGGGTCTGTAATCCCTAGCACAATTTCCTGTGCTCTTATTAGAGGAAGATAACCTTTTGGAAATTGTTTGTATAGGATGACAATAATTGCTCATGATAAAGAGCCTAATTAGTGGAAGATAAAGTATTACATTAAAGAAAGTGACAGCAAAATAGATTCTGTATCATTCTCATTTTTTAAATAGTTGATAAAACTAAAAAAGTCTTATAATTGAAAAGAGCACAAGAAAATATTTAACAAAACTGAGGATGGGGATTGCAAAAACACTTTCCAGACAGCTGCAGATAGCTGGACAGCACATTTGACTTTCCCTTGGGTTGTTCGTGGGTTTCTTATTGGAAATGGAAGCAACTGTGATATTCACAGACTTCTAATGAAATGTTGCAATGGAGTCCTTTGTTACCGTGTGACTGGGACACTGCATGACCACGTGCTTTGCTTTACTCAGAAAAGAAGCCTGAGAAATTTTAATCAAAACACAATCACAACACAAAATACAGCGTGACCAAAAGTAATCTATGACATCTTGTCTTAGACAAACGCCCTCCTAAAAATTTACCAGTTTCTAGCCTTGGTCAGAAGAAACTTCAGGTCCTAAAACATGTGATAAACTGAGATGCACAGAAATATGAGGATTATGAAGCATGAAGGCAAGGATAGGCAACAACAGCTCCATGCCTGTAGGTGCTCCGAGTTGCCACAGCAACAGAGATTGCTGGAGGAGGCAGGAAGCAGCAAGGAGATATCTAGGATTGCATTGCCTCCCCCCATCCTGCAGCTCATACACACCACTAAGTGCTGGCAGCTCCAAGACACCTAAATTGCAGAGGGAAGACCACCAGGAAATATGCAGACAGACCCCAAAAATATCCACTCAATATTACATGGACTTTGCACTGGTTTGAGTTCTGCAAGTACCAGCTTGTGGATTGATTTCTAGGCACTTATATCCATCAAAAGAAAAAACACAGCCTTAAGAAACAGGGCACTGAACAGCACACTTCAGCCAGCAGTTAAGTGCTGATCCCAGCTCTGCCTCAGGTCAAGCTTTTCCTACCAAACCACACCAGTTGCACACAGGTACTGTCAGGGGCACACTCACCCTGGAGGAGAAGCTGCACCAGAGCAACACCCCAAGCTCTCCCTCAACAACAAAGACCAAGACAGATGCTTTACACATAAGCATCTACCCAGCAGCCAGAGACAGAACACAAAGTCACAGCTTGCCATTTTCTGGCCTGCCCCTTAATTACATGTCAAGAGCACAAACTAACAAAACACTTAGAGCTCAGTTCCTTTTCACTGCTGCTCCAGGGTAGATAAACAGCGTGTCAAGCCAATCGTGTCTGGAAGCAGAAGACCTAGGTTTAAACAAAAACATGCAACAACATTGTTCATTTGGCTGTGGGGAAAAATTTAAGAAGAAAAACTCCTTTCAAAGCAAGAAGGAAAGTGAGGAACAGCAAAAGGCTAACTCATCCCAGAACAGGAGATGACGTGTAAGGGCTCCCCACAGCTGATGACTACCAGCATGGCTGGCAAAGAGAGTGCAACTGGGAAACATGGGAAAGCAACAAACTTCAGGGAAGTGAAATCATAATGATGCAGCTGAGCTCTGTTTTTCATTATTTAGATCCTGAATTGGCAAGGTGCAAAAATGCAAGAACAGAACTTGGATACTTAGGTCAGGGATGTGCATACAGTTCAGCAGTGTAGTTTATGCAGTAGTTTCTGCAACACCTAATCACAAACAGAAATACTACCACTTTCACTACAACAGTTGTCTGGTTGACAAGAAAAATCCACATAGGTATTCCTAGGGGTAGAAGATGCAGACAAGTCCCTTCCTGTGTCCAAGCCAGAAGAGGCTGCCTGAAGTGCCCAGCAGCCCGTGTCTGAGCAGGAGGGTGCTGCTCCCCCAGGAGCTCAGACGAGCGGCTGAGCAGAGCCAACAAACATCCGGGTGCAGGACGTGGCCTGTGTGCAGGGCCCACATCTGCCTCTGCCCAAAGGGAATAATGCTTCATGGAAGCACTGTCTCCAGATGTAAAACGGGCTTCTAAAGCCAAAGAGAACCCGGAAATGTACCTCTCAGCTTGGCCTGGCCTCAGAGCCTAATGTGAGACACTCATGGCAAACCTGGGCTTGTGCTAGCAGCAGTTTGAACGTGGAGCTTTTTTCCCCTTTTACATAGCAACAGGCTTGAGGTTTACATTCATGATTCTAAGCACACACAGACACAAAAAAGGAAGAAGGAAACCAACCTAGTTAAGGAAAGTGGTAGAAAGAACTGGAATCCCATCCTTCCTCCTGTATGGAGTCACCAGATCTCTGAGAAAACAAACTGGTAATCTAAGGCAACACACAAGGCCTTGAGACAAACTTGTATTGAGCACATACACAGAAATAACACTGTCAAAGGGCCAAACTGAAGCCCTGCTGAAGCCCAGGTGCATCCTGAAAGGCTACTAAAAACTCATTTTGCAAACTTGTGAAAAACTTCAAGCTCTAGCAAGATTTTTATCTACAAGAAACAAAATAAATCCTGCTCATCTCTGTGGGTCAGTAAGGGCAGCCAGTCATATAAAGAACAGTACTGTGTATATGGACAGCTAATTTTCATTCAGCTGCTTTTCTCCAACTAAATACATTTTTTGTTCATTGGAAACCATCCAGAAAACAACTCATGGATTAGCACTATTACTACAAATCACAAGAACAAGTTACTTCTGAAATATGGGATAAACATTTCAAGGCTGGTTATAGCACACGTGTACACTATGTGGAGAAATCATTTGTTCAGGGACCAACCAGAAGTGGTAAATAATACCTATGCACCACCAAGCTGTACTGAGCACTTTCCAATCCCCCAGTTTTCCTCTCCTCCAGCCAAAAATCTGTTGAGAGCAATTCACTGACAGGAATCCCAGCAGAAAAAGCTGTCTCCTCTTTGTAGTGCACCCTTAAGCACTACCCTTGAATCACACTCTCTAAAAGACTTTGCCAGCTCAGAGGCAAACCAGGCAGCACAGGACAGCGACATCCTCAGTCTGCATGTGACATCAGGTGGGCAACATATGGCCCCAGTATGGAAAGCCAGCAGTGCAAAAATTATTTGCACCATCTCCTGTGCACCTTGCAATTTGGTGCAACCCTTGTAAGTTGGGCTCCTGTGAATGCACCTCCACTGGGAGGAACTTTGAAACAAAGCTACAGGAGGTTGCAGAGATGGTTTCACAAGCCCTGCTTGTCTGATTGGAAACACAAGGATATTTTTCTTAGCAACTGACATCTCAAGAGACTCACTGCTTTCTGAAGTACACAGTATGTGTGCAGGGAAATTCAAGGGGCCTCATATGACCTTCATGTCCTTCGTAATCCTATCAGGGGAAGAAAATGCATCAGCCAATGGCACATCAGGTGTCCCTTTTCTGATTAAGATGGGATGTCTGTTTTGCTTTCTTTTAACAACTGAAAATAATCATCTTTCCAAGCAATTGGGAAAAAAAAACATTTTTTCAGTATCTTTGTCTCTTGTGTCTTTAGTCTGTACAGTAGTAAAGCAATGGCAGATAAGTCATGGAAGCATTAAATCCATTGCTATCCCCAACCCAAAACAGTTTACTGAGCTCAGCTCTCCTCCTCAGAAACATTAAACCAGCATTTTAAATTAACATGAATCATCATAATTTATACTGTGCTATTTGTCACAAACACTACCACATTTCTTTTTGAAGCATTGCCCTGTAAACTGCAAGTAGTTGAATGAAGAGTATTTTACATGCACAACTCCCAATCTTAGATTAACACTTAATGGCCATACTCCTCCACTGTTCATATACTGTGTGTGAGGGAATGCCTGTCATAACATGGTCCACACTTCAGGCAAAGCATAGACAAAATAGCTGTAAATTTAAATGATGTTCTAACTGTGCCATTTAAGATGGGTTGTTTATGAGTCTTCACTGAAGAAATAGGCCACGGTTTTAAATACTGAAAAAAACCAGAGAGATCCGCTTAAGAAACATATTTGCCTTATTTTAAGGTCAGCATTTAAATATCTGCATCTGGTAAACATTTTATTTCCATGGTACAGCATACAAAACACTAAAGACAGATCCAGTTGCTATTTTAATTCACTTTAGGGCTTTAAAATATGGCCCTGTTTTGACACAATAATATGTATTAACAATTGTTAAATAAAATCATTAGCAATGCCAAGGGAGTATTTCTATGGCTCTAAAGCAATAGTTGAAATTCTTCAAAGCAGGTAAAACATGTAATACAGTGAGTTGTTTATATAATATTATTATAGTAATCTATAATATTACATAAAATTATTATATTAATCTATAATATTTTTCAGTAGCTACCATACAACCTAACCACCATTCACCTCTTAGTTTAATCCTGTAGAGGACAAAACTCTTGAACTCATTGATACCTGAGTCAGACTTATTACTTATGCTGCCATGATCTATTGCCTTCATCACTGCAATATTCCACTCTTCTGGAGGTGGGAGTACAGCTGCAGACTTGCAAGTCCTTTGACTTACTCCAGCAGGAACTGGGACTCCACAGACAGTGGGTGAGTGACACCTCCACCTCAGGTACTCAGCATCACTTCAGAAGACCAAAGCACCCAGGAAGCAGAAGAGTGGCAGGAATGTGCACTAGCAGGGACTGAGAGGTGAGGCTGCTGGGAGATCACTGAGTGCTATTCACACCTGCTCTTATCCGGGCTGTTCCTCACCAGGTGCCCCAAGGCAGCTGATGCTGCAGTAACCACACAGCCCAAGCTGGCACAAGCACAGGGTGCTGGGTCAAGAGCTGCACCTGCTCAGAGGCAAACAGGGGTGTGAGAGGCCTTTGCACATGAGTGAGGTCTATGCACACACACCTGGGGGACAGAAACACCTTGGCATCCCTGTGCTGGATATCTGCTTGTTAAAATCATATGGAAGACATGTCACTGTTCAGCCATTTGTTCCTCAAGTTAGGAGAGGAGGAGGTGTGCTATCTTCACTTTCCTTACATTAACTTAGCACTTTTATAATGCAGCAAGTCAATACAGGACACAGAACATTACCATGTGCAAATGTGGCTCACACTGTTGAGTAATACCGCTATTTTAAACCCTCTGCTGCTAAGCAACACTGACAGTATGGGTAGAACATTTTGGATATACCGAATGCTTCAATTCTTCCCCCCCACACACGTGTAAAAACTGCTCCTGCACCGCACATATATCCAGAAGCTATCAAAGATGGAGGCTTCAGTTTTTGTCAGGTTAATTCTCCTCAGCATTGCAAGGAACCCGGTCCTTTGTGCAGAAGCAGCCTCTTAAGATATAATCAAATGTGGCCTTTTGGTTTGTGTTTAAGCACCCCAAAGGCACCATTCCTGGACAGCTTAGCCATCAGCTTCTTGTACTGGATATCCACAGCTAACAAGGAAATAGAAAAATAATTACCAGTTCCCTTAATTTGAGAAGAATGACCAAGGCTGGATCCTCTTCAAATATTATACTTACCTGAACTGTCTGAAACAGGGCAGGTTATGTCCCTTCCTGTAAGAGCTAAAAGAGTATTTGTGACAAGCACTGCAACTCAAAGAGTACTTGCTGACAGCTAACGAGAAAAATTTCCAATGCTTGCAGAGCAACAAGGACAGTAGAGAGCATGGGGAAATCACAGCACTTAATGTCTTGAGAGGAAGACTTGGCGAAAAACTTCTGTGAAACTGCATTTAGTACACTGAGGATCACTTATTTTAAACCATTCTATTTACTTACAGTTCAGTAAGAGAAGGGGTGAAATCGAGCTTGGAAGTCTCTCACCCAGGGGCTGCCAGCATTTAGTCCCTTTAAACTGATCTCACTTTGTGGAGGAATTTTGCATTTTTCTGTACCAAGCAAGCACTGCAAAATGGCCCATTAATTGTGTTTCCTTTTGGATGGATTGTTCCACAAGGCTTGACCATGTTTTCTCAGGCAGAAGTGTACCTCTGAGATACGACTGGTTGAGAAATGCTACCCAATTCTGATAGAATACACTTCAAACTTTTCATAAGCTTACTCCTCTCATTGTTATTCTAATTTATTCCAGAGTACTTCATTTTGCCACAGACACTAGCAAGGTTACAAATACTCATGTCTCTTCAGCTATTAATTCTATGGCTTTTTTCACTTCATTGTATATTTACCCATCTATTAACCTACATGGATGATTTCATAGCTAATCATGTCTACTAACACCCTTTTAGACACTTGTGACTTCAACCCTGAAGATGTAGGTGGTTGGAAAGACTTGCTTGTCTTCCTCCTCCCTCCTGTGATCTAAAATTAAAATGATGTGACCAGGACAACATATCTCATATCCTATACTTTGACAGACAGCACAGGTCTAGACCCAATTTCCACACAAAGAAGTGAATCACTGAAGAACAGCAAGGCAAAGCGTCTCTTAAGTAAGAACATTACAGCCTCCTGGGGAGAGAGCAAGTGAAGACAGATGTAGGATACACATTTGGGTATCAAATAGGTACTGTTTAGTAAGATGCTTTGGAAAAAAATAAATTGCTTATCTTCCAGTTGACTGTTTTTTACTGGAACAGACCCTAATTCAATCAGATGAGAACCGCAGTAGTGCATGATTATGCAGCAGCTGAAAGAGGTGGTCTTACAGAAAAAGCATTTAGAAGAGAGTCTCTTTGGACCATTCTCTGCTTATTCCCAAATAAGATCCAGCACTTTCTGCAACCAACAGGAGCTGGTAATGCTAATCCCATCATGTATGTCTCCTCTGATCTGTAAGACAACTGTCTAGATGATCAAACGCTATAGAAGAAAACACTGTTCAAGCACAGTGGCCTTCAACCTGCAGTATTTAAAAGCTCTCTGCAGCTATCGAAAGGCAACTCCTTTTTCTCATTTCATCACGACAAACTGCAAAACAAGAGACTACAGCATGACTAATGAATCCCTCAATTCCCATCTGCCAACACAAGTCAGTCAGTGTTTCACCCGCTCGCCTCCAACCCTTTGCGCTCTGGAGCATCTGTTGAGCCCTGCACCTGATCTGCCTCAAAACAGGATGGCAGCACATGCCACACAGCCAAATCTGTCTGGCAGGGCACAGGTCACTCTCCCTTGCTTACACTGGTAGACAAAAGGGTATCTCTGATTGCTTTCTCTTCTCTTGTTCCATTGTCAAGTTTCATTGACTGTAAGTCACAAAGACCACAAAGAGTTCATCTTCATTTCCATGTCCAATATCAAGGTTTACTTTCAGGATAGCTAGGTATGACACAGACACAGATCACTAGCTAGTATGTAATTTAATGATTTGCTTGCCATTTTTCTGTTTTCATTAGAAATCTCTTTTTTCTATGCATTAAAACCCTTAATGTAAAAAAAACCAAACAAAAACAAACAAACAAAAAAAACCAAACAAACAGGGCGGGGGGGGCAGCTTCTTTCTGAAGCATTTCCTGCCAAATTTAAGGATGAAAAATTGAGCAAATAATGTAGATATGCTTAAAACAATGCACCCTCAAGGTCCAAATTACTGAAAAGGGAAGACAGAATGGGAGTGATGCAGCTTATTCTCCTCTGCCTATTTCAGTTGTCACTCAAGGACCTGATTTGTGAGCCCAGTAAGTCAAAATGATCCTCAGTTCCTCTGTTGCCTCTCCCTTTTCCTCAGTTTGTTAGCAGTGAGTCGCACCAAATCTGAAATCAAACTCTGCTACAGTTTTGCTGACAGGCAGAACTGAGAGCACAGATACTCAATAACAGCAGGATGAAAATGGACTGAAGGTACCAAGAAGGGAAATCCAAGTTTGCTCCACCTGGTGAAATGCAAAAATGCAACCAATCTGCCCACCCTGCAGCTCTGCTGTGAGGGCATTCTTGTTCTGTGGAGAAGCAGCCATATGCTGTCAGCTGTCACGATCAGCAAAGGTTTTACTGCATTAGCACCTACAGTGCTCAATTAGGGAGAAGGCTCCTGCTGCGCCAGGCAAAGAAAGCAGACACTGCTGTCATCCTACACTGAATCCTCTGCGACACAGATAAGTGGAGCTGAGAAAAAAAAAAAAAAAAAAAAAAAAAAAAAAAAAAAAAAAAAAAAAACAAACCAAAAAACAAAACCAAAAAAAACCCCAAACCAAATAGATGGGAGGGAATATCCCTTGACTAAAAGGACAGAGCAATAGTGAAACCAGGGTACATTTTATCAAAATTTGAGACTTCAGATGTTTGAGATCATGGCCTGATAGGGAAAGGGATATTTACCTAAATATCACCTTTACAGACAGAGAGCTCTTTCCACATACACATGGCAAAATTATGAAGGACCGGAAATTCTGTGCCCAAAAAAAAAAAAAAAAGCACAATCAAGTCAACAGAATTGTCTGAGTAGCAATCCAGCTCATGTCAGAATATCTTATTTCACAGAATATTCTAAGTTAGAAGGGACTCACATAGATCACTGCAGTCCAGCTCTTAGCCCTGCACAAGGCAGTCCCAAGAATCACACCATGAGATTGTGATGCCTGAGAGCACTGTCCAAGTGATCTGTGTGCTCTATCAGGCTTGGTGCTGTGACCACCTCCTGGGGGAGCCCATTCAGAGCTCAGCCACTCTCTGAATGAAAAACATTCTTCTAATATCCAACCTAAACCTCCCTGACACAGCTTTGTGTCATTCCCTTGGGTCCTGTCACCAGAGATTGGTGCCTGTCCCTCTGCTTCCCCTTCTGAGGAAGCTGTAGACTTCCCTGAATCTCCTCTTCTCCAAGGCTGTCAGACCAAGTGACCTTAGCCATCCCTCATACAGCTCTTCCTCCAGACCCTTTACTATGCATAAAAAAGATTTACATGCATAAAAAACATGCATTGTTCACATACATTAAAAAGGACAAACAATTTAGTAGACTTCCGTGCTTTCAGGAATGTACTTAGTAACAATCCAGCAGCAAGTTAACTGAGAAGGCAAAAGTTGGCCTTGTGACACCATAAATCCCACTAGTGCATGCACAGGATACCACAACTAGGAGAGGGATTGTTTTTCCCATTCATTACTTCTTGTTCACTATCATGCAAAGATCTCGTTGGTGAGAAAATGATGCTAATAATGCCAAGGATTTGTGGATTTGATCCCTGTCGGGTTATTCACTTAAGAGCTGGACTCAATGATCCTTGTGGGTCTCGTCCAACTCAGAATATTCTGTGATTCTGTGATTCTGTGAAATAAGTAGTGACTGCCCAATGCTGGCATAGAAAAAGTCAATGGGAACACACTAGTCATACTGTCATGAAGGTACAAAGGACAAGCAAAAGACAATGGCAGTCATTCATTTTCTAAAATGACGTGTTGCTGCAAGACTTTTGGGCAGCGCTTCCCTCAACAGAATGCAGCAAATATGATTGAATATCCATCCCCCACCCCTTTCACTTGATTTTCCACACAGAACAAACAACAAATGTTAGGCAGCATCATCCATCCTCCAAAAACTCTTCCAAAAGCACCTGGTTATAGAGAATGATGCCTGGACCTTCAGTTTCTGATACATCATAACAAAATCACAGAAAAAACCCAATATTCTTCCTATGAAATTGGGAACAATTTGTTTCCATAGCAGCAAAGACAGTGATGAGCAACTCAGGCAAACAGCTTGAGAATTATTAGGAACACAATGTGGATCAGATGATTTACATACAACATAAATAGTGCAGAAGGTGACAAGAACAAGCAATAGTCTTTGAAGTATGAGAATTATACAGCCAATCATCAGACCTAGACTTGTCTCTTTCCCTTTCATCCCTGCACGGAGTCAGGAGAAAACTGTCAGTGCAGATGGATAAACAGCACTGCAGGAGGTAGGATGGCACCTCTGAGTCACAACGCTGTAATCCCAGAGCACTCTTGCAACAGCCAACAGCTGCATGAGAACAGCTGCAATTTTAACAATTTTCAGAGTCAGGTGTAACCCTTGTTTAATCTACACTCTGCAACACTGTCAACTGTTACCTGAACCAGTCTGACAGACATTGTACTGATCTGTTTGTGGAAGATGCACACAAAACCAGCATCCACTCAAAGCTCCTTTTCACCAGTGAAACAAGTGTTATCCATCCTCAGCTTTGAGGGGACTGACATTTAAGTTCAACATGACACAAACCCATGAGGTGAACACGAGTCAGGCTCCCAGTCATTCATCCTTAGCACAGAATTTCACACCCTCCCTCCCCCAGTTTGCTCATAAATGCCTGAAATTATTAGGGGATCCCATTTTAATATTGCTGTGTCTTGACTCTTTAAAACCTTGAACTAGAAGTTCAGTTAAAAAACTAACTGAACCAAACACATTGACTGTCAACCAGATGCAACAGTTTCTGAAACAATACATTTGCTAAAGAAACCAGAATTCCACAACACTTAAAGCACAAAAAGTTACATATCAGATAACAATTCTACACTGTGATAAAATTCAACTCCCTTTAAAGTTTTTCTACATGAATTCACTTTATTTTGTTTATTATTACTGCTGAAACTTGCTAACAGGCACATTTTGAGAGCAATATTGCTAAAGCCATTATGACACTGCAACCTTGAAGGCACCTTGAAGACTGAGCAGCATTGCAGCTATGCCAGGGCTAATCCACTTAAGAAAATCAAGATGAAATTCCTTACTTGACATTTCTGAGAACAAGGTGACAAAGTTTTAACAAACCCATCACTGAAGGGAAAGTTTTCATGGAGATTATATCCACACAGCCTGAATCAAGCACCTAACTGAAAAAATTAGGTGCAGCAACTGGGAGGACAAAATTATTTTCTTTTATGTGTAGCAGCAAAGCATTCTGCTGTCCCTTTCAGGGTTCTCAACATCACAGTACACAGCAAGAAACCTCCCCTTTAACTAATGAGCATTGGGCCTGAGACAAGCTTTGAAAGAAACTAGACCTGGTCTCTTCCTCTTTGGGGAATTATCTTTTGCAACCATCAACTAGTCTTGAAATAACAGCATGGGAAAATAAGCACTATGAGAGTCCATCCATCCCCTAGGAAATAAACATGTCCATATGTATACACAGGAAAAATTTCTATAGCATGATGTTTGTGGGAACACTTGAAGAGGAATTTCATGTTGCTTAAAAACATAAGTAATGATGCCCAGCTGTGTCTAAGCAATAACCTGGTATTTTGACTCAGTGACAAAAGCAGATGTTAGAAAGTGGATCTGGCCATTTTTTGCATCTCTTTCCCCTTATACTCCCTGAGTATAAGGGAATTATTGGAATTATTACATTAAAGCTGTTAGTGGGTACTTGGAACATGTATCATTGAAATTTTCCCTGAAATCCTGAATCCTTTCCTACTTTACCTAAATTACAGCCTTTCAAAATTAACCCTCACCATGACAGCTCTTACAGAGCTTGAACAGCCGTGCACAAGTTTCAGTGACACAAAAAAGCCCCAAAACAAGAGACAGACAGGTATCTGCAATCCATTCATGTCTACAATGAATTTTTCTTTTGTTATCTCTGTCTTTCAAAGGGAGAAGAGTCCTTGAAGTTAATTCAACTCCCGTTTGCTCATTTGAAAGAGCTTGAGATTGAATTCTATTAAAAATTACTGACACCAAGCCAATGTGATCTTGGGATCTTGGCAGCAGAACGGAGGCACATCTCTTTTCCTTTCTAAATGGCCTGAAGGCCCTTTCCAGGAAGGAATATTTTTACATTTCATTGCTGTATTTCAAACCTCCATTTTTGTACTTGCTCCTCCTGAGTTCACACTGTTAGACCATGTTTCATTGCTTCTACAGTCTCATGGCACTGCAAGGGACCAAGAGTCCACCACCAGGGTATCACACAGCCAAGCTCGGCCACCTGAGTTTGCTTTAGCTCTGATGCAGCTGCCACCACCATGCTCAGCCACAGTCAGTTCTTCTTCTCTAGGACATATTTATGTAAAGTAAGGCTGTTGATTTCCATGCAAAGATTCCATATACTGAAGTTCCCATCCTTGAGCTCCCTGGAGAAGGCTGCCCACACAGCATGCAAGCTGTTTAAAAGCTTATTCCTGTGCCAGTTTGGTTTGCTGTCTAGTCAGGAAATGCTTCTGCCTCCCCCTGCTCAAAGGACATCAACGTTATTCAAGTGCAGCAAGAGTAGCCATTATTCCAGCTGAAAGGAAAAAAACGTCACCCTTTGAGGATACAAACTGCAAGAAAGCTTTGGGGTGAGAAGAAAGGACCTGGGGAAAAAAACTCCCAAGTGCCTAAAGGGTATAGTTACTCTTTGATCCACAGAAAAAGATCTTGCTACGGACTGGATCTTGTTTAAAGGGCTGCATAAGTAAGCTGAGACCTTTTTCAAGCTCAATATGGAAGCGCTGCAGTGTTATTACAGTGCCAACAGACCAGGGTAAGCAAGCAGCATGTGACACTGACTTCACAGAAACCTCTCCTGGTGGCAAATGTTAGCTGAGAATTGATGTACCTGGCAAACCCAAGGAGGCAGGGTCTTACACATTGAAATCTCAAACACTTAAACACAAACTGATAAAGCACTGCCTGCGTTAGCCTGACGTAGTAGCACCAGATCAAGGGTACCCTCTCACCCACTGGCAATGCCTGCCTAAACAGACTCAGGCTAAAAGCTAAGGACAGAAGTGGCCAGGAGGAGTTTAAGGATCACTTGACCTTGTATGGGAAAGCTCCCCAGTTGTTCTTAGGGCAACAATGCCCTTGTGGTTGAAATGGGTTGGATTAAATTGAAGTACATCAGTCAAGAGGCCAGTCCCTTCAGGCTCTCCTGACAGCCGGCAGTGCCAGAGCACGGCAGAGCTCCCTCCTGCCACTCTACACTGTTAGAGAGAGAGGCTCCTCAGCTACAAGGCTAAAGTTAGCTGGTAACATGGAAACCTGTTCTCACTACCCACATCCCCAGATGTCAGATTCATTTAAATACATTTAACCACATTCCAAATCTATGCGTTGCCAGGAAAACAAGTGCGCTAATTTGTGCCTGTGAGAAATTCAACTGACAAATCCAGAAGCAACCCAAAAGTGATAAACAGGTTAGATAGTGGAAATAATCATGCATTTAGCCTTGGCTGTAATTTGTCAATACAAGGCTTTTAGCAAGCAAAAAGCATTTGCACAGAGACCTAGAAAATAAAGCACTGCCAAGAGATCAGCTGCTAGAAGCAACACTGCCATCTCATGATTTTATTTCAAGCCTCATGATATTCAGTGCTTTTAACAGGGCTTCAGCTTTTCAACTGTTAAACACAGGCTATAAGTTGCTTAAAACAAAATACAAATTTTCCAGCCTGGATTTTATTTCTGATAAAAAATGATAAATGATAATGATAAATAAATATGTAACCTTTAACTATTGACCAAGAGGCAAAATTGATAAATTCAAAGCACAACATTCAAAACCAAATCGTGTGCTTTTTGGGTTGTTACTTTCCAACAGCATGAGTTTCTGCACCAGACTGCCATCCTCATGAGCTAGATAAGCATAGCAGCTCAGTTCACAGACAGATTTGAGAAGCTCTGATCCCCTGCTCTAACAGCTGCAGAGTCAACTTTTGGGCGTCCGATGGGACAAAAACCAACCAAAGATAGGTGCCTACACCACCCTTGGACCACAACTGCCAGGAGGGACCAGAACATCCCAGAGCTTGGGAACTTTTCTAGTTTCTAGAAAAAACTAAACACACCTGCTGGACAAACCACCCACAGATCTCTTCTCCCCCACTGACAATTTACTGGCCAAAGGTTATGAACAGGTTCTAGTGTGATGTTCACAAGCATGTGAAGAATCATTTCAACCTGAAGCAAGGCCTTTTGCTGCTCACAGCAATGCCTTGCTCTTCAGCTGAGAAGGATGAGACACTGAGACACCAGCTCCTCTCAGTGATGTTTTTTGCCCTAGCTCCAAGTTCTCCACCATGCTTTCTCTGGCCTAGCAGGAGCAGCAAAGAGCCCAGTATTCACATCAATTCAAAGAATCTTCTCATTGATACTCTAGGTCTCCCTTGATTTTATTAATTTTATTTCATCTAAAACATCTGGAAGGTGTCTAAGTAGCTTTAATGACCTGTGGGATCAAATTATTCTGGAACAAGTTTAGCGTGAGTGCAGATACTCCTGATCCAAAGCAAGGAAGACTCACCGAGGAGCACACAGGGCAGAGCACCCAACTCCCCCAGCTGCCTGACCCCTGCTGGCTTGCAGCTGCAACCCAGTACCAAAGCTGCCAGGAGCTGCTTTCAGGCTCAAGACGAGTTTCTCCTCTACCCTTGGAGGCAATGAAACCATAATGGTCAGCAGAACACTCAGCTTTGAGAGCTGCACTCTTGGTGGTAGGTCTTGATTCAAAGGGGCTCAACAGCAGATGCACTAAAAGAGCTTTCCTCATCTTCCCTCTCCATAACTTCACTTAACAAGCAGAGATTTTTCTGGACTATTATGTTTTCAAAGGAGCAACAAGAACAACTGGGCTCATGACTTTTGTTTTCTCTTGCAGAGGAACACCAGTAGAGGCCACCACAAACCCAACTGAGCAGGCTTTCAGTCACACAGGCAGGTGTGTGGGCTCACCCATACCAAGGGGAAAAGGGACTGGAGGCAGATCTGGTTTTAATTATGTCTTCACCTGGGTTTGAACAAGGCATCAAAGTAAGCTTCATCACTGTCAGCCTTCAGAATCTCTTCATGTATTATTCAGTTTTGTTTTAACTCCTCTCTTCAGTCTGAAGTTCATTATTATACTCAGAAGAGCACAAATATGACAGTATTTTCGGGCATCATGTAAAGTGCTGTGGCATTCAGCAAACAGAAATCCCACTGAATCTTCACTAAGAGGCTGGGGTTAAGCTGTCATCCCTACATCCTCTTGCAGTTCACAATAAAGCCTCATCTACTGATGTCAAATCCCATTTCTGATAGGAGAAACTAATAGAGGCCAGCTGTTTTTCCTCTGTTTTCTCCCCAGTTAAATCATCACCTCAAACTCCTTTATATACAAAGGCCCCATCCTTATACCCACAGCCTCCTTAGAACAACTATTGGCTGATGAAAGTAGGAAGAAAACATGCAAGAGGCCACACTGGTACCCCCAAATATGATGCTTGCAATTTAAGTTATAATTTGTCCCTGAACTAACAAAGGCAGCTCAAGCCAAGACTTACTTCAGAGCTTATACACACCAATGTAAACTGAACTCTGAATTGAATTAAGCTTTTGCTTAATCCAAAAAAAGCTTTCATTAAAAAAAACATTTTTATTTCCTGAGCAGGAAGATTTTTAGGCAACAACATCTAGAACTTCTGTAGGCAATCTGCACTGTCCACCTCATTAATATACTCTTTAAAGAAACCATAAAACCACAAAGCCTTGAGCCAGGCTCTCTGGTGCTGTTTCTGGATCTTGGATGGGGACCAGAACCAGCAGGCCCTTTCGAGCCCAAGCAGCAGAAATACTGCCATGAAAATGACAACAGCAGCTTCAAGCAAGGCCAGATTAAAATTCCCTACTTGGGTTCAAGCAGAAGGTGTTGTGTAGACTAAGCTAGGCTTGAAGAGCTGCTCAGGGCACAATCACAAACCCCAGCTATTGCAAAGTAATTCCAATTCACCTACAGGCAGTGCTTGGACTGGATAGGCAGAAAAAAACAAGCAGCTGTTTATTGTTATTAAGAAACTACTGCTCCCAGCTGTTTCTAAGTCATTCTTCTCTATCGAGTTATGGTTTATTGAGCATTATGGGTCACTAACTGACCATCACAGATTAAGGCCATGTAAATTAAGGTAAGAGAGATCAACAGGAAGAAAGTGTACACATGCTTTTTCCCAGCTGCTTATACTACATACTGGTTAGTGAACACACCTGTGAGCTCACAGATATCTTCACTTTTTAGACTCTGATAGACCTCTATCACTAGACTGATAGTCTATAAAGAAAATAAAGAAGCATGACAAAAGATTTTGATGTCTGAAAGGTTTCTGCAAAGAGGATCAGAGTGTAACATCCTCCCTATTCACCCGGGACAGACAGTACAGTTGGCTTAAAATGATGATAAAAAGAAATTTAGACTGGGTATTACAAAGCTGTGAGGAGATGGTGACTGAGGGAAAAGGAATAAAAGAAAAAACAAAGACAAATGCCCAGCTCAGGTGTAAGGACCAGGTCACCTAGAGGTGCCCACACTGTCAGTCTCTGGAGGTTTTCCAGGAGCAACACAAATGTGTGCTGGAATTGCACAGAGACTGCAAGCAGCTGGGGAGAACCAAGGGAATGACAGATACCAATGTGTTTTCTCATGGTGACATGATTACCAGATTTAATTCACATTTCCTTGTTTTACAAGTGCTTTCACCAACAGCCATGTATCTATTAGGGAGCTGACAGGCGGTTAGCACTTAAAGGAAATGCATTCACCAAAGGTGAATGGCAATTTAAGACATTTTCCAAGGTCTGAAGAGAGGAGGACAAGCTCTTAGCCTCAACAATTCACCCCTGCCCCATCTCATGACTTGAACTACCACCTTGACAGCACCTCCCACTGTTCAAAGCAAAGCAAAGACCCATTCAAAGGCATTTGACAGGGTTTTATGAAGAGCAACATTGCAATTTCCTTTTTGATCCAAAGAGTCAGAGGGAATAAAGGCTTTCTCCACCAATCTCAGCTACCCACGTACCTTTTACTGGATGGTACATGGCACAAAAAAGGTAATTCCTTTGGCATTTTGTTGTTCAGCTATAAAGAACTGTATTTTGAAAGCATAACAATTATTTCTCATCAGGTCAGCAAAATAAGGTTATCATACCAGGGTTTTTATTGACCCAAGAATAGTACAACTAAGCCTTTTTTTCCCTGCTTTATGCTCATATATGCTCATATTTTAAAATTAAACTTTGTAGAAGTTACTTTCTTTTGTTTAACTATGAAGTTAAGGAAATGGTACTGTAATGCTCTGGATAATGCATTACAGCTTTTGTTCACAGATTTTTGGCATCTCTGTCCTTACAGTTGTCACAGAAAGAAATAGAAAATATAAAAAAGACCAGGAATTTTTGAAAATCTTTTATAGTTCATTACTGACCAGATCTTTCCAGTATCTCCTAAGACTTATGCAATTCTTTCCACACATTGGTATTGGCTGCACTCCACAAATGTAACTATTTAACATACATATTTGCCCTGCTTGGTCATCAAAGTAATGTAAGTTTTAAGTTTTGGTCATTTAAGTTTCTTAAAAGAAATTTTTCCATTCATAAAAGTCCAGTTACAAACCTGTAATACAATAACCTTATCCACATAACAGTGGCAAATTTCAATGACAGTTGCCTAAAATTCAACAGATATATTTCAGGCACACAAGAACAGATATATTTTAGACACACAAGAAGTTAAAACCCAGTCTTATATGGCTCAAAACAGTCAGTAGCACTCTTCTGTATGTAAGAAAACACTTCAGTGAATGTCTATGGAAACACTGCAAAAATACACACATCTTTTAATCCAGTAACAAGGAATAATAATTTTAAATACTTTGTGTGTCTGTGAAATCAGTTACATCACACAATTCATTCATGGGAGTAGTTGAAGTGTTGTGTGATTCTCTGATGACACAGTGGATTGAGGAGCACCTGGTTACTTCCCCTGTTAGGTAGCTATTGTGCCTAATGAGAGACTGGTGGCACTGACAACTTTGATATAGGTCATTTAAGTGTTTGAGCAGGAAGAACAAGCTCCCAGCTACCAATCAGCACTGTACTAGGATTCTGTTTATTTTTGTTTTCTTTTTGTGTTTAATTGAAACACAAGAGTCACTGATTATTCCAAAATTCTTTAAAAAACTAGCTTAAACACAGTAGTTTTTCAAACTGGGGAAAATGCCTAACACTGGCTGTACTACTTATTCTGGCTTCTTAAAACAGTGACTCTGATCCTTGAGCAGAGGCAGTCACAGGTAAAGCAATTACTTTGACTAGCCAGTGTATAGAGAAATTATTAAAATTTCATCAACTCCTTAAAATAAATGTTTGCTGTTTCAAGGTGGAAACGGAAAATCATCTTGTGTTGAGTGATGCCATTTCCATTGTCCATCTGTGGCTGCCTAGTTTCAGCATTATGCAGTGATCATCTGAATGAATACTCATAAAATGGCCTGACTTGTTACATAATTCTTAAACAACAAGCACTCAGACTAAATCTTCTATTAATGAAGTATTTGAAGGTGTTGGCCATCAACAAAAATAGAAACAGGATCTAAGTCTGTATGATAAGGGGAAGGAGGCACCACACATGAATTAAATGAGAGCTGAAATTTGACCTCATTGCAGAGTCTTCACCTCACAGCAGGACATTGCAAAAAGTTGAGTATGATAAATTATATATGACTACAACATCACATAAGGCTATTAAGACTTATAGGAACATATTCCCACTGATATTTAGCATCTATTTAAAATCTCACTTGTATCTTTTTCACCTAGAGGGTGGTGACAAATCACAGAAATAAGTTTCCCTGAGAAGTTTGGCAGCAGTTTGAAAGACCAGTTGTCCGACAGGACCTTCTCAAGTAACCAATGATAATCAGAAGGGGTCTTGGGAGATGAATAAATTCAATCCCTTGCTTGCAAAAGGAACATACAGCTTTTAAGTTGGATTAGGTTTCCAGGCCTTGACTAGTTGAGTTTTGAAAACATCCAAGATCAAAATTTCCATAGCCTAAGTGACTTCCAGCACTTAACCACTCTCACTACAGATTTTTCTCCTTATGTCCAATAAAAAAAAAAATATTTTATTGCAACAAGTGACAACTGTCTCCTGTCCTTGTGGTGTGCACATACAAGAAGTATTAACTCCACTTTCTCACACATGTCCATTATGATTTGGGGATTAGACCAGCCCTTCAACCCCAGCTTTCCTCCTTCCCTCTGACTCCTTTCTCATACATTCTGGTCCCCCAAATATTTCACTGGATTTCTGCTGGATTTCCCTCTCTGATCTCTCAATAAAGCAGTTACAAAGAAGTGACAGATCAAGGAGCAAAAGTCATTATTAATCTGCTTTGAACATTTTAGTGGTTTTCATGCTGACAGAACAGAGAATCCTTCTCTGAGCCAGCAGTGATCATAACAAAGTACCCCAAAGGTGTGCTCTTCTTTTCCTAAACCAGTAAGGCTTGGCAATGACTTCAGTCTCATTGACTTCTCACTAAGAGCCACCACACTTGTCAAAAGCCTTCTACCATAATAGAGAGAGAGAAAAAAAAAAAAAATCTAATTGCACTGTAAAAACAACCAACAGCCTTCAAGACAGTCTCTGGATAAAAACCAAACTTGCTCAACATGAAGAATTGATTTCTTTTTATTATGAGCTGTAACGGACACCTAGCAAGTTCAACAGGAATTCATGTAAAATGTTCCAGCAAATCTAACATATGCATTTCATGGTAAAACAGAAGGATTACAATACAAGATAAATACTCAGACCATGTAGAAGAGATTTTTTTTCTATTTATATGCATGTACATACACATATGTGCACTAAGCATTTTCAAAGGCTTAGAAGAGGGAAAACCCAAAGACTGTGTTCTGACTGATTTTACAGGACTAGTAATCTCTTGCAAATAAATACAATTTAACTGTCCAAGCCCCGACTCAGCTCCACAAAACCACCTGAGAAACTGAGGGAGCATTCTGCCTCCCTCCCAATAAACAACACATGACCTTCCACATTGGTGTAGAATTCTTTCAGCTCAAAAAATAAAAAAGGAAAAAAAAAATTATCAGGAAGTGCTTGAAGTGCTTCTCTTCACATGAACCACCTCCCTTATCCAGAGTCTGCAAAAAGCATGAGGCTTCAAATTGACCTACACCAAATGAAAATCATGTTGTAGTCATTTATAGTTTAGGAGTAAAATGCTTTTGAGTGATTTACGTAGTAAGTGCACTCTAACGATTTTAAGTTAGCAGTGTGCTAACTTAGCTAAATTAAGTTGGCAAAGAGAACACAGGAGTGTATAATGCTAAAGATAGTGTAGTCAATGCACTTATGCTGTTCTGAGACAGGGGAAAATGCATGCAAAACAGAAATAACTTTCACACAAGTGGAAAGGTTGTCAGGAGATTACAGAGCACTGTAACGTGTTGTCCAGAGTGGAATCCAGAGATGCAGCTTCCACCATCTACTGCCTAATCAGCTTGGCTCACGAGGGTACAAAGCAAATGCCTCTGCTTCCACTTCATGGGTTCCCACTTCCCAATGGCATGACCAATAGTTAGTTAGGTAGCTTCCTCTTTGCTGGAACTGGATGAGGTATTTTTCAAAGTCATTTTACAAAGCAGAATAAAATGGAGAGGGTTTTAAGATAAGACTACAGATAATTGCAGCAAGGTCTTCTCTGCATCCCAAGCAAAAAGGAGCAATAATGTACAATAATTCAGGTCAGGTGATAAACAGCAAGTTATTATCACCCACACTTCTCATGGTCTCTCTGTCTAGCACTTAGCACCTGTTTTGATTGGTCCTGGAAACATCACCTTCTTGAGCATGCCATCCCCAAACTGTGAAAGCAGCAAAGTGATAACAGCTTGCACCAGCTGGTTCTAGCAACAATGCAATAGAAATTGCTGGGGGGAGGTGGGACAAAAAGCCCTCTCAACCAGTCAGCTGAGAACTGAAGAAGGAAACAAAGTCCAACAGTTTGCTGTAAAAAGACACTGTACCTTAAAAAAACCAAAAAGTTTATACTCCACAGCACAGGTAACTGTAAGCGCTCAAATTATTTGCTCAAATTACATAAATAAATTATACTTCTCTCTTATAATGATCATTATTAATGAAAAACAAAGTAGACTGATCCTCTTAGAAACTGCAAAAGATAAAACAGTACAGCCTTAACATCTTCACTCAGAGAAGATGCAAAAGGGAAAGACACTACGAGTGACAAGGTCAAAACCTGAGCAGAGATAAAGATGCAATTGTGGCCAAAAGGCACCCTCCAATTTCTCCTCTTTCACTTACTGCTTAGAAAGAAATAGCAAGATCTAAGTCTGCAAGGAAAAAATAAATACTTTCAGTTTATTATTGTAAGTCTTGAAAATGGAACTCAGCTGAATCTGAGCATCACTGAGATCTATGCCAGATCAGTAATTTTCTTTGCACATTCTCCCCTCTGAAAAATGGCCTTACTAATCAAAATATATCCAAGTGAAATTCTGTGAGGAAAAAAAATCTAATTTTGCTTGTCCTGAATCAATTTCTGGCTCTCCCAGACAGCAAAAGTCCCTTTTCCTAGCTGTATTTTAAGAGTTATTGAAACAAAAACATTTCCCAAGTGCAGGACAGAGAAGTTGCTGGTACTCACGGGCAAAAGTTCAATTTTTAAATTTTCCTCAATTTCTGTAACTGCCAAAAGGTATGCAATTTAAATTTCAACTTCAGTTTATTGCTTTAATTACACAATCTGTATCTTCATCTTATGTAATAATTATATACTTGGTAAGCAGATGCAAAGACTAACACACAAGCTGTAGGATGTCAGACTTTGGGCAAGTGGCAGAAAAAGGGGAAGAAACAGGATACAGAGTATTGCCATAAATCATTTTCACAAAGCAGTCACGAAGAAAGCATTTATCTGAAACTGAGTAATTTAGTGCTGTGTCTGTCTGCTTTACAGCTGCAAATTAAACTCTAGCACAGAAAAGAATGTACTAAACCTGTTCCAAAATGACCAGATGTGCAGACTCAAACACCATTCACACCACTCTGGTGAACAGCTGTAGCCAAGTTTTGACAAGGGCAACACTGAAGTTTAGTAGTAGATGGTACCATGTGAATTATAACTAAGTGATATGCTTCAGCCAAAAACAAACAAAAAATCTAGGGACACTGCAGGGATCCTTTCAATAGCCAGGGAACACTAATGCTAAATTCAACAGGCAAAATCAGCATTGACCTCTTACAACAACACAGGGAGACTGAACAGCTGGGGAGCAAAAACCACTAACAATTACTATTTAAATGAAGAGATAAGTGCACACACCTTCTGACACACCTCCCAGTCATCCCCCCCTTGCTACTCCTCTTGTCCCACATTGAGGTGTAGCCTCAGAGCACACAAACTGACTTTCTTTTTGTGCCACTAAACCCAGACATGCTCTGGGAGGACACATGAACCTCCACCCTGCAGTGAAACATTCAGCAATGACACAGGGACCTCATAAACAGTGGCTTTACTCTACAGAACCACAGTACTGAGGATAAGCCACCTCTGGCTGCACCCACTGGTGTGCACAGCCCTGCACCTCTGCTCCTGCAGAAGAGCCACAGCTCCCACCAGACCCAGAAAAGATAAGGCTTTCTGCTGCAACAAGCCATGGTATGTCCCCATTTTGACTAAAAATATCACAGACCCATAGAATGGTTTGGGTTGGAAGGGACCTTAAAGATAAATTAGTTCCAACCCCACTACTGTGGACAGGGATATCTTCCACTAGACAAGGTTGCTCAGAGCTCCAATCTTAAACATTTCCAGAGATGGGGCATCCACAACTTACCTGGGCAACCCGTTCCAGTGCCTTACCATCCTCTTGGTAAAGAGTTTTTTCTAATATCTAATCCAAACCTACTCTCAGTTGGAAGCCATTCCCCCTTGTCCTGTCACTACATGCTCTTGTTTAAAGTCTCTCTTTTAGTCTCACTTAAGGTACTGAAAGGCCACAATTAGGTCACCCCAAAGTCTACTTGTTACCAGGCTGAAAAAATCCAATTCTGTCAGCCTTTCTTCACAGCAGAGGTACTCAATCCCTCTGATCAATGTGGTGGCCCTTCTACCTGAATAAACTCTCTAGAATCTCAGAAGCTGTGCTACAGCCTATTCAACACAACCATTTCAGCATCACTTGATTATTTTTCTTGTTCATCAAATCTGCTCTGCCAAACCAAAGCACAGTTTAAAGGAAGAGCTACAGAAACTAATTCAAATTTTAAAAAAAGCATCAGATCTAAATGCTGGAGTGAAATGAGTCAGGATAACTTGACTCCCTTGTGACATAACTTTTACCTCCTGATTTTTTCACATGCATCATTTCCTTGGCACAGTAACTACTCTGAACCCTGATCAGCTATTCAAGCACAGCTGGGGAGCTATGGTGGGTGGAGGATGTGCCATAAAAGCAAATTAAAAACAAAATAAAATACTTTCTCTAGCTTTCCTCATAAGCAAAACTACCTCTGAAAACCTATGCTGAGGTTTGCACAGATTTATCACCTACATGATTATTGTGTGCAGCATGTACCCAAGGAGCTTATGCTTTTGGTTAGGTTTCAAAGAAAGACAAATCAGATTAGCAGCAGTCACTAGCTAAGCACATAGAATTAAAGACTACTGAAATGACTTTTTGTTTTTAAACTCTCATTTTCTTGATCATTTTATTTATTTGTTAGCCCAGTTGCTTAGAGAGAGTTATTCAGATCTGGAAAAAGCCCCTCACCATAGCCACCTGTGGGGCCAGGAAGTGCTTCCCAGAGCTGTCCCTGCACACCCCTGCCAGAAGCAGTGCACTGACAGGCTGCACCAGGCAGCCCAAGCACAAGTGTTCTAACCTCACCAGCCCTGCAGGATTCCTCAGGATGCTGCTGCAGGCAGTCAGGTGAGCCCAGCCAGGTGCCTGCCCTGGCACCTACAGCCCACCCTCACTGCAGAGACAGGGACAAGCACGAGATCCCCAGTCCTCCCACCTCCTCAGAAGGGCTCTCCAGCTTCCCTCAGATGTGTACCTTCTCACAGAGACCTGTGCCAAAGCAAGTGTGAATCACTGGCAGCATGTGGGAGATCATGTGCAGGTTTAAAATACAGCATACACATGGTCAAGAGTGATCAGTGATTGCTGCTTACTAACTACACACGTGCTGGCAGATTTGGTATACAGGTGTTTGGGCTAACTGATAAATACTGAAGTGCATTAAAATGATGGGCTCTTCAGTCAAATCAAGAATGACTTTAAAATGATTTATAATTTATCCTCCATCTTTTAATAAATTAAAATACTTAGACTATGCATCTTCTGAAAATAGACATGCATATGCATGACAAAACCACATGCAAAGTTACCATAAAAGCTATCTATAGCTTAGTCAACATGTCTAAGTGGTCACTGGAGACTCAACTGAAAAATAAACTTGCAAAGCAATAGCAGCAGACTTGCAGGGGGGACAGTTACTGCTATCCATGCACTTTGAGAAGAGTTTCAAACCAACTCTAACCTGATCCCATGAACTAAGCAACTCTCAATGGTGGGAACTTCCCAAGTGCCCTCCTGGAGGGCAAATTTCAGGCCATTTTCATCCAAAAGGAAACCAGGTCATGGACTCCAGGACTGCTCTGAGATTTGAACCAAAGCACAGTGCACAGGGATAAATGAGATTTGCTCCAGAGCCTCATTCCTGGGTCAAAAATAAAATGCAAATGCAGAAAACACCCACCATCTGTTATGGCCATTTACTTGACTATGGATTTCCCTTTGCTCTCTACACTGAAAATATTTGAGCTTATACATTTCTCCAGTACAATTTTCACTGTGAAATAATTTTGCCTGCAGTTCAAAAGAATTACAAGAATTCTGTTCAGCTTCACAGCTCTCAGTTTTCAGCTTTGTCTGGTGACTCCAGCTCCCATGAGTTTAGCCCAGCTGGGGAGCAGAGAGTACCACCTCCTCATTATCCCCCTCTCTCATTAAAGGGTTAGCTTATTTGCACACTTGTTCACAATTCCTTCCTCTTTGGAGTGCAGTATTGGATGCAGCTACTGCAAGGCAGTTCATTTTAGGAATATATCCTCATTTAAATCTCAAATTTTCTCTGTAGGTAGGCTGAAATTAAACCTTGTATTAAATGTACCAGACATTTTTTCAGCTGAGTAAAAATAGTACCTTAATGGTGACTTGCAATCAATCACACTGCTTGACCAAAGTAAAAGAGGGTACCATGGGGTCAGAAGGGGCTCTTCACCTGGCATTTTGTCAATAAGCCTACCAACAGTAGGATAGTACTTTTCTTCATGGGCCTTTCAAGTCATCAGATAAATACTTTCACAGATCTCTTTAAAGAAAAATAATCCTTTGAGCTTGACATTTCTATTTATTTATCCTTCAGGAAATTAAGAAAAAGAAAAGCAGCACAAACAATAATATTTGATAAAATGTTTTAACATGTACCTCAAAGTCTGTCAAACCCTGACTTAGCTACTCTGCTCAGTAATAATATATGTTCTTCACCACAACACATTTGATTGCATACTCAATAAAAGAATCCTAGAATCCCTAGAATCAATTAGGTTGAAAAAGACCTCTGAGATTACAGAGTTCAGCCTATGAACATCACTTTGCCAACCAGACCATGACACTGAATGCCATGTCCAGTCTTTCCTTAAACACCTCCAGGGATGGTGACTCCATCACTCCCTGGGCAATCCATTCCAACACCTAACTAACCTTTCCATGCAGTAATTTCTCCTGATGTCCAGCTTGAACCTCCACTGGCACAGCCTGAGGCTATGACCTCTCATCCTGTCACTGGTTACCTGGGAGAAGAGACCAACCCTCACCTGGCCACAGCCTCTTTCAGGTGGTTGTAGTGGGCAGTAAGGTCTGCCCTGAGCTGCCTTTTCTCCAGGCTGAACAGCCCCAGCTCCCTCAGTCACTCCTCATGTGAGTGAGCTCTCTAGAACCTTCATCAGCTTCAGCACCCTTCCCTGGAAGAACATGTGAGTGCCAAATATTCACATGCTCATGTCTGGGTACAAAGTCCTGGTAAAGGAGCATTCAAACATTCTGATGAAAACTGAGCTGCATTCTGCACAAAAAGTTGTGTTGCATCTACACTGTTCCTAATGTTAAAAAAAAAAATTTAAATTATACATAGGTAATCAGATACTCAGGAGAGTGACTAACTTAAAAAGTCCAGCTCTCCAGCTCTTTTGACAAATTTGACAGCTGTTCTGGCATACATATTTTCTACCCTTTTCATCCCTTCTTTCTTCCCCATTTTCACTCTAACAGATGCTTTTATTCTGTTTAGGGATTTTTTTTTGTTTCTCCTCCTCTCTTCAGTGGCAGCACTGAGGGGAGGGAGGGAGGGAGGGAGGAAGCGTAGGGTGCTAATGCACAAAGCAGTGCTTGTTATAAACTGGACATATCCAGGCAATTCGCCAAATTTAATTCCAAAGACCCTGCTTGTGATTCGATGCTGCAGCGGAATATAGCATTGTTCTATCTGTCTGTAGGACACCGCGTCTTCTGTGGAAGAGGAGCTCAGAACAAAAGGACAAAAAACAGCTTGACACTCCCCCCAGCCTCCAAACACACACTTCATTCCAGAAAATACCATATTCATTGGCCTTCAGAGTTGTTAGAAATAAATCAAGCAGAAAAAAAAAAAGGGATTATCTCACAAACATGATGAAAAAACATTATTCAAGTTCACAGCGGACATGGTAAAAGCCAAAATTCTGCTGCTTTTATTATATCTGTTACATTCTGCCTTTGGATTTGGACCCTTTTAAGGTGGAAACTTGATGAAGAAGAGATACTAGAATATGGCCTGAAAATACCATGATGACCTGTGTCTTTGTGAAATGTAAAGCATTGACACAACTTCCCAAGTTCTTTTAAACGAGATTGTGGATTCCATATTAAATTAGTAAGGAATCCCTACATAAGGCTAGAGAAGAGCCTGCTCAGGTGAGAAACTGCTCATACATGTAAATCAGTGACTCTAAAGCCAAGACTGAGATTAGCTTATGATTTGAGGGAGGGAAAAAGAGAAATAAGCTACACTTAAAATTATAATGAGTAATAGTCATACACACTTTCCCTCTCACAATTTGCCATGCAGCCCAATTTGTCCCAACAGATGTTAAACCATAACTCAATTTAACAGTGGAAAGAAGTACTAAATTGTGAAATGGGCACAACATAAGTTAAATTCCAGATGATTTATGCCACATTGCATTACTAGCATTACGTATTCAAAATAAAATGCATATACTGACATCTATGGCAGAAATAATATATTGAACTACATACAGAAGTTGTGTGAATAGATAAATCAAGATTTAACTGACAGGGTCCCAAGCACAAATTTTAACTCGCTTCCCGTTTAGACAATTTTTTTTTCATTATTAACCTCATGTGCAAGAAGTGCTCCTTTTCCCACGACTCTCCCCTTTTCCATGTGCAGCCTTTCCCATCTCGAAGTGTAATCCCCCTGCTCACCACCCGCTCCCTCTCCTCTTTACCCCAGGTCACTCAGTGGAGCAGGGACTGGGGCCCCACAGCAGATGTACCTCTTCCCTGCTCCAGCTGCAGGCTCTCTCCCTTCCTCTGAATAGCCACTGACAGAGTACACTAACTTTACTTGCAGAAAAACTCATCTTTAGAGATGGCTAAACAAAGAGGAAGGGATTTCATGTCTCAAGACCAGGAAGGAGTACAAGAGCTTCTCCATTTAAGAGTAGCCAAGCATATGAACTCCAGGAAATGCAGCCACTCTTTTCAAAACCCTAAACCCTGTCTGCCACCTCTTCTCAGTCACACAGCAGAGGCTGAGGTCCCTCTGTTGTCTGGATGACTATGGAACTCAGCCTTCCCATGAAAACACAGAAAGCAATAACAGACTGGTTAGTAGCTGGGACATGCTTTGTATTTATGAAGCTCCAGAAGAGGCAGAATCCCAGACAGCTTCAAGTCAAAATTCTGAAGTGGCAGTAGACTTCTCCAGGGCTTTTTCTTGCTTAGTTTTCGGGGGTTGTTTTGTCATTTTGTTTGTCTGCCCCCTCCAAAACGATTAAAAACTCTGAGTCTTCCATATTTAGACAACCACACATAGAAAGAGAGGAAAGTGCCATGACAATGCTGGAAGGAAACAAAACTGCAGAAAAAATCTGCCACTGTTTTCTTAAAAGCAAAGCAATGCATCTTCCTCAGCTACAGCTCATTTTGCCTTCAAATCTTCCACTTTATGGTTGCAACAGAAGAAATCAAAGAGATTTGATTTATGAGCCTTTTCAGACATCATTCTTTTGGAGAGTGCAAACACACACTAGCTGATAACGCTAAGAACAAGTATGAATCAGAATTGCAACTCTCAGTCATGTGTTTTCTCAGAGAAACTCCTTCAGCATCACCCTCCATTTAGGCAGAAATTGTCCATAAAGCACCTTGAATATGTAAACAAATGAATGAGAAGTGGGCTAAAAGAATTCAACTCACTTGCTCAAAGCCAGAAACCCAAGAAACAGGTACAGCTGTGATTTCAAATTCATGTAAATCACATGAGGCTGGCGGCTGCAGCATATTGCCTTAATGAACAGCTTAGCATTTTGCTAAGTCAATATGCTTGTTCTTATTAAAAAAAAGCTCTTGGGAAGATTCTTAAGAACATTTTAATCAGACAGCAGTTTCTGTAGTCAAAAACATAATGCTCTCTCAATAATGTTAATGTGCAAAAGTGACATTAAAAAGCAAGAGTGACTGAAAGGACTTTACAGTAACCCCACAAATTATTTAACTGCCATGTAAGACTTGCATTCCTCAATGTTCAGTACACATAAAATACTCTAATCCCTCTCACTGCCCTTTAGGACACCCTGCTCTTGTCAATTTTAGCTATGAGGAAAACTTGCATGTTGTCTTCTGAGTCGAGTAAAGTTACACACTCCCATTTGGTGTCCCATTTAATGAAGGTTAAACATCAGGACAAATGAACCACCTTGCAGCTCATGTGTTCCAAATTCTAGCCAGTCTGGCAGTTAAGAAATCAAGCTTTCCGGAAAGCCAAGAGTTAAGAGAGCTTGCAAATGAAATGTTCATTTAGAGAGGCCATAAGTTCTGCATCCTCAACCATTTTCTTAAATACCCCATTTTGTAATAAGGCACTTATTGCCAGTCTGTCACACAAAATAACTTACTCGTTCTTCAGTAAGTGTACTGGACTCTTAAACTAACTTGTGTAACTTTGATAAGATGGTGCACTCTAAAATACTTGCTGTTGCCACAGCACAGGTAGCTCACAAATTAGACAGCCCTTTCACATTGCTGGGCCAATATTTTACACAGAGGAGAAACGTGGCAGACTGGGCCATCATTGATAAATAAACCCATGAAACAGTCCCTGCTTTTAAACAGTTGGCACCTTAGACTTCTGTTCTACAGGGGCATATTCATATATGAAGTCTTCTCACATATTTAATTGTTGTATGTATATAGGTGTACAAGGTATGACAGGCAAATGACTCAGCAGACACTGAGAATGCCACAGTTATAAAAGCACAAGGTGACATCTCTCAGCTATTTTTCATTTATAGCCACATAGATGGCACGGATGCAACAGAAGAATCTATTTCTGACCATTCAGACACTTAGGGAAAAGACACCATCAATAAAGCTGAAGGAAGTTGCTTACTGTTGTCTTCTCAAAGGTACATTTCTGGCAAATACAAAATTATCACCTTTTTTTTTTTTTTTTTTAAAGAAACTGAACAGTCACTACAAAGCAACATTGCTGCATTTACAGTACCACTTTATTTTAAAAAGGCACAGTTTCTGCCACCTAGCTGCTACATGTAGGTTTAAGTATGGTCATATCTAAAGGAATTTCTGTATTTCAGAGATAAAAGTTTATTCACTTATATTATAATGCAGTTTTGAAATAGTGTATGTATTACAGCATTAATTGATACCATTAGATGCACATACAAGGGGAGCTATTTGTACAAGAATATTACCCAGGAAGGGTGCAGTAAAAGTAATTGCTAGCACTTCATTACTGAAAAATTAACTCACATTTGGGGGTGTTTCTGTGTTTTTACAAAAGACTGAAAAATGCAACTCAGAAAAGCCTGCTCTCCTGCAGTCCTTGCAATCAATACAGCCCTTCCCAACACATGTGATTGTTAGGAACCCTGGTTTTTATTAATGCATTTTGCAACTATGAAACTGCATAAAACTTGAAATTATACTACAAACTCCACCACAGACCAAGTTTTTTCTTATCACAATTGGTTGCTAGATAGAAAACAGTAGTAACAACAGAGTTGTAAGAACAAAGTATTGAGTGGATCCGGAAAAAAAAAAAAAAAAACAAATTGTTCCAAGTCAAAGTTTGTATGCACATTGCCCCATTACTAGCCTGAAACATCTGTTAGAGGCCAACCATGCTTTCACAAAACATTTCTTTACATAAGCTTAATAATTAGTATCCAAATTTATCCAAATTGCATTGTACTTCATTGCATGGTGGTGATTTTCAGTTACATTTTCAAGATTGTGCTCATAGCATAAATCATGTTTGGTAGACTTCATTATAACCAGAAGTAGTTTCCTGGATTATCACATACCAATGCATATTTCTGTAATTACTTGCTTGAAAAACAAAGCTAAGGAAATCTTTCATTTGGTCTTTAATGCAATGTTTCAGCCAAATAAAAATTATTCCTAGTCATGCTTTATACACCATTCCAAACCATTTATTTTTCTGCTTCTAAGTCTAACACAAAATAAGACTTCTCCTACCCATTAAAGCAAGCAAGCCCTAGCAATAGTAATAAATCACTAGTGCAAAGGCTCAAATCAGCTAAATTCTGCCTGCTGTGCACGGGTGTTTCCCAGCATGTCTTTTAACACAAGCATGCACATAGAGACCCTGAGTGAGCAGACTCCTTGTATGTTGTGCTGCCAAGTACACCAAGTATTGCCTCTCAAGCTCTCAAGGCTGCTTGTTGGTGCATCTGAGGGGACACATCTATCAGTGCATTTCTGAACTGGGACAAATTTTCATACTAATCAGGCTGCAATGCTAACACACTGGACCCTGAAACACAGTTCTCCCCTGAGAATCAGTTATTTAAGTAAATGTGCACTTGGTTTTGTGCTCTAGCATATTTGGGTTTTGGGTTTTTTGAGTTTCATCAAAATGCATTTTATACTTCCACTTGTACCCATTGCCTCTCTGCATTGCCATGTAATGGGAGAGGTCAACACTGAGCATTATGAGAAGACAACTGGTGCAGGCTTTACCAGAGAGGAGTTACCCACTTCAAAGCAATCTTCATTACCTTTAAAACTATTTGGCTTTGGAAGTTTCAGAGGAAAGTCATCCACTGCCATAATATTTTGTAGAAAACCACCCCCTAAAAATAATTACTGCTTTTATTTTTAAGCTCCTCACCCAAAACAAGGCAGTCTACAGCTTCCTGATGAAGGAAATCACTGGGGCAGTCTCTGGTGACTGGAGATAGGACCCAAGAGAACAGCATGAAGCTGTGCCAAAGAAAATTTACACAGGATATTAGGAAAAGGTTTTTCACCCAGGGAGTGGCTAGGCACTGGAACAGGCTCCTCAGGGAAGTGGTGACAGCACCAAGCCTGAGAGAGTTCAAGAAGTGATTGGACAACACTGTCACACACATGGTGTGACTCAGGGCTGTCCTGTGCAGGGCCAGGAGCTGGACTTCACTCACCCTTGGGAGTCCCTTCAGATCCTCATATTTCTTTTCATGGAAGAATTAATTACTTCAGAAGTTTTAAAAAGAAAATTACCAGTTTTTGCTCTTATGTTCCTTTGCAGCAGCCACCAGTAAGTTTCCAGTAAATCATAGTTCTTAGCTAAAGCTGTTCTTAGCTAAAGCACAGACTCATCCTGCTCTGGGTGATGAATTTAATAAACTCCCATTAATTGGAAGAAGTTCAGCTGAACTTAAAAACTTCAAATCAATGATCTCTGCACTATATGTTCACTAAGGCTTTTTTACTACAATGGGCTTTTTAACAAAAGTTAAATTGGCCTCCATGGAGCCTTTTGTCAAAAAAGGCCTGTACCAAAGCAATTTGAAACTTATCAGCATAGCCCAATTAACACTTAGTCTGTGGTGGAGAATATATAAACCATCTAGACAAGAGAGGCCAAAACCTCTGTCATTCCTACCATCACATTAATTACATTTCCTGGAGATTGAACAGGTGGCAGCAGAGGGATTTGACAAAACAATTCCTTAGTGTGAAGCAGTCTAACACCTAAGGAAGCTGAACAGGGCGAAAAGAAATCTATGCAATTATTTCACATCACTGTAAATTCATTGCACTTCCAATTTTCATGACACAGTTTTATCGGAATTTTGCAATTGTTGTAAAAATGCAGCACAAAATTGGAAAGGAAATTCTCCTTTTCCTTCTAAATTGGGGTTTGAGGACTGCACACAGATTCTTATTGACTGCTTGTCCCAGAAGCTGCTTGTCCAGACCAACAAAACCACAGAGGTGAAAAGATGCTCTAGCAGTAGCTACAGGCAGCTTCTCTTCCCTCACTGGGGTATCCCTAACTGGTTTAGTAAAGGACAGATGTTGCACATGATCCAGTTGACATCCTTTTTTTTTTTTTTTTTTTTTTATGGCTTTGGGGAAGGAAGAGAATGCTGCACACAAAATTCAGTGTTGATCAAAAAGCACTAACATTTGGCTGAGCAAACCCCAATTTAGCCCCCTGGGCCTGTCTGACCCACTAACCACTGCATCCTAACTGCTCTGTTATGGCAAAGTTTGCCTGAAAAAATGCAGAGCTTGCAGAGAAAAAGAATATGACCCTTACATCAGTTTTGCAACACTTCCTTAATTACATGCTATGAAAATCCCCATTCCCACACTCCCAAATTTATTGGTTTTAAACTACACATCTGTAGCAAAGATGTAACAGCTGATGTAGCCTCTTTAGTGACCAAAGAGGGAATGCACTGAAGTATCAGCAGACATATGACATCACTCAAACACAGACAATAAATAGCTAAATTTTGTTTGACTAGGTGGAAGAGATGGGGGAAGAAACCCAGAGTATTTTCAGCATTTAAAATGTACTGTTCCTGTTGTAGGCTACAGTACTTCTCCTCCACACAGCAAATAGGTACTACCTACCAAAATAAGGGATCCCTGTTTTGTTTCCACAATTTTCTTTCAGATATGCTTCCTTAAAACACAGATCTTTCATAGGCTCTGGAGGCTCAGTGTTTGTCTAAGCTTTGTGCTTTCCTATAGATCTGCAACAGTAATCCCTGTACAAAAGAAAAGGCCATAAAAAGCAGGGGCAGGTAGAGTGGAACACACTGAGCCTTTTCTTCCCAAAGCAATAGCAAAGGTACTAGATTTATGCAAGAAGCAACATGCTAGCTACACTTGAACATTGCCTCTTGCAATGCTGTCACCAGGTTTATCAAGATCTGGTGCTCAGCTTAAGTCTCAGTTCTAAAGCATACATGAAAGCCTCTATCTTTTATTATGAAACAGGAGGAAAAAAAAAAGTAGATTTCCATTCATGACCATGGAAGAAGGAAAATTTGAAGTAAGTACCAGCCACTAAATGCTCAGACAACAAACAGCAAACAAAGGCCTCCAAAATAATAGAAGGTCTTGTGATTTTTTTTTTCAGCATTCAAGGACTACAACAGACAATGGCTGGATAGGAGCAGGAACCAAGAGATTTTGCAGTGTTAAAGAACTAGGCATCTGCAGCTCTCTGAAGGACACTGATCCTTGCATAGAAAGCAAGGAGACAGCAGAGATGCTCTGGAGAACAAGAGACACCTTACAGCTAGTGGAGATTAATGGTATCTTGCAAAAATGTGATTTTTCAAAAAGGGAGAAGTGACTGCCATGTTTAGATATTATCAATGCTTAATCATTTTATAGGAGTGCAGAACATTATGATTAGTGACCTCTAATTTCTCATGTTTCCTAAAGATAAATAAGAACTTCAAAGGAAGGATTAGGGAAAATCAGAGCCAAAACCACAGCTTCTCTGTGCAACTCATATTTGCTTGCTTTTCCAATTGTTTCCAAGCTGAGGGGATGTCCAATATGAGTCTTCAAACTAGGGATCAATTTCATTTCACTGCAGAGACAATTTTTTCAGAAGAAAAAAAAAAAGGCAGCACATCACAATGTGCATATAAAGTATTTTTTTCCCAAAAAAAATATTTCAGTTTTTTGAGAGAAAAACCTTTCTAATGCAAGTATCCTGCTTGTTTGGATGAAAAAAATAATCCTACTGGTTTTTGTTTATCTGCCAACATCAGCTTTTTAAACACTGTAAAAACAAACAGATGGTGAAAAAAGAATATTCACTCCATCACCAGAGATCACCGTGGTGGAGGACCTTACCACACCACTGTATGGCACAGCAGAACAAGGCAGGAGCATCAGGGCACCCAGGCACTATACCAGAGAAGAATTCAGGAAAACACTTCAGCAGCTCCCAATGGCTCCTATCTGAAAAATGTCTTGGAAAACAAGGAGCACAGCTATTATATGAGAATCCTTGAAACTGGCACTCTGTAGTTGTGACCTGATGGAAAGACAACCAAATGCAAAATGCACATTTTCAAAAAGGCTTTACTGCACTTTTCAATGAAAACTCCTGTTCACCTATTACCCAGCCAGCAAAGAGGGCTTGAAGACACATTAAAATGTCATCTACATATTAAAAAAACCAGGCACATCATCTAGCACAAAAGCACAAGCAAGGGACTTTGAGCCTTCAAACTGATGAAGCTTCCATGGTTTGACATTACAACTCCTTTGCCCTCTTGGTTTTCTTGAATTTCTCACATACAGATATAAAAGGCAATGCCCTTAAAGCTCAGAGAACTTGGATTTAATGCAGTAAACTCCAAGCAGCCAAATTATGTTAACTATTTTAGACACCCATGAGAAGAACAGCATTCAGGTCAATTATGCACACAAAGTTATCTTTTCACTCCCCATTTTCTACTCCCATAGTGCTGGATTTCTAGGGATGGGACAGCACAAGGCCCTGCCAGCCACCGAGCTCTGCACCCTGACAGAGTCCCACCAAGGCTTGTGCTTGTGTTAGCCAAGCCTTGGTCTCCTCCACAGAGATGAAGGGTCCCATATAAACAGATTCTACCCCAATTACTGAGCTGATGGAACGGCAGGAAATGAATGATGTGGAAGCAAAGGGAAAGGTTTAGCAAAGCCAAATTCTGCTAGAGTTAATAATCATGCCCTAATTCAAACCAGGATCCTCTAAAGCAGGTCAGGTTAATTTTAATTACTACACAGCTTCTTTTCTTGGCATAAGCCAAAGAGGTTCACATCAGAAGCACAGGAACCACTTGGGAGGCAGGAAGCTGCTGCACTTATCCTGTGAGTACCATGACCCAAATCAATTAGTATGCAGTGCTGCACATTTCCTTCAATCATCTCCAGTGCATACATTCCTGGTCTCACATCCAGGGTCACCATAGCTATGAGGGAAACAAAGGACGGTGGTGACGCTCGCTGCCAACTGCTGCCCTGCCTCTTCCACGTGTCTGCAGGGGAACACAGCTGCTGGGGCTAACATTTGGGAAGGAATTTCCTTGAGCAAACTCCTACCATGCAAACGCAGGTAAGCCCACACACAGCTTCATGAAAAGAGACTGAAGAGTTGGCACTCCCAAGCAAAACTGGAAATGAGAAAGTCTGCCAGCGTGTGATTGAGTTAACGGCCAATTTAAGATTATGTGAACGGAGGTTAAGTTTAGGTTATTACATGAACTCTGAGAGAAGCTACACAGCCCAGGCAGAGCACTACCAGATTTCCACACTCTGAAACTTGTGCCATAGCACATACAGGGGCATTGTCATTACCCTCTGATTCAGAGCCACCTACTCCTCAGGGCTTGATATAACCAAAGAGTGTGTCAGCAGCCTCCACAAACACAATGCAATTTTATGCATTGTTACTGTTACATCTGAAGAGAGTATTTCCCTTTGTACTTCATTAATAAAACAAACAAACAAAATAACAAACAACAAAAAAACACCAAGGGGAAAAAAAAGCAAGCTTGTCTTTTTTCAGCTAAGCCCAGAAAGGCCATATAAGCACCCTTCTCAAAAGCCCTTGCAGAAAGGATCACAGGTGTCCAAGCCATGGCCTGGACTCTGCCCTGCAGCCACAACGTCTCCTGATCATTCTGGTCTCCCACAGAAGGGACACTGACAGTGAGTACACAGCTAAGAAGTGCTGGAATCCTGATCTCCTCTCAAGCTTCATGCTTTGATCATTAACTTCAGTGCTTAAGAGAAACACAGCTGCCTTGGCAGGTCATGCTCAGTGAAGAAAGGCAGTTTCTGAGACAGTGAGTGTAAAAGGTTCTTAAAGTCATGATGACCTAGGGGAAGAATTTTAAAAGCATTGCCAGATCTCCTAGCAGGAAGCACTGGCATGGTACATCCCTAGTGCTGTGGAAGGCCTGAGATGCAGGCTGTCACCAGGGTGCTCTTCCCAGATGTCCCCTTCAGGACAAAGCAGGGCACACAACAGCTGCCAAGCCTGATGGGTTTAAGTGTCACAGTTCCACCCATGTCTGCCACAGAAGAGCACAGGTCACTGCTACAAGTCCATCTGTGATGTGGAAGTCACCTGAGTGCACAAAACGTCTCTGGCTATACTGAATGTCTCTGGGACCACATGTAACAGCTCAGGATAAATTAAATTTTGGGACACTGCTGTGATATTAGTGATTTAGTCTGACACAAGAAAATAGTGTTAAAATGGCAAATAAAGGCAAGCTTAACAAGACCAAGTGTAAGGTCCTGAACCTGAGTCAGGGCAATCTCCACTATGCACACAGGCCAGGCAATGAGTGGCTCTGCCAAAAATGACCTGAGGTGTTAGTGGATGAAAAACTGACTTTGAACCAGCAGTGTGCACTTGCAGCCCAGAAAGTCAACTGTACTCTGGGCTTAATCAAAAGCAGCATGGTTGAGGGAGGCAGTTTTGCCCCTCTACTCTGCCAGTGTGATTCCCCACCTGAAGCACTGTGGTCCAGTATCCTCAACACAGGATGGACATTGACCCTTTGGAGCAGGTCCAGAGGAGGTTACAAAGCTGATCAGAGGGCTACAGCACCTCTCCTGCAAAGACAGGCTGAGAGCTGGAGTTGTTCAGCTTGGAGAAGAGAAGGTTTGGGGAGACCTTGTAGCACTTTCTAGTACCTGAAGGGCGCCTACAGAAAAGATGCAAAGGGACCCTTTACCAAAGAGTGTAGTGATAGGGTAAGGGGTAATGCTTTAAACTGAAAAGAGGGCAGATTTAGATTAGATACTAGTATGAAATTCTTTACAATGTAGGTGGTGAGACTCTGCAACCAGGTTTCCCAAGGAAGCATACCAAGGATGTTCCATGCTTGGAAGTGTTCAATGCCAGGTTGGATGGAGCTCTGGTCTAGTGGAAGGTGTCCCTGCCCATGGCAGGGGACTTGTAATTGGATAATCATTAATTCCAATCTCAACCATCCTATAGTTCCATGATTTTTCTCCTATGTTTAAATTTGGATAAGGAGAATAAATCTCTCCCCATAGAGATCTAAGAACCACATGTAAATGCAAAGCACAAGTGTCAGAGCAATGAAGCATATGTAACAAAAAGCTTGACATATTTTCTGAGTAAGGCAATAGAAAACACTTTATTTACAAGGTACAGGAGCCAACATAAGGGATGTTTCACACATGCAGAAGAAGACAGACTACTGACCATGTGGGAAGTGGGCACAGCAGTCACGCTCACAAACACATATGGAAGGAAAAAGGCATGCTTCCCTCCTACTAATCTTACCAGTCTCTTCCCTAAAAAACAAGGGTTTAAGGATCAAGTATTTTTAAAAGGATTACAGTAGATGAGAACTTAAACAAGCATGATGGCATTTTCTGAATTGATAAACCTTCCTTGTATGATGGCAAAGAGGAATAAGTGCTTTGGGAACTCACATTTTGGCTGGAGAACTGCTCTTCCCCTTCTGTGTCTTATGAAGTCCACTGTCCTGGCTTAGAAATGGCACTCCCCAATATGAGACAAAAGGCAGAGATTATGGGTTGAGATAAGAACAAGTTACTGGACACAGCAACGAGATAAGAAAATTAACAGTACCAGTAACAGCACTAATAAAAAAAAGTGTATAAAGAGAGGGTGATTTACAGGCAGAAATGCTCACCAGGGCTGGGACAGTGCCATGCTTCTCCCCTGCCCCCTCAAACCATGCCCATGTTCCTCCCAGAAGCAGGAGTCCCTTACTTCCACCCCTGGCAGAGATGTGGGTGGTACAGAACAGCAACCCAGTTGGATCCACATAGCTCCAGGTTCTGCTCCATCATGGCTACTGCAAATAAAATACCTCTGTCCTGGCCAAAACCAAGACATCCTCATAAGTCTCCTCTCAGGAGTCCTGCACAGGGAGCCCAGTCAGCAGGCCAGATGAACAACTAATGAACAAAGATGCTACACTTCCAAGTAACTGGTAGGGTTTCTTTGTGTTTTTTTTCAAAAGGTATTATTCTCATCCCTCAGTTAAACCCTAACAATTCTGTGGCAAATAAGGAACATTTCTAATTTTCTAACCACTTTGAACATAATTCTTTCTAAGAAGGTAGGTAACCTTCAGAAAGTAGACAGCCATCCTACAGCCATCACACTGACCAATTTTGCAGGTATTCCTACAGCCAAAAAATACCAGTGCTATCTAAGAATCAAACACGAAACAAAGTATTTTTATCAACTAAATGTATTTTTGTAAGGGGGAGAAGTAACTACTGCTGACTGTAACTACCCTGGCATTTTCCTGAACCTTTTTCTTTGCATGTTCTTACAGGAACGGAAGACTCAGTGTGCAGTAATTAACACAGTTATATGTCAGGTTTTAACAGCAGCTGGGACATTTCCATAAGCCTTGGCAATAACACTTAATATTCCACATGTGCCATGCCTTTCTGTTACTGTGGAAATAGAAATCTAAGACTCCAACCTCCCTCCAATAAAGCACTTAATTTTGCTTTAGGAAACCCTGGCTTTCTGTTCATTTTTGAGCTGCTTCTTTTAAAGTCTCCCTGGTTTTCTGTCTCTAAGAGAGGTGCATCACTTACTTGGAAGCACAAGTCACAGTCACAGCTGTACTCATCTACCATAAAAGAACAGCAAGCTTGCAAAACCAGCAAGGGCTCCTGGACATCACTTCATGGAGAAAGTCTTCAGTGGAGGATCAAATGCCAACAGAATAAGGGGGGCAGGGAACTATCTACCCACACACATCCACTGCTCACAAAACCTAGTGGAAAACAGCCTAGAGAAAGGGAAGGACAAGGCTTGACCATGATATCCAGAACTTCCTCTCTGTGAGGATAATGGAAATTGCCTAAACCATTCTGGACAAGCTGGAAAGCTGATGGTAATGGGAAAACATTCAGCAGAGTTTATGATGACAGCCATAGGAAACATCAAAAAATCCAGAAATAAAGTTGTACAGGAAAATAGAATAATTTTAATGAAATCTGCAGACTGTTTAAGGATGAAATCGAGTCTGGACTGGCACTACCTCATCTGTGTTTTGTTTCAGTTCCACCCACTCCTCGAATACCTACCTTCAGTCTGCCACAGCTACTTTAAATCAGCATTTTAAAGAGGTTTTTTACTCCTTCCTTGTTCTTTTTTTTATTATTATTTTTTTGCTTTCCTGAGATTTCCACTGAGGAGAATAAGAGGAATTTAGTATGTGGTAGATTACAACAATTTTTCATGGTGTTGCAAGCATATCAGTGGCAGATAATGTGAAAAAGTCAAATAATTTCAGGAGAAGGTTAAAGATTAAGTATCTATTGTATGCTTCCCATAGATAAAGTTTGAGGAGAAAACCAGGTATTTTCAAACTGTTTAAAAATAATTTAAAGGAAGAAACACTACAGAAAACTGCAGACTAAACCCAACAAAAATTACTTAACTGGCTATTTTTCATTCCACATCATTATTTCTTTAAGTCTCCAGACATAATCTGAATTGGGGGCTTTTCATCAAACAATTACCAAGCACGAGAAATCACCATTTCAATTTCAGCACAGTATGGGGGAATGTCTCTGAAGTGAAGGTATACATTGCATGAGGGAAATAATTACCAACACGGGCTACATCAGTCACACATAGCAGAGCCCCCTCTGCACTGCATTCCTCACATTCGCTTATGCAAAACTTTGGCTCAATGTAGCTGTTATCAGTTTTAGTACCTAATGACTTCACTGCCTGGAGAGCAGGCAGTAACAGACAATATACTGGATTCTGTTACATTCCCTTGACATGGCATGACAAATATCTCAGAGATTTCAAGGCTTTTGTACCTGTGCCCGTCACAGAGCGTGAGCAGATGTTACATGAAGTGTTCTTGTTTTTACACCTTGCAAGTCATGGGTTCTTGACAGATGTGCTGGAGCAGATCCCTGTGCTTGCACCAAAAGAACTCCAAACACTCCCACTAGACATCTCTATTTCCTTATGACTTTTTCTTTTTTTTTAATGCATGCCTAAACAGCTCAAGAGAAGCATTTAATTTCCCACAAGGGAAGTTCCATGTGGCAAACTTATTTTCAGCTGTGTGCTTAACAAATACAAAAACTCATTTTATGCTTTTGTTTGGGAAAGTGCATGACATTTATGTCAACACAGTTTTCGTAACAAAAGCGTAAGTTTAGACACAAGTAGCAATCACTTAAAACCTTCCAAAAGTTGTTACTTCAAAAAAATAAAACAAAGAAAAAGGAAAACTACAAATACAAGAAACAGAAAACACAGAGAACAAGAAAATTTAAACTAGTAATTTTAGTAAAGTAGAACTAGTAAATTTAGTAAAGGATTTACAAAAAAGTATTGAAGACCCAGCCAATGCTCTGCTCCAGTTCAGACTTGCATGGTGTGTGCCAAGGACTCCATTCCAGAAAATCCTTGCAGAAATCCAGAACCTTGAACTTAAGAAATTTTGAAAAGCAGTCTTAAGTTGATGAAAGCACTGTCTTATGTCATGGAACATTTGCATCCAATCAGAAAACACATATAAATCCACAGAATTTAAAAAAAAAAAAAAAGGGCTCCCACAGGGTGTCAGCAGGTGACTGCAGGCAAACAATGCTCACCTGCACCAGCAGCTTCACTGATACATACTCAGCATTAGGCCTGAGAAGCCTCAATGAATTAACATGAAAGCTGACAAAAACATAGACTAAAAGGGTAAACCAAGACATTGGAGAGTCCCTGTTAGCCATGCCTTGATGGCAGCATGAGGGAATCGGATTCCTCCCCAGTTAGGCATCAGCCGCAGGCTCCACTGCTCCAGCTCAGCAAAACAACCAATAAGCCCAAGTATATGTTTCCAATATTGAGAAAACCAGCACACTACTCAAAAGATAATCCTCCTCTGGCTGAACTCCCATCATTTACTCTGGGTTTGGACCTCCTGACCAGCTGCATTGTTAACACAAGGTGTCCTTTCTGTCTGTTTATCCACAAACCCACACCTGGAAGGCAGGCCAGCTGCCTCCTTACTCCTGGACAAGTTTTGCCCTGTTTGCCTTCAGTGCAATCCAACTCTGATTTATGTATGGTTTACACCAGGGCAACTCTTGTATTTCCATTGGCATTGAAGGAGAGTATTTAGACAAGCTGTAGGCTGCAATATGCAACAATTGCTCTATGCACTTAATAGACATTAAAAAAACCCCAAACTAAACTATGAAGGCTGTATCTTACGTAGGATACTTCAAATCAATTCATGAAGTCCAGTCTTGCTCATGACCCAGGTGCCAGCTATCTTTGAACCACAGTCCTTTTCAACATCACTCCCCAGACGAAAGAAAAAAGCCCAAACATTAAAGTACAAACACAATTCTGGAAGTCCTTTGCTATACCTATAACTTTAGGCTAAAATTTCCAAGTGTGACATGCACACAACTATCAAAGCATAAAACAAACACGCCCAAAAGTGATGCAGAGAAAGACACTGAGGTTTGTACCTATCGATAGCTCTGCAGCTGACACATCCTTCTGTTAATGAAACATAAGCTCCATTCACATTTTGAAATTTGTTGCTAGTCAAAGAGCTCCAAAACCAGGGAGAACAAAAGATGTCTCATAGTTCTTTGTGTTGCTTGTAAATTGTTTCCCAAGCCACAAGTCCCCATGCAAGCTTTTGAGCCTAAAACCCAAGAGACAAACAATTATGGAGAGGAAGACTGCCAAAGCACCACGACAGAGCAGCAATAGAAAGCAACAAACAGCTAAGAATTAAG
This sequence comes from Erithacus rubecula, assembly GCF_903797595.1. Taxonomy (NCBI): domain Eukaryota; kingdom Metazoa; phylum Chordata; class Aves; order Passeriformes; family Muscicapidae; genus Erithacus; species Erithacus rubecula. The sequence goes on from NC_136658.1 coordinate 94,967,896, forward strand.
TGAAATGTACGATGCTACCTATTTGTTACACTGAATCTCCACTGATGCTGACTGTGTTTAGCAGGGAGGGTTAACAGGATTTTGACTGGTACAGCTATCCCTGCACCAAAGCTGTTTCAAGTTCACAACGGTCTGCAGAATAAGGGCTGGAAAGGGAACAGGAGATGTGGATTCCTCTCTGGGTACTGTCAAACAATGTTTGCTTCCTTTGGGCCACAGGCTACATTGCACATGACCTGGAAAAAGCAAATTTATGAGATGGATGTGATGGGCTCTGTTTTGTCCTTTGACCTGACTGTGAGTATTGACCCAGTAATCCTCCCCACACAGGATTCTGCACCTGTACAGAGAGAGCCTTGCAGCCTCAGCTGGGACCCATCACTTTAATACAACCATCTCTGATCTCCCATATGGAAAATAAACTCTTCCTTTACATTTGCTCACACCAGTGCAAACCCACAGGCACACGTACATTAATGGATTTTAAGGAACGAGCCAGACAAACAGAAAGAATCTTGATTTCTCTCAAACCAATGCAGCCACAAGCATGCTTAAGCAAACCCTGGAAAATCACCTGCCAAATGTCTCACCACACACCTCACCAGACTGGAACTCCAGCGAGATGCCATGTGCTCCATCATCTTCCACAACATGAACAGCGTGTGGCCATGAAGAGATGGAGTTTTTTCCAGGTGGGCTCGAGGAAGGCAGCTGCCATGGCTCTGTGCAAGCTCTCAGCCCCTCATTGGGAATGGTGAGAGGAGCTGCACAGAGCAGCAAGGTGCTGTGCTGCCTGGGCAGGTGCAGGGCAGGCACTCGTGGGGACCAGGTGTGTGCATGTCTGAGGAAAGGCAGAGGGCACACACAGCTGGGTGCCCATGGGGATGGTCAAACAGGAGAAAAATTCATCAGTGGGAAGAGGAGCTATTGTGGCGAGTGAGGTAACACAACAACACACAGCATTTCCTCAGCAAATGCCCTATTTCAATGAAATTTCACTGGATACAATGTTCTTCCACTTCTGAAAAGACAACACATTTATATCCAAAAACTATCAGAGTGGAAATACAATAAGAGGAGTTATTTTGCATCTGGCTTCAACACCTGTGTGTCACAGAGAAAAGAAAAACCTCGCTCATGAAAACGTGCACCTCTCAGACAATGTGATACCACTGTATGAGGGAAAAAGAGATACCAGGAAGTGGGCATCACTGGGCTTGGTTTCAAACTTTTTTCATCTTATCCTAAAATGAGCATTGGATTTATTTTTTTAGAGTAAAGATTTTAGATATTACTAAATATTGTTCAGAGAAGTTGTGGCTACCCAATCCCTAGATGCTCCTTCCTGGAAGTGCTCAAGGTCAGGCTAGGCAGGGCTTTGAGCACGTGAAAAGGATGTCCCTGCACATAGCAGAGAGGTTGGATTAATTGATCTTTAAAGATCAAACAAAAATATTTATGATTAAAAGACACCTGGAGACTTCAATTGGCTTAAAAAACTCTATAAACCCTCTGAAAAAGACAGACAATCAGACAGTTCAGACCTCCTAGGGATGCAATCTATCATCCAGTATGTTTCTTTAAAATGTAACAATTCAAAATCTATCAGACATAGAATAAACACACAGGATGGAAGATATCCTGTATTACAGAACCACACACTTTAAAACAGAGGATGAGGAAGAACCTGTAAATATAGTGAAAACACAGATTGTTTAAGATACCAGGAATATCTGAAAAACACAACATTTTTCTCCTCTTCCTCCTCTCTGACAAGAAGGATTACAGTGAGAAGGCAAATTAATACCTTTTAACAGCACAAAAAGATGCTGTGGAAACAGAGGGAAGGCAGCAGTATAAAACTTTGTATTTCACAGGTTTTATAAGAAGATAAATTGAATATTAGTTTCTTTTTTTAAAATAAGAATAAGGTTAAATATGTTTAAGAGGTGTATGATTTACGAAAATATGGACTACACCACCAGGCAATTGAAATCCAGCCACTCTTAATGACCAAAGCTATTCAGATTTTACTATTAATGTTAGACACAAAAGATTTCAGCCCCCAGCTGTTTATAAGAAGAAAGCCTGGTTTAGGGAATATGTGAACCTACTTCATACACATTTCATACAAAAACAAGGACCATTTCTCTGGGTGGCAACAGCCCCTAAGCTGGAACTCCTGGAGATAATGCCTACAAGAAAGAGATGGTCTGCTCTGGGATGCAGGAAGGAAATGCAAAGACACAGAAGCAAGTACTGCTGACAGAGCTGGATGTGCTGGAGAAGGTGTGAAGGACAGGAGATGGTCCCCATGTGATACCTCTGGGAATTCCTGGGCCTTTGGGCTCCACAAGGTAGCAGTTCCTGCAATGGGACTTCAGAGAAATGGGACTAGAACCCACATAAAAACAGTCATTTAATTTTCTGTTTGCAGACAGAGTTCTACTTACTGTTTCTTTTCAAGAAAATCAACCAACCCAAATATAATACATGTACCCAACTGCTCCAACTTTTTTTTTTTTTTTTTTTTTAAAAAAAAGGAACAGTTTGGAAAGTACAAAGAAGAAAAAGTGTAACATTACAAAAACATGCAGTTCCCAAGAAATGATGTTGCATCATGCTTTTCAAATTTAGGAACCAAACTTTTTGCATTATTTTTATTCATTTTGTAAAATAACAGCCCCCCTCCCCACCTTCTAAATGAAACACTATGTTTTAGAGAGTATGTGCCAGTATGCAAGATGCCCATGGGTGGAACTTTTCACAGGACATGCACAAAACAATGCACTGGTCATTACTGAGGATCCTCCATCCAGCCAGTGCAAAACCTACCTGGTGTTGAAAATAGGGTGTTCAGAAGTGCTGAGGGAGCCAAAAGCTCAAAGAACAATAGCTGCAGAGAACTCTCAGCCTCCAAAAGAGAAAACAAAAACCAGCCCAAGTAAGCCAGTCCTATGCAAAAGTTTTGTGTGAGAAAGGACAACTCAAACTGTCCTAATGAGAAGCTGTCCAACACATCCCTGCCATCAGGTCAGGAAGCTCAATAACAGCACTGGGGCTCCACACAAGGCCTGGTGAGACAATCACATCAGCCCCAGTCCACCTAATGCCAAGGCAACAGTTATGCAATGACAGAAACAAAACGTTGTATTCATGAGGGACTGGATCACCAGCTGACAAAGGCTTCTTTTTGTGACTTCTTTTTGAAGTATTTAATACAAAATTTCTGCTCCAAGTCCCCTCTCCTGACTGACCAAACTGCCATTAACACAGCTTGGTCATCCAACAATGCTTCTAAGCATTGGTAGACCTTGGAATTTTATGTTGTTATTATCATCATTATGAGCAAAATGTTCAAGAAAAGTTTTCTTATCTTCACTCCCCTTTTCCCAACTGCTACATTCAGGACAACACATTCTATATGGACATAAATTATATACTTCACACTCTGTTGCAGACCCACAATGTGCAAGACTAACTTTATTGTTTTTCTAAGATTTTAAGACTGAAATAAAGATGGGCTTCTCCTTAAGGTGAACCAGTCACAAAGATTTTAAATAGCTTTTTGATTTCAAACTGCTAGCAACTTAATTCACTGAAGAAAAACCAATTTCATACACTTAGCAGCAAAGACATTTAAGAACAATTTTACATGGAAATCAATACTCTCCTTTTAATAAGACAGTAAAAACATTCCTTTGTTTCTATCCCTCTTCCCTCCCCATTCCAAGATTTATTGGACATCAACCCACGCCAGTAAAAGTGTAAGTTAAGAGGAAGATAGTAAGATATAGGCAAAAGGAGAGGCTGCCCACTTTGCAGTTTCATTTAATATCAGAACTTCACTCAGGAAAAGAATAGTCTAAAAAATGAGTATCAGAATATGGAAACATAAAATAAGCTTTTTGATGCTGCTAATACAGCTGGTTGGTTTGTTTCAACCATCAGAGCTGCTGAGGCTACAGGAATCAGTACTTTACTGTGAACTACAAAGGGTGTAGAAAACTTATAAAAAGCTTAGTGAAAAGGCATTAATACTAGAGGAGTCTGATCTTCACTAAGCTAGGGAACAAACCAGTTAATAAGCATTTAGAAATTAGGGAATTAGGTGATGCGAATTAATTTAACAAAGTAGCAACCATAGGAATTCTGTCAGCTTCCTTTAGCTTTGGCTGAGTAATTAATTTTTTTTCTTCTTAATTAAAACCAGAGACAGTGCCAGCATCAGTATGAGCATATTAACACTCGGGCACGCACTGATAGCTCTGCTTTAGAACTTGCAACCTCTAAGCAATAATATGCCAGTGGCAAAACAGACCAAAGATACAACTGTATTTTTCTATCTTTTCTTTTTCCAAACCTCCTAACCTTCATTACTGCTTACTTAATTTGGGTGTATTGTTGGTTGAAAGAGAGCTCGAGGGAAGCAGCCCAGGATGGGAATGCTGAAGGTGAGTGCTCCCTGCCGACGGACACATGTGCACTAGGAATCTTTCCCTCCCTAGAGTCCCATTGCTGCTCCTGTTAACACACTCACGCAAGCTCTACCCCTCCCCATAGGTTTGGGAACAGAAATCGACACTTTCCCACACCCAACTCCTTGCACCGCTGCAGAGGGAACAGCGCACCCCGTTATCCCAATGGCCCGCAGGATTCCCTAATGCTCACACCGGAATGCATCGCCTGGCACAAGGGAGGGCTCAGCACTGCCCATCTGCACTCTCCTCCCTGTGTCCCGAGGCTATCCTCCCAGTCCCGACCAAACTTCACACCCCGGCAAGAACTGACCGCACCTCTGCGGACGCGGGTCTGGCGAAGCGGGGCTGCGACCCCCCTGCTCCGCTGTATCTCGAGGGGACTGCGGGCCAGACCGGGCAAGTCCCAGCGCCGAGCGGCGGCACCGAGACCCGCGGAGAGACCCGGGGCCGCTCCGGCCGCCCCTTCCCCCGAGTGCGCCTCTTCCTCGGCTGCGGAGGGATGGACCGCGGGATGGAGAAGCTCCGGGCGGCTGCGTACAACCGCCCAAAACTACAGATCCTGCATTGTGCACTATTATCATCATCATCATCATGCACATCGGTGATTTGTTTTCAGAGGAAGGGAGCGCTCTGCAGCTGGCGAGCAGGGCAGGTCCCGTTGTCCCGCCGGGCAGGGTGTCCCTCCCGCGCCCGTCCCGCTCCCGCTCCTTGCGCGGAGTTTCTGTGCCAGCGGCGCCGAGCGCGGCGGGCGGAGGGGCGGCCGCTCCCCCTCCCGCGCTGCCGGGGCGCTCAACAGGCGGCCGCCCTGCCGCCCGCCGGGGCTGCCCCGCACCTGCCCCGCTCCCGCCCTGCCCGCAGCCCTGCGGCCCCGCGGGCGGGCTCTGCCGCAGCCGCGCTCGCTTACCCATGGCTGGCTCGCGTGGTCCGGGCGGAGCGGGGGGCGCGGGGCAGGGGCTCGCTGCGCTGTGGCGGGCTGGGCTGGGCTGTGCTGTGCTGTGCTGTGCTGTGCTGTGCCGTGCCGGGTGAGCGGGCTGGCGGAGGGCAGCGGCCGCAGCTCTCGCACTGGCGGGCTCGGCTGCGGCGGGAGCGGCGGGAGCGAGGGGTGGGAGGGGCGCGAGGGGCGGGGCGGCCCCGCCTGCGCCGCCCCTGGGCCCGGCCCGGCCCGCCCCACGGGGCAGGCGGCACAGCGCCCCCCCGCGGCTGCTCCAGCGGGACATCGCCCGCCCTCAGGGACATCCATTGCCCGCCCTCAGGGACATCCATCGCTCCCTTCAGGGACATCCATCGCTCCCTTCAGGGACATCCATCGCTCGCCTTCATGGACATCTATCACTCCCTTCAAGGGCACTCATGGCTCCCTTCAGGGCTATCCATCGCTCCCTTCAGGGGCATCTATCGCTCTCCCTCAGAGGCATCCACCGCTGGCCCTCAGGGGCATCCATTGCCCGCCCTCAGGGACATCCATCGCTCCCTTCAGGGGCACCCATCGCTCCCTTCAGGGCCATCCATCGCTCGCCTCAGGGGCATCCATCGCTCTCCTTCAGAGGCATCCACCGCTGGCCCTCAGGGCTCCAGGGACGAGCGGCCGCGGCCGGGCTGCACCCCTGACCCTCCTGCCTCGGAACCTGAGCTGCGGGCACCCTTGACCTTCAGAGAGACCTGCCCCTTCGTGTTTCTCTTGACCATGGCACGGGCACGGTGTGCCCAAAGACAGCACCGTTTCCTTACTGCCGATCCCCGTGCTCAGCAATGTGATTCTTACCTTCACAGCCCTTCTGAGGCGCTCACGCCGCTGTGCGGGAGCGGCGCTCCAGCCGAGCATCACCATCCCCGCTCGCAGGGACTCTGTAATCCTTTGAGCACTGTGAGGAATGAATGCGCCTTGGCTTTGGGAAAGTTCCGTGAACGGGACCCTGGAAGGAACAAACTGAGTAGTTCAGGGGCATATGGGTGGCTTCTCCCTTAGGAGATCACCAGTGCTCTCCCTTCCCCATACCTAGACGTGTTGGAAGTAAAAATGGCAGTGTCACACAGGAGTGATCTTCCGTGGACACTGAAGATAGGTATGGACGACAGGGCAAAGTCAGCTTTTCCAGTTTAGTTGCTTTCCTGAATTGAACTTTTACCATTAGAGCAATTTGATTGCTTCAGTTGCAGAGGCCAGTGCTTTAGACAGAATAAGTGCGTCTACAGTGACTAATATCAATCAGATTGTGCTGATTTACATTAACTGGGTACTTGGCATGCATTTCCCTTTTTCTTTGCCACAATAATAATACACTAATTTTCTATTATTTATGTGCAGTGTAAGGATGTATTTCATTTCCTCCCATGATCATTAACGATTGAATAGATCATTCATTATGTAACTGTATTTTTCACCTCAAATTGAGATCGATTACTTAAGAACATATTAATAAAATTCAAAGAGAAAAGAGTGACAGAAGTGTGAACACTAATTTTCAGGGAAATTAGTCCAAACTACAGAAATTCAGGCCCCTGCTTCCAAAATAGTGTGTGTACTCATTATAAAGTTGCAATGTTAATGCATGGTTTCTTTTCCTTTAACATAAAAATCACAGTCTCCTGGGCCAAAATGATCTGAGACTTTTGCACTGATTAATGAACATAAATGTTTTCCAGTAAGGTCTGTGGGCTCAACACCATGCAAGCACTGTAGGATCAGGGAGTAAGTGCCTCTACTCTATCAGGCAATAGTGGATTGATGGAGCAAGCCATTTTATAAAGACAGAAAAAATTCATAGCTAAGCTGATCACTAGCAAGCTGCTTCCAGACCCATCGGGATTTAAAGTAGATGAGCTATGCACCTTTGAAAAATTAGATCAATTATGGGAATAGCACATGACCCTTAACTAGAGTAGCACTAAATAGCACTGAAATATGGCAGGAACAAGACAAAAATGGTAAGAGCATCCCACTGTGTGCAGCACTGTGTGCTGGTGAAGGTGTAAGTTCATTTTTTTTTTTGAAAATAAAATTTCGTTAAAATTTATATTATTTGAAGTTCCTACAGCATACTGCTTGATTTATAATGGAAACAGAAAAAATGTCCCTTAATTCTGACTGTACTTGCACTTATGGGGAACTTTGCATCACTGAAATCCATAGGACGAGTTCCTCAAGGGAAGTTGGTCATTGCTGCCCAGACTGGGCTTACACACTTACACTGAAGTATGAGGCAAATATTCCTAAGGGATTGCAGAAGAAGTTTTCCATATCAACACATTAGCAGTGAGAGGAAGGACTGACTTTCTGCCATGCTCAGAAATGTTGGTCATTTTTCTCTCCAAAGGGTAAAGCAAAGAACAGCTGTCCAAATATTGGTTATGGCTCAGCAGCCAGTGGGGATTTCCACTCACAGAGGTACCAAGTCTCTGAAAAGTGAAGAGAGAAGCTGACCCAAGTTTGGTTCCTTAGGCAAAACTACATTGTAATATTCAATTGAGGTCAAGGAGACATGAATACTTGAAATTTCTGCTAAGAATAGAAACTAATGGATTTAATTTCAGAACCAAAATGTCTGGATAAACAGGTATTTCCCTGTTTGGGAAAGGCTTATGACTGGATTCTGGTCCATGCTCTTGTTGTTGCATCTAGCACACAATGTAGAGCAGGAAGGCTGAAGTGTGCAGCATTTCAGCAAGTCTCTGTATTTGAATGGCTCCTTGGCTGCTATTGCTGGTAGCTGTAAGGTAGGACTGCTGTAAATGATGCTGGAAGCCAGATGATCCAAACAATCTCTTCATCAAGGGATTATAAAATGAGTGTTGCAGGTTTGATCCACAAAAGAGGAAGCGAAGGTTAGAATTCTGCAATGATAAATGTCATTGCTTATGTTGGGTGCTTAAAACCTTTTCCATAGTTTAGGTGACAACCTGCAAACATTTTTCTATATGCAGAGTTTTCCTAATACTAGCACCATGATACCAGGTATTTCAAGAGACACCTTCATTTCCTGTAGCAATATGCTTGGATTACCTCCTAACCTATTCTGGAGCAGTATGTTCCTCATTTGAGATGTTTTAAGGAGGCCATTTGATGTTCAGAAGAAAATTTAACTTCAGTCTCAAGATTAGTCAAGAAGAGACAAGATGGAATGTGGGTGTCTCACTAGTTGTAACCAAGAGCATGGCATCAGTATGAAATTTGTATTTGACCATTTCCACCAATTAGTGGTGAAACTGATTTCTAGATTAAGGGAAGGCTCATTGCATATATATGTCTTTTTTGTTGTTTTAGTTTACCAGACTCCATCTGTTTCTCCACTTCTCCGTGCAGAAATAGCTCTAGAACAAATCTTTTTTTTTTTTTTTTTTTTTTTTTTTTTTTTTTTTTTTTTTTTGTGTGTGTGTGTGTGGACAGAATGGTGTGATAGCTGCCGCTCTCTGTTTGTTTGTCTCTGTTTTCCACTCTCACTCTCTCCTCAGGCTGTCTAACTAGACAGATTGCCCTAGGTAGGAAACCTTCCCAATTAAAAACAGAATCAAAGGCATTGTGTTTCCACTAATGTTTTAGCTTTGACTAAACATTCTGGTGCATTAAAGACAGTGGTTTAATAAAAATATATGCTAATGGTTATGTGTTTCAGTCAGCTCCACATCAGCTGTATGTGAGGCCCTATCCCATGGCTCCCTCTGCTAACAGTGAAGCTGATGGCTAATCACGATGTTCCTCCATCTGACTACTACAAAGGCACTGTCAGTGGCTAGCAATCATGGCCACTTTCCAGAGGATTAGAGTGAGTGTATGGGGTGTTACTCTGCTTTTGCGAAAATCCTGCGGATTTCCAAAGCCTTATAAAATCAAGGACCCATAAAGTAGCCTCCTTTTGAATGCTAGCATGAATGCATTTTAGCTTTAAGGCAATCAGAAGTGATAAAAACTGGCTTTAGTTGCAGTGAGTGTTCTCTGAGGCCTTTCTCAAGGGAGGTTCAGCTATCCTCTCTGTATTGAGCTTCTGTGGTTCCATGAACAGTTGAGGCATACTGTGGTTTTTCTCTCCCATATGATCTGTTCACAGAGGCCATGGATGTTAAAGAGAAGGAAGGTGACAATTGGATCCCTTTGTACACTTTGTGCACTTTATATCTGTGTGTAAAGAAGAGGTGACCTGTGTGCTCACCTCTCAGCACCTCGAGGTAGATCAAGGGGAATGACTCATGCTCTCCTATGTCTTTTGTACCTGTTATGTGAAGCTGATCCACTTTAGACTCCAACTGCTGCTACCAAAACCACTTCTTAGTGCACACTGCAGAGAGCTGTTTGCAAAGCTTGTTCAGCAAAATGTTGAATAAAATGGTTCAGATCTTTGGCACTGTTTAATCTGGGGGAAAGGAGAGAAAGGGAAAGATAAAAAATGAGAAGTAATTTGATACGGTTTAGCCAACATGCAGATACTCCTCCTGGAATTTAACATTCAGGTATGATAGTAAAAGAAAGAAATAGTCTTCAAAATGAAGACTGCTTCTTATTACCAAGTAGGTCATATTTCCAACAACTCTTTCTCAATATGTAAATATAAGCAGTGATAGCTTTGAAAATATATATAATTATATATTCAGCAAAATTAATATTTTTTCCCAATGCAACACAGTTAATTTCATCTGAAAATTAGTGATTACCATTTTGGTGTTAATTATAGAGTACTAAATACATCTTCAATATTAAATGATAGACTCATCTCTATTTCATATAACCGTTGTGGGACTCACTTGTGGAATTGCTTTGTGATTTTAGAGGTACAAAAAAAAATTTAGAAGATATCATTGGAAACAAAGGATTAATATATTGATTAGGACCTCTGCTTTTACTTAGGCCTACATAATGGACCTTACTCTAAGCACAGAATTTTTCACTTATGTGCATGGATATTCTGAGTGTCCCTGAGAGATCCAGGTCTGGGGGCACCAGAGGGAAGATCACGGTATAAGCTGTTCTTATTCTGGATACATTCTTGCTTCCATGCCCTTCTCTGTCTGCAAGCCACAAATATAACCCACAGCTGGTAGGGAACCATGTAGAAAATAATACGTGGTCTGAGAGAGCAGGTGTGGTTTCAGTAAAGCATTACACAGAGCAGAAAGCTTGTGAGTCAAAGAGGGCACCAGCAATCTGAAAACAGATGAGTGTTATACAGGAAAAAACACAAGTGGATACAAACTTTCCTTTCATGTGCAGCCCATCTCATTTCATCCTCCTGAATGGATCTGTGAAATGCTGACAACCCTTTCTCCAAGTGAGAGAGAGAAAAGTCTTACCTCCTGCTATGTGAATCATGATACAATAATCCTATGAAGGCATTCTTCCACATACCTCATTCTAAAACATTTGGGTTCAAAAATTCACTTGAGATTGATCAGAGATGATGAGTTCAGTCTAGAAGGCTTAGATATAAACACTTATCGAAATGCTTTGCTAAGTTCCTATTGTGAGGTATTATCATGTGGGCTAGAGAGGCCAGCCTAGGGTTTTAAGGAGGAGCTGACTCAAATGTATGGATTATCCAACATTTTCATTAGTACCACTGGGGAGATTTGAATGTGGAATAATTTGTGAATGAAGAAACCAGAGAGGGGCAAAATGCATACCCAAGGAACATTAGCATTCAACTTCAGAGCAACCTCTGTGGGAGCATATATGCACTCATTGCAATATTCTGAAAATAATTGCATACATATGTATGTTAGCTCCACCCTCCAGTGGCATCAATAGGTTTAACCTCAGTTTTCTATAGCACTGCAAATTAAGGGAAAAGACTTTATTTTGAGAGTGTTGAACACATGGCTGCCATCCAACAACTTCAGAATGGCAACTTCCCAAGAAAACGCTCCAAGGCAGCCTAATCAGGACAGAATTTCTGGCAAAGTACATTTTGAGACAAGGCTCTCTCTCTTTTTCCAAAGTAGAAAACTCCTTTGATGGCAGGCACAGAGAGCATTTAAGAACATTCTCAGGTGCCTTTTTTGCAAACTGAAAAACCAAACCCCAAAAAACTGGGGAGGAAAATTGCAGGAGTCATTTTAACACTTTTCCTGCTCTAGTTGGGCAATAGAGACAGAGAAACAGCCAGCTGATTTCACTTTAGTTCTCATTTTTTCACTTCTGTCATTAGGTACAAGCTCATAACTGATTACAGAAGGTTTTAATGCTGCTCTGTAAACATGAATAGTGCCTTAAACTGTATCACAAAGCTGAGTTAAATTCTGTCCTAAACAGCCACTCAGCTTTAGTTTTCTACTCACACACATTCCAAAATGCTGGTCTGGGTTTTGTGTTGGGATTTGCCCTCCCCACACACAGTGTGTTTTATTCTTTCTGTTCTGTTTTTCCTGCTTTGTACAGTCCAGTTCTGGCAAGTGGCTATACCTAGAGCTGTGGATTGTGGCAAAAATGTGATGTGTTGGAGGAAAGATGGGAAAGACTCCATTAGCTAGCAATAATGTAACATCCTTGGTGTGCCCACAGTGCCGCAGAGGACGGGTGTCCTGGGCTGCGAGAGCTACAGGAGCTGGCACAGCCCTACAAGTTTTTCACTGGGAGGTAACAGAAGTGGCTCTAAGACACAACATCCTCCATCAGCTCTGTGAGCTGTGGTTTTGGGAGGAAGGTGTGGCTTCAGATCTGCTGACATCATGGGAATGCTTCACCTCCCTCTGACTTCACAGGAAGCCAAACACACTAGACCTGCCAGAAGTGTGACACTCAGGAGTAGAAAAGCTCAAGCCACTCTGGTCAGATGAGTGAGAAAACCCAGCCTGATAAACTGAGGATCTTGAAAAATAACAAGATGACATTTTGATACTAAATGTTGAGTTTGGAAGATTAGTGCAACTTCTCATTCCCTAGACTAATAAAGCTAGTGATTAAAAAAAAAAAAATAAAATCCAAACACCTATTCTAAACAAGAGCATTTTCCTCCTACTTTCAGTACAGACAGCTAATTTTTTGCAAATGCACAAGTACAGGATTAAAACATAAAAGCAGAACACACTAGTCACCCATACTTATCAATTCTTCAATTAGGAGAGATAAAAAAGTAAATGAAAGTGGCAAGTATCTGACATTGGTAATAATTTTATTGTTTATTTAAAGCTTACATAAGATAGATAGGAGTGCCTGTATTTTTATAATAAAGAACACTTTTAAAAGACTCTTGTTATTTGATTCTTGTTCTCCTGGATATCATGTTCAGCAAATAGAAAAAAAATATTCCAAGTGAGGAATGTAATAAAACTTTTTATTAAAACTATATTAAACATGTTATACTGTCATAGGTGAATCTGGATTCTTACGTTTTGTACTTTTTTTTTTAATTTATTTTTTAAAATAAAGTCCAGGCTGAACATGAGTGTTTTGAAACTGCCAGATAGTCTAGAACATTAATTCTGTAATCCAATATTCCAAGGAAATAGCTTCTTTGTGTTTAAAAGATGAAAGAGCCACAGGCAAACCAGACATCACAAGACCCTGGCAGACAAAATGACCCAAGGCCGTTAAAGAAGCCACAGAAACTGCAGCTTGTAAAATTATTCCCAGAAGACAACATTACTTCTAACACCCATTGGGCTGTTAGAAGTGACACTGTTTGAAGTCCACCTCGTAAAGGAAGCAGAAGTGCATGCCCAGGCCTTGAAACAGTGTCTAAAGGCTCATGGAGTATCAACAACGATGCTGTGATGAGCTCTGAGGTGACTGCCCAGAGCCCTGGTGGTAGACAGTGTGCAGGAGGAACTGGAGACAACATCTATCTACCAGGGCTTATCAGAGCATTCCCTGCAGTTCTGCAGGAGAACAGAGGCTGAGGCAGAGGTAAATGAGCCTGGCAGGCTGGCAATTATGGAAACAAACCAAGCAGTGGCCAGGGAAAGGTACAGAGAGGGAGGGAAAGCTCTGCAGGCAAGCCCACTGGGGGAAATAGGAAGTGATGAGCAAAACAGGAGACAATGTATTTCAGAAAGGGGAAAAAAAGTCCTACAACAGCAATTTTCTAAGGTGCCAGGTGTTGCTCTATCTGCAGTTACATCTAGACACATCTCTGAGGCAACTGGGTAGTTTGGTCATGTCCTTTCTTTCCTATGACTCCCACAGGTTTTGAACCCTACTGATATGGACTTTCAGGCTTAAAAATTCCAGTGGTTAAGTTAGAAATCTGTAGTCATTGTAATAATGAGAGATCCCTAGAGAGAGCCAACACTGCTATGCAGAAAATTTATTAGCAGCAGGAACAGAGGCCTGTATCAGCACTTTACTGGTGGATAAATCAGTGGGTTTGCTAATGATGTTTCGGTTCTCTTGATTGAATTGGATTTGTAAGAGAAATGCAGCTGCAGACTGAATTGCTTTATATGACAAGAGAATAATGAATAGCCAATCCTGAACACCCAGGGTTTCTGTATGTATGGGATAATTTAGCTTCCGTTCTTGTTGTTATTATTTTATATGCAAATGAAATTATCAATGCCTTTATATAATAACTTCCTGGATCACATTTATTCTAGAGCTTTTGCCTGTTTGTGTGCAAGAGAAATTTCTTTCCTGCATTTTAGCCAAGGTTTAATACTAAAATCCAGCTCCTCCTGTAGCCTGTGGGAGTTGTATTGTGTTGTAGATATGACCCATCCAGAGGACATTGAAAGTGAAGAGAAAATATTGAAACTGCCTGTGGTTATGAGGGAGCTATTATTTATTTGGAGATAGGGCCCATTACCTTATGCTATTATCTGCATGTTACGTGTACTGGGTTTTGCATATTTGATGTTTACTTAACATGCATATCAGGTTCTTTTAACAATAGTGTTTTGGAGATAGTCTGGCTAAGTGCCCTTGTCAGCCTCTTGCTAGGTTGTTCTCTGGGGTTCCAGCCAGTCAGTCTTTATGTGTTTGAAGCTCTAAATAGGCTACTGCTCCCACTCTGAAGGATCATGCCAAACTGAACCAATGCCCGCTGGAAAATTTAAAAACGGGATGCCAGCTGGCCAAGAGGGCTGAAAAGAGAGAAAAAAGAGATAAAAATCATTCTTACATCGAGAAACTGCCTTAGCAACATCCTCATCTGCTAGGTGGTAATAGATCACAGTTGCCTGGTTGGTTTTCAAATGGCTGAGCTCCCAAGTTACAGTTACTCCTTGCCCTTGGAGGTGCAGTTGACTGAGATACACTGTTGAGACACATAAATTTAACAGATGGATTGTGCAGACCAGGCACTGTATCCAGCAATTTCTCCCACTAGGGAAAGCCTTACAAAAGCTTTCCTTGGTGTTCAACAGGATTGTGGTGGTTCATTGCACTGCAACTTTAGAAAAAGTTTTGGGTGATTGGCTGCAGTGGGGAGAAACAAATTGGCAGTGACACAATTCCCACCATTTGCACAGCAGGGAGGAAATTTTCTTTTAGGTAGCAAAAGAGGAGAGAAAACTCTTCCCTTACCCACTGACAGGCCAGGGGCAATGCTGTGGGAAGGGTCTTGGTACTTTCTGCTTTCACTGTGCATGGTGCCAGAGGCACTGACCAGAAAATCTGGTCACCTCCACTGGGCCTTCTCATGTGCTCTGCTGGCAACTGAGTGTCCAGACAACAGTTTTTGCCCTCCCTGTATGATGCAGACAGGAGTGTAGGAGCTGAGAGAGCATCACCAGGCTGCAGAACAGTGTGAGCTGGGGTGGAGGGACACAATCAGCAAGCAGTCTTTGTGAAAAAGAACATGAAGGGAACAAGAAGAGAGGTCTGCTGAAAAGAACTGTGGCAACAAGAAGCCCAGGAAACTGCTCAGCTGGATTCTTGGAGATACCAAGTGCCATGGATGTGACCAGAAAAATGCATCACAGTGCACAGATTAAATCTCAGGTAGCTTCACGGGGGTGGCAGTGTTGGGAGAGGCAGTGCTGGCATTTTTCCTACATGTAGCACACATTCAGATGGTATTTTAGGCCTTGAAAATGCAGCTGATAAGCCACTGAACATTTTAAAGGTTGCTCAGCTAAGAAATATATTTTTAAAACCCTCAAATTTTAATCCTGTAAACCACAAAATTAAAATAATGTTGGAAAATCAAGAAAAACAACACAAGTTTTGGACACATTTTCTTTAGAATAACAACAACAACAATTTTAGGCACTCTACTAGAATGAAAAAAATCTTTCTTATATTTGAGAATCTGTTGAATTTTTTCAGCATTTTAATGATTTTACATACATTCAGACTTCAAAAGCCTGTCACGAAGCAAGTTAAACTAGCAAAACAAAATTGTTTAATTACTACTTTTTAGTAAGGTATTTTAAAAAATTCAACAATATAAGCAGTTGTTATGTTTTATTCCAGTAGGACATGTTATTTTCTTGGATTGAGGTGAAGAATTTTGTCATGCTGATGGGGACTATCACACGGCAAGCTGTGCCTGGAATGACAGTTTCCAAAAGTAACACAAATCACTAGTGCTGCTAATTATTATCAATGTATTTACCACTAAAAAGCTCTAGCTCTAGCCATGCCAGAGAAACAGATTTCATTTTGTTAGACTTGAAAATGCAAGTAACACAGCTAGACTAAAAGATCTATTGAAGGGAAGAGACACTAAGGCAGCTCTTTTTCTGCTTTTAAACAAGATTTAACTGCTGTTGACAGAGAACATACAGGACATCTTTCCAAAGCAGGTCTGCATAGTAAAACACACTCAGGAAGGGCAAATACCTAATATTGTTAAAAGTTCTCTAGAAAGCTCTTTTGCACTCTGGAGATACATGTTTATGCTGTCACACTGGAGCTGTAGGTGACCTGAAGAGGGATCTGCTCAACAGAAAAAGCAAAGGAAGGAAAATTTTTACTGTCATTTTCTCTCTTTTCTGTGGTGATAGAGAAGAGCAGTTCTGGAGTAAGGATTTTCTATAGCACAACACAGCTGTTCTTTCTGATGTGTCCCTGAAAGAATTCACCATCTGGCACTGATGATATCACAGGCTGTTGCCATGGGACCATCATGTCATCACACATACCCCACACTCAGCATCCTTTCAGAGCAAGGCAGTACAGCTGGCACGTCCAAGTCCAGCAGCCAGCACAAAAAGGTGGCAAGGACCACAGGGCTGGGATATAATGACAAAAACAGCTGCCATGAGCATGCTCAGCTACAGGGCTTCTCTGAGGAAGTGCCAAGGAAGGACTTTCTGTGTGCCCCCAACACCCAGAGCAGTGACACCAGAACAGCACCACAAAGCAGCTGTGGCACTGCTGACACGGCTCTGCACAGCAGTGTCAATGAAAATGTCATATTTTCCTCAACAAATATTTTCTTGTCCCTAGTGCAGTCTGGTCTGGCAATACTGGAAATCCTAAATTGATCAACACATGTAGAGAAAATTGATGAAAAGTAGTGAACTACTACCACCTTCCTATTATGCAGTCTATTATTCGACTGCTCTTGGTTTACAGTCCATTTCAGATTTATATTCTGCAGTCATGTAAGAATTATTCTGTTTGGAGAAACTGACAAAACTTGTGTGTTTCAAGTGCACTGCAGCATAACTGGCTGAAGCTTTAGCTGGACCTCACCACTTCTCATGAAAAGAGAGTGGAAGGGGAGCCTTCAGCTATTACTCAGCCACTTCATGGAATATGCTACAGACCAGAAACGTGGCCTTTGATGAGTTATTGCTTAAGTAAAAACATGATTCAAGCATTTATTTCTGTTACAACAGTAAGTCCTTCTGTCCACAGGGAAGATATTACAGGATCTTAATTTTAAAAAATACCAAGATACATAATCTGTAACATTTACATTTTTTGCAACCCTGACAAAGGACAGCTTAAATTTGTAACATTCCTGGTATTTTATTACACTTTGCAAGTGAGAAGCAGACCCTGCAGTGTTAACAAGCAGACATGGAGGTGACAGGAAATGGAATTTCCTCATTAGTTTCTGAAATGTTTGAGATTATGTTGGTTGCTGGAGGTAGCAGAAACCAGACATGATGACTGAGATCTTTACCTGTCCAATGCAAAGGATGGGAGTAACACAGTTATGTGAGTATTAAAATTGCTGAAATACAACACAGAGACTTTTTCATGCTGGCAGCTTGTACAAGCCTAGACCAAAAGGGTTTACTGAATCTTGGCCAAATAACAAATACATGGGATTACATTGAACAATGTAGCACTAGGTGTTTTCCAACTTGACTCCTTTTGACCTCAATGCCAGCAAATGTTGCTGGAGCTGAGTCACCAAACAGGAATGATTGCTGTACTAGAAAAGAAGAATGCATGAGACAGCTGAACCTCAGGACTGGTATTTCAATCTTCATCTTCAGTAGAAGTGTGTGGAAGGATTCTAAACATCCCTATAAACAGATCAGAAGTCTGGTTATCTTCCATACCAACACCTGATGGCAGCTGTCTAGGGGACATGAATAAAACAGTATTTTTTTCACCACTTCCCAGCTATCAGTAAGGTCCAGATTAAGGACATCTGAAGACAGTGGTGTAATTTATTTTAATAGTTCATCATAGACTTTAGTCTCACTTCCTATTGAGTCAAGAAATTGCTGCTTTTATTTAAAACAAACTCTAGAAGTTAAGGAAAACCACTTGTAATTCTCATTCAGAAAAGATCTCCACCAATCCTTTCCACTTTTCTCATTCCTTCCTCCCCAAAAATGTATGTCTTTGGGATGGCTGAAAACAACAATCATGGGTATAGCAGTTATGTGTATTTTGGTTTTTCAAAATGCCTTGCAGGCAAAAGATCTCAAAAGATGTAGTTTAGGGAACCAGCAGTGGTATTGGCATCATTAGGCTAAAAAGTATTTTCTTTCCAAAAACTATGTATGCTCACATTTATTCTGCTTGCTTGCCTTCTTAGAAGGCAAGGATCCATTATTAAAGGGGAAAAATTTTCTTCTGTGACTGTGGAATGAAATCCACGCACAGAGAATCTCAATTACTCCCTGCAAGCTCAAGAGAAGCAAGTCTTCCTCCACTTCTGACCAAGCAAGACTGTGCCATTCCTGGCCTGTCAATATTAATAGTTGAGGCTGATGCCTGTACAACCAATTCCAAAGAACAGACTGAGCCCAAGCAACTCTCTGCTCTGATAGCCAAATCTCCAACACCCAAATGGCAACATCATGGTCTGTCACCTGCCCACCCTGAGCTCCTCAACACGTCACTGTGTGCCAGCTCAGCAAGTCCAGCTATGTCAGAATATAAGAAGAGGTGTGAAGCCTTGAACACACTCTGGCTATAACCACCCTTCAGAAGCAGCTGAGACTCCCCTAGAGGTTGCTATTCTACCTAGAAAAGAACCCTTAAGAATTTATGTCCTTTGGACTATCCATGCAGAAACACAGGAGACAACAGGTTAGACAGCTGATTGATTAGCACACAAACATGAGAAAAGATTTTTGTCACAGCATGAATGCATTATTTATCAAATAATACATTTTCCAGGACCTTACACTTTTAAGAAACCAGAAGGAAAACAGAGTTGGGATGTTTCCTTTTGACAGACTGCATTTCACATTTTGGGCAATTGGCCCCTCTCTAATTTTTTCAGCCAAAATGTTCAGCCCAGCATGCCAAAAATCACACTTAAAACTCAAAATCCAAGCACCTGAATCTGTGTCTTGCTTTTCTCAATTTCTACACCAAGAGCTAGACTGCTATTAGTGCAACAAGAGATGAAGACAGCAATATTTACATCATATTTCATGTAATGAATGAGAAACTTTTACTAAGAAAAAGACACAAGTGACCAAATCCATATGTGTTATGTAAGTGATGTTTATCCTTCAGAAAGGCTGTTACAGAAATCTAGGTTGCTTTTTATTAATGCTTTTTCCAAGTGTAAGATGTCTGCAGCCAGCCATTAATGAGACCCTGGTAAAAAAGGATGAATACTTACCCATAACATTGATTGGGAAAATGATGCTCATCAAAAGGGTTGAATCTCTTCTCAGGTTGCCTGTAAACACAGGCACACTGAGTTGTCAGCTGCTGTATAGGGAAATAATTCTAAAAGAACAAGAGCCCTTGACAACGTCACCAATGCATAAAAGTGAGCAATTTTTTCTTTCTGCAGGAAAGAGATCATTGCTTGTTTTCTATGTTACATTTATATCACACCAATTCTGAAAGGGTTTTTTTCTCATTTCTTTTAAGAATGCTTTTAGTAGAAAAGACCTATTATATTTTTCTCCTATCTTCAAATCATCTTCAACCAATCACAAACTTTTCTCCTGAAAATAAGGCTGATTTACATGTCACAAATGAGGAAACCAGTTTTTAAAATCAAGACTGACCGGATGACAACTTGTGACTTCAGGGTATAATTTCTTCTGCTGGAGCTGGGAAAAGCTCATGAGAAACAATACCACCAGCAAGTGAAGAACTGCCTTTGGGCAGGACTATACCAACAGCTGGCATAATTGAAAGCAAAGGTGCAACCTTCTGCAGCAGGAAGAATCAAGTTTGCAGCACAACAACTCCATACCAGTCAAGGAACATTGTATCTGTGGGGGAAAAAATGTTCCCACGACTGAGGAAGCATCATAGGTGTGTGCAAAAATAGTGAATGTTACAGATGATTGAAGTGGCATTTTTGAGTTGCTGCTGCATTTCACCATGATCACCTGCTTTTATGGTAGTTATCTATCAGAAATGTAAAATTACATAGGAGATAAAAGAACTGCAGCATAGAATTCTCAAGTTCTGCTGACTTTCCAGCAAAATGGAAACATCTGGCAGTAGTTGGCCAGATGTCCCATTTTGCTGGCCCATCCCCTGAAATGAGATTATTTGGCAGCAAACTTTTAAGTCTTCAGTAGGGTATTCCCCCCTTTCAGGAGTCAGCACATAGTTCCTGGGGAACAATTCATCCAGTTCTCTTTCCTTCTAACCTCATAGTATATTAAGTATATTAAATCCTCTTAAATATACTTAAAAGAACCAAAGGCAAGGTAATTTCCTTTATATACATTTCTTCTTATAAATTTACTTGACATTTTATGTGAATTTAGGAAAGGAATTCAATGTTTGTCTTACATGAGGTCTCTACAAATACTTTTTGAGATCAGAATTTCTGCTTCTGCTAGCAGAACCAGTTGGATGAAGAATCAACCACAACAAGAACTGGAACTTGTGTTGAAAAGTAAGCCCAGTACTACCCTACCCATTCTTCCTTTTATTTTTTTTTTTTTCCCTAAACAGCACTGCACAGGGAAAACACAATCACCACACTGGAAACATTTCAAATAAGAACAGAGGAATTTATGTATGTTAATCTGTGACAGGGTTTTCCCCCAGTGGATACAGCAACCCTCCCATTCATTTTGCACCACACCATACATGTATGGTATTGCCTGACATTGCTGTGAAAGTCCTGTCAACACTCCTCGTGCTTCTCCATATGTTAAAACCACTCCTGCTCTAAGTTCAATCTTCCTTAAACAATACAGCAGCTAAAAGAAGGATTTACCATTTCAGAACTGAAGTGTTCTAAGTATGGGAGATTCTTTATATACGTAAAAAAAAAAGTAAATTACAAAGTGTTAAGAAGAAAATTTATTTGGTCAATGAAAGGAAATCCAAATAAAACACTGAATTCTTGACAAAATCCGCCAAATACAAGAGTGAAGACAAATGCAGAACTGTTAATAAACCTTTTCTCTCTCCTGTCTCATTGAAGTTTTTCAGATTAATCACAAGAGAAATAAGTTTTGGAAACTGGAGGTTTTTTAATTTCAGTTTTCAATTTAACTTCTTCTGGTAACATCTAAAGTGAAAGATGTGGGACTGACATGGAAGTGCTGCTTTGAAAAAACAGTAACTACTACTGAAAGCAAAGATACTCCAAACACATACTACACAGAAACTCTGGACACTCAGTCAGCATGAATTGAAACTAAAATTTTAATTGCAAGCTTCCTCTGTTGCCAGGAAGGCAGATGAGTATGTCACTAATAAACCAGCAGACCTCCCTTTGCCCTGGCATGGAAATGTTTGAATACAGACTACTGCCCTTCAGTACACAATGATATTTATCAGCAGAGCTTTACAGAGAATCCTTTAAAGTGCTCAAGGTACCATTTTCTAAGCAGTTGCTGGTTTTGAAGGGCCAGTTCAGCCTCTCTTACACAAACCACCAGTGTGCCTCACTCCATCTGGTGTGGGGCAAGCACAACTGGGCCAAAGTGAAGAGTGACAGAAGCAGAACCAAACAGCTAGTACAGATGGAGGAGCACACACAGAGGCACATCTCTGCAGATAGACAAGGACACATCTACTTGCTTATGTTTAAATTTTGTGCATGTCCCATCCACTTGGCCATCAGAAAGCTGCACCTAGAACAGATTATGCCCACAGGGCTACCTGGCTTCCACACCTCCTTAAATACTGGTCAGATATAGTCTATCACTCTAATAAGCCTTCTTTAAAGCTTCAAGCCTTCAAGCCCTTTGCTACTTATTACTAGAATGGCAAAAATTACTGTAGGCACTGGCTCCAATGGTGCTGTGTCCTGTTAAGTTTCTCTTCTGCTAAACAGATCTCTAACAGACAGGACCACATCAGGCTTCTGCCTAATCCTCCCACCCCTTCATTAAAAGATTTTCCTATATAATGTTTTAGAGTCTATATATATGTGCTTTAGAGTCAAACTCCTGCCAGACAAGTATCAGTCTGGAAGAAAAACTTCCTGCTTTATTATAAACCTTTGAAAAAGAATTCCAGTGTCTGGG
This sequence comes from Erithacus rubecula, assembly GCF_903797595.1. Lineage (NCBI taxonomy): Eukaryota > Metazoa > Chordata > Aves > Passeriformes > Muscicapidae > Erithacus > Erithacus rubecula. The sequence continues at coordinate 94,990,122 of NC_136658.1, forward strand.
CTATGGTAATTTGATAAGTTGTATCTTTGCCAGTGGGCTCCTGGTTCTCAAAAAAACCCCAAGATTAGCAGACATAACACTTCAAGCTATGTTGTGTGAAACAAGATCCTAATACTACTATGTTAAATGAGACTAGAAAATGGGATCACTCAAATTCCTAATCAAGAAGAGCAGACAATTCCTAAAGTATTTTTCTTCTTTGCGTTGTTTTACGTTTTCCCAGTTCACTGGGTATGGACGTTGGGTTTTCTGCAAGCATGGTCATGGCAATTGGGTATCAGATGAGTGAATTTTAGACAGGTTTGATGTTGACAGGTTCTGTCCATCCTATTACTAGTTGACAACTGTATGTGAACATCACTAACAGACACTGTAAAAGAGAAAAAGGCCAAAGAAATACATGCTGTCCTTGCCAGACTGTCCCCCAAAGCCCAAAACCAAAATTTGCAGTTTGTTCTTTCAGCAGCCCAACCTAAGGCACCTGACCCTGCAGCACTGTGCCATGTCAGAGCACAGCCCAGGTACTCACAGCTTAAGGGGAATAATGGGCCAGTATTTGGGCTGCTTTTTGTCACAGTTCCTATCAAAGATTAGCTGCATGGCAGCCTCCATTGCCTGGATTTTGGCAGCTTCAGCACCATACAGTCTCTTCATTTCTGCCATGCGCCTCTCCCCAGGTCTTTCCGCAGGCGGCTCCACAGAACGCTCCACCCTCCTGTGCAGGTCTTGATCAGCCTCCACATATGGGTCCTCAGCCTCCAGCTGCTGCTGCCTCCCTAGACAAATAAACCATAAGAGATGTAAATTACTGGGCTATCAACCTATCATGTTTTATTTTACCTTTAAAAATATTATATATTCATATTTTTGCTGTGTCTAGAAGGAAAAAAACATCCACATGTTCTAGAGTGCAGCTGCACTCATTTTTGCATAAAGAGAAACTCCTACTAAATATCATGATGAAATCAGGCTAGAATGAATGGGGAGAAATGAAGAAGATCCTGGAACTGAATCCTAAAGCTGTAGGAAACCTCAGTATTAGTACTACTATGCAAAAATCAACATTGCTCCATTTCTCCCCAAAATACACATACCCTGAAAAAGCTCAAACAGCAAAACAACAAAAACACAAAACACAACACACAACACCCCTGCCGCTCCCAAGAAAACAGAAACCCAACCAAATCATTCCAACCCACTCCCCATAGCAAAAAAATCCAAACAAAAAGGGGAGTTGTTTCTAAAATACTGATTTGCCGCTGAAAAAGGCAACAATGCACAGGACAATGTAACTTTAGCTGAATGATACCAAGAGCAAATGTAACCAGTTACTACCCCGTGAAAATGAACAAATAGGTTTGTCATGTCTGCCATTAAGTGCATTCAATGGAACACAGCTGTAAGCATCGTGTCTAGATAAACTGTCCAAGCTCAGCCATTTCTCAAGACTTGCAAAGTTCAAAGCTGGCAGACTTACTTATTGCTTTGAAAACAAACAAAACAGCACCAACATAAATGCACGCATCAGGTCTTTTAAAGAGGATTTAAAACAATTAAAGAGGTGAAACATCTGAACCAATCTGTCAACAAAAATGCTCTGTGGTAAGCCTGACTGGAAGCAAGAACTTGATTGTGCATGTCCAAATTTACTTCCACTTTCCGGGTACTGCTCTGAAGAAACAACGCTGAGTGCAGTTAAAACATCAAAGTGCTACACAAAACTCCCCTCTTATGGGGACATTTTGACAAGAGGGAGAAAATCACCGGGCAGCTGAACTTCTCAATAACAAACGACCATCCTCAAAACCGTGTAACAGGCACAGTTCAGTACTAATGACAGCAGTCAGGGTTTTTTAAACATCAAAAAGAACCAACTGTCCACAGGTCAGGATGCATTGGTCACACACAGGACATGCGTTTGATGCCATGTACCTTTTCCCTTTTTAACCCTAAGGGAGAGATTCAACTTCGACAACGCACATGACATCTGCACACCCTAACCCAAAGTTAAATATCCTGACATTTCTGTGTCAAACATCTGCAGTTTATTTTTACACTGGAAAGTACTGTACCGAGCAGCCAACAGACTGTCAGCCTTCCTGAAGGAATTATCCCCTGTACGGCATTCCCAGAAAACAGATATTTTAAACGATATGATCAGAAACTTCAATTCTGGGATGTTTGTCTGACAGAAACAGAAAGCTTTTGTCCTGTCATTTGAAACACCATTCACAGTTTTGTGTTGGTTGTCAAAAGGCTTTGAGGAGTTATTGGCTGTCTATTCCAGAAAGCCATTTCTGTGATTCTGCTTTAAGGGCACACCCCTGAATTAGGCTGCACTGCCAGAATTCACAAGGAAATATACATTAGAGTCCATATGTGTTTTTGGAAGAGTCAGATTTATTTGGTGTCGGGCCATTCTAACCAGAAGGTCTGAATTAAAGAAACTAACTTTGCCTACAGAGGGCTCAGCACTTTGAGACAAGGTATAGCACCCAGGCTATACCTTGCACCCCACTGAAACCAACCTACTGGGGACACCACGCTGCCCACAATTCCATAACACACTTTTAAACACAAACTTGATGCAAATTATACTGAATAGTTTTAGACAGAAAAAAACAAACAGGACTGTGCTGGCAAACCCATGTCTCCCACTGTAGATAACATAGCAATACTGGCAAGGCAATGAATTTAACCCATATTTATTAATTCTCTTGGGACACTAGATTATTCCTCGTACTTCTGTATTGTCCATGGAAATTTTTTATTCGTTAGTTCCAAGTTCCATTTTTTAGTCTTTAGTTCCATGCATGCTAGAGACAGCTGCTTCCTTGCTTGTTTGCTATAAAATCCTGTCTGATAGCTCACTGCACACGTTGATCCTTAAGAAAAAAATATTTCTCTGGAGATAGATAATTAATTCTTCTGTTTGGAAATTAAATGGATCTCTAGCAAAAGCTTCATGGTAGATGAGTGGATTACAGTCTAGTGTGCATCAATCTCCATTTCTCAACACAGAGTAGTCAATAAATCTGTAGATCCTAATTGTAACAATCAAAATTGCCATAGCAATTAAATTTCCATTCTCAGAATTACCTGATGTATGTCTGGAGTGTTTTACTTTACACTAATCAGATATACTGCCCTTAACTTTCTAACTTGACTTCTGCTATTCCATAGCTACTGGTTAAAAAAAATCTCAGAGTGATTGTATTACAGAGTTTTAGACACATAAATCAGCTTTAGAATCCAGGCAGAGGCTCAGGACAGAAATGTGTTATAGGGACCCACAGCTTTTTGCACCAAAGGCTGAATCTGAGCACAGAATGTGACAGCTGCTGCTGGTAATACCACTGCAGCTGTGTGCAATACATTGCAGTTTCAAATCAGTTATCTGTGCAGAGACACTACTGTAACAATCTCCACAGTCACAGACAGGATCATTAAATGGCTTGGACTAGAAGGGACCTTTTAAAGATCATCTTATTCCAACCTCCCTGCCACAGGAAGGGACAGTGTCCACTAGACCAAGTTGCTCAGAGCCCCATCCAGCCTGGCCTTGAACACTGCCAAGGATGTGACATCCACAGCTTCTCTGAGCAACTTGTTCCAGTGTTTCTACCACCCTCAGAGCAGGCAGCATAATTTGCTTTTACACACTGTCAAGGAAAGAAATCATGAAACCAAATGGGCATGTGAACTACTGCTTTTCAAAAAGCAGTATTTCCAGCCAAAAACACACATAAGGAATAGATAACAGTGAAAGGATTGTCCTGTTGAGGTGCTCCCTAAACTTTATTTGGTGGGGCAAGGGCTGGAAAGCAGAAGCACTGTAATTTCCAGCAGTCCGGATTCTATCCATTACCTCAGAGTTTACTTTAAAAACAATACAAAGCAGTACAACTTGAGCTAAATGTGCAACTACCTCTTCATCAAAAGGCTGACAACTAGAATCTGACAATGGAAATACAAACAAAATGATAAACTGCCTATAACCCCAAGCCTATGGAGACAAGCAGAATTTCTCTGAAGCAAGCAACACATACTCATCCATGAAGCAGATAGCATGGTTTATCAAGACACTAATTCTCAGCTTGCAGCAATGAAGCCCCCAGCTCACTCTCAGATCAGTTGCACATTCCAAATTCACAAGTCATTGGGCTGTTGAGTTAAAAATGTAAAACAAGTAATTTTTACACAATCCTAAGTAGTTTCTCCTTCCACTTCACACAAACTAAAATAAACATGCTTTCTTTTACAGCATGCAGCTTAAACTGCTCACAAGCTTTTCCAAGGAACAGTATTTTGTAAATGTTCACAAGGCAAGCAGGCAGCTGCAGTGGTGGTGGGTTCCTGCACAAAGGAAAAGCATTGATGACATTTTCCCAGTTGGTCAGTTGCATTTCTTTTCAAAAATGCTCCTTCTCTAACTTGAAGCTCTTCTCAAAATTAACTTATTCCTACCAAGTCCAGCTCTGCTGGGAAGTCATTGTTACCTGGCCAAAACCAGTTGGGGGATCTTTTTCCAAAACAGTAAATAGAATTCTTTAACCATGAAGTAAAAAAGTCCCGTTCTGTCATGCACCCAGTGTCCTAGGTAACCCAAAAGGTTACTGTATTCTGTATCTATCTGTGCCCAAAGTGGGAAGTGTCTCTTTAAGATGCTGGATCCAGAAATGGAACTCTGGGTCAGCAGGTGCCAGGCCTTTTAAAGTTGGGGTTATGCAGGCAGAGTTCTCTCTTGCCCATGGCTCTTGCTCTTTGCCTTTCATTCTTGCAGGTGGAGAGCTGAGGCAGCACTGCTGGCAGCTCCCCTCTGGTTTTCTACTGGGGTTTTTTTCATGAGGTAGGCAGGTCCAGGACATATAACAGTGACTTGGGAAGACACATGTCATCACTCCAAATGCCCCCCCTTCCTTCTTCTTCCCCCTGCTTTATGTACTGAGCATGATGTCAGATGGTCTGGAATATCCCTTTGGTCAGCTGGGGTCACCTGTCCCAGCTGTGTCTCCTCCCAGTCTCCCATGCATGCCCAAAGTCCTCACCAGTGTGGCAGCAGGCAAGGCAGAAAAGGCCTTGGCTCTATGTAAACTCTGCTCAGCAATAACAAAAACATTTCTATATATTCAACCCTGTGTTGAGTCCAGGTTCAAAACACTGCCCCATATCAATCACTGTGAAGGAAATAAACTCTACCCCAGCCAAAACCAGCACATTTACCTAACTCATGCTACATTTCTGGGCCATCATTAGTAATTCTAGGTCTTATGAAAGAAAATTGTGGATTACTTTTTCTCCCTTCACCACTTTTCCCACTTTTTATGGATGATTTTTTTATCTGTTGTGTACTAGCTGAAAAGAAAAGTGAACAAATAAAATACAGACAAATACCTCCATGCTCAGGGACTGGCAAAAGCAGAAGACAGCAGGTAGTGTATTAGCCATTCACTGCATTTGTGCCTTCATATGCACACAAATGACATCTTTCTTACTTTCAGCAAGACTATGACTATAAGCTATAAGCTTATAGCTATTTTCCCCATAGGTCCTTAGAAACTCAGATGCCTTGTTTCTCTTACTTTGTAAAAGGGAAAATGTCACACACTTTTTCTAAGTTTGATCCACTTTGCATTTATTTCTTTGTGATATTCTTTGAGAAGCTTAAGTAGCAATAATAAAATAATTCCTGTCAAGAATTTATCCTCTTCTTATTAAAAAGAAAAAAAACCAACCCAACAAAACAAACCAAGGAAAATAAACAACTTCAAAACCAAAACCCAAATAAATTCCCTTATTTAGAAAGAAGTCTCCATGGAGAGACTTTGCAACATTAAAAGGACATTGAAGTAGGGAGGGTAATTATCTATGTCAGATGTTTAATGAAAGATTCATACCCAGCATCGTGTGCTTTCTTATGCCATTTTTAGCTCTCAGTATTTATACATCCAACCCTCAGCTCACTGCAGCAGTGATCCTATGCCATCTGACAACATTTATACAGACATTCTTCCCCACAGGTCTGTAGGTGCCCACACTCAGCAGCCTGCCATGTGCTGCCCCACACAATGGTAGGTATGGTAAGAGACCAAGGGCTTGCTCCTCCCAAGTGTTAAATGGCATTAATGACTTCCAGTTGCTTGCTTACTTAGCACATTATTTTTCAAGGAAATATTGCACTTTTTCCAGCCTTGATGTGTTTTTAATTTTCCATGATTTCAGACTGACCTATGTGTTCACATATTTGTCTGCTTATTTCAAATGATGAATTTTTTTCTGTTACTGCTGCATGTGTACTTGGAGAGCTTTTTCATCTTAAATGCTACCTGAGCTAATCTTGAGCAGCCCACACTAACAGTTAGAACCACTACTCATTTCCACTGATTAAAAACTCCTAGTTCTCTCTTTGAATGCCACTTCCCACGAGCCTATCTGCTGTGCTAAGTTCTGCCCACACAGGCTTCTCCATGCAAAATGCCAGCATCTTCATCTTCCTAGAAAAGCTAAATACCTTCACCATAAACCTACATAAGTTTTGGTTTTTTTTTTTTTGAGGTGATAGAATCAGACCATTTTATTGTGCTCCTACTTGAATAAACTGGGCATAACATGTGGAAAATCAAAATCTTTGCCTCAAGGAATTCCACCAAAACAGGGATTAAAATCAGGATTTGTACACAGGATATTCAAGGAGTTTTATTTCTGCAGAGCTCTGGATTTCCACAGGGCTGGAATCTCAAGTACTACTCTTTATCAGTGCAAAGCTTTGCAGAACAAGTTTCTATCAGTGGGAGTCTACAAGATACAAACAATTGTGACTTACCCCCACATCTGTAAAGATAAAATATTCTTGTGTGCTCTTGCTTGCTGGAAGGTTACTATGGAACACAAAGTAACTTACTGAAACTGTGGAAGCCTACTGTAAGAGAATTATGATTTTATAGCATAATGATGATTTTATACAGCCTCATTCTAGCTATAAACTGGCTTGGGGAAAAATAGACTTATTTTAAAACCTATTCTTAAATATAAAACTTTGTGCTTCAGAAGCTGTGATGACAGGATTCCCCATGACATCACGTAACCTTCCCCTTCCCATTTTTAACAGAAGTCTGATCTTCAAGGACAGCTAGGCACTATCTTACTATGCAAGTAGTCTCATCTATACAGAAAAATCAAAATGCTCTAGTTGACTGAAAACACTAACATGGAATAAAAATTACTTTTGGTGGGAGTAATTGCCTGCAACATTAAGCTTTCAGTCACCAGTCATGACAATTATGAAAGAGAAATACCAAAGAACCTGAGGATATTGAAATCCCAAATATCTGACAAAGTTTCCATCTGCTAGTTGAGGAGAGAATGAGTTAAAAGAAATGGACTATTTTCACCACATATATCTACAAGCAATGCAATATTCCCAAGAAAAAGAAGAACGTTCCCTTACAGGCTTTGAAGTAAGAGCAGATGTGATTCCTTGGCAAGCTTGTGGCAGTCTGAAACCATGATTCCATGGACATTTTTCTTTCCTCAGCTACAAAACCAGCTTATGCAATTTCTGCTCTACTTCTCCCTTAGCTGCGTGCTCCAGCTCCCTCATCATCATGGATGATGCTACAATTGTCTCAGGGGCAACACTAGGAATCCTACAAAAAAACAATCCCCCCAAACAAATAAAATCTCAACACATTATATTTCGGTCTAGTACAGTTCAGTGCCCTGGAAAACACCAGAGCAGGAGCAAATGCCTGGGAAGAAGAATTGCTTGGCCTGGCTTTGGCACAAAGATGTGTTTACTGAAGCACAGCCCAACTGAAACCTATTGCTCAGAGCAGGAAATAATCTCAGGTAAGAGAGTGCACTCCCTCAGACACAGCTGCAGCAGGCTGTCTAAACAGACAGCAAACAGATTTTGCATATCTGATGTACTCCAATAACTTCTCTTTCACTGTAATCCAATTTTTCTGCACAGTTTGAAGAGGACAGCTCTATAGAAACAGGGCAAAGAACTACTTACCAAGACAGCAAGTGGAAAAAAACTACCTTTGAAATAAAAATGAACAGAAACCAAGAAGTAAGATTAGAATTAAAGTGTTCCACTTTCAGGGTTTGGCACTTAATGGTATATGCCACTCTCAAGTTAATTAATCACATGTCTCACTGTAAAATGAATTAAACACTTTAAAGAATTAATTATCTGGCATTATTTTGTTATTTGGGTTAAGCAACTGGCAGAAAGTTATACAGCTAACTGGAGAATAAAGAAGCCTATTTCTATTTTAGAAATAACATTAAAAAACAAGGATTGTTGTGTGGTCTCCAAAGCAAATTGCCAGGGATCCTACACTGAAACAATATAAGCCTTCATGTCCATGTTTACCTTAGCACCAGGCTACACTGGTTACTGCCCAGCTAAACATCAAATCACCTTTCTTTTATTTTCTTCTATTACCTTCCACAATGAAATCCCTAAAAAGGAGTATTTTAGCCCAAGCAGAAAATGCACTGAAACAATTAAACCTGAACATGAAACAATCAGCTAGTCGGTGGAACTTGAGCTTGCTCTAGAAATTTGATTGCTCTAAATGCAATTCATAATCAGGGATTTGTTGATGAAGGCTAGAAAACACAGAGGTGAGCCCTGTGCAATCAGGGGTCTGTAGCACACCAGAGGCACCAAGGTGTCTGTATGCTGCTGCCATCTGACAGAATTAAACTGATAGGAAGCTGCTGACCGACCACTGCTAAGAAATTAGAACAGGATCAGGCACTGGCAGCTGCCTCTAGTAAGGATCAAGTCTACTTCAGTAAGATTAAATACAGACCAGCTGACTCTGCATTCCCATCCCCCAAAACAACTCCAATCTGTCACTGATGGCAACAATGCTGACACCAGACAAAGACAATGCTGCCAGAGTAAACAGAAGGATTACTTAAATCTATATATAACTATGCCTTCACATACATTTATGGTACAGTCTGAGGAGACTGAACAAGGAAATGTTAAAATTTAAAAGTGCTACTTTAAAAACAAACCAGAACACTAAAGAAACATGAGTTTCACAATAATTTTTTTATGTGTGCCCTGAATAGAAATTAAATTGCACTTGGAAGAACATGTTTCACGATGCACTGAGCTGTTAGAGAGCTCTGGTGCTTTCACAAAAAAAAGAAAGGACGTAGCCTGTGTTCTGAACAGTCTTCTAGATCAAACTCACCCATTTGAATTTCACACTGACATTTCTTTCTTGACTCCAGACACAATACAGTGCTAATTTCAAGTCTGGTTTACTGCTTGATATGAGAAAGCTACTTTATCAAATACACTTGAAAAACATTTTTTTAGAGAGCAACCTGCCACCATGTTGCTGGTTTTCTGGGAGGAAGTATAGTCAGGCTATGAACTGACCTTTCAGTTAACTGGCAGGTCCAAAATTCAGTATTATCATAGACATGCAGAATTAAATAACAAGGCCCAATCCAGAGAAAATTAATTTCAGCAAGTAAATACACATTTTCCATGCTGCTAGTAAACTACATGTGCTGCCTGACCAAGCATTTAGAAAGAGATATCTGGCAAAAGGGTCAAACTAAAGGAATTGGTGAAATGTATCACAAGTTTTGGAAGGAAGGGCTGAGGAATAATTTTGGAAGTTTAAGTTTACCTCTGACCTTCTAAGAAATTTCTCATCACTCATTTCAGCACTTCAGTAAATTAAATGAAACATACTTAAACCCATGAGGGTAACTGCTATGCCCAATATTAAAAACACACAACAAAACCTGGGGATATGCCAGAAGAAACCTGCAGATGTGCATCTACTATATCTTCCACAAAATGTGAATGTTTGACTTCAGAAGTAGTTCCAGGATTTGGTGCTGGAGTACAAACCTGAGAGAAAAAAGAGAGCACTCTCTTTTAAGAGAGACAGCTGGCATCCCACTTGTCAGAAAGTTAAGTTGTACTTCTTAGCGCTTGGGAGCTCCCTGTCTCCACTCTGTCACTTCAACAGGATAATTCATACATGAAGTATTTAAATGGCTTGATGAAGACTTTACACTGGAGAGACTGGAGAGCCACCAGACTCAAAGCCCATCTAGCCTGACAGCCTGCTTATGACTAAGGTCAGTAACTAATGCCAAGGGAAGGATGTAAAAGCAGAGAATACAAATCCCTACATGTCACCAGTATCACATAGAGAGCAATGCAGAGATCAGAAAAGTGCAGATGCTTCTTCCTGCTCTCCTCCAAAGCCAGCCAGCTGCTCTGCAATCTACCACCTCAACACCTCCTCCACCAGCATGTTGCACATGACGCAATCTTCACAGTCTGGACACTTCTACATTTACCAGTGGCCAAAAATCCCAAGGCAATGACAACTGATGAATTTTAAAGTGATTCTGCCAATGCTCTGTTCAGCAACTACATCAGAAATTGCAGACCTTCTAGAATCAAGGTATTCTGCAAGGCTTGTACAAAGTGAGAACAGCAGCATCAGTTTCAGCATTTGACCCACAGAAAAGTTGAGGCCCAGCACGCTCTTTGGAGACCTACATTCCTTGGCAAAGTTTCTACAATTTCAGTGAATGCAGAGCTGACTTTTAGAGCAACAATCACTTCAGCAACTACAAATGAAATTAAACCCAGGAGAATCTTATCCAGCTAAATGTGAACAATAACACTCAATGGTGTAACACCCATGTTATTTATTTCAGTAAAAATATCCATTTAATATTTAGCCTCCTTTTTTTTTCACTTTACCTCCACAATTTTGGTGTACCAGAGCAGTGATCTGAAAAATTCAGAGCTATGTCCTTGAAAATATTGTGGGAAATTCTGAGAATCACATAAACAGCTTTTGGTACTTTGGAGGCCAGCAACAATTGTAATAATTGTAACATTGATGAACAACTGGATTGCTCTGTACTGGGTACTTCAGAGGGTTACAGCACAAGTGTTTCTCAGTATGTTGCCGTATCAACCTTCTGTATTTCTCTGAGCAACAGGGAAGTGCAATCATCCCTGTACTAAAGGTCTAAATAAACAGAAAATAGAAACAAATTCCTACAGCAGGAGGTGTCCTAGATTCCTTAGAATGAGCTTCCCAGGGGATGACATCACACAGTGACAATAGGTGCTCAACCTTGTCACTGGAAAAGACAAGAAGGACAATGCTCCTTTGGGGTCTAAAATGCATCATCCTTTGGGTATCACTAGCTTTTTTCTTCCTGGAAGGCATATGTGGAAGACAAAGATTATTACTTGGAATATTTGTTTCTGAATTCCACCTCCTTTGAAAGCTTTTGCGGATCTAGTCTAAGCGGCACACCCAAGGCTGGGACTGAAGTCTGTACAGGCCACCCAAGTCTGAGATGGGTGGCCTAACAACCTCTGATGCCTCTCTCACTTGATTCTTAGCATCCAAGGAAATGAATTTTGAAAAGACCCAGGCAGATGGAAGTCTCTGAACTGTCAGTTTCTGCCACGCCAGCACCCACACTTCCCTAATGACAAAAGGATGTGAATTCCATCTGGATGCTTCTGATAAAACTGAAGCACAGTGAGAGATGCTGAAAAGCAAATGGTGCCTCTGGAAGTCCTGGCATTAACAACACCCCATTAAAATTAGCCAGGGTAAATTACATGTCTCCAAGCAAATCTGTCTGTAGAGGGGATTTGCACTATGACAGAGACCCCTAAAATATGTAACACTTCAGGTATTTTGCTGCCATGCTCTGTTGCAGCTTCTGAGCAGATTTTGTATGTCATGAGTGTAGAAAGAAGACATTATCATAAAATCCATTTCCACCTTGCTCTTTGCATTTGCTTTTCACTATTACTCACTCTGGTGCTGAATGCCCTGGAACTTGTTTTTTCTACAACAAAAGCTCCCCCAGTAGATACCAAAATAGGTATGCTAGAAAACACTTGTTTCATAGCCCACGTCACTGTTCACTTTCAAGGTTGAAAGTATCACACTCAAGGCAGATTAATTCAGATTTATCAGCAGAGAACTGAGACACAGCTCTCCTTAAAGTAAGATCATTTAGAGATCCAGAAAGGCTGCATGTGTACCCAGATGGAAACAGTAATTGAGGAATTTTAGGGTAAAGTGCATAAACTGTGAAACAGACTGCCCAAGCTGAGTGATTAGCACAGAGATGCTTTTATGCCACTTTTGCCTAGAGCTGTGCCTGTCAGCATGGTCTCACCTGCTCTTTTCCTCAGCAGCTGCAGCTGCTTTCACAGCCTTCCCTGCAAGGACAAAGAATGAAGAGGAGACTAGAGGAGCCACTCAGAGCAGCTGCAGATGCTAATGGAATAGTCAAGCAGGCAAACCTGCCTTCAAAAAATTACCAGTACCAGTTCTGAGTGTAAGTAGTGTTTGCATCTTCCCACATCAAACTGTTCCCATATGAAGAAATCTTCCATAACAGCATTCTGAAAGGAATTTTTGCTTTTACAGAAAGACTGGGGAAGGATTCCTTGTTCCACACATGGCCTCAGTCCTGGGGTCCACCTGTTGGCTCTTCACCAAAACTCTGCAGAGACCAAGTATGTCACAGCAATACCTTCAATCCTTGGAAACCTCATGGACACAAATCAAACACTGACACCCTGTGTGATCTAAAACTGAATTACCACATGTATTTTCTTTGTGAAGAGGAAGTTCCAGTGACTGATCCATCAGGGCAAGCTACTGACTAGTTTCCATTGGATCCCTCTGCAACCCACAACAACCAAGAAACAGGTATCAAGTGGATCTCAAAGGATGAGGGACAGAGCAGCTGAGAGGAGCAATGACCTGTCTCTCCAGTTTTTATTCCTGTATCCTCAAGACAAGTCCAGTCAGAAGGAATTTTACTGCATTACTGATTTACCAGGGCAGCAACAATACAAGATTACCAGACTTCTCTTACTGAGTCATGAATAACTTAGGGATAAAGGCTTCCTGAGAGAAAGAATAGCTCAAATTCTGTATTTGTTCAGCAAGGGTGTTGTCAACAAGATGCATTTTTGTCACAGGGATGACATCTAAGTTAACTGTTAAGCAAAAGGTTCATAAAGAACACTTATATCATATTGTTTATTATTCTAGCACTTGAGGCTTTTGCCTTCTTCCTGCTGAGGTCCTCAAAATCCCTTAGAAAGAAGAATAAACTGAAGTTCTCAACAAGCCCCCTAGTGCATGTTCTGTCTCACTACAATAAGAGGAATACGAGGCAGACAAAAAAAAAGGATGAAAACTTCAAACACAGGTTTCTGAAGTTAATACATATGTTCATATTAAAACAGCATTCTTCATTTTCATCAAATGTAAGAGGAAGTAGAGGTGTTCAACATCTTGGCATTCCTCTTAAATCAACATCTACACTACAGTCACAATGAATCACATGAGCTCTTCTTCCCACACTCCCAGCTACAAACTGCTGTAACTCCAACACCAGCACTCCCCATCATGCTCAGAAAAAACTAAGACCAGTACAGCCACTGGCAGATAGGGAACTGGCATTCCAGGTCCTGGCTCCACCCAACTGTCCAGGCTGCACCCATGGGAGCCCAGTCCACAGAATCCCCAGATGCCACCCAGGAGCTGAAGCCTGTGGCATCCCTTAGGAGAAAACAAGAAGCCTGGCCTTGCTCTTGTGTACTTTCAGGGGCTGCCAACACTGTCAAACAGGCTCAGCCTGAGGCACATACAAATAAGAAAGACTTATATATAATTTCCAGGTACATGTACTAACTCCTCCACAATGCTCCAGAGCACACAGCTCAGTTCCCTCAGCAGTATCTCTCTTCCACTACTTCCTTCAGCAGCAAGTCATAGGTTCACAGAGCAAATACATACATTCTCCTAAGCTCAAATTCTGTCTCTAGCATAGGATCCAAGGACATTTTCTTGATACACTTTGTATACAGATAACCTTGTCTGCCATGAAACAGATGTAAAACTGTGCCAAATTCTCACTCTCCAGACTCTCTAATTTTGCAAGAAGAGATTAGTTTTCAATACTAAAGCAGTGAAAATTGTGCCACTTTCCCTTGTTTCTCTAGAAAGGAAGGCTTTTCTCAATTGTTACCTTCTGGTACTGAATAACACAGCCCTGGACACAGTGTGTGCACTTGAGAAGAGTCTGCTGCTACACAACAAAATGTTCAATCATCAGGATCAGCAATGTGGTACAAAAGAAGTAACTTTCAGATTTCTTCTTCAATTCATGAAAGAACTTGTTTCAAAAGCATCTCTCAAGCACCCACACATATTGCAGAGAGTACTCTTATTTCACAGGCATTTTTCAGAAACTTCAGCAACTCAGTTTCTACAGACTGTGGCTGAAGTTCATGCCAAACAAGGCTTTTTGGTTTCTCAAAAAGTTTGTCAACCAGAGCTATTAAAAGGCAGGGAAGTCCACAATCCACTCTGCTTGGACAGTTTAGGGCAGAGAAAGATAAACAAAAAGAAACGATGGAGACCAGCAGTATGTAGTTCCAAGAATTAGAGCTGCAGTCTTATAAAGAAAAAGGCAGATAAAAAACAGGGAAAATCATTTACCAAAAATGAAGGAAAGAAGGAAACCATGGTGGCAAAAACCCTGAATCAAACTCTATTTTCCAAGAGGCATGCAGATCTTAAACAAAGCCAAATCTGGATCTGGTACGATTCAAACTAGTTACAAAACACGGAAAATTCCATTACTTCCTCTTCACAGAGGAGGCAGTGGCAACTATCATCTTTCAGAGAAAAAGAAACCTGAGGGGAAAAGCCTACAGATTGCAGTCTTGAAACAAACATCTTCATTCACCATTTCCGTTCATTTCTAAAAAAATATTTTCCATCCAGCATATAAAAATCTGAGACATTATTTTTGGGAAAAGCTGGAGGCTATGTGTGGGCAATACAAACAGAGGCTTTGATGGAAAAAACTAGTCAGAGCATTAACAAATGACAGACTATTATCCTTCGGTAATGAACTGACATGATGGTACTTTCCCTTGCTTTTCTTTGTTTTTAAATAAAAGATCCTGTCTGTGTCCTGTAAACTACAACAGAATGGTTCTCAAAGTACTTGCAATGTTGCACTTGCTAAATTATAGCAGTGATTTCCTCTTATAAGCAAAAGGAAACAAAGAAAAATTGTATAAGGACAAACTACATGTTTCAAAGGCTAAATTTAAAAGTGTAATAAATATGTGCAATTAGACAATTTACAGAACTGTTAGGATTGTGGCTCTTCCTTTCTTGGTTTTTGCTCTTTTAATTCCTGCCAATGTAAAAAGGCAATTTACTACATTCTGTCCTTTACATCTTGGATGCCTGGAGAATCTGCTACCATACCTTGGTCTGACAGGTATGGAAACTCAGGAAAACAACTTTATACTTTTCAACTGCCAGAGGGAAAAGTTAAATGCAACCATAAACATTCCCAAGATGCATAGTATACTTGGATCACCAGCTACATGGAGAACCAGAATGACAGGCTAGCCTGACAAGAAAACTCTCTAAAAGAGAGAATCACTATATAATTAAGATTGCATATGAAGAAACAAATGAAGAGAAATTAAAACTGTCTCTAAGGGTTTTAACCAAATGCACCATTTATCTAAAATATGAGATAAGTTTGTAGTTTATTAGTATGTCTGAGTTCACACAGCCTCAGCAAAACTTTGCTCATAATTATTTCTGGGCATTCCAGGAATATGTAAATGACTACAAGACACGATACAAATATAAAAACTAGTAAGAAATTGAAGTGACTTCCAACACAAAAAAATATATTGTTTTAAAAGAGGTTGGTTGTGAACTGTATCACTGCAGAGGTGTTAAACCACTCAGCAAGTTTGCCAGTTTCAAAGTCAGCCTATCACTGCAAATGCCCACTGAGAAAACAAAGCAAAAATCCTATATTGTTACAAATCTGCTTGTTTTTCAAGTTTGTAGCAGCTACCAAGAAATGAAATACATCTTTTCTTCTTTGGCTAGTCCGACACAACATCTTTCTTATCATCGAAGCTTTTCTCTTTGCAGTTAGCATTAAGGTTTGTATGTCACCATCTAGGATCAACTGCCTTTCACAGAGCCACAGAATCATTAAGGTTGGAAAAGACCTCCAAGATTGAGTCATCTCATTCCCACCTACATCTCAGGCCTATTTAAGTCTTTCACAGTTAAAAGTTTGCAAGATCTTATCCTCTGATGTCTGTAATCTTTTACCTCCATCAAGCTCAATATCAGGCACTCCTAGTGAAGAGTTTGACAACAGCTATGATTCCTTTTAATCCATTGGATTATCCTTCTACATTCTGATGAGACATCTGTGGATCAGGTGTGGGAACCAGCTGTATCCCACACGAAAAATCAAGACTCACTGCATGTGTCCAAAATAGATGCATTAATGCTGTGTAGTATTTCCTAATTTTGGACAGTAGAAAAACATCAAACTATACTTCCTACTTCACAAAGATTGGTATCCACTTCCTTAAGTGCCAAATTCCCCATCCTATGTGCCCATTGCTGCTCTGTTCCCCTGTGACTCACACTTCACTAAGCTGCCTGTAGGTGAGTATCCAACTCTTGCAAACTCTGCTTTTAAAAGAAGAGCAAGCTGTGTGTCTTCTGCCAAGTGAATATCCAGGTGCAGGGGTCAGAAGCTGTGAATTCCACCCGGAACCCCTTACTGATGCCAGAGAAAGAAAACATGAGACACAGTCTTCCCCTCAATGTTCCCTAACGACTGGCTTTCACTTTAACTGATGGTCAAGATCCCTATTGGTATTCCACTGGGGCACACCCAAACAATCTCATTTGCATTAAGTGCTATGTAAAATTCTCGCCTCACCCTTAAAATGTCTCTTTCAGACATGGAGGTGTAAATTTCAGGCATTACTGAGGTTTATGCTACCCAAGTTTCTCTATAAATCTGCTCCTAAGGTAGGCATGCTCAGGACATGCAGTTTGGGATTAAAACGAAAAGGCATTGAAGAGAAAATACTCAAGTAACTGAGGGTTTCTTTTGCAGATGAATTCTCTCAATCTTCTCAAGCATCAATACGGAATGACAATTGTCAAAGGATGAAAGATATAACATGATATAGCATCATTATGGATCACAGCTTAATGAATCTCTAAACTTAACTTTGTTCATAAACAGCAATCAGGAAAATTAATTCAACTACCCCTTACAGTAGAGTAGTACTGCCTTCAACACAGTGTCCATACCAGGTCACTTCCACACCATCAGGGAAATAATGATTTTCCCCTCCTCCTGCTGCTTATATTTCTTTTTTTGAGAAACTGTAACAGAATTAAAAATTTATTCTATTTTCCTTTTCCCTCACCATGCAAGAAAAAAAGTATTTCCAAACAAATAACACTGTGTTTTTAATAACTCACAAAATTAGCATTTAAAAAGCACCATTCACCCTAGATTTTTATGATACTTTTAAATTTCATTTAAGTCAAGTACTTGTTTGCTTTTTCATGCTTTGAGGAATTATAGATGCTTATTTAGTACTATCCTTACTTTATCAGGGACACTAGTAAAGAAACTGAGGCATGCACATTAGTGAAAGACCAGAGATTGCTTGAATTTGCATGAAAATCTGCAATAGTGCCACTGAAGGTTACTACACAGAGCACAGCAAATACCAAAACATTCCAAAAGGCTCCAAGTACTGCTGTGGTGGAAGGAACAAAAATGAAATCTGCATTCTGAGTCTCAAACCTCTTCCCAATTCACCTGCTCACCTTAAGAATCAAATAATATTTTTAGCAAGAGCAGCCAGCAAGGGGTCAGGAAGAGACTAAATAGCTATGCCAAGGTCATACAGGATATTTCCAACAGAGAACATCTCTAAGCCCTAATTTCCCAGTTTCCAGGATACCACCTTTAATCACTCACATACCTTTAAACACCACTAATCATAAGAGTCAAAATAAATCCAAAGAAAATTTTCTGCATTCCAAGAAACATCCCAGTGTCTTCAAACACCACGTACCTCAACAAATGAACATTCCAAGAGAACACCAAGCTGATTCTGCAAAAGCACGATGAGAAGTGGATTCATGTCAGGCACTACCACAGATCTCCTTAACTTACCTTCCTCTGCTATCTAGATCAACTGTGCACCACACTGATGAGAAGTGTGAAGGTAAGGTGAGTTGTTTCAGCTCACCCTCTGATACCTGCTGATCAAAGAACTTAAGCCACTTTTTCTTTCACTTCCAATCATTGCCTTTATTATATGCTTTTAGAACATTTTCTCTTTCAGAGAAGCACATAAACCTCTATTAAACATTAATTATGAGTATATTCTACTAGATTCATGTGAGAAAAGTTATTTTTATCATGCTGCTTTCTTAAAACAGATAAATTTATCTGCAACATCTGTATATAAATGAAGAATCAATGAAGTACAGCATAATGCTTTCCTTCTTTTAAGGATTTCATACAAAGATGACCAACACCTCTGAGGATCAAGACCTGAGAAAAATCTTAAGATACTGGCTTACATTCCCTACCAAAGGACTTGGGTCCAGATCAAGATGCAAAACAAAGGGAAACTTGCAGTAGAGTACAAAATGAAGAGGATGCAGGAAAAGAAGAAAAGGGTAATGAAATTTTAATGTCAGGTTAGCCAAAGGATAAGAAACAAAATGGCTGCTCTGTGTTATAAAATACACAGAGGCTTACTCCCTGATTCAGTGATGGAGTCAAGCATTTCCTGTGGGCTCCCCCCTCAGATATACAGCACATTAACTAGATTTAACCACAAAAATTCTGGAGGTTTTTTTCCCTCAGCACTGAAAATTAATATTGTCTTCTGGACAAAAATGTTATTCTCCTCTTTACAGTCATCATTTCCTCTCTCTCACCAAAAACTTTCAAACATGTTCTGAACCTTATTTCTAATAAGTGGTACTTAAGTGCACCTATCAGTTCTGCCTGTTTCAGTCAGTTGGCTTTCTCACTTGCAATGCCTATTTCTGTGAATTCTTCCAAAATCTGCAAATGTTGAATCCAACACTCAAGTGCTAATACCACAAGACACAGAACAAACACGGACTTACGCAGCTCTTCTCGGTGCCTCTCTGTCTCTGCAAAAAACTGGCGAAGCTCCTCTGTGATCTCCATGTTACTCAAGTCATATTCTATCTCCCCTTCAGACTCGGAGTCTTCTTCCATTTCAGAGTCCCTTTCAGCATCCTCTTCCATTTCGGAGTCCTCATCAGCATCCTCCCTCTCCTGGTAGGCACCTGTGTACTGCTGAGCTCCCCCTTGATAAGGAACTCTGGCATCTGGTCTATAGCTGGAAGAATAGTTTTGGGTATGTGGGAGATGGTTCCCACCCCGATGTGAGCAGTGGCTGCTGGGAGAGGCTGCAGCAGGATGCCATGGATGCCGTGGCAGGTGGTAGCAGCACTCCATGGCTTTCCTGTAGGCTTTCTGGTGCCGGCGCATCCAGCGCATGGCTAAGCCATAGTGCCTCCAGTACCTCGCGTACACCTGCTGAGAGTACCACGGCTCAGCGTCCCCCTGCAGCCAAAACACACGGGGAGAGAACACAGAAACATCAGCCACACACCACAGCACTAATGCTCCCCACAAAAAGAAGGTATAAAGAGAGAGAGAAACAAAGAATAATTGAGGGGAGCAACTAAATGCAAGCACAACGCTGCCTTTTAATCTTCTGTCATCCTTTAGCTATGATAGAACACGGAGATTTGAAAAACAACATGTATGAGCACAGTGCACTTGTACCACACCTCATTATTCCTCCAAGAGACTGTTTTGGCATCAACACAACTATTGAAGAACTAGAAACAGAGAAGCTGTAGTGTCCAGAAGGTATTTTCCAAGTGTTCATGCTACTACAATGGGAATCAGTTCTTTTTAGGAAATATGCCGTTTGGATATATTCCACAATTCCTTAGACACTCATACGAGTTGTAAGAACTGAACCATTCCAAGGGGTAGATATTACAACCTATACCTGATTTCTAAATCCAAAGACACAAAACACAAGAGATTAAAATTCCTCTGCATTAGAAGAAGTGCATTCATTTTATCCAGTAACATATTTCTTCCAGTAATGTATTTCCTCCATCTGCCTGCCAAAGTTTTTCAGAAAAGGTCAAAGAGCAATTCAGACAAGTTCATATATCCACCATGGCCAGAATTAAAAACAAGACTGTATTTAGCTAAATGCAAGCTGCCAGTAAATCTCCCTTTTGTGTCCATCATCAGCCAAAACAAGAAAAGAAGCAATAAAGCACCACTGATAAAGTACAGAGAAAAACAGTCCTATAGAAAGAAACATAGTGTAACACACCTTCTCCTGTCTTACAGCTAATCATAATTTTCTTTAAAAAAGTTTCATGCTGTTCAGATTTCACTAGCAACTACAAAGCCCCACAGGCCCTGTAGCCTTAAGCTTCCTTCATACAAGCTATTTCATCTCCATCCTCATCCTACTCTCAAAAAGCAGGATAATAGAGGATCTTAAAAAGCCATAAAGTAGATAGAGCCTAAAATAAGTAAACTAAATTATTTAGTTAAATGAAATAAAGCAACTATTTTCTCCGTTTCCCTCATGTCTTAATTTCCATAGAAAATCTTTTATCTGGAGTAAAACAGAATGACTCTACTTTAAATAGGGAAATTTTAATTAAGACATGTTCTGGCAAACACTCAAAACTATGGCAAAACTAGCTAATGTTTTCAGAGATGAATGTGACATTTACAGTCCTTTATATTAGGGTGGTTTCTTTTCTTTTTTTTTTTTTTAAGGACATTCAGGACAAAAAACTTTAAGTCTGTTTTCTTGATCTGCACTGGCACCATTTGGTACCCTTAAAAGAATGATTCTCTAGGGAAAAGAAATCCCAAGGCAAAACAGAAAACTCAAGCCTAAAATATAATTTCCATTTAACACTATCCAGAGAGGTTTGTTTAGTTTACTTACATTTGTTTTCACTTTCTGGTTCTCAGACAATAAAGCAAATACTAGTGGGTTTGGAATAATACTGCCCTCACTCATGCTGCCCTTCTTTCTGGAAAATTGAGCCCATTATTCCATAAGAGATCAATCTATACCTTTTTAAGGTCATTGCTAAGTGCCCTCAGAAACAAAATATCTTCAGCTAATAGAGTACATAATGAAAACTCTCCACAACAAACTTGCATTCCTTAAGGATCAAAATCTGCAGCCTATTTGTGAAGGGCTGTGTAGCTCAGCTATGTGATTTAGAAGTGCAGAGAACTAATCTTTCCTGAAAAGAAAGAATTAATGAACATGAAACTTGACTGCTCTTCTCCTCTTGGTCTAACACTGCACTGCTACAATACCATGCACTTGGAGTTCCCAAAATGCATCACTCACAAAATGAGTGGGTAGAAGGAAAGCATCTGCCTTCCATATGGAATTTCTTCATCCTTAATCATTCAACTACCTAACTGCTAGGATGAGCAATGTTTTATTTACTGTTTCCGTTAGCTCAAGAATGTCATACTGACTCCTCATCCTCCAGGAGACAGATGAGAATGTCCTATTATCAAATCTGATACATTTCCAAGCTACTTTTAAACCATTTGCCTATTTTCTTTCCCCTTAAATATTAAATACTTTAAAATCCAGTTTTAGAAGACCATGAAGCTTGACAAAATCAGGTATCTCCTACATTCTATATATCTGCAAAGAAGACAATATATTCTTTTAAAGCTCAAAAATTATCTCCAGTTCTTATAAAATGTTTCTAAAAAGGAACTTGATGACTTTACTGAAAGCTCTGGAATCAAGTTGGTTGATTTGACTGGCTGACTAGCTCCAGTTGTTAAGGGAAAAGAAGACAAAAAGCCAGTTCATACAGACAGAACTGTGATGCTGGTGCTTGTCCAACTACTTTTTGTGAGGGGTTTTTTGTTGAAAGTGACCCTTGAAAACCACTCTTACATTTGAATTTTAAAAATACATCTGTTAAAAAAGAAATTACAGAAATGTTTTTGAATGGAAAAGGGAAAGGAACACTTTTAGTCTCACTTAATTCTGTGTCTGTGCTTTTTCAGCTGTGGAATAAATGGAAATAAGAGATTTCCTAAAGGAAACAAAAGCTATAAATCTAAGGCAAATGATCAGTCCTCTGTTATTCTCCTGTTAGTTCTCTGGAGTCTTCCCAGGAATAGACAAATCACTCATTGTTGTAATATGAATTCTATTTTCAAAGCAATTTAGTGACTTTTACATCTAATTTTTATATGTCTGCATTCACAGTTCAATAGAAGTGTTTAGATGCATTTTATATATAAAAGCTATCACATAGAAACCCATGAAGATCTCTTACCATCTTGTGGAGTTTGTTCTGGTGATGATCAACGTGAACTAGGAAAGAAAAGAGTAGCTTTTTAATTCATAAAAATATATGTACTAAGATGCCCACAGGCATTGAATACATTTTTTATTATATTTGAATACTATAACCAACAGTTGTTAAGCATCCCTTCTCTGTTTGGCACGTTCAAGTCTCTTACTGATAGATTTTGATAAGCAGCAGTAAAAACCCCATTCATTAAAATTCCCTACTTCAATAAGAAAGTTAAAAGGGAGCCTTCTACAAAATGTAGCCTGAAATGCTGGAACTGAACATTTCCTCCACTGGTTTTCTCTTTCCTCATGCTTCTACAACTTTTAGTCTCAAAATTAATGTCAAACAAATTGTTCTCACTTCTTAACTGTGTCTGCACAGGAACTTGTATAAAATAAGCAATTGCCATAAAATGATTAAACCCATCCTGATTCTACTCATGCAGTGAGGTTTCTGTTTAACCTGTGCTGCATTTCTGACCACATATAGTGCCTTCTTTCTCTTTGCCTTTTTCTTTTTTTTGTTTTCCTTTTTCTTTCCGGCATCTGATCCTGCCTCCCATGAAGAAAACACAGATCAGTTAAGTTGCAATCACATTTTTTAAACGTGTGGAAAGGGCATAAGGAAGAAAGGCAACTGCACAGGGAAAAAAACCAAAAAACATAATAAATGGCTGTGGGGGTAGAAAGGGAGTTCAAGAGCTCTATAATCATCAGGCAGGATTTATAATTACCATAATTTCCAGGTGGTTTACCAATACATATTGCTGAGAAATATTCCTAGTCTTCTCTTATCTGACAATTATTTTATTACTTATTACATATTATTTTATTTATTTATTACACTAATAGGTTAGCTGCTTCCTTCACATATTTCTCCTGACATTCTCACCCTCAGCCTGAACTTTATTTTAGCTGCCAGTGAAAGGTAACAGAAATAGAATACACTAAACTACTTATTGCTACTCTTAAGAGATGGTCAAATGCTATTCCCAGAAACACTGGAATATAGCCAAGACAGCACTTAAAACTGTTGTAGATTTATACCAGGATAAAGCCAGGGTTTTTCAAAATGCATATGAACACAGTACATAGACCAGTTGTGGTCTGCCTCATATTTAATGATACTGATTAAAGAGCAATTTTTTGTCACTTAAGACAAGCCATGCTGCTTGCAAGGAGAATGGAATGGTCAAACAAAAAGCAAATCATGCAGCAACCACAAAAGCAAATGACTGTCCTTTCCAAAGCCCACACTAAGCTCAAAGCCATAAACCCCTGGTAACACCCATCTGTCTGCAAGAAGATCTACATACAGCAGCACTCCCACTGCAGTTGATAACAACTCATGCCAGCAAAGGCTGCAGATTCAGGCATTAGGCAATTAAAGCATGTGAATCATTGGATTCTCTCCTGCCTGCTTGGAGGAAAAAGGAAACCCAGCACTGAGATCACTGCAAAACACTACAGCATTTTGTAACCCTCAAAACCCATGCACACAATAAAAGACTGCTGTGCCATCCCTCTTTGTGCATCTCAAACATCTGAAATCCAACCACTGCCTTCCTCCAAACTTTCACCCCCACTCTCATGATGTGCACATATACTTTTTGTCTCTTTCCCAGATACATCTGCATACTGCCAAGATTGCCATAAGGTATTTTTCTCATACTTAAAAAACCTAAGCCCATGATAGCCAATTTCATTTTCCACTTCAAAGAAGTGTGTTTAATTTTCATGTTCACTCTAATTCCTACATGTCAAAAATTTCTTTGAAACAGCTTCAGAATAAACAGAAATCAGGACTGATCTCAATCTAAATAATTTTTAAAGCAGTAATTGGTAAAGTCTGATACTTTATTATTAATACACAACACGTACATATGCTTTCTGAAAGGGAAAGAGGGGAAAAACCCTGGCAAAACCATCTAACTATATTAGTTTACCAAATATGAAAAATTTGTTTTGCCAAATACAGAAACCTTAATTATTTTCATAAATTATTTATGAAACATTAGACTACAAATATAAAACAGAGCATAAAAATGCTGCAAGCCAGGACACTAAATTAAAAAATGAGTTTATTTTCAGAGGAATTACTCTTCCAAAACAAACTACATAAAATATGAAACATGACAAGCAGCAGAAAAAAATAAATGTAACAGTTCTACATCTATAATTAATACTTAAAAATGAACTATGGAGCAACTGAACATATGGAACTCACCAGCAAATGTACAATATAAAATGGGAAAGAGATTTGTTTGCTTAAACTGATCATCAATGATGGAAATTTTTTTAACTTCCTTTCCCAATTTTAAATTATTTCTCCACTGATAATGAACCAGGGATGTATTTCCTTTCATCAAAACATGTCTCCCTTACCAGCTTGAAGCAGGTGAGCATTAGAGAAAATAAATAAACCTGATCAAAGCAATGATAGCATTTAATTCCCTTGGAGTCAATAGAAATTAAGACAATGTCTGTCATACCATAAAATCAATGCACGGGGGTTTATAACTCGGGAAGTAAATCCCACTCTGGGACTAGCAGTGTGTTGGATACAGTGTGGCCACACAGACAAAACAGTGACAACTCCGAGCCCACTGCAGGATCAATGAGGGTTCCACTATTCACAGTATCCATTGACACAAGATTAACTAACCTCTTGCATGATATTTTGGTAAAAACATCGTATGTTATTAAAGGAAGGCTGAATTTCAATAAACTCAGCAGGTTTCAACGAAACACATTTATGGAAAGTTTCCTGAAAAAGCCAACTATATTTGAATTGGAAATGCCCCTAACAACAGACAACTGACCAGCCCCAGTGCCCACTGCTGCTTTTGTCCCTGCTGTGAGATGTGTCTCCAGTCAGGTCAGAGATGCCCAAACTCAGTATCCAGTTTCTGGCAATGGCTAGGAAGAGATACTCAGTAAAATGCAACACTAACATATTCTTAAGTGAATTTCTTTTCTAGGTACATTTCTCCTATTTCAGAAAGCAGAAATTCAGATGCTTTTTTTTTTTCATCTGCAAACTGGTTTTGGATTTTAAAGCCAAAATCCCCATGCGTAACAGGTGTTTCCAATAAATCCCCCGGCAGTAAATTTCACAGTTTAAGGGATTAAACACAGTTTTGTGCTGTATATTTTGAACTCACCTTAGTATATACCAGCTAAAAAATGTGAGCATAACATAGAGTGTATCCTCCCATGAACACTACTTCATTTTACACTTCTGATGCTTACTCTGATGCAGAATTACCACCAGAAGAGGGAAATGTCTGAAAAGTGGTCTGACATTCTGTGCTTCAGATTATCACTGTGCATTGCTGTGACGTTTACTGTAATACCAAAATGCCCTAGTTACAGTCACGCAGAAACACAAGCCTGTGATTGCTGGGACAGTTGGCAGGAAAAGTTATTTCTCTGCAAAAGAAGGGGTAAAAATTCCCAATGCTATACACTGCATTCTGGTTTGTGAATGGCTGTAAATACAAGACTTGTCCAGCACTTAGGACACAGTTACAGCTGCTTCTCATCCCAACAGAGGTGCTATGAAGACCCACCTATCACTATGATGTTCACATCAATGTGCTTAAAACAACAGCAGCAACTCCTGCGAATGGAAGGGAAACAAATTAACACAATGCAAAACAAATGTTCTCAAATTTTAGCGTATGCATTACAGATTTTTTTGGGCCTATGAGAAGCCAAGGCAGTGTAATCCACTGTGGCTCCCCAAAAGAGGGTCTTTATTCTCTGAGCTCCAGGACATAAACCCAAAAGCTATTTTGGCCAAAAACCAGAGGGAAGAAATAAAGTGCTAAAAGCTGTAAATCTATCAGTAGCCCAGTTAGCTTATGTTTCATCTGGTTAATTTAGTTATAAACAAGGAACAGCATGGAACTTCTCCAGTACAGCTTTTGAAGGCGTAAATAACTTCCTGGTCTCACAGATGTCGTGCCAGACTCCGGCAAGTGACTGAAAGGCTGGCAGAAGCGAAGAGCAGCTCCCGTTTCAGCGAGGGCACACAGTTACCCCAGGGGCTGCAGGAGCACAGGCCTCCTGCCCGAGCTCGCTCACCGCCGCCTCTCGCCATCAACCGCAGGGCAAGGACAAAGCCCCGCGCCCGCACCGCTGCCGCCGCCACCGCCCGCTGCCACCATCACCGCCCCTGGCCCCGCCAAGGCTCCCGCATCTCCCGCCTGAGCCCTTCGCTTTCCCGCTCCCGCCGCCGTTTCGCCCCGGCTGCCACCGCCCTCAGCGCGGTCCCCTCTGCAGGCCAGGCCCGGGCTCAGCCTGCGGGGGGCCCCGCCGTCCCCGCACCCACCCGGGCAGCGCGGGGCTCCGGCGGGCGGCGAGAGCCGCGCAGAGCCGCCTCCGGCGCCGCCTCGCTCCGTTCCGGCGGGGCCGAGCGCGCCTTCCCCGCCGCTTCCGCCGGGCGCTGCCGGGCCCGCGGCGCCATCTCGCGGTGAGGGGACGCGCCGCCCGGGCCCGCTCCCGCAGCCGCCCGGGAGCCGCCGGCCCCTCACGGCGCGGCGCTGCCAGCTTAACATGAGCGGTTAGTTTGGGAAAGACCTGCGGCATCATCGAGTTCAGCCTCTGACCGAACACCACCTTGTCAACTAAACCACGGCACTGAGCGCCACGTCCAGTCTTTCCTTAACCACCTCCCTGGCAGTTTATTCCAATGTCTAATCGCCCTTTCTGCGAAAAACTTCTAATGTCCAACCTAAACCTTCCCGGACACAGCCCAACATGATCTCATCTTGTCCTGAGGAAAGAAGCCAGGAAGAGGCCTCACTGGAGGCTCCTTCCAGGGATTTGTAGGGAGTGGAGGGCTCCCCCTGAGCCTCCTGTTCTCCAGGCTGGGCACCCCGGCTCGCTCAGCCGCTCCTCTCTGTGCTCCTGCCCTTCACCAGCTCCATCGCCCCTCTCTGCCAAGTTCTCAGCTCCTGCTGCCCACCTCATCCCTCGCTGCCGCCATCTCCAGTCCCAGGGCACACACGGTGCTCACCAAGCTGATGTGATACTCAGAACATGTGTGCGCTGCGGTGGTGGTGGTGTGGCACGGCTACATTTTACCCTCTGGTTATTATTTTTTCCATAGTTAGTGTCTTAATTTTTCTGTTCAGGTTCTGTACTCAGCCGGTATTTTCACGGGACTGTGAATGAGCAGCCCCTTGGGGACCTGTCATAGCTGGCAGAGCAGGGATTGCATTTTCTCCTGAGTAGCATTTTACACTCTCTATATTAAATTTGCCAGCTATTACTTGGTGCCATAATGTTGTTGTGTGTTTCTTCATGGTCAATAAACCCCCTCAGCTGTACCACACTGAATAGCCCAGCATCCTTAACAGACCGTGCCTCCCATTGTCTGTGCCTTTCTCTGGATAACTCACGATGGGCTGTAACACACACGTGTGTTACAAGGGCTGCTCTACACTAAGCCTGGTCCCTTTCCCCGGATTTCCCTTTTGAATCTTTCACTTCATAAGATATCTGCTGCTGTATGAGCTGTGTTTCCTGGGAAGACCATGTAGATATTTAATGAGTTTAAAATCTATTTTATTAGAGGAGAAGGAGCACCCTGGCAAGGTTTGCTTTTAAAGGAAGCCGCTTTACATGGTCCCTCCCAACCCAACAGTAGAGAAGGTGTCATATTAATTTTTGATTGGTGAATACATTTTTTCTACACCCATTTTCTACACCCACTCTACACCCATAAAACATAAAAAATATAAACTGAGTCTAGAATGAAGCGAATACCCCTGCAATTTCTTTCTCAAAACTAATGATTTGGTCCTATTGATTCCAGCATGAGATCTCTCACAGGCTGAGGGATGGAAGCATCACAGGGGAGCCTTGCTTTTATTGATCAGTTTTGTCAATGGTGTCCCATAGTGCAGCATGTCCCTCTTGAACTACTTTCTTCCATGGCTGTGTTCTTTGTAGCTTTCAGTGTTGCTCCAATAGGCTAAAAATAAGGACACTCTTTGCTGGGATATGTTTCCTGGCAAGAAAACAAAATGTTGGACAAGACTACCTATTAGAATACAGAAATTTCTTCATAAGAAACAGCATTTGCAGTTGTCAAGTCTCAGGGAATATTTGTTGGTACTCTGATTCATTAATTAGCAAATAAATTTCATTAACTTATTCTTTAAGAAGCTATGAGTTTAATGGCTGGAGATTTGTAAAAAAAAAAAAAAAAAAAAAAAAAAAAAAAAGGTGTAGAAAGTTTAAATCTGCAGCACACTTACATAAGCTGAAAAAGTGTTCAGGGCATCAGATCTGAAGGGGAGGTAATTTCCAATGCACAGTGGCAATGACTGGAAGTTGGAAAGTGGGTAGGAACCTCTTTTTCTTGTTCTGCTGTTCAAGAATGATACATCTGTCACACCCAAGTGTGTGGTTCTGCACAACTTGTGCAAATTTGTATGTAGACCATTATTTTGCAAAGACTGTGTTATTGAAGTGAGTTAAATATAATTCAAAATAAATGGCATTTAGAACTGCAGATTGTCCAAGGTGTTGCAATTATTGACTCCACTTGTTCTTCACTAAGACAAAATCATATTTTACTTTATTTGTAGCAGATTTTCAATCTTTATTTAAATTCTTTGTTTGGATTAAAACAAATCCTTCTTAGGTCTAGCTCCTGTACAATCTGAATCTACAATTAATAAAATTTACAGGAAAAGATGTTCCTTTTGGGGAGAGGGAGGGGGAAGGTGTGTGGCTGTGTTTGTGTGTGGGAAACTACATGTGAAATTTCTCTTACCCCTGGCTTTCTGAGGGACAGGCTACCAGAGGCAGAGTTGAGGAGAGGTAAAATATCTTTAAGACAATTTTACTGCCAAAGAAAATATGAAGTGGAGCTAGACTTCTAAACCAAATGCCAATAGTTTTATCCAAAGTTGGATGCTCCTCATATCTCTCTTCTTATCTCCTGTGGCCTCATTGTACATGAATGTACAGTGAATTAAATGTCAGGAGCACCTCTAAAAACGTCCCCCACTGGGACAGGGGGTAATATTCCTTTTGCTGTCTTTCTGTGCCCACTTACAGTCTGACAGTGATCTCTACAGCTGAGCCAGTCCCTCTCCAGATACCATTATAGCCACGGGCAAAGCACAGTAATGCATTTTAGGTGCTGTTCATCTGGTGTATGTTGGTTATGTACTTTGAGTAAAAGCAAATCACACTCCAGAAGTGCTTTTTTCTTCCAGTGATTTTCAAGGAAGCCTGAGGCAATTCTCACGTGGTGCTGTTATTGTAGATGTGTATGTTTAGTCAGATAAATCCCATCGAGAAAAATACAAGTGCAAACACAAGTGCAAAAAGTTGCTGAAGGAAAATAACCACCAATAACCGGATCATGAGATAAAAGCCCACCGACGTCAATAGATGGCAGCATTGTAAATGGTAAAGCAGAGCCTTCTGTCTGAAACAGCGGCACAAGGAGTCTGAGCTGGTTTCTCTGGAGGAGAAAAAGATCTGCCAAATAGCCCTGACTCGTGTACCTCTGCCTTGCTAAATATGCTGTCTCTTCTCACCTTTCAGATGGCATGAAGTCTGCCTTTTTCTTGAAAGATAACAAAAGAATTTTGTACCATGCAGATGTCCAGAGTCTGAAAAGCAAAAGAAAACTGAATATTCAACTAACTCCTAGATTTCCATTCCTGAACACTTAACACTGGAATATATGGCACAGCAGCTTACAATGATTTAGATGAGAATTTTATGTGGTAATTGTATTCAGTATGTACACACAATAAAACGTTATAATATTACATTTTCATATTTGAATTTTATTCTTTTAGTCTTTAGTAATTGGATTTATTTCATGTGTTGTTATTTTGGCATTATTATACAACAAAAGCATTTACCATTTTTATTAGGAAATACAAATGTCATACTACCATTTCTTTATTATGAAAAAATGTCATTGTTTCACATTTGTCATTATTATTTTTAACTGAGAAAATATTAATATTGCTAGAAGTGCTTTGCAGTCAGCAGGTAACATGTGAAAAGGTCACGGTAAGACTGAAGACTGTAAAGACATCAGAAGATGTGGCCAGGTTTTGATTCCAGAGAGGCTCTGCCTTGGATCGGGTAAGAGCTGTGTGGCCAAAAGGCTGTGACACAGCAGTGAGGGGCAGGACTGGATCTCCTGGTAAATCCTGTTGTTCTGTCTAGGCTGAATAGCTTCCACATTCTCTTGGCTTAAGTGCTGCTGCATGCAAAGTGTTTGATATCAGCTTCTCCTGCCTGAATGTAGCCCCAAGAAACACTGCTGAATCAAAACTGCACTGTACCTATCTTCATTATTCCCCTTCTCCTTCAGTTTTTGTAACATCAGTAACTCTAAAAAGATTTCCAAATGCATGTATTCCATATTACTAGAATCTAGTCCACAAAACTCATACAGGTTAATTCCCTGAACTAATATTTCATTCACTGAGTTGTCTGTTACTGTACAAATTTTTAAATTACATATGATCAATAACAACTACATAACATTCAGCATTTTAATGCAACATTGCTCAGTGGATTTTTTTTTTTTTTTGGTTTTTGTTTGTTTGTTTCTTTACCCCCCCTGCTTTGATAAACATAGCATATCAGAGATACAACTGGATTCTTAAATAATTTATAGGTTTTTATTTGTGTTATTTGTGCACTGAATGTCTTTATTGGTTTTTGAAATACCACAAACTCCCTGAAAGGTAAACAGATTTCACCAAAATGAATAGGCATCTATGTGTGGAAAGTGGTTCTACAAGTCCTGTAGCTTGGGATCAGTTCTCTCCATTATTGTGCAAGTGTTAACTTCTGCATAACCTTAAAAATCAGCTTTTTATTGACCAGAGGTTAGTCAGAACATGTTGAATCCAATTGAAATCACTCAGTTATGTACTTTGTCAGGTCTTGTAGCTGCTTGATTTCTTAGCATTGCCTTCCATCTTTCTTCTTTTCTTCCCTTCTTCTGTTATTTCTTGTACCTACCTGTTGTATCTACTGCTATTAACAATGACTGCTTGTTTGTGAGCCCGAGCCCTTGGTTGTTTGAATAGCTCACTCTCACCAGGAGCTGTTGTTGCAGACTGCCTCACTAATGGTGTTTCCATGACCCTTTGAATTTTCACAATTGTAAATGACTGTGCTCAGTACAGTGAGGAAACTAATTCTGCACATAACTGCAGAGATCCTGAGGCAGACCAGAGCATGCTGGCCAATCTCCCAGCTACAGGAGCTCTTTCATGAGGTGTTATCTTTATCCTTGGCTATCAATGACTTTAGTCACAGAGGCTTTGAACTGACACTGGAAATGCACTGGGAAGGAATGCAGAA
This sequence comes from Erithacus rubecula, assembly GCF_903797595.1. Lineage (NCBI taxonomy): Eukaryota > Metazoa > Chordata > Aves > Passeriformes > Muscicapidae > Erithacus > Erithacus rubecula. Next base: position 95,021,845 of record NC_136658.1, read on the forward strand.
TGTAAGTTGAGTGTGTACTCATGGACACCTGCTCCAAATAAGGGGAGGCTGCCTGACCCTGCAAATGCATTGCTCTCAGACTGAGAAGGACAAGATGTCTGTCACACTGCTCCAAAAGCTACAGAATGTTCTGAGCACGAGGACAGGAGATGACAATGACTCTTGAGTTAGGTACAAAGGTGGATTGTAATCCAGCAAAGTCAGCTTCAGCAGCTTCTTCTAGCAGCCAAGGATTTAGATAACTCATTGTCTGTGAGACCAGCACAGCCCTGGGAGGCACAGCTTTGATGTAAGAATGACTCCTGAAGTGCTCATAAGTATCCTGTAGCCAAGGAGCTACAGGTGGCTTGTTAGTATCAGGGATCTTGAGGTTTTCTGGGGTGCTTCTCTAGGGATCAACATTAGATCTGTGAAACTTGAAACTGACTGAGGAGCTGACTAACAGGAAGGAGAGGAAGACAAAAAGACAGATATAGTAGAAGACAAGTGCATGACTTTTAAACCCTTAATTCACAAGGAGGGATCCAAAGCTGAAAACCATATCTGTGGTTTCAAACCATGAAGTACGTTCAAAGCCATATCCTGGTTCAAGCCAGGAAGGCAGTTTGGTGTCCAAGGGAATTACCTGAAAAACCTTTGTACTGTTACCTGTGTTTATTCTATCAACTTTAACCTTCTAGCTGTAGTGCCTGTACTTCCTTTGTAGTCATTGAAGCCTTGCATCTCCAGGAGACAGAGATCATATCTAGTCTCTGAGCTAAGCTCTCTGGCTGCCTCCAATGACCTTCAACCAAACAGATACAAGCTTAGGTACTTCTGCTGCGTATTTAAAGGTAAGTGAGAACAAGTGAAGAAACTGCTGCATGAAGGGATCTTTATCTGCAGCTGTTCTCTCAAAAAACAACACAACTCTCTTTCTTTTAGGTGACAGTGAAATGAATGTGCCCCCTCTGATTATTGAATAGTTTGCTGAGTACATCACTTCCTTAGAAAATGAAACATCTGGGCTTAATTTCCTTCTAAGCCTCAGAGGCTTAATACTTACCCCCATGAGAAAAAACAAACCACTTACCTCTCACTGACCTTGAAAGCCTGACTCCTGTTTATAGGCCAGCATCAACATTTTGTTTTTCATTCCAGTTTTTTGTATGTCCACAGACATTATTTGGCAAGCCATTCTACTGGCTTAGCCAGGGATGCTGCAGTGCTCCAGACAGAAATATTTTGGCCAACATAGAGAAGAAAACCCACAGTTTAGGGGAACAAATATCATGTCTGTTGCAGTAGGAATGACTAATGAGAAAAATGTTACATATTTTGAGCATCATCAGTTTGTTTTACTTCAGTTTTCTAGTCATGAATTGGACCCAGCTCCTCTGTATAATTTTACCTCCATTATGTTATTTCAGTGAGAATGCTCTCCTGGGCTGTTATTTGCATGGAAACATTGGCTATTGCTCTCTCAGTGTAATTTGTCCTTGTGCAGAAGTATCTGAGGACCTACCACAGTGAAGGTCTCCCTAGGAATGAGGGCATAAGAAGGGAAACAACTTTTCTCAAAAAAACTTAGGCGAGGCCCGAGGGAGGTGAGTCACATTGGCCTTCCCTTCAGTATATTCTCAGCTCTTAGCCATGGGATCTGACTATTGGTGATCTATGGGAAGGTGATTTCTGCTTCTGGGCAGGAGAGGTGAAATCTGAGTCTTGGACATGCCAGAAGTACTTGTTTATATATTGCCTGGTAAATGCACAGGAAGACCTCTGCTACTGATGTCTACTCATGTTGGATCTACTGTTCATGGGGATATTGCTGATTTATTTCTGTATAGGAACACCAAGGCAGCTTGGACATACAAGCAATGTCTACAGCAAATCTCCAGCAGCCTAAGTAGTTTTAGAGTTGGCTAAGCCAGTGCTCTGGAGTGGGGTTTTGCATAGACAACAAAACCTCAGGAACCTTTGCACTTAATAGCAGTACAGAAATTCCAGACAAATGGATCTATACCTCTGATTTCCTCCACCAAAAAATCCCAAATCAGAAATAAGAACTTTTCCAGGAGTTTCTAGACGCATGCAAACCCAAAGGAGTGGACTACATATAACATGTAGGTCCTGAAGACTTCACGTAATCTTTCTCTTCTTGATCTGAATAAAAGTTGCAAAAGAACCTCAGGTATGGCAATTACTAATATAGAGTAGTGTTGGAAACTCTCAAAATATTTTGACATCTAAATTAAATATCTTTATACAGGAGCTGGTTTTATAACACTAAAAGTGAATGTATTTTCCTTTGTGAATTCATTAATTGCTGCTTCTGTGTCTCATTATCTAGGTTGCATTTCACTGAGATGTTCTGAGGGGTGGAAAAATGTGAACTTTTAAAGAAGTTAAATATATGTCATACTGCTGGGATGGCTGCTGTTAAACCTCTATCCTTTTAAACTTTCTGCCACTTCAGTAATTCTGGTGTTGATAAACATTGTCTATGAAAGCTTGGCAACTTTCTCAGAAAAAGGTCTTAAATGTCTAGAAACCTGAACTAGCCAGGAACAATGATGATCTCTTGGTGTCCCTCACACACTGTTGTTTACTCTTTCTCAAAGTTCTGGCTGTGTGGAGACGCAAGTGGCAAGTGATCTAGAAAATGGTAATGTTTTGTTACCTTGCATGAGCAATCAGAATCAGAATGTCTCCATATATACACATACTCCAGTTTTCTCCTTTGGAACTGTTCTTGGGCTTGGAGTGCCCAGAATCCTCTTTCTGCAGCATTGATATCTCTTTTCTTCAGGGTCTCTGTTCTGACATGTAACTATCATTCTATCTCCTTTCTCTGTCTCTATATTTAGACCAAAATTTTCTGTGTCAATTAAAACTTTTATTGGCTTCTTAGGTTATCTAGGTCCCCACTCAGTAATTGTCTGCTTGGTTACTTCCCTCTTGAAATTCAGGTTTAGGAAAGCAGCTGACTAATGTGTTACTGAACATTTTAGACCATCAAATATCCATGTGAACAGAGGATGAAAAAAATGTAATGACTAGAAGAGTTCAACCATTCTGTGGTTTTCATACTGACTCTTTTTAGGGGGTTATCCTGGAGATGGGGAGAGCCTGAAGTGGACTGGTTGAATTGCTCTGGCTATGAAGAGTTCATAGTTTCTTCCCTAGCATTCTCCCTTCTGAAGATTCAGTGGGCTCTTCTATCATGAGCATGTGAACAAAATGTATTTATTCCAGCTGACATGCTCAGGATCTCCTTGCTGTGGTGCCAGATGTGTGTGAGAAATTGCTTAGGAGACCTGGTACACGATCTCACCATGTGGGAAATGATGCTGGTGATGGTGCACATAGTGACCCTGGTAGAGGAAGGGCCTTGGTGATGCTGAGACGCTGTATGTATGATTTTATGAGTGACAAAGTTAGCAGAGAATAGCTGCCCAATGTCTTCATAACAGGTTATGTGACACATGCTGGCAGAAAGATGGCATCCCTGCTCAGCTATTAGCCCTGAATCACCATCTTTGAGAATTTCAGTACAAAATAAAATGAAGAGATAAAACAACCAATGGTGAGCAAAGGAAAAGTCTGTATGTGAAACGAAATTGCAGTCTTCATGAATTAAACACAGGGAATTCATAATATCAAACTATTTTCAAATTGTACCTACAAAGATTACACAAATCATTGCATAACAATTTACAGCCAGTCACAATGAAATAATAAATAAGCACAAGTTTTAATTTCCTGGTCCTTTCATCTGCAAAGAACTGAGCATTTAAATGATTACTGACATCATCCTTCATACAATTTCTGCAGAGCAGTCAACAAAGGACTAATGTAGACCTGACTACATCTGTCATACTGCATTGGATTGGGCCAGCATTCAGTACTGACCCTAAAGACTGTAAAGACTGTAAAAGGCATACAAGTGCATGTATTGCCTTTGCAAACGTTTGATGATAAATTGAGGTGGCATTAATTCCCAAATAATTAATTATGAATTGTTCATCCATTCTCTTAATTAAAAAGTTCTTCACAAGCTTTATCTTCCCTGTTTGGTATCCTATGATTTACTGCTAAGGCATCTCCCTGTTAAAAGAGAGCTTGCTATTTCCAGAGGGAGTCGTATAGAATGAATAATGAAGTACTTTTTATTAAATGGCTGTGAAAATCAAAATCTCACTACCAGTATTTCATGCAGGGTTTATCTTAGAAGAAAGGACATGCACATGGGATTGAACCAGTGTGACAAGAAATCTTCAGCAGTAGAGATGATAATCTGCCTCTACAAAATGAGAGACATGCTGGTGTGATAAATAACACTTGCTTTGAAAAGCAAATGCAATACTTGGCCATTCAATTTCCTAGGCTTGAATGTACACAAAGTCTTACCAAACAAACAATTTGCTTCACTTCTGTTCTTTCTTGTTATACTTGTTCTAAATTGTACCCAGAAACAGCATCAAGCTGCCATACACGCTATACAGACTCCAGATACACAAGCCAACCACAAATATGAGCACTGCCCTGTTGTGGTAAAAGAGACAGAGATTATTATTTGTACTGTAAGTAGTTGGAAGGTGTTCAAATGCTGCTGTAATGGATGCAATATGACATAAGTAGATAGATCCAGAGGTAGTTCCAGAGATTTATTCCTGAGAATATAATTCCAGTCTGCACATCAGCATTCTGTGATACACTTTAAAAAAACAAAAAAAAAAGCTCCTGCACTTGCATTGTTATTTTACAGGTTTATAGGGACATTATAAAACTCCTTCTTCAAGACTGGTTTTTTTTTTTTTTTTTGCTGTATTTAGAACACTACTCCTAGGAAGTAACAATTTATGGGAGTACAAACAGTGAAAATCCTTTCAGAATCTTTTTGGCTGGCTTAGTTTGTACAGAATTACCAAGGCTTATTTTATTACTATTGATTTAATGGTGTTAGGTTTTCAGAAGATATTTTCGTGAATGAATGCAACCATATTTCTAGACTTTATCCTTTTTCAGAACAGCTAGGGCCTATTCTTACTTTGAAAAATATGGAGGCCATGCTGTCAACACCTAAAATCATGACAGTTTCCATAGAATCTTTGCAGTACTGCCTTAATCCTCAGGTAAGGCAACACCTTTCCTCCCAGCTTCAGTTACTCTGAGCTGATGTCATTTACTCTCCCTGTTTCAGAAGTTGTATGGGTGAGCCAGCCCTGAGGACTGGTCAGGAGAAAGCAAAGAGGAGCACCATGTCTACTTGAAAGTGTTTTTTTCTGGGGGTCAGTGCCTGTTTAGCACAGAAAGTCTAAAATTCTCAGTTTCCAGGGTTTCAACAAGAGTGAAAGGAAGGAAAGGCAGCAGTGTGACAGCATATTTATAGGGCAGCAGTAGAAATGGCAACTCTTGGTGCTGTGTGCCAAGGTCTGAGTTATTTGAGTATGAGATGATCCTCAGAACAGTTTGTCCTAACACATAGAGCTGCTTGCTTGGAAATAAAAATTTTTTGATGTATCAGTCTACTTCCAGCCCTGTGGGTTGTTAACAGGACACAGCCTGCACTACATACTTCCATTATCTTTGTATCCAGGAGTTTCAGGGGCTGTGTGGCCTAAGGGTACCTCTGATAACTTTGCTGACTAGAAGAAGGACTGCCACTTTGACATCCTTTAGTGCCATTACAAAGGAGAGGTAGTGATGATCACTATGATGATCCCACTGTCTGTGCTGAGCAGGGATAATGCACAAGGCTGCTGCCTCTCCCTGGCCATCCATCCAGCCTGGAGGTGGGAAGGTGCTCTGAAAAGGACCCTGACCACTGTTTCTGGAAATAGTGGGATGTGAAAGTGGACAAGGGAAGCTTACATCTCGTTGTGTGAGGTACCAAGTGAGGCAGTGCTTCTGCTAGAGCATCTCCTGTGGTCACCATGGAGGCCCCAAAGTTGAGTTTCAAAAGCAGAATTCTAGGGTGTTGCTCTGGCTTCCCTGTAGCACGTTCTTCCTAAAGTCTGTATTGCAGCAAAACTTCTTAGCTGAAAAATGCTGTACAGGTTTTGTAACATCTTCACAGAATTCCTTAAACTTTTCCAACAAAAGTGCTGGTAAAACCAGAAAAACTACACGCAAATCATTGTATCATTAAGTTTGAAGAGATTAATTTATTCCCCTTCCACTCCTTTCCTCTCATTTATCTCATTACTATTCTCTAGAATTTACAGAAATCTGTAATTTGATATTTTTCATTTTGAAATAGAATGCTCTGTCTTTTCTTGGCATCTAAATGCTATTCAAAATTCATTGTGTTACATTGTCTGGGCATTGCTTGTAAGACATTGCATTTTTCAAACTCTCAAGGCACATAGCTTTCAAATTTTTTAATTTAGATGAATTTTGGCTCATTACTTCTTCCTAAAATAGATTTAACTGAGATCACAATGTCTTCATTATCTTGAAATGATTATAGAAGTCTTTCCTTAGCACATAAATACAAGTAGCAGTATTTTACACATTTATATGAGTTATCAGCTAATGAGATGCAGTTTTCCCATGTATACAACCAGGCCACATTTCATCAACCTTCATTAAACAAGGAAAATAGAAGGAGCATTCAACAAACCTAGTTGAGTTGTGCTAATGCACAGCCAGATTTTCTTCTCTTAACATTTCCTCCCTCTGATACTTCAGGGATTTTGATGACAGAACTTAGAAGATAATGATATAAAGCATGTTAAATAATAAACCATTAAAAAATAATTGTGAATATGAGTTCTGTTTAAAATGTCCAAGGTGTGGTGGGGCTGTGAGGGGCAGCACAGGTGCAGGGTGGTGGTGGCAAGGGGACATTTCTCTGGGGGATGGTGGTGCAGCTGGTAGGGCACACCAGGAATGGAAGCAGAAAGGGCTAAGCCCCAAAGATATGTGGAAAATTGTGGGGGTTTTTTGAGTGAGCTGAAGAGATGTACAAGAAGCTGTCTGAAAAGTGAGAAGGTGTTAAGACCTGGGTGAGGCAAATGCCAGGAACCCTTCCAGAAAGCTTCAGCCCTGATAGGGATGCAGAGAGTTGGGATGGACAGGGTTGGCATGCTTGAACTGTAAGGATTTGTTTGGGAAAAAAAAGAGATAAGAGTTGCTACATTTGAGAGGACAGAGGGAGACCAGCAGTTTGGAGGGGCAGAAGCATGAGCCTGAATAAAATTGACTATATTTATGAAGAAGGTGGAAGCAGGAAGGTAGACAAGGAAAGAGGAAGGGGACCCTGATGTAAATACTGCAGAACTTTGGAAATGCAGTTGTCACCTCTTTAAAGTTTTTCCTATAGGTGCAAAAATAATAGCATGCTAGCTTTCATCACTTCTTTTTTGAGATACAATTTGACACCTGAATTTCAGAAGTTTAATTCTTTAAACTGGTTATCTCACTAGTATCTTTCTGTACTTTTCCAAAATGTCCAGTCCTTATCTAGGCTACTATAGGTCAAAGTATCTTTCAACTCACATTGACAAGAGAAAATTTTCAGCTCTGATGGTCATTCAAACAAATTATTGTATGACCCTGCAACAAGAATGGACATAAAATATTCCATCTGTTCACAGCTGTTTCCTTGACCATCAACAACAGCTTTCATGATCATGCTCCAAAACATAACAAATAAGCTGCACAGGAAACTGCAAAATCAATAACATCAAAGAAGGAAAGCTGTAAAAAACCCCAAAATCTTTATTTTTAAAAGCCTTATCATATTTAACCTGCTGCTCAAGTGCTTGAAAACTGTGTGATATATAGCTAATGTTTAAATACCCTCAAACTAAGCCATCTCTGAAAAGTGCATCAATGTGTGTTCCTACGTCAAATTCAAGGACTCTCACAAATAGACAAAAAAACCTCAAGATGATTCTGCAGCTAACTAACTGGGGGGAAAAGTTTTACAAAATATCCCTGGGAGCAGCTTCCAGTCTGGGTAAAGAGGAAGAAGACATTGATGCAAGTATCATTTGTTTTTATTCTGTGTTCTGCCTTCTGGTTTCTAAAGAGTTTCTTTGCAACCGAGACGTTACTAGAAAAAAACATAAGAAACAAAAGTTACTATTATTTTTGTTTCTTATGTTTTTTCTAGTACAGGCATTTCAGACTAAAGTGGAATTAATTCCTTTCAGTGGATTAAAAACCCCATAACAATTCGATTAAATGATTACAGTTCCCAGCAAGAATATGCTGCTGGGTTTTTTTTGTGTTTCAATCAGGCATAATCAGGCATTGCAGCAAACACTTGCAAGATAATCTGCTGCAGAGCAGTAAAACAAAGCAGAAATCATCCCCATCAGAATATTGTGCGACACAACCTGTTTTATTGGCATTATCTATAGCACTGGTTGCAGCTTGTTTAGAAATGCAAATGGGAAGCTGAGCTATGTTAGATATCAAATGTTGGAATACCTGGGTTATTTCCAAATGTTGCAGTACAGAAGAATTGTTCTGTCAAGGCCTGGGTTTTACTTTTGCTTATAGTGTGGGATTATTAAAAAAAATAAAAAAATCTCCATTGGCTTCAGGTAAACACATCATTGGTTCTGAAGAGCTCCAATTTTCCATCCTAGCAGGCGATTTCCTTAATAAATATTTGATTTACTTTGGCAAAACATTTAAATGGCAATCCCTCTACATCTATAAAAAGCGTAGCAACCCAGGGCTTGTTTTTCTCCTATGTCCCCTCCTGGACTTATCCTACTTTTTCCCTCTGTTTTTGCCTTGCTTCTCTTAGCAGTAACTTCTATAACTTCTAGCTCCTCAGAAAATCAGGCTAATTCCAGAGATGTTTCTCTCTGCTCTATAAAGAGGGAGTAGAGGCCATGGTCAGCACAATATACAGCATCCTCCTGAGCAAACTGCCTTGACTGCAAACTGTCCCCTGGAGCATGGAGGCATTTGAGAACAGAGATGCTGATGAAAACAGCACAGCTGAGTGCCTCCTTGGAAGTGGGAACACTGAAAACTGGCTGGATCAGTCTGGAAGGAAATAAGGTTAGCATCCCCAAGGGCATCAGTCCCCACTCTTTTGTGGTGTCATTTACACAGGGTGTAGAGGAGCCTTCTTACAGTACTGATGAATATCAGAAAATCAAAATCAGACCTTTATTAGTTTATCACCTTAGATAAAGCATTGTGCTCTGAACCCTTTTTTGCTATGCCTTCTGGTGATAATTACAGTAAGAAGAAGGTGATGGGAAACTTTGCCTGAAGCATGTTTCTCCCTTTCTTTTTTCTTCCTTCTCTTTATTTAGCACATTTCTACAAACACTGAGTATTGCGTGGTGAATTTTAAACAGCCAAAGAAAAGCTTATTTAGCTAGAAAATGTGAATAGAACAGTATTTATGAGGCAGTATAACATATATCTGTTCTATAAACACTCAACAAAAAGTCCTGTCTTCATAGGGAGCAGCAGTATGTGGAGACACTCAGAGTTCAAAAATCAGAAAAGATCCTCTGAAGGTTGCAGAGCACAGCTTCTTGAAAACCGAGGAGTGTTTTCATCCCAGCTCTGCACAACAACTGTAAGACTGGTGGTAACCCTAATAAAATATTTCTAAAATGCTGTTGGAGGGAAAGTGTGAGGAGCTGTGTTTACCCACTGTGCATTTTTTTAATAGGATTTCACTTCTCCCATGGGTACAGAAGTATGTAATTCTCTTTCTTTCTTGGTGTTGGATTTCATTTTGTGTAGTCCCTAAAGAGGGAGTTCAATTTTATCTTAATAAAATTTTGACTCGAGGACTCCATATGGAGTCCAAAGTACTTAGTGTTCCCAAGAGCTGATCTGAAATAAACCAAATGAAATAAAGATGACCACGCAAGTAGTCTCGTGACACATTCAGCTGACATTTTTTCTGATTTTGATTTAATTTCTTGTAAAAACTTTGACCATGCACCCAGAACCCAGCACTGCAATAAATGCCAGTATCTTGCACTCTCAAACAGTGTCTTGGGGCAGAAATTCATCACCTCTTACTTTTTTCAGGAGCAGAAATGGGGCCAGGTGGAACTGGAGCAATAGAGTTGGAGCTTCCAGCTACATCTGCATCAGTAATGGGAACTGCCTGTGAGTGCTGCCTGGTGTTGCTGCTGCATGATGTGGGGCTCTGCATCCACCCTCCTCTCTAATTCAAGCTTCTGTGTGCCACCTGATTATCCCTGCTGACTTTTGAACCATAACTGGAAACTTTTGGATAGCGTTAGCTGAAATGTTTCTGAACTATACCAAAGATCACTAACAATTTAATGGGGCAAAGAATTGAGCCAAGCAGTGTTAAACCTGAAACGTGCCTTGTGTTGTTTGATTTACTAGAATAGGCATGACCTTTCTTATTTTCTGCTCTCCACCATTAAACGCCTCATCAGTTAAATTGTGGATTTATTTGGTCATGCTTTACTTCTAAACTCAGGAACTTCCTGCTCTGTTTATTTTCCCATAGACATGGCTCTTTTTCTTGAACACCCTAACCCCAGTTCACCTGTTTTCTTTCTCCCTTGACAACTTAGCAGTTGTTGAAGTAAGAAAATAATTTCCTCACATCCTTTAAAGTATATCCATGACCCATGGATAGAGCTGAACTCTGCTCTTCATTCACCAAGTTGCCTGATTCTCAGTACATGAGAATGCTGCAAAACTCATATTTTTCCTTTATTCTCTGGTGCTAGTGAAGGGGAGGCTGAAAAAGGCAGAGAAATATCTTATTTAGGCTAACATTTTTTTAATGCTGATTAGACTCATCAAGAGTGAAAGACAAGCTCCCTTTTTAGGACTTTAAATAAATAATGGCTTGCAGTGGCCCAGCCCATAGTCATTAAACACACTTTCATAGAGGGTGGTGAACTTCATACTGGCCTCATTAAAGCTGTGAAAACTCCATCAGTGCTTATGTTTCTGTGTAATGATTTAATTGAATTTTCTTATTGCTGGAGCTTGTCATTATGCCAGTGATTTTCATGCTGACTTCCTAAACTCACAGAGTTTTTGCTCAAGTCTAAATAGTCCAAAATTGGTTTTATCAGTGTGTAGTCTGCTGGCAACAGACGAGGCCTGAATAAGCAAGTGATTATTTGGAGGGCTGGGGGAATTTTCTTAGTTTTGCCTTTTTACTCAAGGATTTAATTTTCCACTCTGTTTCTTTAATTCTTTTTTTTGGACAGAATACACAGTAGACTTTTCAACCTGTGACTATAGCCTTAGGAAACTCCTGACACGTAAACAGGATGAGCTTGGACTCATTAGTATGTACTAGATAAAGCTGGACTTAATTTTGCAAGAAAAAGCACATGTGACAAGAAGCTGAGTAACACTGAAATGTTAAGGCACAAACCTATTCAAGACACAATAAATTCTACATTAACATGGGATTGTGGCTGAGAATTTAAATACCACAGCCAAAGGAATTTCCACAACAATCAAATTTTAGACCTCTGTGGCACTGAAGATTAATATTAGTCTGGGCAATGTTTTTCTGTGATGAACCCATTAAAAGCTTGGGTGAGGAAAGACAGCTGTGAGCTGGAAAGGCTTTTTGGTTACTTGTGAGTGAGCAGAGATCAGAGGGTCAGGACACTGACAGTGAGGTGTGCATGCCACTTGCACACAGTATGCAACAATGAGGGTGTGATCCCCAGCTACAGGGTGATTCCTGCCTCAGCTGGGCATGGCTGAAAAGGCAAATCAGTGAACCTACAGACAGAGTAGAATTCACAATATTTTATATCTTGGAGTATGATCCTCACATTTCAACTGGCTGCAATGGCCAGATCTTCACCTAACCTCAGCTCAGCTGCTGCACACAGCTTTGAACACCAGAGAGGCCTTATAGATGATGGAGGAATAAATAGCAATTGCCAATCATCTTACATTTATGACTTAATGTTCAAATGTAATTTTCTCTATTTACCACCTCTCTAACTTGAATGGCATGATTTCAGAAGTTACAGCCTTCTCTCTGCAGTAGATGTGCTATTTTTTGAGGGCAAAGCAACGTGTGCCACTAAGCAGGTACACAGCTAAATTTTATATAATCTTGATTTTTCTTCCTGACTTCTGGTTCTTGTCCTTGATACAGTGAATTTTATTTATGGTTCCTAGAAGACATTGAGTCCACAAATGGTTATTGCCAGATCTGTGGGATGTCTGTACTTGACAAGCAGACATTTATGACATCTGGGCATTTGGGAATTTTTGTTTTTGCTGATGAGGTTGGAGCCAAGAAAGAAGCTTCCTAGGAGAGAACATAACCTGTGGACGAAAACCATTAAATCCTACAAAACCACTTTGATACTGACACAGATGTTCTGATATTTTTTTTCCCTGAAAATAACCCAGCTTTGCAAGGAAAGGAAGTGATATTTCATGGGAAAATAGAAATAAGAAGACAAGTCCTAGAAAAGATGCAGTGAGTGACTATAAGAGGACTAACGCAGGCCAGAAAATATAAGGTCACATTTTTTATACTTTACTCTTGAAGTATAGGACTGCAAATTCCATAGTCTTCGCTTTTAATCAAGTTGACAGAAACCTGAAAAATGTTTGTGACTTCATTAAATAAGCAGAATACTGCTAAAGCTTAATATTAGGTGTTGGTCCACATTCTGTACTTGCTAGGGATGATATAAGCTTGGAGTATCCACTGATTCCAGTAATTTTTTTCTATATTTGCCTATACCAACAGAGTGCAATTCACTTTGATATTTACAGGCTATTATTTGGCAGAGCAGCTTAGCTTTAGCGTGACTTGTAACTAGGAATGAAATTTATTTGTACATTTTACAAATTTTTAATTTGCAATGCCAGAACATTGCACTGAATAAGATTAGCAATACTGGGAAAACCAAATGAAAGTCGCAAAATGAAACAAATTAAATCAAAAAGTAGAAAGATGGGATTGCAGATGCTGCAAGACTTATGGTTGTTCTACATTTATGTTACATTTATTCATGCTTAAAAATGCAAGCAGAGGAAGTAGAAGTTCAGCTGAACTGATTGCATTACATCATTCCAACTCTTGATGAAATTTTCACTGCAACACTATATTTTATTGAAGCCATTATTAAATGTATTGATCCCACCTCCCATTCTAGAGGGTGGGATCAAGGTTTTCTTGAAGTGTCAGGTGCTTTAAAGAATGCAACCCAGAAAGTCTGAAAGCAACTTAAAATTATTATTTTTTGAATGAGTAAGAATTCAGTTTATATAAATTACTAATATAGAATACATAAGTATTTGTGATGAATGTGATAGTTTGTAACATGTTTCACCTACATTTTATCTATTCTATAAATATATATTTGTATTTTATGATGTGTATGTACAGCTGTAGACATATGTTATAAGATGTATCAAAGCAAGATTTCATTGTGCTGCCAGCAGAGCATCAGCTCCTGGTTTGCAGCAGGGACACTGATATCATCCTCTTCCCTTACCTAATTGCTTAAGGAAATGTATCTGCTCTGCTGCTGTGGTGTGTGGGATGGTGTGAAAACAGGCTCTGCTAGATGAGCTCAAAGTGATAACAGGTTGTACATCCCTGGGAAAAGAGGGCAATGGGCTCAGGCTCCCAGTGACTCCTGTTTGGGGCTGCAAGGCATCAGGTCTGGATCACTCTGAGCTGGGCACACAAGGAGCAGGAACATCCCTGCTGTGGCACCCACAGGAGAGGCTCCTCTTTCTGACCATGTGCAGACAACAAGCAGTGCAAAACTTCCAGAGAAACACCTGCTGTCAGCTACACAGCGGTAGTCCCAAGGAAACTTTCAGGATTGTTTCTTCATTGCTTAGGGCCTTTGAGGCTCCAGGGGGAGGTTGGCAGCTTCTCAGTGTTTTGAATCATTCTTTAGGAGCCTTTTTTTCAGGCCTGGCTCTTTCCACTGGCTAAGTAGCCTTAATCTGGGTACTCTGAGTTATCTTTTTAATGATGTCTGCTGTGGACAGGCATCCAGTTTTGAGATGTTCAGCACTTGTGTTAGGCAAGTAAAGTAGGCAGTCTGAATAGATGCCATTGTGCCAGAGGACTGCATGGACATCGAGTGCCAAGTTTAAGATTATATTCTACAAACAGGAAGATAATTGCTGCTCTTTAACTCAGCAAGCCAATTGAAAGCCATTCCCTTGAGCCAAAAGTGAACCAGTTCAACTTATTTCTAATTCCAAGTCCAAGCACAGAAGGGAAGTAATTTGTTTTGGACTTGGATTTGGAGACGAGAAAACTGACATGCTGTATCTGGATGTTTACTTCACATATTTGTCATTTTATTTATGAAAAGTCATGGAATCTGAACAACCAGTTAGTGAATTGCTTGCAAAACTTGCTTTCAAATTGGTATGTATTTTATCTAAGTACTGAAGTATGGGTTTCAACATGTTCCTTTTTCCAGTTTCATTGCTTTGATTTATTCTGTAAAAACTTCTCTGCCTGTCCTGTAAAATCATATATTCAGAAATTATTTATATGCATGCTTTCATTGTTAACCTTTTGTTTTCTGTTTTGTATATATATGGATGTCAATGAACATTGTGAAAATAAAGTCTTCTTCGAAAGGGTCTCTCCTATTTCCATCCACAGTGTAAGCCTGACACTTCTGGGAAAGAGGAAAGGACAAAGAGGGAAATTAAACTGGAGTACACAAAAATAAAGGTACTTTAACTCTTTTTCCCTTCTTCAGCAGGCTGAATCAATTTTAGCCAAACACTGGAGAGTCATTAAGAGGGATCAGAAGCTTTTGAATAAAACTGTTGTTAGCTGTTCTTCCTCAGCTCTTCCTCTCAGTGCTGGAAGGCATCTACTGGCATGTGGGGAGTGTTGCAATCTGAGCTCAGCACTGAATCCAGTTCTGCACAGTAGCGTCCAGTGTGGAGGTGACAGCTCCAGAATTTCTTATTCCCCCTGCCTTTAAGTACAAAACCTGCAGTCCTTTCTCTCCTATTCAGAACTGTCCCAAAAGCTTTCTTTTGCTTTGCATGGACAACCATGTCTTTATTCTTGTGCAAATGATGTAGCTGAATTTGTAAATTCACAGCTGAATTGTTATGGCTGAATGGAGAGCTGGTTAAGGCAGAAAAGCCCTAAAGGGCAAATCAGGCCCTCTGACATAATCAAGAAATTATTTCCAAATGGAAAAACAGTATAATTTTTTAACTTGTTTGCTATGAAATTAAGCATTTATAACTTTCTTTCTTAACTTTCTAGACCTTTGCAATCCCTTCAAAAGCAATGTAGATGTGAACTGTTGCAAGAGAGTTTGAGGTGAAATAGGTTCCACTGTGGAATCAATAGCTGGACATTATATTGTTTATTTTCTAAGCAATAATTAAAAGGTTTGTCCTGTGGTTACTTTATTGTTCTGCTGCCTTTCTAATTTGCTGTTCTGGGAACACAAAACTATTTGTCCAGTTTGTCACTCAATGTGTAACAAAACGCTTGAAATTACTTCTACTGAAAAAGCAATTACATCTCCAGCAGGAAAAAAAAAAAAAGCATGTAGATGTCATGGCCTTTTTTCAGAAAAAGCTGTTTAATGACACAGGACATGTACATAAAAAAAGTAATAAGCCTATTTTACAGCCTTGTTGCACATTGGACTTCTCTCATTTCAGAATTCTTACTCCCAAGGAGCTTTTGTATGTGTGTGGGCGTGTGTGTGGGTGTGTGTGAGAATCAAAGGAACATGGTGTCCTTTGCTTTAATACTTTATTTTATGTTATTACTTTGTGTTTTGCAGTCCCTCTAGCCAATCTGCATTTATGAACTGAAGAGAATAGGAGCCAGGAGCCTAATATTACAGTAAATTAGGTCCTCAATTTCTACTCAAGTGATTTAGTGTTGAATTTAGCCTTTATTATAACTGCCTAATGTACAAAGATATCACATTGGGAGTTAGAAGGTTTGCCTCTTTCCTCAGCAACAAGAAAATGGTAGTCATGGAGTGAAGAAGAATGCTTCCCTTTTAAACTGTTTGATCAGGGCTTTTGGGATGTCTCTCAGATCTTTATAGGGTCTGCCTAAGACTTTCAGTAGCCCAGTTACTAGGGCTACTGGGATCTTTAATTCTTCATAGAGAGGAGCAGAATTATTTCTATCTGTAGAGAGGAAAAAACAGTGGCTGTGCTTTTCACATTCATTTGGAGCAAGAGGCTGTTTATGTTACCAATATTAAAAAATGTTATTCTTTCATAATTTGATTTTCTACAGTTGCTAAAAGCAAACTGGGTTACCAGAGAGGAAATTCATGGAGTTTATCTCTTCCTGTTTCACAGTTTATGAGACACTTACTCTGTGTTGGTAATATGATCAGATTGGACTGCTTCTTCTGTTCCTTTTTCAGCAAATGTAATAACATGTTTATGAACCTGTATTTATTCAGATTCCTAGGAATACAGCCTATTTTAAAGAAAACTGTGCTCTCATGCAACTGAGAGGGATTGAACTAATTAAATAATTGTGACCTCTTTTTCTACTATAAATATAGTAAAATTAGCTCTATCAAAAATGCATTACTGTGATTTTTCAGTGACATTCTGCATCCAGAATCAAATTTTCACAATAAATTGTCATGGATATTTCATATAAAAATTTTACCCTCTTGTTCTTACTGCTAGAGGTCGTGTCAGCAGAATTTTTAATTGTATGAGGTTTTCAGGAATTGTATGAGGTTTTCAGGAATTGCAGTGATATGTTTCTGCTGAGATGATAACTGATCTTGGTTAAAAAGATAGTATGGTCCCACATAATGACAGAAACTTCCAGGGTGCGATGGATGTGAGGCTGGGGTCAGTGATGAGAGATGAGGATCATCCCTCAGGTGTGACCAGGAGCTTGGAATCCCAGTCTGAAGTGGGTGGTTGACAGAGTCATGGCTTGTGCCTCATCACAGTGAGAGTGTTGTGAGGCAAATGAGGAATGGGTGGTGAATTCCTCATGGCTGCTGATTTCCTTCCAGACAAAAACAGAGGGACAGACACGCAAGAGTTGCATTTGTATCTCACGCTGGGAACTTGTCTATGCATGGCTGCCCTGCATATATTTTTAAATTTTTTATGTAATTTAAATGTTTGTGGTTTAGTTCATTAGAATTCTTAAAAGAAGACCCTTGAAGAAAAAGTTGGGTTTTATCCAGTGACCTACAAAAAATAATTGCCATCTTTCCAGACATTCATTAAAAATTAATGATCAGAGTAGTCCAAAACTGTTGTATTAAAAAGCAGATAATTTTTGAAAAGTTCACACCACAGATACTTATACTGCTACTCAGGAGGAAAACAAACCACCTGTTTTGAGAACTGCATTAAAAAATGGAAATTGCAGTAAACAATGTAGTCCCTCCTGTAAACCTGCTTCTGTTTTTATTTTTGCTGCAGTACACAAAGATCCCAGCAGCTCTCTCCTGCTCCTTGACAAGCCTCTGCCACCTGGAAAAGTGGTCCCTTGGATCCCAGTGCCTGCCTGGGGGCAGCTGTTCCCTGATGGTGGCTGCACACTGCACCCTGGCAAAGGGCACACATCCCAGGCTTGAGCTGAATTGTGCTCCTCAGCAGAAAAGGATTTATACCCTTTTATAAATCAAAAGCCATATACCAAAGCTCTTGTTTATGCTGGAGTAAGCCCCAGCAGCTCAGCAGGGCATGGATGGGCTCGATCTCCAGGACAGGTTTGCCTCTGACTGCTGGGCAGTGTCCCTGCCACAGCATCCCTGGTCCCTCCTGCACCCCTGCACCCCCTGCACCCCTGCATCCCTGCACCCTGCACCCTGCACCCCTGCACCCCCTGCACCCCCTGCACCCCTGCACCCCTGCATCCCTGCACCCTGCACCCTGCACCCCTGCACCCCCTGCACCCCCTGCACCCCTGCACCCCCTGCACCCCCTGCACCCTGCACCCCTGCACCCTGCACCCCTGCACCCCCTGCACCCCCTGCACCCCCTGCACCCCTGAATCCCTTCACCCCTGCACCCCTGCACTCTGCACCCCCTGCAACCCCGCACCCCTGCACCCCCTGCACCCCCTGCACCCCTGCACCCCTGCACCCTGCACCCCCTGCACCCCCTGCAACCCTGCACCCCCTGCACCCCCTGCACCCCTGCACCCCTGCACCACCTGCACCCCTGCACCCTGCACCTCTGCACCCCCTGCATCCCCTGCATCCCTGCACCCCCTGCACCCCTGCACCACATGCACCCTTGCATCCCTGAATTCCTGCACCCCTGCACCCTGCATCCCCTGAACCCTGCACCCCCTGCACCCCTGCACTCTGCTCCCCTTCACCCTGCACTCCTGCACCCCTGCACCCCTGCACCTTGCACCTCTGTACCCCCTGCATCCCCTGCACCCCTGCACCCTGCACCCTGCATCCCTGCACCCCTGCAGCCCTGTACCCTGCACCCCTGCATCACTGCATCACTGCACCCCTGCACTCTGCATCACTGCACCCTGCACCCCTGCTCCAAGAGCAGCAGTCCAAGGCCAGCTGTGCTTTCTCTGGGCCATCAAGGGATCAGCAGCTGGCTGTGTCAGCTTTGTCTGCTCTAATAAATTAAGCAGTGCCAGGGCACATCACTGGACTTTATTGTTTATATTGTTCAATTATTGAAATGCCCTTTGGCTTGCTTTTGGCCAAGTAGTGCTCTCCCAGATGATTTTCAGGCACAGCCCAAGGAGCTGGCTTAGGCCAGGGACTGCTCCCAAGTGTGATGTGGCTGCAGCCACCCTATTCTACAAAGTAATGGTGTTTAATAGTATGAACATTGGCTGTTCCATACCACTTGGTCTCAGTGTCAGAGAGCAGCTTCAGGCAAGCTTCTTTCAGAAATCTAGGCATGGCTTTTGGCTGCAGATATCCTTTTTACCAATAATGGAGCATGAACTTAAAATTCCAGCCCTGAAAAATAAATTTATTTCATGCAAACAATTGGTGGTGCTTTTTCCTCATTTATATTTGTGCCTGAAATATCTGTCCTATTTACTTTGAATATTTTTTTTCTAGCTGCTCATGTTGCTACCCTGTTTGCAAGAGTTGCATGGAGGCATTAGCTTTTGCTCTTAATGCTTAAGGGGACCTCTTCTAGGATGGAAAAGTAAGCACTTAAACTGCAAAAAGGATTTGGGTATTTTCTTCCACCTGAGTAAAAAAAATCCATAAATAATAGCTCTTTGAAAATCCTGTTTCAACACATTATGTATTTATACACCCATTACATCTATATATGCATTCACACATAACATTATTTTTCCTTAAAGATGAAAAACATTTTACGGGCTCAATATTCCAATGAACACCTTGCAGATAGTCACAGATCTGAGTTTTTCCTTCTTCTTTTTATTTCTCTATTAATTTCTTTCCCCAAAGGAATAAATATTTCCCTGCCACACAGTCATTTTTTAATCAACCCAAATGTTCAAGCTTTTCATTCTTGGTTACTGTTTCAAGTCTAAAATGATCTGTGAAAATGGAGGACTTAAGACCTGCTGTTTCTTGGACAAACTTAATATCTTTCTGTATTGCAATCCAGGGATGACAAAGAGCAAACAGTTTCTGCTTGTGTCCTTACTCCCAGCTGGAGTCACAGAAGTGTGGATTTTGGGGCTGTGAATATTTTGATAGGGATTTCATCCTTATTTTAGGCATACAGTTAGAAAAATTTCAACAATAGGAGAGACTGCAGCTTGTCAAGCCACCACAGCGCATTCTCTTGATACTCACATCTAAGCTTCTTCTGACCCAGAGGAAAAGTTTTGTAGCAAAACCCTGATGAAATCATCAAATGACAAACATGAGGTCAGCTTTGCTTTGCTACGTTCCCCCAGGAGAAACTGAGTCTGAGTAACAATTCTGTGGTGAAAGAGGCCATTTCCTTAAGTTTCCTTGGGTTCCTTTGGGAAGGATAAGGCTTCTAAACCTTCCCTCTTGCTCCTTGAGTTCATCAGCAGCTAACAGAAAGACTTTTCAACAGCCTCCTGGCTTTTTAGGAGAAAGAAATACTGCTTTTCAAGGATGGAAACAAACGTCTAACTTTAGCTTTAGATCTTTGTTTATTTTGATATGATATCATAGATCTTGCTTTCATGATGACAGTGATGTTTGATCCCTTCAGGCCTGTGGGTCTGGATTTCATCCTGTAGTGTTCTGCTCTCAGCCAGGGCAGCAGTGAAGTGCCACAGGAGGCAAAGAGCAGGACTGCTGGCAGCAATGCTGAGCTTGAGAATGAGGTTCCATACAGCTCACAACAAAAAAGCAAAGATGTGGATCTCCTTGATAGTGCACAATACATAATGAGACAAGTTTAAGATCTATGATTGCATGATGCTTTGTGTTTGAACAAACAGCCAGTTTAGAATGAAGTGCTTGGAGGGAAAAACAAACAAACAACAAAAGAAAAAAGCAGATTTTGGCTTCAAATATTGAGTCATGCTGTGGAAAACATGTTATCCTCTGATGACAAAGGGGAATAGAAAGAAAGGAAGGAGACAAGGCAGAGCAGAGGATTAAGAAGGAGTCGTGCTCAACAGAAAATGATGAAGTTGAATCACAGAGCAAATTCCAAACCATAGAATATGCTGAGTTGGAAGGGACTTTCATCTCTCTATGGAAAGCTCAGTGTTTGCTAAGAGGCTTCCAGGTGGGTAATGGGAGGAGAAAAGAAGAAATATATTGGGTTTAGATAATTCTGACTATATGAAACAGGTGTAAGGATGATTGAGGCTGGAGACAGCAGCAGAGCTGTTGGGAGGCTTGGAAAAAGAACAATAGTTTTAGAGAGCAGAGATGAAGGCAGGAGCCTGAAGTTTCTCTCTTCCTCCTCCTATCTACCCCTAAATACAGGGCTTCCCCTTCCCTTGAGACCTGCCAGGCAGCAGAGTGTGTCCTCTGCCTCTTGTGGTGATCTGCTGTCTCTCCAGTCCCTTACAGGTGTCCCCCTGCTCACCTGGCTGTGCCTCTTGGCCTCCTGTGCAGGGAAATCAGGGCCAGTCAGATGCCAGAGGAGGGGCCAGGCAGCCACAGCTGTCTGCTGCTGGGAAAGGCCACCTTCTCCAGCCTGTCACAGTCCCAGAGGAGCAGCTGGAGGTGCCTTCCCTTCCACACCTCATTTCTGTGCCGCTGGCTGCCAATGTGCCTTTGTCTGGACCTGACTGCACCAGGGAGTCATCATCAACTCCAGCAAGATCTGCCACTTTTTAATGTGTAGGTGCTTGGTTGGTTTTTTGTTAGTTTTTTTTCCTATCAGCAAGAGTTACGCTGCAGTTTGATGCTCAGGTGTTGAGAAATTTATTTGATCTTAGAGTAATGTAAATAGTTCCAAAATTCAGAGGAACACAGATTATGTGCTACAGAAAACTTTGTGATTGAGTTTTGTGGATCAACAGAAATAACTTACCAGGGTGCTTTGGAGACTTTGAATCACTTTATTGTCCAAAGTAAAATCAAAGAACATGATGATGTTATCCCAAAACAGAAAATGCACTGCTTTTTTAACTGCTTTACCTTTACTTTAGAATTTTACTGTTTCTTTTAAATTTGCAAGATAACAGAGACAGTGACTATTGGAGGCAGTGAACTAACCCAGTTAGCCTTACATCAAGATAATATAAAGCATCTGATGGTATTTCCATGCCTTGCAAAATGGGTTTGGAAATATTAGAGTTTGATTTGACAGATGGCTTAAAAATAATGCCATCCTTCTGTGTAAAAACTCTGCCCACCTTAATGGTGTTTTGATTCTTTTGAAATTCTTTGTTCAGCTTTGTTCCTAACTTTAGATAATAAGGCCTTTTTCCAGTTGCTTTTAACAGCTTTCATGATCCAGCTTAACAAAACATCACTGTTTGGTCATTTGCCCAGAGTTCCTTTTGATTTGAGGTAATATGAGGCATCTATTTCTCCTTTAATATTTCTAGGTTTCTGCAAAAAGCATTGCCAGCCTTTGTATTTCTGGGTTTTTTTTTTTTTTTCTTCCTATTTGGTTATGCTTCTGTGCTTTAAGAAATAGCAGTAATTAATTTGTTCTTTACAGAGATTGAAAACCTCTTTCATCTAAGATCTAAAAGCCAGATTATTATTTGCACCAGGAACTAAGTCATGGAACAAGATGCTATTGTACTTGATGTTTTAAGGGTAGGCATAAAAATGGTCTTTGCCCAAAAGAGTTTATGACCCAAGTGCAGGAGGAGAGGCAGTAGATATAAAAATTACCTGGGCATCATGGGGAACTGACAAAATACCATTGGTTGTCATAGTTAAGTAGGGCTTGCATACTTTTATGCAGAAAGGAACTTTTGTTTTCCCTGAGACTGTGTACTTACAAAAATCTTATGACAAGGAGATTAAAAAATTCACAAATACAGTTCCAGAACAAGTATGCATAGACAAGCATATTTGCAAACATTTCAAATATCTCTCCAAACTGTAAGACTATATTTCTATGAGGATGGAATCCTGGCACACTCAGTTTTCTTTGCAGTGCAACTTTTTTTCATCCTGTACCTTTGATAAGATGTGAAACCTCCCAGCTTTCTAATCAACATTTAAAATGGGTAGCTAAGAGCTGAAATCCAACTGAATCTGGCTTTTGATGGGCTAGTGATTTCACAGTACAGTGTGGTAGACACTGTATACAATGTGATTAAAGCCCCTTCTAGTTGTCTGACTAGAGGAAAGTTCTTAAATTGGTGATGTCCTTTGTCTCTCAATTAGAACTTAGTGCAACCTGTAAACTAGTGTGAAATACGTTCTAACTAAACACAGAGGTAAGGCAATGCAAGACATGGCCTGTACTCATGACTTTTGATAATTTGCTATTTTGCAGAGTGAATTACATGTCTGAAATTTAGTGTTGCATGTCACAGTGGTAATATAGCTCGAATTAGGGATGTCTTGTCAAGTATTCAGAAAGACCAAAGTAGAGTTCAGCTGTTTTTCAGAGAAAGATGCCAGACAAGGTGGAATGCCAAAGCCAACATTAGAGTCAGTCAAATCAGTGTATTGATGTTTCCCTGCTTTATGTGGGTTTGTTGTGGCTCCCTTAAGAATGATAAAATCTACCCTGCCTGGGCCACTTGGCTGGTGCTGTCTGTCTCTGGCACCAAATCCATCTGGTGTGCTGGTGATGGGGCCAAGGTCCTTTTGGACTACACTGGGTGATAAATCCACCTCAGCTGCAGCACAGCAATGGTGAAAGGAAAGCTAATACCCTCTAAAAGCTAGCAAACCTGTCTCTTCTGGAGAAATAGCCAAGAACCAAGAATAAAATGTCCTAAAGATTACAGATGATAATAATTTAGTGGATTAGTCTAGAAAGAAAGTTTGGAATAAACACAGAAAGATTTGCTATATGGTTTCTAGTGACTAGAAGGAAAAAAATGCTTCTATGTTTATATGGGATTAGTGGCAAATCTAGTGTGATATCTTTACTTCAACTTGCAACTGCTTTGGTGTAACCAAAGGAAACAGCTATGACATATATTTTTAAGTATACATTGTGATTTTTATTATCATAGCTTTAGGATTGACATCTCCCAAGATAAAATATCCTGAATAAATTAGTCAAGCTTATGAAACTGGCTCACAGGTAATGACATCTTAGCTGTACTTCTAGATACAGATGATATTTTTATCATCTGTATCTGTTCAGGAACACAGGCAATATTCTTTGAGGTACTCAATAACTCCAAGAGCTTGATTTTGTTCTGATTAAAAGCTGTATCCTGATGTGACAAGCTGGCTCTATTGTCAGAGATGCAAGACTCACAATTGAGTCTTTTAACTCCCTTTGAACTGGAAGACTCACTTCTTCTGGAATGAAATGTGCTGATCAAAGTTCTGGGGTGCAAGCAGATAAAATTAATGCATTTTCCCCAATACTCTTGTAGAAGATCTTGTCTACATGGAGAAGGTGACAGAGCATTTTCCAGCTGAATTTTTCAAACAGGAAAGGGAAGCCATCATTCTCCAAACAGCAGTGGTGTTTCTCTTAGTGAAATCCCTCGTGTGTGTAGGTCTTTTTCTGCCAGAGGTGAACAAGGTTACAATGAGAAGCAGAGCAGTGACAGAACAAACAGCCTGAGTTTGTCTTGGTGGTGTATCTGACATGTCACATAGCATGGGGATTTATTAATGTTGCAGCACACACTGAAACAATTCAAAGTAGACTTTCACCTCAAAAGACAGGGTTTGGATGGTTATCAGTATCCTCTTGGAAACAGATGTTCTAAAAGTGAGGCCAAGCTGTTTATGGATTGGCAGAGGCTAGTCTAAATAGATTTTCATTCTTGAGCTTGTCTTCTGTGGTGACTGGATCTATTTTGTCTACTTGGTGGTGGCATAGAGTAGTTCCAGGTCTCAATACAGCATAGCAGGGTGTAATTTGTGTGGTTTATGGACCTGGATTACATAAAGAGCATCAGTGTTTTAAAGTGACTTGAAAGCACAGATGCTGCAGTGACAATTTACTGAACTGTTGAACCTTCACAATGATTTCATTTTCATCAAATGATGCTGAAAGCTTCTAGCTTTTTTAAAAATTTTCTACTGCATCCTTCCTCCAAAACTAATGTCCATGAAAAGGACTTCAAAGAACATGAAAATGGAGCATCTGTGATATCTGATCCTGAAGTCAGCAAACAAAAAGAAAATGATGCTATTGCATATGGAGTGGACCCAGCTGACAGAGCAGATTGATTTCTTTTTTCATTATTTTTTACTATAGCAGGTAATATTTTTGTTTAATACAACTTTTCACAATATACTAGTTATGGAACTAGTGTATCTACTAATTTCCAGAAAGATGAAAATTGGAAAACAGTCAGATTGCATGCTGTCAATTTCAACTTGCATGCTTCTCCTTTTCTGGTTATGATTGCAGGCTATAAATGAAATACCTCACTGATATTTTTGGGAAGAGTAAAAGATAGATGAGCCCCTCCTCAGTGTCCTTGGATTGCATGATGCTTTTCAAGAGCAAACAGGGAAGTTCTTATGTCTGTATAAGCCAGGGAAAGCCAGTTGTGAGTTACTTGACATCACAGATCTGAAGACTCCACTGAAGAAGACACCAGGAGAAACAGGGAGTCATCAATAATTTATAGGCAGGATGAAGGAGCAATACCCAGAGTGCTTAGGAAAATACACTTACTCAGTACCTTACTGGGGAGCTTTTATTATAGGCCAAGACCCCAGAGAATTTCAATTTGTTTGAACTTCTGGAAACCTGTGTCATTCTGCATCTCAGCAAGTCAGTCCCTGGAGTGCTTTTTTATAGGAAAAGGGTGGGGAAAAGCTCCCAGAGAGCCAACACCCCAGTGACTTGGCTCCTGATTTATAATGTGCCAGCTCCATCCAAATAAGGCTGACCTGAGGTGTCCACAGAATCACTTGGGATGAAGGTGACTGACTGCTCCCTAGGCTGCTGTCTTTGAAAGGCTCTGTAGGGAACTCAGCCTGGGAAAATCTTTCTGAGGACATCTCCATGCTGACAATTCTCTGCACAAATATTTAACTTTGCTTACCACTCTCAAAAGAAATCTAGCTTTTCCCAGATGGTTCCTTTTCTTTGGGAGATACCTATCCACGTGGGAAACAATCTGGGGTGGGTACAGAGCATGAAGTCTACCCTACTGGACTGAACTGGGTAGGATGAAAGGACAAGGCATGCACATGTTCTCTGCATCACTTACAAGCTGGTGCCTGCAGCAGTGATTTATCCAGTAATGAGCTAAATAAAGAAAATAGTGTATCTTTGCTCATTGCTTTGAAACAATTGAAATTAATTCTGCTAATGAATTAATTATGTCTAAGTGCTAGAAGCCTAGGAGAGCAGAGAATGGCAACTAATTGTGAAAGGTTCGTGAAAAAACATGGGGATTTTCTCAGTGGAAGTGGATCTAAACATCCTAATAGTTCAAGAAAACTATTCAGGGGGAAAATCTATGGCTAGTCTTCTTTCTCTATGCCAACTCTTCAATAGAAACTCTGTTTTTTACTTCTCACTCTGCTATGTAGGGCTTAGTGTCTCTGTCCTTAATATCATCCTCACTGATTATTATCTTGTAGGGATATTTTTATTCAGAACCTGTCTTGCTTTCCCTTTAGTAAGTCTGGGTCAAGAGGAAATGGTGCAAGAGGAAACATCCCCTTATACTCTCCTCCAAGAAATACCATGAGGAAAGAAGTTCCCTGCTTCTCTCTGCTTTTCTCACCAGCTCTCTGACCTGGTTCATGAAGTGGTCCATGACCACTTGGTTGGACACAGATGGGGGCCATGCCACAGAGAGTATGTCATTCCATTAGTGGCATTTGTCCCAAGGGTCTGCAGAACTAAAGTAGGTCTCAGTTACCTTAATCCCCTCTCTTATGACATTTGACCCTTCCAGCAGCATTCTCTCTCTTTTCTGTACTTCTCTTTGGCCACTGACCAATAGTTATAATGTGTCACTGATTTCTCATCATTAAATGCTGAAGGACACTACAACTCTGCCTTTTTCTCATTATTTTTCATTTGTACCACTTTGTTCTCTTCTATCCCTCTGCCACCTTCATTTTCTTTCTCTTCTCCTCCTGTGAGTTTCCTCTTTCCAAATGCTGCCTGACTTATCAGTGCAGTGTCTGCAGCCAACAATGCTATTTGGATATCCTTTGTTCTTTACAGACACCTCCTCTCTGATCTCCAGACTGGTGTCCTTGTTGCCTTCTTCCCTGTTGTGCTTGGCAGACTGCAGCAAAACTCCAGCTGGGAGTCTGATTTAAGTTTAACACCATGCTTACTCGTTATTCTTTCACTCTGGCTGCAACTCTAACATTGTACTCACTATTGCCATTTTTTTTTCCCTTTTTTTGTAGCTACTGTGAGCCTGAGAGATAGAAGTGGGGTGTTTCTACACAATAATCCTATTATCTAGTGAAGTTTTATGTGCCCAGCATGTTTTTGTTGAACAGCCTTTCTCTCATATCTTTCCTGGCTGTTCAGGAATGCTTCAGATCTCCTCTGTGCTTAATGTCTGCTGAATGCTTATCCTGGGAATGGGGCTGCCAGAGGGCACAGAGAGACTGGAGATGTCCAGGTGCCTCTTCTCAAATGGAATTAAATTTAAATACAAAGGGTGTGTATGGAAATGGCATATAAATCACTCAGACCCTTATAAAAGCCTGCACCCCCATTGCAGTTAATTACAGGATGAAAAAAAATAAAATAGGTCTCACAAAGCAAGCTCTTGATTAAACCTAATCACACCTCTGCTCTTTGGTAAATGTGATGTACAGGAATTCTGGAATTTGCCTAATTGCATTTGGATTCAGATGTGTCTTGCTTCCCTCTGCCCTTAGCTTGCTGCTACGTGAGTTCTAAACACAGAAAACTGATTCATGGGTGGGATGAGAGCATTCTGAAGCTGAGGAACATGTGCCCTCTCAAGTATATAAACATGTATGTGTATGTATAAGTATATATGCAAATGTCAATAACTGTGAGTGTCAATATGTGTCTGTAGGGACTGAATGAAACACAGGAAAATGGATGCCAACATTAGTTTCAGGCAGGTGAGGCTGGTGGCAATCAGATGGGAATTATTTAGTTTATGTCTACAGACTGTCTAGGTATCTCTGCCACCTGGTGCTCCCATACACTCAGAAAAGTGTCCTACATCTTTTCCTGGCAGAGAAATGACAAGTGAGGAAGAGATCAGAAAGGTTGATAAGAAGGTGTCACAGTCTCCAAATGATTGTGGCTGTTGAAACACAGGTCCTTATTTAGAAGATTAGATGAAAAACTTGCTGGGAACTGTAATGAGAGCTTTGCTTTTTCACCATATGAAAGAGGATCATGACTGTGAATGATTGATTTGAAATTATGCCAATCTAAAGAATAAATTCATATTGATAATGACATTATTGTTAGCAACACTGACAGTGACAATAATAAGAATAACAACAATAAACTTCTGACAAGTACTTTGTGTCTGTTACAGGATTTGATGCAGGAATTGTCCTTGTAAAAGGCCATGTAAGTATTTAAATGCCAACATGACTTTTTAAACTAATGTGACCAGAAAGAGGAATGTTACTTGATACAGTAGGTAAAGTTAGCAAAATGTTGACAACAGTAAGCAATATCAACCCTCAACTCCATTAGTTTATTGTTACCTCAGGTGTAATAAATGCTGTGTAACAGCAATGATAAACCCCTCTTTAAAATGATCTGCCTGTAAAAATGCAGTTAGGCTATGCTGAAGAAATAAAACTAACTATTGTTTAAAAGTTTGCAATGGATAAAAAGATATATTTTGGAAGAAGACTATGGTATTTCTAATTGCAGTTTGATTACCTTTTTGTGTAGCTTGGTGTAATCCAGTCACATTTCCCCTATTTTTTTTTATTAACAAAGGCAAGACAGTGGAATTGTTTTGTCAGTTCTTCATGGCCTTTGAAGTTTAAAAATTATAACAAGGACAAAAAGAAATTTCATAGGAATGTGCTCCTAACAAGAATTAGACTTAGTTAAAATAAGTGCTGATATTGGTTTGACACACCTTGCTAGAAACCACAAAGTTTCTAGCAAGATAAAGAAACAATATGGTGCTTTAGAATGAGAATACACATTTTCTTGATTTAGATGATAAATTAACCATCAAAATGATAAATTAACCATCTTCTCTCTATGCAGTAGCACTCTGTTAACTCTTACTTTAGTAAAAATGAGCATTGTGTCAAGACAACGAGTACAGATTTCCTGAGATAGGGCAAAGTACATTCTTCAAATGTCTGTATACTTTGAACAAGTATGTTATGAGTAGCAAGTTATGAGTAAGTTATGAGAAGCAAGATGGACTATTCCTCACATTATCATCTGCTCCATCTAATGATGAATGAAAGAATGAAAAAAAATTCTGTAAAATGGAAAATGAAAGGCAATTATAATGCAAAACATAACGTTTCATAAAATATATTTTTAAAATACAAAAATAAGAAAAGCAGACAGCTTTATCATCTAAAAATTGCCTGTTTTTCTCCAATATATTTTATATATCTCCTTTATACTTAAACTGACATGTTATAGTATTAGTTATGTGTATTTTTGGCATACAAAAAGTATACATTTCTTTCAGTAGAGGACCAAAATATGTATTTCAAAATCCAAGTCCTTTAAACAGTAATGTGTACTGTAAATGCCATATTTCATATCTTTTATCTGTATTCATTTTCACTAAGCCAGGAGTCCAGGGAGTTTTGTCTCTAGAAAATAGAGCAGATGTTGTTTCACTCACACCTAGATATGTCAAGTTTCAAAAGAAGCAATTGGAAGGCAAAAACTTTAAAGATTTAAATTCACATTAATACTGGGAAGAGGAAAGGAGTATTACTTTGTCTATTGCTTTGGAGCACATGGAAAATCTCCAGAGATGACTGAGATAAATTTCTGCAGGCAGAATGTCATTTGTCACTGTTTCTGACCTTTCCCCCCCTCTTTCTTGAAATCCCTTTTTAATATCCCATTAAAAAGCATGAAGGGTTTATTCCTCATGTTAGCAGACCAGTCTGTACTCAGTACAGCCCCACAGGACTCAGAAGAGCACCTTGAAGTACACAGGGCTTGAGTCATTCATTTGCTATTAGCAGGCAGAACTGATGGTTTCATTTTACAAAGAAAAATGTTTTTCTTGATGCATGCCATAAATATACCAGTGCTGTAACAGTGCAGTCCTCTTAGGAAAAGAAAATATTTGGCTCATCTCAATTTCAAGAATGTAATATTTTTCCTTGAGATACAAATAGGACTTGGGCCTCAATATCCCATTACAAACTATAAAAACCACAGCTTTAAGCAGATCAATTTCTCTGCATTTTAAAATACAACCTTGTGACAGAAAGGTGGCTGCTTCTGTAGACCTGGAAACAAGCCTACCTAATTTTTGTAACTGACTGTATGTGTATAAATGTTTCTGTTTTAATATGCTGCCCCAGGCCTTGAGGTTCATGTTCTGCTTATAGACTTATTTTTCTAATTGCTGAACAGCAGAAACTTCCTGTGATTCACTTGGAATGGGTAAATGCTTTCAGAATAGATTTTTATGAGTAATACTTTTAGTGCTGCACTTAAAGCAGCAGTCACATTGGGGATATAATTGCTTAACTTGTTAATTTTTTTTTATTTTTTGCTAGCATAAATTTTCGTAAAGTTTGAGTAACTGCAGGGGAAAATCAGGGGGAAAAATAAACCCTAAAGCAAATCCCAGCATCCTTTCTCTGGACTATGTGAAAAGCAAAATTCTTAAGAGCCTTTAAGGCTGTTTAAGACAGTGGGCTTTGAATGTGAATGTGAATTGTTAAGCATTCTCTGCTTGTTTTGTAGATGTATTTTGCTTAGATATAGGTAAAAAAATAAAAGTGTAAGTCTTCCCTTTTTGCAATGCCTTGGAGTGGGAGCTGCCCTCCTCATTTTGCAGGAAATACCATCCTAAAAGGCAGTCCTGACTTCTTTCCAGTGAAGGAATTAAAAGGATGAGAAAGAAATCCTTACATCTACAAGCAAGCCCAAAACAAAAGAGGAACCCCCCAGCCTGTTTCAATGTACACGTTTCACATCCATGCCTTCAGGACTAGGTGTAAGTTTAAGTTCCTAGAAACTTGAAACAAAACACTTCTTCATTTGGGATGTTGTAGCTAACAGACTGACAAGTAGCCAATTTGTATGGTGCCTCTGAATCCTTCACACACTGAACACAGAGCTGCTGAGGAGGGGAGTTGTTATGCAGGATTTGTGGAATTTTTGGCAGAAAATGCACAGTCATTGAATTTAATGGCTTACATTGGCTGTGCATTTTGTTTTGTGTATTTTTTTTCTTTTGTTTTATTTGTGTTTTGGATTTTTGTTTCTTTTTGTTTTAAATAATAAATGCACCTTTTACTCTAAAGCAGAAGGACCTGCTGGAACCAGCATATGGTTTTCTTTGTATCAGATGCAAGATGTGGTTTGTTACCTCTGAAGATAAGGGGTGCACCATCAGCAGTGTTTGGGAAGATAAGTGAAAGTCTTCTATGATAGCAGAAGATAGAGTGCTATAGTTTTTTTACCAAAATCCATCTGCCATTGCTTTTGAAACAAAGGGATGTTTCTTGTGAGCAGAACAGAGAACTGTCCCTTTGCATAATAAAACAAAACTTGCATGAGAAATGCATGATTATACCTTTCTGATAAAGGTTTTCACCCTTAAACAGAATGCATATATATGTCTATATGTGTATATCTATATGTACATATATACACATATGCATACACAGATTTGAACTGTACATTGGAATATTTTGAAACTAAAGGAAGATGCAATGAAACACATTGTTAAATCAGATTTCATTTCCTGTAGCTGTTTCCTTCTTCCCTTTGACCTGCAATGTCATCAACACAATGCTTGCCATGACTTAATGTGTCTGTGCCTCACTCACAGATTTTTACAGAACTATTTTCTTCCATGACTTGGTCTCACTTGTGGCAGACACCACTGGGCAAGAATTTCTGGCTCCTGCTAATCCAGGATTTCTGGTTTCCAAAAAAATACTGGTCCAGGGGACTCCTCAGTCTGATATACCATTTTCTTTGCAGTGTTCTGAAAATCTCAGAACAAACTCCTGTATCTCACTGTCTATTAGAGAAACCCATATTTCCATCTTTCTGAGATGGAAGCTCAGAAATCACTTTTCCCCTTTTTTCCCCTCACTGTGAAGAGGCAGCAGTTGTGATCAGGATGCTCTGCCTGGGCCAGCACCCACTGCCAGCACATGGCTGCCCAGCAGAACCATGACACCTCTCCTGGGAGTCACCTTGCTTCTCTGGAAAACTCCAGTCAGGGGACATTTTATCAGGTTTGAAAAACTATACTGGAGGTATTTCTGATGACTCAGATCTCAAAATAAAATGCTTATCAAGGGGCAGACTACAAGTTGGATTGGTTGTTGATTAATTAATTTTCTTTAATTAAATTAATTAATTGCAATGGGAACAGCTGCTAGACTTCACAAGGGCTGGAGTTATTGTAGTACTGGAATAATTTGGAGTATTAACCCTTTGCTCTAGCACAAGACAGAGAGTATGTAAATGCATCCTGTGAAAATGAAAATGTACTGCATGCAAGACACACAGTTTCCAAAGAAGCAATTTCTGGAAATTCCCATGAGCAGGATATGAAAAAAATTGAAACAAAAAAAGAATATGGCATTTTAAACTTCTTGCATTACTAAGGCAGTCTTCTCCCACCTCTGTAAAACAATCTGTATTTCCCTGCTCATCCCCCTTTTTCTGAAACAGTCACTGGGCAAAATAAATCACAGAATCAAAGAATTAACTAGATTGGAAATTGCCTGGGAGATCATCAAGTCCAGTCTGTGACCTAACACTACCTCATCAACTAAACCAAGGCACTGGGTGCCACATCCAGTCTTTTATAAACATCTCCCTGGGCAGCCCATTCCAATGCCCAGTCACTCTTTCTGTGAGGAATTTTTTCCTACTATCCAGCCTAAACTTCAGGTGCAGCTTGAGGCTGTGTCCTCTTGTTCTGTTGCTGGTTGGCTGGGAGAAGAGACTGACCCCCACCTGACCAGAGCCACCTTTCAGGGCTTGTAGAGAGTGATGAGGTCTCTTCTGAGTCTCCTTTTCTCCAGGCTAAATACCCCCAGCTCCCTCAGCTGTTCCTCACAGGGTTTGTGTTCCAAGCCCCTCTCCAGCCTCGTTGCCTCCTCTGGATGTGCTCAAGCATCTCAAGGTCCTTCCCAAACTGAAGGGCCAGACCTGGACACAGCATTCTGGGTGTGAGCTCACCAGTGCTGAGTAGAGGGAAGAATGACCCCCCTGCTCCTGCTGGGCACACTGTTCCTGACACAGGCCAGGGGCCATTGGCCCTCTTGGCCACCTGGGCACACTGCTGGCTCATGTTCAGTCACTGTCAACCAGTACCCAGGTCCTTTTTGCTGTCCAGCCACTCTGTCCCCAGCCTTTAGTGCTGCATGGGGTTGTTGCAGCCAAAGTGCCAGACCCAGCACCTGGACTTGTTGGACCTCATATTGTTGCATTCAGCCCATCAATCCAACCTGTCCAGTTGGCTCTGTAGAGCCCTCCTACCCTCCAGCAGATTGACACTTGCTTCCAGCTTGGTGTCATCTGAAAATTTACCAGTGGTGGACTGAATCCCCTCAATCAGATCATCAATAAAGATTTTAATCAGGACTGAGGCCAAAACTGATCCCTGGGGGATACCACTCGTGACTGGCTGCAACTGGATGTGGCACCATTCATCACCTGGGTGCTCTCCAACATGCCTCCATGTGGCTAGGAGCTGGCTACTTTCTCTTGGGTTCTTTATTTCAGCAGTCATCCACGATGAGCTAAAACACAGATTCCAGCCCCTTCCTCTTTTCTCCTGGTGTCTCAACACTTGTCTGTGCCCATCTTGCTCCTCATCCTTCTCTCACCTCCTCAGTCCCTGTCCCTCCAACTGCAAAGTGCTCAGGAAGCCTCCTCAGGTGCCTGCATGTGAACTCATACACCTTACTCCCAGTACAGGAGCAAAGGAGGGATCATCTTTGGTTCAATTTGGCCTCTCTTCTGCAAGGACTGCCCCAGCAAATAGGAGTTTTCCCATATGATTTGTTTCCTAAATCTCTCTTCTCTGTGGGTTCTCTGTTTCCAACAAAACAGTCTCCATCAGAAAGGTTTGGTGTTCATCACCTTAGTAGGTCTGTGGTTTAGCAAGGACAGGTTTTGGATGGCTTTTTGTCTCACAGGTTATTGATCAGTGTTTCTCCTGCATACACCCTGTTTTTATTTCACCACAGATCTGTGACTTTGCCTGCTGCCCAGCTGGGGGAGCCTGGAATATTCCTTTACATCTGAGACACTCCTTGTGCTAAGCTTGCCTTGCATTTCAAATATTTATGCAGCATCTCTCAGGTGAATTTGTTCATGCTGTCTTGGGTAGCATCTCTACCTCCTCTACAAAGGCTGTTTATGCAAAATTCCTCCTTGGGGAAAATCCCCCTGTGCTGAGGAAATTCTGAGCTCTCTCCACAGGTTTTATTTCAGTTATAATATGGATTTGATCCATCTCCTGTGCAATGGCTGTCGTGATCAGGGATACCCTTGTGAATACTTTTCATGCTCAACTGTTTTATCTGATTTCTCCTTGGAGAGCATCTTTGCTGCTCCTCAAAGCTATATTCACTCTGATAGTCTTCCTAATACCATACCCTGGGGAATTTTAGTTTTCAATTGTCTCAATAATCTGTGTTTTAATTGCATGAAAATTTCCTCTTGTACGTCCCAGTTCTTTTTGTTCAGTGTATGCACACAGTGAAAAACCCAGATTTCCATCAAGTGCCAGTCAAAGGAACTAGCACAAAACATATGTGTCCAGAAAATTTTCCAACAGTCCCTGCACACCTACTCATCCAAATCCATGTAGGCTCCACTGGTGCTCAAAATTCTCCAGAAAAAATCAGCAAATGAGATAAGAAGAAACAGGATGTACTTCCAATTTCCCGATGTAGTTTCAGGGAAAAAAATTGGCATGGTTACTGCTAGAAAGTATTTATGATCATTAAAAAAAACAGTAGGAGGCTGAAGAAATTTGACTGAGTTTCTGCTGCAAGAGGAGAAACAGCCCTAAGCAACCCAGAATTCCTTTCTTACCTCATCAGGGTATCACTTTCATGGTCCACAAATTCTGTATTCAGCTTCTGGGAATCTAATCTTCCCAGTCAAATGTCACAACTAATTTATTCCCACAGTTTCACTTTTAAACCAGTGTCTCAGCAGCCAAACAGTTCAACTTGAGCTTGGTTTGCACTGAGGGGCTGTTAAAGGGGCAAAGGCTGCTTTTGGCAATTTGCTGAGATCACTGCCATGGGGGTAGAGCTGATGAGGGACAGATTTCTTTGGGTATCTAGAAGGAGAATAGGAGGTCTGAAAATACAGAAGCAGGGCTGGGTCCATTAGCAGCAGTTATGCTGTAGTGCTGTTGATGCAGCCTGATCAGCTGTAAAATTTTGGACAGTGACTTTTTGAGACTATTAACCTTTGGTATCTATAATGTGAACTTGAGCTAAGTGTTTAAATGCCTTTGATGATCAATGGAGGAAACATAACTGGGCATAACTGGGTCAAGATTAAAAGTGTGCACTGCAGATGTCCAAGGACTGTTGAATAAATCCTTCTTGCTGGTATTTTTACCCACAGAGAGTCCATCCATGGTTGGCAAGTAAAAAGCCCACCCTGGCTGTGAAATAGCTCGTGTCTATTTATAACTTATCTGTTTTATAAAGACATCAGAGAATGGATGCTCTGCTCCCTGGACTTTTGGTGTAGCTGTTGTGCATGATTGGTCATATGACCAACTTTGAGTGATCACTCAAGCATTTAAAAGAACAGTTTATGGAAAATGAGATGCTCTGATGAAGAATACCCTTAGGATAGAGAGTTGACATAAACTGAACAAGCAGCCCAGCCCAGTCTCACCAAGCTGTGCCAATTCCATTTAACCCCAGAGGGTTGTTAACCTTGGGATCAGGAGAGATGCGGCTCAGGGTTGTTAACCAAAGCTGATGCAAGGTGAAGGGTGGTGTCAAAACCAGGAATCCAGAACACAGTAACAAGATTGTGTTAGAGAGACAGAGACAGATCCACTTCAGCCCTTCTTTCACTGTTTTGCCAAATGTAAACACTGAACTGAAAATTTTCCTAGTTTCTCAGGTCTTCACTCTCTGCTGTTGCTCACCCCCACTTTGCTTCCCTGCCCTTCTTTTTCACTGGTTTCATTCTGTGATACATAAAGATCACAAAGGGGCTGAATAAATGGAAATAATCTCAGCATTTCTGGTCTGTTCAGTCCTTCTGTGGTTTATAAACAGGCATTCAATAAGGCTTCTCGAGGAACCTTGCATAGACCACCCATCAAAGCCAGGTTACTGTGTAAGTTCAGACAGACCCCTGCCTACACCACCCTGCCCTACCCAAATCCTCACTAGGCTGGGTCTCTCCCTTGAGCTGCCTGCTCCCTGGCACAGGCAGAGTGCAGAGTAAGCACGAGGTGCTGTTTGTGTAAGTCTCACTCCCCTTTAGTCCCTGCTGCTGGACACAGTTCTGGGCAGAAGTCACAAGAGTCACCTTCATTTGAGGTTGTCCCAGTTAGCGCAGACACTTTTGGTGTAGCTGCCAAAATTCAGTAGACAAGGAGAAAAATAACACTGACTGCCTTAAATGTCATGGGAGACAAACCCATAGGGCAATTTTTCATTTAATCTTTATTCTGTCTTTTGTGTTATCCTCCCTGAACTTCATGGAAAGTGCAGGCATTCTGCTCAATATAAAAGCAGGCCACTAAATTTTAGTACAGACACAAGGGTTGGAATATATGCCTTTACATTGCATTTACATTCTTAATAAATCTAAACCCTTTTGCTCACCAGGAAAGTGTTCTTGTTGGCTTTTTTTAAAAAAAAATGCAGTTGCAAAAAACATGCAGACATTAGAACCACAATACAGGAATATAAGTACTTTTCTCAGAAAGATTTTTTTTATTTTTTAAAAATTTGTTTTAACAAAAAAAATAGCCTTTTATTGGTATTTAATAAGTCTAAATGAAGCTTTTTACATAAAGTGAAGTTTCATGGAGCTCAAGTGAAGCTCTTTCCATTTTGGGAGACTAACCTACTGGATGCCAGCTTGAGACAAGTTCCCGTTCCTCTTGGATCTTTTGCCACTTTCTCTATAGCTCCTCTTTAAACAATTTGTCTTTTTCATAGTCCTCCTGGTCTTCTATAGCCGGTAATATAAAAGAGTCTTTTGTCTATTTCCTACATTGATCACTGAAAATACCTGAATATTTAGCTCAAGTATGTGTTTTGGATTCCAGAAGTTAATACAGTTAATAGATCTGTTGACAATTTCCATGTTTCACCTTTTCCTGAGATAACTTTACTTTGGCTATCATCTCCCTCCTCCATAGGTTTACCCAACACTGGAGCTGAACCAATGTGGTACCTTCAGCATCAACACTGGGTGAAACCCCTCTCTGCACAGTTCCAACTGCTTTCTCCTTTGCTCTTTCCTTCTTTGTGTTGTTTCACAGTTCTTTTCTGCTCCTGACATGGAAACTGATTACCTCTTAATTCTTCCATGGCAAAAAGGAGAAAGAGAATGGATTAGCTCAGTTGGTTGAAGTTTGATTCCTTTTAATTGCAGAGGGAAAAGCAGTGTTTGTTTTATTTGAGAATGTAGGTCCAAGTTAAAAACTGTCCCTTGACAGCTGACAACAGCCTTGTGTATCAGTGCTTGTTGTCCAACCCTCTGTGGTCAAAGGAGAAAAGTGAGCAATTCTCCTAATCCTGAAGGAAATATCTAAAACAGATGATGAAGACTCCCACGTTAAACTCATGTTGAAGTCTGGAATTATGTGAGATCATATCACCTCAGCAGCCTTTAACTCTTACAGAGAGGTTGCATTCTAGAGGAAATTGTTAAAGTAGTAACTTCAACAGCATCTCAGCAGGTACAAATTCCTCCTTACTGGTTACCCTGTTGCTCAGTGTGTGAATTTCCCTCGGGCTAGACAAGCAGTTTCATTTTGCCTAGGGTGAATCTCTCTGTGCAGCTCTGGTGCCTGTAATGCCACCTAGAAGATGTTGATGATTTTCCTCTCAGCACATAGAGTTTAATTCCTTCACCCTCTGTGTCAGCTTTGTCCAGACTGAATAAAAGTGCTGCCTGCTTGGTTTTTACCATCTATGGTTCCTACAAAAATGATATTTTGAGGCAAAGTTCACTCAAAATGTGATATTCAGAAGTTTTAATGGAAATTGTCAAAACCACTGTGGAGCTCTTCCCCAGAGGACCCAGCCTAAATGCTCATGTTATATTGGAGCCTTTCAGACAAGTGCTTCTCATGCA
The DNA here is from genome assembly GCF_903797595.1 of Erithacus rubecula. Taxonomy (NCBI): domain Eukaryota; kingdom Metazoa; phylum Chordata; class Aves; order Passeriformes; family Muscicapidae; genus Erithacus; species Erithacus rubecula. Next base: position 95,059,780 of record NC_136658.1, read on the forward strand.
TGGTGCTGCTTGCTGAAAAGGACATCAGAGCCACTAGAGGAAAGGAAAAAGCTGAACCAAATTTGTTCTGGGTGGAGTTTGAAGGAACCCCACTGATTTTATATGTTTTAAACAGGGTTTAGCTTAATACTGCTGGCAGAAATGTGTTCCTCAGAATTGTGGAATAAAATCAAGGTGAACTCTTATTCTTCTGGGTGAAGGTGCAGTAGGCAATAACCTGGTACTGATGGCAAAGAGAAGAAAATACAGATGAACAGGAATTATTCTTTTTGCCTTAAAATTTGAAGTTGGGTGTTTTACAGTAGCCTTTTCTATTACTTGAAATTCCCTATAATTAACCTGCTCTAAAAAAAAAAAAAAAAAAAAAAAAAAGAAAAAAAAAAAGAAAAAGTCAGTTTATTTTTGCTAGGCATGAAGAGCATCTGCAGGGAGCTCCTAAAGTAGCATCTGCATTTCTGACAAGGTCTGAAACCAGCAAAAAATATATTTCCCAGCTCAGTCAACTTGTTGAAGAAGCATGGGGTAATGGAGCTGAAAAGAGGTTAAGTAGGGATACAATGCATTTGTAAAACACTTGATAGGTGTCTAAATGCTAATAGCAGATTGCTGCATGGCCTGTGGCTTAGGTGGCTTCCTCTTGCTTTCTGCCTGCCACCACCCTGTGAGAGGGATCTGCTCAGGGAGCAGCTGAACAGCCTCTTGCCAGATGCTTTTTTCTGCATTGAGTGTTGAAACTGGAAAAGTAGAAAACTTTTGTGCCTTCTGGACAGGAGAGTTTATGTCTTGCCAGCAGCTCATGATATGCATTACCTGCCTGGCTCAGTACAGTGATCTCTAGAGGAGCAGGGGAAGTTGTTTAACCTAGAGCTGGCCAGAGGAAAAAAGGTTTCTCAGGTTCTGCAAGTGTTTGTATTGCTCCTGGCTCTGTCTGTGCACAGCTATAAACATCTGGTTTTTAGAAAGGCTACTGTAGTTTAGAGGAATGAGATTGGGAGGTCACATTCCAGTGTGGACTCAGATATGGATTGGCAAATTCTGAGGTCTGTTTTGCTTTGCCCTGTCTCTGTGTCTCTCTTGAGATGATCCTGTCCAGCTTTGATGAGCCAAAGGGTTAGCTGGATGAACCAAAGATATTTGTGTTTGTTTGTCTCTTAAACACCCACAGAAAACTCATAGCAAGGCTCAGAGCTGACACACTGTGAACACTGAAAGCCTGTCCTATTTTTGGGCAGGACTTTGGAAGAGTTTGTATATTTTTCCAGACTGGCACATATCTGGTAAGCTCCAGACACATCTTGAGCACACTTGCTGGATGACTGTGCTCTGTAAGGACAGCAAAGCTAAAACTTGCTGTTGATATCAGACAGCCTCTGAATGTAATTTCAGCAGCTCTGAGCTGCTGGAGCCAAAATCCCCCTGTCCTGAAAGCACAGTGCATACACAGACCATCTACAGGGAACAATAGTCATATACCCAAAGCCTTTGTTTTGTTGCATATGCTCTGCAAAGGGCTTATTTGTAATTTCTTAGCAAATGTTTGCAGCACCTAGCTGTGAAGGAATACAGGCAGCACAAAGATTGTGGGTAGAGAGAGCACACAGTGCCAGATGAGCTGCCAGGGCTGAGCAGCTTTCTCAGGCAGGAGCTGATAGTGAATATTAGCCAGAACACAGGGACTCCTGGATTAGGATGCAGATTCCAGCACAAATAATCTGCATATTTGTCCAAAATAAATATTTAGTTAGAAGAGTGTGAAAATAACTAATTAGAAGTGTGACTGACTATTTTAGCTCATGCCCATCACCAGTATAATGAGGACTGATGTTACTCAAGTATCTAAATCCCTCTGAGTTTTTGTTTCCTTTTAAAAAGCCTTTCTATATATTTATTTTTGGTGCTTTTGTTATCAACTATTGTTTGCCAGCTCTAGGTGAAAAACTCTCTTTAAAGATTATCTGTTTACAAAATCACATATCAATATTTCTGTATTCTTATCAGGAGGAGAAGGGCACTGTGTATTTGCTCTACTTTATCAGCAGAATCATAAACCAGCAGCTGTTATTAAAACTGAATAAATATGCTGGCAGTGCTGCAGTTTGAAATCAGACTTTAAAGCATTCAGCTGTTGGTTTTATTGCTGAGACCTCAGCTGAATAGAAATCTTTATGAAAATTTCTATGTAGAGGATTCTAGACTCAAGTACACTGACAGTCGGTGACAGAATCCTCTAATGCCTCTAACTCTGCAGAGACAGTCAGCAAACATTGCCTATCACCTCATGGAAATTGAGTGTGTACCTAATTTCATTGTTAATTACTATCACTAAGTTAGGTGGGATATATGGAGGAGAGCCAGAATTCATTTATGCTAATTTTATCATCAACTTTTTGTTCTTTTCTCCTGTCATATAGAGATATCCTATCACACAGTGCACCTTTTCCATGAAGAAGAGGTAAGAAAAGAATTAGTAATGTATAATTTCTGTCTAGACAGGTCTTCTTTACCTTCAGGGATGCCACTGGTACCTGATTTTCTGCTCAGCTTAAGGTCTCTCTAACCTTCCTTAAAGGCTGCTGTAACAGTAGGTGTCCATTTATCCACTGATCTCTTGGAAACAGTCCTTTTAGGAATCTCCTTATTCATTCAGGCCGTTCAAATAATTGCCTATACTAATAAATGGATTATCTAGATTGTATTTCATTGCATGCTTGTGTCTCACATCCTTACAAACAAATCTGCTCTGACAGGAGAGAAGTCAGGAGGCTATTTTTAACACATCTGAGCAATTGACTCCCCATGGTACTTAGAGGTTATATTTATTTATTTAACTTTTGAGCAGCCAAACTGCATGTAAATGTTGAGAACTGGGCGTGCTTCTCCATTTATGTATGGATACATATTCAGGTGATATCTCAGCTTCATCTCAAGATGATGCTCAAAAATGTATTCCTTTGTCCTATTCCCTGAAGGTTATTTTGTAAGAGAAATAATAAATAATTTCTTTGTTCAAGTGAAATTACCTGCACAATAGTTTTTGAAAGAAGTCTCTAATCTTTCACAGCCAAGGAATAAATATCAGTATTGGATAACAGTGCTTATAATTTTGTATTAGCATGATATATTTTATTCTATTGTAGTGATTGTTGTTATTTGTAAAAATTGAAGTATTTCTAAAGCAAATTTGATTATTTTATATTTTTCAGAATAATTCTCCCTCACATAATAATGGCATAGAGTTTATCCCAGCTTGTATTCTGTAAAGCGTGTGGAAGTATAGATCCTCAGTATTTTCTAAAATTAACAGAACAATGTTGTTTACTCTCTCCACAGACCTATACTGATGGTTTTTTGGGGTATAAGAGAGAAGCCCAGAATTTAGCCCTAAGTCTAAAACCAAGGTAGTTGTTTTTACCTGGAAGCTTCTGTTTGTTTGCAAATATCATATACTGGCATGAAATGTATAACAAAGCATGGAAAGAGATACTTATAACAAAGGATTTGCAAACTTTGTAGGAAATAATAGAAACAAATACATGTAGGAAATGTGTAAACAAGTGTAAGCAGCTGTCCTCCAGCCATACTAGCTGTTGAAAGAATATAAACAAAATTTAGATATATAAGTCATGGTTTTGGCTCATCTCTGTTGGATAAATAAGCATTTCATTTGGATGGAAATACTTATACTTAGTGTGTGCACATTCTTTTCCTCAGAGCTGTTAAGATTATGAATTTAGCTTTGACACTTTCAAATTTGACTTGACAATCAAACAAATAATATCATTTAACAGCTTCCACAGACTGAGAAAAATATGCAGAATCATTTAATTGTTTTAATCAGATAACATCAAGATATTATAATGTAAAACATGTTTTCTAATTGTATCTTAATGGAATGGTAGTTTGCATATTTTACATAGCTAAGCAAAGTGAATCACACAAAGGAAATATAATTTTAATCATATTTGAAACAATATGCTCTAACTCAGAAAGTAATGGAAAATTAAAATTACTCAAATTAATTTATGTGGTTTTTTTTACAATCATATTTTTTTAAAATGACATATTCCTTTGTCCATTGCTTTTAGTCTAGTTAAATTTTTTTTTTCATGTAAATTTTTACTAATGCTCTCTGGAAAACAATACTCATCCTGTTCTTAACTAGTGAAAAGAATTGCTGTGAAAGTCACATGAGAAACATTCAGTAATTTGCATTGTAATCTTTTGTCACTGGAGGTATGTAAAGGGTAATTTGATTGATCCAGCAGATGAATGGGTAATAGTGATTTGGATTTTAAACATAGGCTTGTCTTGGGTTGCAATACAGGATGTGGCCAGAAATGTGTGTTCTATCACCATCTGTTGGAGGTGGGTGGGGCAGTGACCCTTATCTCCGTGGCACATATTCTCTGCTAATGGGCCATCTGTTAAAACCAGGTGGGGCAATCATCTTTATCTTTTCCACAGCCCATCCTCCCTCCAGGAAGATATCATCTGCTGCTGAGCCATTCAGTCCCACTGTATGACTGATAAAATTACATCATCCCACTGGGAGATGCTCCAGCCAGGGGGAGGAGCCAAGTCTTTCCTACCCAGATAAAAATATATTTTGTACCTAAGTTACGTTCTTGTAACTTTTCCTGAGAACTCCTGGAGGCTGAGTAAGCTCTGACAGGTGAACAAACAGGATGTCTATCTTCCATCAGTGTAAGATCATACCACAGTTTTAAGTTTGGTTTTGGCAATAGGCAGTAAACAGAAAATTACCATGACTTTAGGAAGACCTCTGATGCTGCCATATCATATTCATCTAACAGTATCATAAAGAAACTAAGGAAATCTGAATTAGCTGAAACTACAAGTGAAGGCAGAACTGCAGAGCATGCCACCTCAAGAGAAAGCTTCATCGTTGTCCCTCACTGTCACACCAGGGGACTGTGCAGGTAAAGTACTTCAATGCAGTGAGGCTGTTCAGCATTTTCATAAATGATTTCATTGAAAAAAATAAGAGTGTACCTTGCAGGTACAGATATCACACTGAAGGATAGAATTAGAAATCCAAATTACCTTGATAAACTAGGAAAAAGTCTCACAAAACATATGAGGAAGCTGAGTATACAAATGCTTCTTAAACTCAAAGAAATTTTTTGTTCCATGATTTGGTAGGAATAAATGCAAGACCGAGCAAGATGTTGGACTGAATAAAGGCAAGATGGGGAAAACTGATACAGAAAATCACCTTGTTATCTAGTGATGTATGTACTGAATGTGAGCCAGCAATGCTCTACAACAAGATGCACATTGTAGTGAGATATACAGCACAAAGCACATGGCCTGAGACACTAAAAATTACAGAAAACATAGAGTTCAGAATATTTACAAATTAATTTTTTTATAAAGTGCCCAAGATAATAAAATCAATCTTATTTTAGAGCAGGTTAGCTCAGCACAATCAGGAGCTCCTAGTGAAACCTGTTATCTCAGGGTAGTCACTCATGGGTGTAGGAAGAGCTGTAGCAACTTCACAGCTGCATGGGTTTTAATCCTGCAATGAGGTGACCATGAAAGAACCAAACCATACTTTATTTGTAGGGCAACATCTGCACAATTCAGCATTACAGCCAACACCAGACAAGTCTGTGGATTTTCCAATGGCAGAAGTAGCAGATCACTGCAAATACAACCTGCACAGATGCAGTGCAGCTTTCCAAATTGATCACTGAAGCTTTGGAGGTTCCAGTACTTGGAGCATATTTGACAGAATGTTTTGAGAGAAATGCAAACTATGTGCACAAAAACTTGTGAATATTTGAAGACCAAGGTCACAATTTATTCTTGAGATTACCCTTCAAGGCTGTTTTCAAGGTTCAAGGCTGGTGTGGTCTGGCAGAGAGGAAAGGATGGACATAAACAGGATACTCCAGAGGAGGTTTAGATTAAATATTAGAAAAACTTCATCACTAAAACTTCATCACTGAATACCCAGGGAAGTGGTGGAGTCACTGTCCCTCGAAGTTTTAACAATATGTAGATGTGGTGCTTAGGGAGATGGTTTAGTGGTGGACTTGGCCATGCTTTGCTAACAGCTGAACTTGATCTTAGAGGATTCTTCCAAACTCAATGATCCTATGATTTTCAGACCTTTGCTGATCGTTCCCTCATTCCTTTCAGAGCCTCTTTGTAAGCATCAGTGGGTTTTTCCACAGTAGTAAGAAGATTAAATTCTCTCTCTTTTGATTGTCTACTCTATTGTAACATTTTGTGTGTGATGGGCTGTTCAAAATCTTTTTGGTATTCAAACACAAGGAGTCTGGGGAATAAGAGGATTATTATCAGAAAGATTACACTATGCTTACCTTCTTTTTCTTTTTTTTTTTTTCTCTCCTTGAATGTATTAGACATAATTCCGTAAGTGTATTTTTTGCACTTACCTTCATATGAATATGTTGAATGTTTTGGATTAATTATATACTGATTTTATAAAGACATAATTTTTCATATTATGAGAAATTATTGAAAAGAAGTGGAAAAATATGTAAATCATTAAGCAAAAAGCACGTAAAAAAAAAAAAAAGAATTGTTAACAACCCAGCAACCTCTGGTCCATGCAGATTTTATTTCCAACAGTTAGACAAAACAGCAAAGTAAAGAGAACAAGGGCATTATCTTAAGCTATTGCTGTTCTTCCAGTGTTACTGAGACACTGAGTATTCACCTCATGAAAAAATAAGAGATTGCTGCATTTTATTTCTATTGTAGGTTGTTGCAGAAGTTTGTATGTCTTCTTCAGTTTATAATTAAATGAAGTAAACATACAATTTGAAGTCTGCTGGGATTCTGACTGTCTGAACTCACAGAATATCCATCTAAAGAGCTTACTGAACGAATGGCCATAGAGATTCTCTGCCTGCTTAAAAGGATCAATTTCCTGTTCCAGCTGATCACTCCTACCTTCCAGTGTAGTTTCTGCATATTGCTTGCTTAAACATCCCAACAGATTCATGTTCACAGTATCAGTATTTCACTATTTATTTCCACAGTTAGTGCTTTTATTCTAATTGATTCTTCTGAAATAAAAGTGCAGCCAGGACATTCCTGCCCTGTGTATACATACCACAAATGGAGTTTTTGCTGTTTTCTCAAAATGCAATTATTTATCCCAGTGGGTTTATGCTTTAGACCAGTTATAGACATCTGTACATTGCAGATCTTGTTTCTTCAAAGAAGCAATTCTGAATATTATAAAAAATATTCTATTATGTCTTTAAGCTTTATTATCAGCATCTCTTTCATGTTGCTAAAAACAGATTACTTTTGGATGCAGTATAATCAATTTATTTATTTTTTCTTCAAGAGCTAAGCTTGAAAAGACTGGAAAATGCAATGCAAATGTTTCTAAATTTGTACAAAAAAGAAAGCCTGTACTTCTGTTGAATTGTTGTTTGATTTTAAACCCTTGTTTAGCATCTCTGCCAAGACATGTATACTAGAAGTCAACGATAATTCCCAAAGGAAACTTGATTTCCCAAGGTTGTCACATTTATATTTATGAAGGGAAAAGTGAAGAGACCAAACTTTTCTACAGACCAAGAATTAAATCCATACATTTAAAACTTTTGTGCGATGCTATTGTCATCCTGTTTCATGTAAAAAGAGGATTAAGAATATTTCTTTTGGAAAATTGCCTCTGAGGATTTTATTTTTGGGAAAGCAAAGGCATTGTTGGGGTTGAATCAGCATCCTATGCTGGTTGAAATATAGAAGTAATATTCCATGAGTCACTCAAGATGAATTGCTGTGGCTTTGAAGAGGAACTCTTGGTTGTTATGGTAGAGAAACTTTACTTGTGTCCGTCACATTTTGAAAGTAATTGCTTACTTTATGTAGCTATTAATGCTAATTACATTCCAGGAGCTAATGTGACAGGCTGCTTGTTATCCTTGAAGGTATGAAGTGGAAAGTTCAATATGTCAGCTGATATCATTTTTCTGAAGTATTTGACAGTTCTCAGCTTGTCTTCATAATTCTGAAGCTGGCTTAGATAATATTTTCTTTCTCAATATTTTGGCCTAACCTTTGGTGGCTGACGCCTTTTTGAGTGTTATGTGATGAACTGTGGATAGACCATTTTCAGAGAAACTTGCATTATTCAACTTTTTATCATATTTGATTGTCAGTACATTTTGTTCAGTTTTGTTCTATATTTTGTAGACCTGGCAGCCCTCAAGTGCTGTAGGTGAAGATCCAGAATTTGTGGTTTTTTTCCTAAAATTGAAAATAAAGTTCCATAAAAAGACCAGGCAGGTTCTATGATTTTCCTAAGTCCAGAAAGACTTTTATTTAGGAAAATGCTTAGTGTGTGAAGGCTTTAGGTGGCTGATCTGTTTGCTACAAACCTTGTACATTCTGTGGAGTGAAATAGCAGCTCCTCCTTCTCCCTCTTCTTCAAGGCTGACTTGCTAAGTGTATATATGCATATATGATTTAAAGTTACTCTCAGCATGTCTTAGCAGGATTGACTTGGAGGCTGGTTTTTCTTAGCACATGGGAATGTTTATTGGCCTGAACTCCAGAGTCTGAGTGCTCTGCACATAACTCAGAGGGCACTTCTGCATGTAGGGAAAATATGCCAGACACAGGAGAGAGATACAGGGACATCATGTTAGTCATGCCACTGTGGACAATATCTGTGACTCTACAAAGTAAAGCCAGGGAATGATCAGTATGTGGAAAAGTTAAGGTAGTCAATGAAAGAGAATGAAATCAAAGTGAACTGACTTTTCCAGTTCTCTAAATGTGAGAGATTCCCAGATTCTTAATTAGGAGATTAAAAGCCTTGTGGGAAATAAACATAATTCTGAAACTGGATTCCTCCAGAATACCATTCTGTATGCATTCCTTCTTATCAACCAGTGTGATTACTGATAGTGAAGTTTCAAAGCCTGCTGATGACAGAGGTCCATGGCCCTGCACTCCAGATCATCTGGAACACATGATGGGAAAAAAGAATTCGTGATTGAAGAAAAAATATCCACAAAGGTGCTATTTGCATTTGCAGAAAATTGTTTGGTTTTCATATTTATTGAACAGAATACATGTATATTTATACATATTTATATAAAACCTCCTCATTCTAAAATACTTCTTTATTAAAAGAGCTAGTAATTAATAGCACATTTTTGACCTTGTAAGTTTAAAAAACTGTAGTAGTAAAGTTCAGCTAGGAAAAAAAAAAGGTGGTTTATTTGATCTAAACCAAAGTAAGTGGCCTAAGACCACAGTGTTTGCTGCAACATATGCCATTATAATTCCTATGTTAACAGGCAGTCAACCCATGAAAGTGTGAACCAGTGGGTTCACTTCTGCAACTGTACAAACATTTTTGTGCCCAAAAAAGCCAAATTTTTATGGAACTGGTTATTGGCTTTGATGCATATATAAAATACTTTATCTGTCCTCCAAAATCTAATAGCAGCACATTTCATTGTCTGGGAAGGATAATCCTGTGCTCTTTGCAGCCTTCTGTGCTGTCCAGCAGGCGTGATGGGAAATGTCAGTGCCAGGAAAGAACCTTCACTTATGTTATAAACCCTTTAAAGCATTATATCTTCTAAGAAGTTCTCTGCATAAACCAAGTCTAAGCAGACTGACAAAAAGCAAGGTGAAGCAGTACTTAATCTTACAATGCAGACACTTCAAGTGCTCCTGAGACATGCCTTGGGTTAAGGAATGCATGGAAAACTCTTCACATTAACTCCCTGAAATCAAGCAGAATCTGGCAGACTTTGAAACACCTGTACCAAAATCGAAGATGGCATGTTGGTGCTCTCAATCATGAATGGTGAACTGTGAAAATGCTTGGTAGGAGGATCACACTGGATCCTACCAATTAAAAAGTAAAAGCTGCAAAAGCCAAAGATTTGTGGTGTAAAGTAAGGGATTTGCTGTGGTGTGGTGTACTGCAGTGCCTCTTATTGTCTGGAGGGGAAACTGCTCCAGCAAGCATGTTATGAGAACTGTTGAAGAAAGGATTGCACATCCAGCTGCTGCTGCTTTTTAGGTATTAATTTTTCATGCATAATTTCCTATTATTTCATGTCATGACATATTCTATTAAGTTATTTTAGGACATAGGTTGTGACTGCAGCTGGCACCATATGTCACACTATATTACATCAAGTGGCAGCATAAGGTAAATGCTTGGTTTGAGCTTCTAATTTTTTCACAAATTGAACAGTTAGGACCAGTCAGGTGTGTGAAGTGTACAGGGTAAGAAAAGAACAAACCACTTTGTGCCTCCTAAAAGGGTAGAAAACTCAAGAGCCTTTGAGGGTCCTGTGCCCCCAGGGTTGTATCCCAGCACTGTCACCACATCCCTGTGGAACCCTTATCTTTGTCGTGGTGTGAGTGCAAATCTGCCTCTCTCCTAGACTCAGGTCTGTTTTCCTAGGAGCCCTCTTGCTCTGGAGAAGGAAGGACAGATGTATTTTGAGCTTTGGAGGCTGCAAGATCAGTGTGGTCCCTTGCTTTGCCCCACTGCTGGACATTACATTTGGATGGGCTCAGACGTTTGAGACCCCCATCTCTGGACACTTGAGCTGATACTCCTTGATACCAAAGGGTTTATCTGATTTTGTCCAGACTGATCCCAGCCTTTGGGAAGGCTCCAGCTCTCAGTGTTTACTAAAGATACCAATCTGAGAAATGTTGCACCAGCAGAGAGGCTGAGGTTTCTTAGCTGTCCATGGTGCAGTCAGAGGTGCTGAATCCTGCCCTTTGCCCTTCTGCAGCCCTGAAGTGTCAGGCCTGGCTAAAACAAGAACCACCAGACTGCTGTCCTGGCTGATGGGTTTCTCTTCATGCAAAATACCTGAAGGAGACACAGCCCTTGAGCAAGTGGTTTGCCTTATTAATTCCGTGATAAAGCATCACTGGGTTTTAACTGCAGTTAAATTATTCTACTCCTCAACTGATGGACTTATAAGCATATGTCTCCATACAGACCTCTGGAAATCAGGTATCAGGTGTGTTACTGTCCTGGTTTCAGCTACAGTAGAGTTAATTCCTTCTCAGTATCTGTTACAGTGCTATATTTTGGTTTCAGAATGAGAATGGTATTGATAACACAATGAGTTTGGGGTTTTGCTAAGTTGTGTTTATTGTAAGTTGATGTTCTTTTTGCCTTGGCTCATTCTCTGCCAGTGAGGAAATGTGCAAAAGAAAGTGGAGGGAGCATAGCTGGAACAGGTCACCCAAACTGACTGAAGGGATATTCCACACTGTAGAACATGCTCAGGATATAAAATGGGGGAGTTACCTGGAAGGGGGATCTGTCAGGATTTGGAAAGGATTTTTTTTGGGTCTGGTCTGGCATTGGGCAGTAGGCAGTGAGCAACTCTATTGTGCATCACTTGTTTTTCCCTTTTTATTATCATAATTTTTATTTACCATTATTACGCTATATTACTTCATTTTCAATTATTAAACTGTTTTTATCTCAACCTACAGGTTTTAATTGGATTCTCCTCCCTCTTCCACTGGGGTAGGGATGGAGACAAGGGGGGGACTAAGTGAGTGGCTGTGTGGTGCTTAATTTCCAGCTATGTTTAAACCATGACAGCCACTGCCTTTGTCATCCATGCAGTTTGTGAGATATTTTGCTCACAAATGATAATGTGGATCTGCCAATGGATCACCAGACACCAGTAAAAGATCTTTTGTTTCCAAGTTGCTACCAGACACAACTCTCAACACTGACATTTTAATTTCCATGTATTTTGGGGCTATGAATAAATATAGGCTGGAAATTAGAAGCAATGAGGGCTTGTAATCATCTTCCTGAAGAAATTATGGGAGCAGGTTAATTACTTTTTAGATAGAAAAATGAAAATGACTGGATAGTGTGGGTGCCTATGATGTTTGTGGATTTTATCACTGTGATCAATGTATTTCCTTCCATTACAGCATTTTCTGTTTAGGGAAGAAAAAAGATGTCCTTCTGTTCTCAAGTTTTCAGATAGTTAGTGCCTTATGAGTGTCCAGTGAGATTTTGAGTCATTGAATGTTAACCTCCTCCCACCTTTAGCTCTTATCTAAGTGTGCTGATGCTTCATATTTAGATCAATTAATCTGTCCAGTTAGGCTCAGATGCCACTTCCATTTATATTGGCTGAGTCACTCTCAAGAGCTAATGGTCCACTAATGCAGTCCTACAATTCCCCTTTGAGTCCAGAAAGACAGACAATTTCCCAAACCATCCTCAGTGAAAGATCAGAGTAGCTCAGCATAATATAGTATCAAGAACCACAGGAGATGTCTGAAGGCTTAAAAGATAACATGCACAAGCAGAGTACCAGAGAAGACCCATTAAATGGATTGTGACTTTGTAGTGTGATTAAAATCAGTTGGACAAGGGTAATCCATCTGTGCTGATGCAAGAAAACTATTCCTGTGAGTTAATGGTGTGTTAAAGAACATGCAGGATTTTTGTCTTCTAAGAACACAGGAACATTTCGTTCAGACTAAAGGGCTGTCTAGTCCTGTACTCTGCCTTTGACTGCAACCAGCAGGCTGTGCAGGACAAGGGTCCAGAGGGGACCAGGGGTAAAAATGCTATTTTTTATCATAGGAAATGTGGACACTTCTGATGAGGAAATACCATTGGGCAAGCCAACAAGAGCCACAGCTGACTTAATAGAAACAAAATCGATGCTTTATTTGTGCTAATGGAAAATGCAGATTTCCATGGGGCTAGGATTTCAAACCAAATTTTCAACCTTTGAATTTTTCACAACAGACATGTCTGCTTCTATTAAATCTCTCAGAATCAAAAGCTACTTATTTTTATCCCTCTAGGCTCTGCTCTCCTATTAAGAAAATCACTGGTGTCACCATTCCAAACGTATATAAAGCCAGCCTGTTTTCTTGCAGTCTAAGGCTGCAAGGGTCTAGCTAGTGGTGAACTGATGCTGTATCTCTGAGACATTTGTTGAAATATAGTTTCATGTGTCTGCACTTGAACTTGAGAACAGCAAGGGTTCAATGACCCGTACATGTACATGAATGCCCAAATGCTGGGGCATTGTGTGAACTCTGCATCTCTGGTGGGCATGGACCATTTTTGTGAGACCAGGAGGAGGCAGTGAGACTGTAAGAAAACACCAGTTTGCTGCAGCAACTTGGAAACAACGATCACAGTGCTATTATCTATCAGGCTCAGCTTCTGCTGTTTTAATTCTTCTTCACAGGGGTGTCAAGTCTGGAAATGCAATCAGGTGTTTCAAGGCACGACTTGTGACAAGACTGAAAACAGTTATCCTGCCTTGCTTTACTGTTTGTTTTTGCCCTGGCAGCTGTGCCAAACCTGGTTCCAGAGAATCAACTTGAATGGACAAGTGTCCTACCTTTTTCAGGACTCAGACACTGAATAGTTTCCAGTAACATCTCTACCAAAGATTGAGGTGCTTTGTTTAAAGTAAGCAAAGTTCTCTTTGATGCCATCAAGAACTGCTTTTCATCTTATAATTTTGCCTGGTTGAACATTTGGAATAAAGTTAGTGCCTTCAATTTTCTTCTGAAATGGGTGCTTATCTACAACACTGAACTCTAGTCCTAGATCAGAGTAAATCTTTTGGCCTGATTTTGCAGTGTCTGAGACACACACTTAAGGTTAAAATACGCATCAGTCTTCACATATCAGAATTCTCTGCAGTAGAGTGGTGATGGGATGCATTCCTGGTGCATGGGACAGGTAATTTAATGTATGCTAATTTAATGGGCAGGCTGTTGGGTTCTACTGCACTGCACCAAAGGGTAAAACAGACAGTAAAAGCATAAGTTACTGCTAATGATGAAAAATATAAGAACACATCTAAGAGGTGATATATCTAACTCAGTTGGCAAAAGAAAGGATTCTGTAGGTTTGCAGTGCAACACACTGATATGAAGGAACAAAAAATGAATGCTCAATAATGCTTATTAGCATCTTCATACCCAGTACCCCTAAGATCAATATTGCAGCAGACTGAAATATGAACAAAGACAGTTTCTTTTTACATCATTGAATACAAACTTTGTCTTTTATCATCTATATGTCAAAACCAAATTAGCTTCTCATGTGAAAATGAGTGATTCAGAAGCAACTCCTAGTTTTTTGCTTTTTCTCTAGTTAGATTAAAGGCACTTGAGCCTAAAGAGGACAAGGCAGTTCTTTTATCTATCTGTGAAAGAGATCTTTGCATGTATTTTTCTTCCTCTGGGCATATCAGAATTATTGGTGATTAATGAGGATCATGCTTTCAGGCAATGCCTTTAATAAAGTTACCTATTGGAGAGATCTTAAAGTATCTGCATGCTGAAAGGAAGAAGTGGAGAATAGTTCATTACAGGCTGTTAACTAAGTGTTCTTAGCAGAAAGGCAGTCTCAGAGCTCTCATTGTCATTTCCAGAGCTCACAGTACCTGTCACAGTGTCCTGGTTCCAGCAATACTGTGTTGATTTTTGCAGTTGCCAGGAAGGAGCATGGCTAGGATCTGGAAGTTCTACACCACCTCACATCATTGCCAGGGGTAGGGGAAGAGAAAATTCCCCTATTCCAGGGAAAAGGGGTTCCTTCCTGTTAAGTTAATGTGTTGGAGGGAGCAGCTGGGATCCCTAATTCTGACCATTTGCATGTGAATCACTCACCTCTCTCTTTTTTTTTTAAAAATTAATATTGCTACTGGTACTGTTCATTTTCTTATCTCATTGCTATTTCCAGTAAATTGTTCTTATCTCAATTGATGATCTTTGGCTATTGTACCTCCAGTTTCCCTCTCCAGCCACCTGCAGGGGATGGGGCAGTGGGGAGAAAACAGATTGTGGGTTTAGTGAGAGCACTAAACTGGAGAATACCATTTTCTAAACCACCCTAGCATAAACAAGAAACAAGCTTGGGGTTCTTCATAAGCCAGAATACATAATGTGATTATTTCTTGTTGGCATAGACTGAGAAATTGATTTTCCACTATTCATTAAACAGCAAGACAGCCAAAAATACATCTTAAAGAATAAAAGGATGAATGTATTTTTTTAGAATAAAAGTCTTTACCTTGTTCTGTCTTCTATGCCTTCCATAAATAAATGTTAAGTGCTAATACAAATAATAGGTAACACTGTTGTCTAATCTGAAATTGAACTATTTGATGTGGTCTGAGTCATTCTGAAACCAGTGTGTATTTCTGAATAAAGACATGATATTAGCCTTACATATTGAGAATTCAAATCCTAGAATTGCTTAAACCCACACTTTGGACCCTGAGAGAGATGTTGAAACACTTGCCAGGATGTCCTGGATGTCACCTAAAGTGGGAGGCAAGTCAGATGGAGTTTCAAAATTGCAGCTGGGGACAAAATGCAGTATGGAAACAAATGGATGGATTTCTGGGGACCAGAAGTGCTCCAGGTGAAATGCACAGCAGATGCCCCTAGTTTGAAGAAGTCTAAGGACCTGAGTTTTATACTGTGAAGTATAAGGTCTCCTACCACCATTGGTTAAGACTTATGGAGAATCTTGGACTGTATTCAGATCCTGGATAGTCATATACCCATAGAACTCTGCCATTGGTGGGAATTTCATTCTTGCCCCTAAGGAATGACTTAGACTTGTTATGCAATATGTCTTCTGACATTTCAGGCACTTCTTTCCTGTCTGAGTGAGGGGATTCACACATCAGAGAGCAATCCCAGCCCTGGTGTGGCCCAGTGACCACTGCCTCAAACTCCTTCACTGATCACCAGAGAGCAATCCACTTCCATGGAGTAGGTAGATTTAATTTTCCAAAATAAAACCTTACAGAGTCAGATGTGAGTAGAAATGAAGAGGCATTCATTATTGATGCCTTTTGTTAAACATTTATGGGGAGCCATAATTCTGCATGGTATTTTAAGTATAGTATTTAGAGATTTATTTCCCTTTCTCCTCTTGGATTGATGTACTTTCATAGGCTTTGAATTAGCTCCATGTCAGAATTTTGTCACACAAAGCTTTGGGGTGTGATTCAGCTGGACATTTGGGTCTTTTAGTAATATGATATGTTGTCTGATAAGAGCTAATGAGCTTCTGGATACTGCATATATTTCTTCCTGGGCGAGGTCAAAGCTTTCTGAATTTACAGTTCCCCACATCTTCCTTTCCCAAACACTTCTCAGTAATATCAAGTAACAAAATCCCAGTACAGTGGAGAGTTTCAAATCTGTGTATGTGATCTCTCTTTTTACACTACCCATTAATTTATTTGTCCAGTACAGTCAGAGAAATCACAGTTTCTGGAGTCTGGGACATAATCAGCTATCCAGACACAGATGTCTGCTTTAGGATGAGCTCCTCTTGAGTCTCCAGTTGTCTTGATTATATTGCTGTTCCTAGTTCATATTTAGAATACACACACTCTAGGCCAAATCCCTTCCAAAGTGTTCAATGTTACATTTCAGTATTGCTTTCAGTTGCCCATACACAGGTGTAAAGTGCATTTCAAATGCCCCTGAGGATAACAACTGGTCTGGGGTCACTTTAGAGAGGTGAAAAACTTTCAGAGGACCAATTGCATATCAGCCAGCCTTTGGTTTTGAGTCCCATATTAATTATGTTGCTTTAGGAAAATAGCTCCTTGAAAGAGATGGTCTTCTTCAGTCACACAATACAGAAAATGTGTACACTGTATTTGCAACCTCTTCATAATAATCACCTTGTTACCGATTTTCTACAGTTTTTCTTTGGGCTGATTTTAAATAATGTATTTACTTTACATACCTGACTTTTGTGTGTGTGCATGTGTTTTCTTTTGCTTTATCTACATTATAACTATTTTGGTTTTTTACTAGTTACAAATCTTAAAAAGTTAAACTATCTTCATTTTATTTTTTAATAACTATTTTTGAAATGTGTTTGGCTCTTATGCCAATGTTATTATAGCTGTTTACTTAGCACAATGCTTTTCATTCCACTAATAACTGTTCTGAAAGATGAGCTAATTTTGCATAACTGAGTGTGCAATTACAGTCTCTTTTCAAAAATTGTGAAAATCCCTTCACTTTCAAATAATGTATTAGATGACGTTGATTATATTTTATGCATAAAATTGAATTGAGTTATATGCATTTATTCCTTTAGGGCATCAGAACTGACAGAAAGCTCTTGCAGTTATTCAGCAATATATGCTAACTTTAGAGTTCATTTCAGTCCTTGTACTGAACTGCTTGAAAGTTTTTTGTGTAAGGACAGTGAGGTAATGTTTTTAAGCCTGATTTTTATCCAGTTTCTCATGATCTGAGTGAATTTCATGGATTACCTCAAGATCTGATAATTAGCCAGCTTGTTATGAATTTCATATATTTGATCATCTTCTCTGTATCTAAATAATATTTTAGGTGACTGATACAAATTTTCTTAATGGGCAAGTATTGGTTGGACTATTTTTGTTAACATATAAAACAAGCCACTGCCACCATGATGATCAGATTTATGCACTGCCTGTTGATTCACTCAGTCTAAAGCTCATACAGAAGTTGCAGTGTTTTCATGGAACCTGAGACATTTTGAAGGACACAAGAGCTGACAGACTGCCTGGTCCATAGATGTGACATTATTAATTTCAGTCACAAGAGGTTTAATCCCTGAATGCAATTGTGTTTGCGGATTTTCCTCTACTTACATCTGTGGAGAAGAGGTGCTAGAGTCATATTCAGCTTTGTTACAATGCCACTGACTGTGAAAGGCTGAATCTGAAGTCTTTCCTCAAAGTTCATAGAATTTTTTTAGGAACTTCTCCCTTACATTGGCTTCAAACTCATTTCCTTTTAAAAGAACTCCAAGTTGAATAGAAGATATCTCATAATTAAAAATATTGCTACTTCTTTAATGATCTAATTAGTTTTACCTGCCAGGGTCAGCTTCATTGATTTCAATTAAAAGGAATAAGAAAAGGCCTGCCAAATGACCTACTTTTTAATATATTCAGTAAGATCAAGGTTGGAGAAGCAAAATGTTTTAATGAACACAATCCCTGTTTGCTGAAAGCAAAACTATTACTGATTTCTTATTGATCTGAAAAAGGAAGGTACAAACTAGGTTAGAGGATATTTCACGTTTTTTTCATTAAAAATCAATGAAAACCAGACTGACCTGCTTTATTCCCCTTGTGTTTACACTTAAAACAGATTTGATCATTAGGGGAGCAGTAATGGTCTAATTATTTAGACCATTCTTAATTCAAATTGTAGAAGTGGATGGAGTTGCCTAACTATAAATAACAAAATGCTTTTACATAAGAGTATCTGGGGAAATGGTGTGCTGGGAGTCAGATTATGGCCACAGAACATTATTATTAATTTATGCTGTGACTTCAGATGTACCATGTAACATTAGGTTGGACAGGAACATCAGAGTTAAGAAGAAAAAAAGCAAAAGCTTTCAGATCAGACTTCAGTAACAAGTGTAAATAATGAGTCTCTCCTCTCTTTGAAATGGGATAATGTTGTGTGATGTACATTTGCAGCTTGTAAACTGCTTGTCTAAAGGGCCATCTCCAAGGCCTGTAAAACAAATAGCACACATTGTTTAGCCAGATATTGCATTATGGAGTATTATGGTGATGGTTATGTCTCTACAGTTAAATTAAAGTGGCCAAAGGAGTGACCCCCAGCACTGAACTCCAGCTCTGCTTTGGACCTCTCCATCTGTCTCTTTTAGACCAAATTTATGTGGTGTTGGCAGTGTGCCTGTGAGCTTGCCACTGGCACTTGGTCTTGATGCCAGGGATTGCTTTACTTTTCCTTTTTTTTTTTTTAAAGCTGGCAGTAGGAACAGAGCCAGTTCAACTGCCTCAAATCCCAGTCCCAGTAACTCTTTCTCAGATATACCATGTTCTTGCTGCATGGTGACAGCAGTGTCAGTAAAGTTCTTTTCCTGGCAGTCACAGCTTTTGTTAATAGGGAACTTTCAAGCTAGGTTTAAAGATTTAGGGAGATCAGTTCAGCTGTTGTTGGGATCTGTCTGACCTTTCTGGCTTTTTTGACCAAGAGTCTGTTTGTCTCAGTGATCTCAGTGCAATTATGTCTATTACAGAAATGTATGTTAGTCTTTGTTAGTGATTTTCTAACCTTTAAATGTATTGTTTTCTATTTTCACCTTGAGCTTTTGTGCACAATTCCCCTAGCACAGCACTACCATTAGTCTTAGCAAGGAGACTTGTCCTGCCCTACATTGCAAGGCTCTGAAGGGCTGAGGGACATGGCCCACTCTTCTATTCCTTCCTGAAGCATAGAATTTTTCTAATGCATGTCTGTGACTTAAAACAAGCTTAAACCAATAATGACTCTAGGTTTTTTCTTTAGGCAGACAATCAATCATACTTTGGATGACTGTTGTGCAAGTGAAATCTAATCTATTTTTACTGATTCGTGCTGTCATGTTTTCCACCATCTGTATCCACAGGTGGAAAGTACCTTTTTTAGGCTTTATATGCCCCTTTATAAGACCCCAATGATTTAAATATTTTTTTTAATAAAAATTATCTATACCCATTTTAGTTCAGCACCAAAATCCCCAAGTAATCTTTATAACAAAAATATTTCTTCATATAACTTCTTCAGAACCCTATTCAGTCAATAATTTGATTACAAAGCCTTCACACCCTTTTTGTAACATTGCCACAGCCAGGATTAGACTAACAACTTGGTAATTAAAAAACTAAGGTGTTTGGATCATATATCACTGAACCAGTTGAATAAGTTCAACTTTGGAGAAGCACAACAAAGTAGTTAATGAAAGAAGACTCCCTTGTTCTATAATGATTTTTTACACCAAAGTTCAAGTGACAAATCATGACCTATTGAATTTTTATTATTACTGTTATTATTACAAGTTCCATGAACTTCTTACCTACATGACTGCACTGTCAGATACAAAATAAGGTAGGCAGATGTCTTGCTTTCTGAATTTTGGAACATCAGATGTAGCTGGGTTACTTTCTTAGCAGTCTTTTGGGAAACCAGTGCATCTTTTGTACAGATTCAAGTGTTGTTTAAAATCCTCCATATCTTTGTTACCTAGCCCTGTGCTTGGCCAGGTCAGGTTTTAATTTGCACTTTGATTTTGCCTCCCTTTATTTTCATGTGTTTTTTTAGACAAGGTGACGTTCAAGCAGTTTAAGTTTCATTGATTAAATTAACACATATTTATTTTTCTAAACAAATTTGCCCAAGAATCAGCCTCACTCAAGGCTTTTGATGCCTCAAGGAATTCTGCATTTCTCTCTAAGTTTGGAGGAATAAATTTGGATTGAGGCCTTGCAGCACCTTGTGCATCAGGGCTTAGATGTGTTTTCCTGTGCTGAAGTTTGGCAGCCGCATGAGATAACAGGAAAGATGAAATTTGTAGTCCTTGTCTGGGGAATGCACTACAGCAGGTGTAGCTGAAAGGCAAGATTTTAAGGTAAGTGTCCTTTTGTAAGCATGAATGTGGGCCTAATTTTTTTTCTTTTTCTTTTTCTATTTTTCTTTTTCTTTTTCTTTTTCTTTTTTTTTTTCTTTTTTTAAAATTTTGTCCTCTGGACCTTGTTTTCTTCAGGCTTGCAGGATTGCACCCCCTTTTCATTAGTCTTTCTTGAGATATGAGGAAGCTTCAAATGCTCACAGGGCACAATGTCCTAATGTGTAGAGTCACTAACTGCATCCCACTCTAATTGTACCTCCAGCACTGCCCCATAGACATAATTCACCCTTTGTGCCTGGGGAGGTGGATTGAGTTCAAAATGTCTGAAGTGTAGTCTGAAGTCTGTGTTGCAGCCTACTGGAGAGACATTTTTTCAGTATGAAATTGAGGATGTGTCTGGCATGACTTTGGGCAGTGCATAATGTGGAGTGGAGGTTGAAGGTGAGGAGTTCATTGAGGAGTTGAAGGAGTTTGGAGGAGCCATGCACAGAAGGGCTGTAAGGAGGCTGAGTAGTGCCAGAGATAAGGGGTCCCTAACACCTTCATGTCCTCCCTTTGGTTTTCCAGACTCCCTGCCTTCCTTGTTATCTTCCCTCTCCTTCCCAGTGCTGCAGACTTCTTGAACACTCAGTCCCTCACAGTACACATTTCACTGGTATTATTCAATTACTTCCTTAGAAGAATTGGAGCTCCTTCTGAATTTTCTGCTGTGCTCTATTTTTTTTTTTTTAACAGCTCAAAGTCTTTTTCCCAAAGCCCTTGCTGGAGAAGATTGCATCAAAACATTTGTCTTTCTTCCTTCAGCATTAAGAGGCTGGGTGTGAATTGATGATAGGAGGATGAGAGGCAGCTGCACTGAATGCTGATCTGACTCACATACTACCTAGCTCATATTAAAGACCTCACAGTTAAAAGTTTGAATGACCTTTCATGTTCACAGTCTGCTTGTAACGTGTGATCCCTTTCCCTAGTGAGAATTGTGCTCTCTTTTCTCTCCAGGTGTGTACCCACTGTGTAGCTGATATACTTTGGTGACAATGAGAGCCATGGTGCATCCAAATCAATTAATCCCAGGTGCAACCAAAAAAGTAAGTGAAACGTGCCATTTAAAAGAAATCTTTGTTTGTTTTCCTTCACTTGTTTTGCTATTTATTTCTCCAGAATTGTGTTTGCCAAATTTGCCTTGTTTGAGTATCCCAAATCTGGAACACTGGTGGTAACCACACATCCATATAAATTTTAAAACTCTTAGATCAGTTGATGAGGAAGAGTGAGCAGACTTTTAAGTGCCAGTACAAGTGGCACTCAGCTATAATAATACTCAGCATTATTGAAAGCATGCCTTTCTTTTAGTACAAGTATGCTAATCACTTCTCAGTCTGCAACAACTCTAGGCACTATTTTAGTAGCATTTCTCATTAAAATTGCTTCAGCATTTTAATTAAACAGCATTTGTTTAATCTCCTGTGTGTGTCTTTTAAATTGGTGAAACACTCCTTAACGAGTGTTTTTCTGGCTCAGAAGAACCCCACTGGAACTGTTTCAAGGATGCAGACCAAGCAAGCAGAAAGGGAGAACACTGCTTACCTCCCAGGTGTGTTGAATCTTCAGTGTCTTACAGCAGGGGCAGGTTCTGAACCTGTCAGAGGGAACCACTCTTCACAGCCATGCCAGTAGCATACTTTTCTCTCCCTCTTTGTAGTAAGGTAAATTATATTTTTGTATAATTTTGTGTTCATCACTCCCTTACCCTGAATTTCTTTTTTATAAACAAAGTCCAAGGAAGGTACAAGTACTTGCAGCAGCATTAACACTTAGACATTGAGGCAGAGCATCTAGTTTTACACTGATCAGAGACATATCTATCCAATCTAAACAAACAATCTAAATAAAACAGAAGAAATTGTTTTTCCTCTGAGGTACAGCCACAAGCAAAGGAAGTAACCCACTTCATAACCTGCTAAGTCCAGACACTCTTTTAGATATGTAAAGTAATGGTGCTGTTGGGAAATGGACATGTTCACATAAATACAACACATGATTGTATTCTGTTCTCTTGATTTCTTCCACTTGCAGTGAGAACTGCTATTGCATGGTAACACTGCCTGAAATATATTGGTTTCTGATGAGTCATCCCACTGAAAAAGGGCTGCTTGCATCATATTACTCCATTGCTACTCTATTTTTCTCTTGCTACCCTGTTCTCATGATGAAAGCTTGTGCTTTCCTTTGGGAGGAAAGTCTAGAGATGAGATGTGAATGTATTTAATAGAGAAGTCCAGACACCAGAAATAGGTTTTTCATCCATAGTACATGACATTTTTCTAGAGTATGTATTGAAGGACACCATCTCTGGCTTCTTTAGTATTTTTCCATTGTATTGATTTACATTAGTTTGCAAAAGATGGCATAATGGCTTTATTTCTCATTCCTCTAGGAAATGACATCGGATTTCATTTGGCATTGTCTGTTGAAAGCTGTATCTGATGGCAGACAGATCTCACAGTTATAACAGGCCTCTAGGTTTTATAGGTTGACTATGATATTCAGTTTTGGAAGAGAGATTACACTTAGTATAATTCCAAAGGTATCAAGGGGAGTCGGCTCTTTCTTTTAAATTTCTTGTTTGTGTACTGTATCTTCCTGCTATCATGTTGAGGTTTATATGTCTGCCATATATTGAAAAGGTTTTAAGAAGGTACCTTACTATGGTTACAGTCCAAGTTCTCTGCTACCAAGTGCTCTGCTTCCAAAAGCAGTGTCTATGTAAGAGGTTTATGGAAACACATTATATGTGGCTTTTGTATTTCTATACAAATTAATTCTATCTTATTTCATAGAAGCAAGACTTTTGCATAATTCTTTCTGGTTTCCCAAGAAAATTAGACAGAATTATGTGTAGATGTTATAAAGTTGTAAAGCAAGTGAAAAATTACAGAACACATCACATTCAAACACTTATAGACAATGTAATGAATGATTTTAGAGAGGGCACAAAAATACTTGCTAAATCACTTCAGATAAAAATAAATAAAATGTAAGTTTTATCTTGAGAATCCTTACCATAATGGTACATTGTTTGGAGGAATCATGTGGAACAAACATCACCTCTGACATTTACATTAATAGTGTGGCTTCCAGAGGGATATTTCAGTTAATTTCTTTTCCCTCTGTTTTCTCTAGTGGCTGTTCCTTAGACTGTGTCTTGGTACAATGGATAATATAAATCCCATGATTTCTCAAATGCAGAAAGTGATGCTTTGCAGGTTGTAAACACTTTTGCCCTATAGGTATTCAAAAGACTCTATTTGTCTACATGCAGTAGGGACTCCTGCTAACCTGCTGGTCTGCATTCACCTGCTATTCAGGACTCTCCCTCTTCCTCTTAACTTTTCTTGGCCTCCTGTGTTCTCTCACCGAGCAAAAATTAATTAATGCTGCTGTCTTGACTCCAGGTAGATCCCAAACCAGCAGTTTACAGGACCAAAAAACCCCAAATACTGCTTGGTTTTGATTATCCATCTATTGTCAGGTTTGCTTAAAGTACTTTACATAAAAGGAAGAAGGTGGCATTTTTGGAAAGGTTAATTATCCATGTGGGTTTAGAAGCAGCTCTGTTATTTATTGATCTCCATTGAAAAAGATACTTCACATTTTCAGGAAAAATGGCCAAAATTCATCTGAGCACACAAGCCAGGTAACCTCAGGAAGCTGTGTAGTCTTGGGGAAAGGTCAGGTAACTATGGTGGTGAGAGTCTGCCTTGCTGTTTGCATTTGGGACCAGAAAAGCCTGTGGCAAGAAGGAGGGAAATACTTGGGAAATAATCCTCCTGTGAAAGGCAAATGAGTAATGGGATTTTTTTATTAAATCTTACCTCTGCTGCATAAGTCTTGAGAGATTGCAGGAAGTGTTAAAAGAGGAGTGAGAAAATTTCACAGCTTGAGAAGAGACTGAATTGATACTGCTGGGATGCTCAGGGAGCCGATCCAGCCTGATGGAGACCCCCCTAACAAATGCTTATTTTCCTTTTTTCCTTCTTTTATTTTTGCATCTTAGCTGGAAAGGAGTAGGAATTCAAGTAGAAAGTAGCAACATTGCCTGCTCTGCACTCAAGAAGAAGGAATGTAGCTTTTTTTGGGTGCATTTTTTTGTTGGTTTGGTTTGATTTGGTTATTTTTACTTATCTGTCTTTATTTGGATGATCCTTAAGCTTTGATTAAATATTGATGTAGGCATCCAACCATTACACATGTGCATAAGGAGCACTTGTATCTCTAAGACATTTCCAACATTCAAACAAGCCCAGAACCAATTAGGGACTCTGTCTAATTCTGTGCCTTTGAATTAAGAGAATCTTGATGAAGACTCTTCCCACACAAGGTTTGATATACTCAGATATGGCTCCTTTTCCTTGTTCCACAATTTCTTAAATGGAAGGTCATCCACTGCTGGATGCAGGTAGCTCATCTTAGTTTCAATAAGAACTGTCTGGGTACATCTCTGAAAGGCATCTGGCCACTAATGAGAAAATAGGGACATAATAAAACAGATTGTTCCTGTCCTCCTCACTGACTCAGTACCAACATGTACAAAGTATTCCAGTTTGCCAAATGTCTCTCCAAGCCATTTTCTCAGAATATGAACAAAGATCCCTTAGAAATAATCTAGTCTGTTTCTGTGAGCTGTTGCATAGAGTGGATGAAGGTATTCCAGTTATCTTGAGCAGAAAAGCACTTGCCATAATTCCCAAATGTGATAAAATGGAAAATCCAGACAGCACATTGACATGTATTTTATTTTAGCATATGAGTTTATCAAAGAAGAAGCAGTCTGTGTGTGTTGAAGGAATGCAAAAGACCATTTGTCCTGTCTGGCTGTTTGTATAACCACAGCCAGTTTAACTACTACACTGCAGCAGTACCATCTGTCAGATTAACTATAAGACATGTTTTTATATCACAATAAAGATCCAGTGATAGTTTCCCTTTCATCTTAAAAGAAGTGGGAAGAGAAAATAGTCTTTGTCTATCATTTATGTCTAACTGCTGCCTCGCTAGTTTCTGTCTTTTTCCCCAGGAAAAAAATACAAAGAAAATATCATCAGCATCATCCTTACCACCACCATCACCCTTACCAATAAAAAACCCAACAAAACCAAACCCCCCCAAAATCCCAAACAAACAAAAACAAAACAAAAAAATCCCCAAACCACTCTTCACAACTCTTTCCAATTCCTCATCATCGTCCAGAAAAACTGGGTGCCTCAAACATTTTCCATTTTGAGCAGCAGCTTCTGAACTCTCCTTTCAATTGTATGGTGAGAATGTGGAGCTGATGGGAGCAGTGTCACCAACCTTCTCTGTGGTTTCTAGGATGTGGTGGGTTCTCAGCTTCTGACGTAGAACACCAGTGTACAAAGGCATTCCTGAACTATTTTCTGAATATTTCACCCCTGGTTTTCAGACCCCACATTATTTGCTCATATAGTCCCATCATCTCAGAGGATTTTTTTTGTTAATGATTATGCATTTACAGAAGTGTCAAGATATTTTAATTTTCTTCTTTTGCCTCCATGAGAAAGATAATTTATGTCATAAGAAGCTGAAATTTTTTCTCCCTAAGGGTTTTCCTAGTAGAGGAGGAGGAGGAGTCCTGAATGACAGCTGGACTAGTGCAGTCATTGCTAGGTTCATACTTTGTAAATGAAGTCCAGGATTGCATGGTGCAATAATTTATGCCTAATGAAACATCTTATTGGGGCCATGTAGTTATAGAAATTAATTATCCCCTAGGCTTCTAGGTCTCTTCTGTGTCTGGCTCCAGAAATAAATTCCTACAGACAAAGGCAAAACTGCTTCTGTGCTTATGAAGGGAAATGGCTCCAATGTGGCTGGGAGAGTGAGGCATGTGTCGGAGCATTGCCACATGAAGCAGCTCAGATCCTAAACAGAGTCCTTTGTTTATGATCATTAGGTCTTCTTGTGCTTCAATCTGATGCCTGAGCAATGGAAGTAAGAGCTCTTCCACACTTTGTTGTTCAGTAAGGTACTAAAAAGTGTTTTGAATATGACGTGTAGCAGATTTTTTCCTCCCTGAGAATATAATCTTAAACAGACAATTAAAAAAACATAAAGTGACTCTTTTTGTCTACAGTGACAATGTTGACTGACAATGTCTTTAAGGTCACAATGACATGAAAATACACTTTGGGATATGTGAGGAAGATGCCCTTTCCCTGGGGTGCTCATCAGACCACTCCCATTTTCCTGGGTCTTTGCTCCCCTCGGATCTCTGTGTGGGGACAGCTCCTCTGTTGGGTGTGGGTGAAGATGGCATGGCCCTTTCCCTGAGAGTCACAGACCACTGCATCTGTGCCTGGGTTCAGCCTCTCTGGGCTTCAATCAGTCTCATAATCTGAAGGTTGAGAGTTCGGTCCTGACGTGGGGCACCAATTGTGGGGCTACATCTCCAATGGTCTAGGCACCATTTGTTGGGTTGTGGTTGCTTTCTTTAATAAGCCAAGTTATTAGTTGCTATAAAGCTTTTTATTACAAAGGCACATCAGTCTTGAAAGGCACAGAGTCACAGATATTAAAGTCCATGCTCAGTTTTGGTATAGAGTCCCAGAACAACATCTGCCACTGCAGGAGGATGCAGCCACCATTTAATGGGACTGCTACCAGCACCCTGACTGACAGGGTGTCAGGTTGTATTCTGAATCTGTCAGTGTTTTGGGATTATTCTTTGTAATATTGAGTTTCTATTTTAATTTTCTTAGTAACGAACTGTTGTTCCTAATTCCCATATCTTTGTCTGAGAGCCCCTTAATTTCAAAATTATAATAATAATTTGGAGGAAGGGGGTTTACATTCTCCATTTCAAAGAGAAGCTTCTGCCTTTATTGGCAGACACCTGTCCTTCAAACCAGGACAAACATGCCAGGTTATGTATAAACTACACATATGATCTATCTTGTTCTAGCTGAAAAATGCAAGCAATATTCTTACTATTATGTCTAAAACTACATCCCTGGAGCTTCTACAGAAAAACTAGTATATCTAAGACTATGTTTTTCAACCTTCTCTAGAACTCACACTTCTATTCTGGCACCTGAGACCTTTTACTCACTAAAAGCTCAATCTAAAACTTGCTTACCTATTCTAAAACTTAAATTTACACCTCTACTTTATGCGTGAGTGCCTTAATATACTTCAGTCCATCCAAAGGTTTTAATTCAATCTGATTTCTCTCTGAAGAATTCAGAGAGACCCTTGATTACAGACTCCAACAAGCCTCCATTGCTCCCAGTAAGTCAGCAGTAGCTTCCATGCAGGTGTTCACTCTGCTGGGATTGCCAAATGGCACTGCTGGGTGACCTTTCCCAGGATGGTGCTGAACACAGGGGCTTAATCACCTCCCTACTTCTCCTCCAGCATCTGTCTCCCTAAAACATGGCTCCTGCTCACTCTAGCAGGCAACTTCCTTCTCAAGCCTCTTGAAGATGTATTTCAGGTGCAGTACTTCATAAAAAGCATATTGGAACAAGCTAACCTTTAAGAGAATTTTTCTGACCTGCACTGAGTTCTTTTATAATTAAATCTGGCACACTCCAGCTATAGGTTCTGAGTCACCTCTTCACATCACTGCAAGGAGCTACTGAGACCTCCAGCCTTTTGAAATTACAAAAACATTTTGTAAGACCATTTTCTATGTTGATTGAGTTGTAGCTACCTTGGGAAAAGTCTCTGGAACCTTTAAAAGAAACAATTTCTTGTCAGCTCAACGTGAGATTCTTAAAAGACTGATTATTAGGAAATTATTCCATTACAAAGGAAAAGAATTCTTACTGAAACTTTCAGATGTGCCAAATCCCTATTGACAAGACCTTTCACTTACCACAAATGAGATAAATGGAAATATCAATGTCATATTAGGTAAGCAACTAAATGGAAAGAGTGAGTTTGAAGAGTCAAAGAACCCATTGGGAAAAGCAGAGTGTATCTTCAATGGGCTGAAGAAATGAAAAACATTCTTCAAACGGCTGCTTTATCAGGATGTGAAAAGGCCAAGCCTTTATGATGCTATAATTTATGGATATCTCCTGTTTGTAGGACAAAGTGAAATAGAAAAACTTAATCATATTTCTGCTGGAGGAAGAAAAGACTCAGCCTCCCTTCTTTTAAAACCTCAAATTAATTTTAACTCAATTGCTGTCTGTATGGCTACCAAGTATGAAAAACTAGGCAGAGATGTACAATGTAACTTTGGAAGCACACTTGCCAAAGACAATGGTAGCAGGAACTCAAAAAGCACACCTAAAATTAGGACATGGCCCTAAAGCCCCACCAAGCTCTTCCCTCCTTTGGGGGGTTAGAAGTAATTGCAATCTGGTCTCTTCAGCTTTTCTTTCCGTTTTGGCTTTTATACACATACTATCATCATGATTAATGAAGACACTAAAAATGTTATATTTGACAAGTGCTCCGATTAATGCATCAAATATTATGTTCAGCTCAAATTCCCTGAACCTGTGGAGTTCACTTGAAAGCAAAGCCCTTCCTCTGGGCAAAGCTCCCAGCTTTCATAGCACTCTCATGATTGCTATAATGGAGAGGGGAAATAATGACCATCCCTGCCCCCAGCTGCAATTTCTGAAGCTTTCATTTCTGGAATCAAGAGGATATATTGCTAGGTTTATTTTTGTTCAACAGCAGTGACTTCTGGTGGGTCCTTAAACTCAGCCTAAACTCATTTCCCTGTGTGGTATCCTGAAGTATGGATGACTTTCCTAGCCTGTTGAAAGCACATAGAATAAACTTGGAAAACCAAGTCACTGCTGTGTTGTACTACAAATAACATGGTTTTCCCTGCTCTTACCAAGTTTTAAATTATGACTTAGTTAATCCTTCTTAAAAAAAGCACTAAACCCCTATTGTTCTTTTTTGTTCTTAGAAATGCGTGGTAGAATTCTTGGATGGTTGCGAAGTGCCCATCCAGCCACTCTCTCACCTCCCCTCTTCAAAAGAGCAAGGGGACAAATTAAAACAAAAAAACTTGTGAGTTTTGATGAGGGCAGGGAGATCACTTACCAATTACTGTCACAAAAACCAGAATAATTTTGGGAAGTTTAATTTAATTTATTGATAGCTAAAAACTGATAGTTAAATAGTGAGAGAAAAAAAATTCTCATGTTCTCAGGTTCTCAGGCTCAACTTCACTGCTTCATTTTCAATTCTTCTACCTCCTTCCCTCAGAGCAGTGCAGGGGAATGGGGAGTGGGGGTTATGGTCCTTTCATAGCAATTTATCTCTGCCAGTCCTTCTTCATTTTGTTCTGCTGCTCTGTGTGGGATCCCTCCAATGGGCTACAGTCTTTCATGAGCATCTCCAGAGTGGGTCCTTTGCAGGGGTTCAGTCCTTCAGAAATGGACTGCTCTGGTGTGAGCTCCCCATGGGGCTCAGGTCATGCCAGAGAACCTGTTCCATCCAGCCTGGGATCTCCAGAGGCTGCAGCTTCCTTCAGGGCATGTCCACCCACTGAGGTGTGGGGTCCTGCAGATGGGTGTCTGCTCCACTGTCAACTCCAGGACCTGCAGGGACACCTATGGTCATCATGTGGGTTACAGGAGACTCCCTGGGGCATCTACTTCCCCTCCTTCTCCCCTGATCTTGCTGTCTGCAGAGCTGTTTCGCCCCCATTTTTTCTCACTTCTGCTGTGTGCCATTTTTTGCCCTTTCCTAAACATTCAGAAAGAGATGCCATCAGTATCTCTGTTTGGCTCAGCTGTGTCTGAGCATCCTGCAGCTGGCTGGGACACAGGTCTCTCTTTTTCTCACTGAGACCATCCCTGCAGAGTCCCCTGCTATCAACACCTTGTCAGTAAACCTAACACATCAAGGTCATCTGAGAATCTATTATGATCTGATTATTAAAATTATTAGAGAGATGCCTCTGCCCAAATTATGGTGCAAAGGAGACCACGTGCCAAAGTCAATAATATGGATTTTATTTAACAGTAATTGTGAGGTGGAGAGAAAGAAAGAGAAAGAAATAAAAGTGAGGGGGGAGAGAGAGTTACAGAGATTAAGTAGAAAATATCACCACTCCATGGATCCCAATGGTATCACCTTTATTTCATCTCAAGTTCCCTTAGGTGGCTTAACTTGGAGTCCAAAGTTCCAGTCAGGAGGCATGTTCAGAGAGGGAAGGGCTTTGGTGGTCACAGCTTCTTTATACAGTTTTGTCATAATGGGCAAGAAGTCCTCCATAATAATGTTTAAACCATTTACCATAACATTCCAGTCACAGAATCTTGCTGGATACTTCAGATATGGCTTAAAGGTGAAAAGGGAATCCCATCCATACAAGCTTCTCCTGAGTGTCAATATAGCACATCACTAATTTTCCCTTCACTTATATCTCATTACTTATTTTATAGGATTCTGTTATTTAAAAAAAAAAAATATCCTCTCTGTGCTCTTAGCAAGCAGTCATCTGTGGTTTGAAAAATGAACCCAAGCTGAATGATGTTCATATAAAAAGCTACAGTGGGGAGCTGGTATGATACTGGTGATAGGTGTAACAAACTAGATGGGTGATTTGTGGCCCTTATTTCCTGCAGATGCTTGCAATTAGCTGGAGTTTGCTCAATTTTACCTGGCTGCAGCTCAGAATTCTTTTTCAGATGGATATTGAGAGTGTTTAATTCTGAGGTTCATAGACATTATGTGTCTTTTCAGGTCTGTGTTGGCTATATTCTGCCAAAAGGAATTTGTCTTGACAGCATGGCTGTCAGTGTTCCTAGACCAAAACAGGCCTTTGTAGAGAAGTGTGAAATGTGTGCCCCAATTTTCTAGGCTTTCCTAACGCTTGCTGCATGAAGGGCCCTCTGTGAGTTTGTGTATTCATTCTGTTTAAATCACTGCTCAGAAGAATGGGAAACCTTTTTACTTCTCTCATTCAAAGTTGGCTTGTTTAATAGATGAGCCTTGCAGATAAAAGAAATCAGTTTTCTTTATTCTGTCAAAGTGAAGGTTAAGACAAGGGTTCACAATTTTGAAAACGAGACATAGGGCAATGAAATGAATTATTAACAGTGCCCTTGCATTTTGACTCATAATCTTTCCACTCCTGTTACATTTCCCTTTCGAGATATCATTTATCAGCTGGACTGAGAGTAAACCTTTGCATCCTTTCAATCTGTGTGAGGTGCTGAAAACCTTCTCCTTTATATTTGACCTTCCTTTAATTCCCTCATTCTCTGCATCTACCTCTCCTTTCTGTACTCCCCCCTTCCCATCTCTTTTTCAATCAATTGGTATACAGATTATTTTTTCAAATAAAAACTGGGATCTGCGGTAATACATCTTTTGCTGCATAAACTCAACTGCCCAGCCTGGCTCATTCTGAACATAGATGCTAAAATAGGCTAATTTCACTGATCTGATTTCCCTGGTGGTATGCCAAGCTAATGCTTTATGGGGTTTGTCCATTCCACCACACCAGCCTCACCATAAGGTACTCCAATGGTTTTTCACTCACCCAGCTCATCAGACCCACTCCAGATGCAGCCCAGGTAGCTGAAAAGTCATGTGCTAATGTTGCAAGGCTTTGCTTTGTCTAGCTGCACTAATCTTATGGGCTACTATCCTTTGTGAATAATACAAATAAGAAAACAAATAACTATACAAAGACATCTGTGCATTGAGCCTGAGAGCTTTACCTCTTCCCATATTTTCACTGAGTGTGTACAACAAAAGAATAATTTGTCACAGAGTTTGACTTCAATCCCTTCTTTTGCTGTTGTAGAAGTACTAGGTGAGCATTTGTTCCTCATATGTTGAAAGCTGACTATTTTTCTGATCGTAATTTATGTCCACTGTGCAGAATGTATCTGACTGGAGTAAAGTTATTTATATTCCAATTACAATCAAAGAGGCACAGCAGAGTCTCTTCTATCTCCTGCTTCTAACTTAGCCTTGTATGTTGTTACTAAATACAACATTTCAGCTGCTATCAGACAAGCTGCTTTGTATTCTTATGAGTTTTCTTCCACAAGTAAAAATCCTGTGGAAAAAGAGCTGTATATGTGGAGCACAGCACTGGAAGCAATGATTTTAATTTTTGTTGCTCTGCTTGGATAAAAATTTGATTAATATCTACTTCTTGTGTTTTTTTTTCAGGAGCTTTAAAGTAATGAATGACGGCAGAGGTCAAGATGTTGCTATTGTTCCTTTTTATGAAGCAGAGCTCAAATTCAGCCAACTCTGTGGCAAGCAGGGTGTCCCTGGGTCTTCCTCTGCCTCAGGGGCCAGTGGGCACCTGTGGTCATGTGCTAAACCCTCCTCCCCTCCAAGGCACAGTGGCCTCATCCATGTGATTTTCTGGGGACAGGGTGGGTATGAGCCCTGCAGGGTGCTTGCCCTCCTGTGCAGGGTGTTTGGGGGTTTGGTCTGGGCTAGCCAGGCACATGAGATGCTCACAATTCAGTGGCATGGATGCTCCAGCCATGCCATGGGCTTGCAATGGCCCCAGGGCTTTTCATGGGCAAGGAAGGTCTGGGAGCACAAGCTGCCCAAAAGGAATATTCTGGCTGACATGAGGGCAATGGCCTCTGCCCTGTGCATGGTGCACAAGCAGCACTGAATGAGTTCCCTAGTCCTCCAGGTTAAGGTTTACTGAAAAGCCTTCCCCACCCAAATTCCATTTGACTCTGACTCTTCCTGGGGAGGACAGCAAGAGGTACAAGGGCTGCAGGGAGCCTCAGCAGGGCACAGGTGTGCTGGCAGAGCCAGGCTGTGCCAGTGTGGCCCCAGAGTGGGGCTGTCAGGGGAGGCACTGGCCATAAGACAAGGTCGCACTTTTGGGTCAGTCTGCTCTCTCATTCTGGCATCTCTGAGCAGCTCTGGGCTGCTGTCTGTGTCTGTGTGCCCTGGGGACACAGCTCATTCCTGCACAGAGAGCTGTGCAGCCTTCCTCTGCTGGGCTGTATAAGTGAATGTTTTGTTTCCTTTGTTTGGAAATATGAATTTGTGTCCCCAGATACCTCAGGGTTAGCTTCGTCTATAATTAACAAGTGTTTATGTTTTCCTCATGGGGTGCAAATACAAGTCAATCTTTACCTCCTTTCCACTATACCCACTATGTTTTTGCCAAGGCTCAAATGCTTCCTAATGTACTGCACTCCATTGCTTTCCTAAAATCAATGTTTCCAAACACAATTAGCAGTGCTGTAATAGACTTCAAAATATCACAAAAGAACTGTGAGCTAGAGGGCTCCAAGTTACCACTGACAGTCTGGATAAGAATATGTTAGTTCTGCTGTTGGAGAAAGAAGCTCAATTTTCCCTCTTTCACTCAGATAACAAGTTCCAATATTCTATGTTATAGAAATAATTTACATAATTACAACTGTCATTGATCTGTGCTACTTCTCCATATAGTTGAAAGAAGACATATTTATCATTAAGTTATATCTTTTTTTTCCTTTATACAAGGATTATTTTTCTGTATTTGCATGCAACTAACTGAATGCTTCAGAAATTTTAGCTCTACCTTCTTAAACTTTTATGACCTTTAGCAAGTAAAAAAAGGTGTAACTGATTGCAAAGTGACTGTCTAAAATACATGTTAGTACATTTAATCTGATGTCCTTATAGACTATTTGCTTCCCAATCTCTTCCATGAGCTCTAAATCACAGGTCTGGCAGTAAGCCTAATTAAAAAATGCTAGTTTGATGGAGATGGAAAAGTAACTGGAAAGCTCCTTCTAGGTCATAGAGAAATGCCTGTCATCTGCTACTGATTTCTTTTAAAAGGGATACCTCAGGTTTTGCATGGAGGATACCTGGCCAGACTCACTCAGTGGCTGCTACAGGTGGGACTGGAACCCTACAGTTCTGAATAGCAGAAATATGTGTACTTTGTTTTGGGAACCAGTCTCTCTTCTGATGGTGATGGTCTTTTCAGCTCTTAAACCCATATTTAGGTGTTGCTGGTATCAGGCTGCCTTGACTTTAAAGAACAAAATGACAAAAGGCTCTTCCTACCTCCCCTTTCCTTTTGCAGAAGATGTAGGATATGCAGAGCTTTTGTTTCTAAATTTAGACATCTGAATTTGGCTATAACAGGACAAATCTTGCATCTGTTTAAAAAATAAATTGCAGCGAGAAAGCTTTGTGTTTCTTTTTGATAGATTTGCTAAGTAATCCTGCCAATGTAGTAATTTTCCAAAATAATCCTGACAATTCACTGAAGAGGCCAAGAGTCTGAATCATTATTGATTTTATCCTTTAAATAAAATTCATAAATACATTTTTAATTTGCTGTGGCCAGTGAAATGGAATCAACATATTGCAAAGGCAGAAATCTCTCACTTGGCTATAGCTGGGGTTTTGCTAAAGGCAAAAAAGAACTGCAACAATCCATTGATTTCAGTAAGCTGTTAACAAAACTTGTGATCATTGCAGCCAGGTACATTATTTCCAGTCAGTTCATGGATTTTCACACCTTCACTGCATTGACATTTCAAACAAAAGCTTCCAGCCTAGCTCTGAGGAAATGTGATGTTGACTAATGCAGAAAGCTGTGCATGTACATGTAAATATTTGCAATTGCAGTTTAGGAACACTGCATTTAATTTGTGCATATGGGAAGAACACATATATTAATAACTGACAGTACTACAGCTGATCTTTAATAACTTATTCAAGGAACTAAAAATTTTTTTTTTTTGTCTTCTTGGACCAGTTCTATCTTGTCACAGAATCAGAGAATAGTTTGAGCTGAAAGGGACCTTTAAAAGCCCCTGCAAGGAGAAGAGACATCTTCACTTGTATCTCATTCAGCAATACTGATATGGGCTCTGATCCTGCTAGGCTTCTGTATGCCCTGCAAGCCAAATCAATCCCTGCAACTTGGTGTGGATCTTGCTTGCATCAGTGCTACCTGTAAACCCTTGTAGGGAATTTCTGCCAGCCTCAGGAGAAGCCAGCAAGGCTTTCTCAGGTGATGTACCAGTCACATCAAGCAGTGATGCCACAGAGTACTCACTGCCAACAGAAATGCCTCTGTCAGGTCAGGTCAGGTCCCCTTCTGAGCTCCTCAAGTGCCTGAACCCTTGAGATGCCCAGGGGCTTCCTCTGCAGCTCTGCCTCCCTGCCCTGGGGAGCTGCTGGCTCCTTTGGCTGGCAGTGGGTGAGTGGCACCTGGGCAGAGCTTTGCTGCTGCTGCTGCTTTTGTGCTGCTGTTCCTGTTGTCTTGTGTTGCACATCCTGAAGGGATCTCTGTGTGGCAGTCCAGGGTGTTCCTCTGGCTTCCCTGGCTGCCTCAAAACCCCCAGGGCAGGGGTCTCAAAGGCCTTGGCATAGTACCCAGGACCCCTGTGGACTGGATTTAAGCCCCTGGGAAAAATTACCATCATTGCAGGAAGAATTACAAGTCACAAAAAATAAGTAGAGTATAAATTAGATAGTTATAAGGTAGAAAAGTGAATTTTAAAAATATTTTTATATTAGGGGTTTTAAAGCTAAGATGAAGGATTTTGGGCGTGGTATGTCTTTTCTTCTTCTCCTCATCCATTTTCTAAGCCAGGATGGCACTTTTGGATTGGTGTGAGGGAAAACTGGACAGGGCAATATAAGGGTCATGTATTGGAAAGTAATTGTAAACATTAGGTATCTAATTTATAGTATAAAAGATAAGTCCTGCCCCAAGGGAAGTCAGTGTGTGCCTTGACCAGTGTTCTAGATAGACCTCTGTAACCCAGAGAAAGAATTCCATAGACAAGAAAGAATAAAAAACCTTGGAAACCTCAGAAAAAAGCCTGTGACTGCTTCTTCAATGCATCAGCTGGGAGAACCTGGACTCTAAACCCACCAAATGTCCTGCTGTGAAGGATCTCAGACACAGAGAGATCCCAAAAGCAGCAACATCTCTCTTGCAATCTTTCTCATTGAAGGTGATTGCCACCAGCATGAGTGAGAGTTTCATTATCCTTTTGGCTTTTTTTGTGTTTCCCTGAAAGTCACTTAAATCACTTGAGTCTATTGCACAGCATCAGCTACAGATTATGCAAAGACATTTTTATGTACTTAAGCTTGTCTCAAGCCTGTCCTATATTTTTTAAGATGTACAGAATATCAATTTTCTTTCACAATCCATGATTTACTGGTGAAGTCCTTAGACAAAGTATTGTTTAGATCCAGACACTGAAAGTAAATATAGAAGACAAAACATAGTACTGTCCCTGAGGCACTGAGTTTTAGAATGAGATTATTTTAAAAAAAGAAGCTCATGAGCATGAATCAACATTTGTCAGTGTAGGCTTAGGCAGGGATTTCCTTTGTGAACTATTACTGTTAGTTATGGAATTTCTCTAAAGACTTTGCACCTAAGCAAAAATTAAATGGTCTGAACTGGAAAGGTTATCCATGGGCTGCTTGACACACATAACACCAAAACAGGAGTGTTGATAGGGAGTGTTGTTGTAGAAAACAATTAGTGATGAAACTGAATTGCAAATTTTGAAATAGTATCCAAATGTAAAGGACATGGCTGTTTATGTGGACACAGGGACTTCATTAATTGCATTTGATGTAATTGTAAGGCTCAATGTTCTAATAAAGAGATGAAGTTGCCCTTGTCTCTTGGGTCCAAAGAACATTGAAGCATTTTTACCCAAAGGGCTAACTTTGCCAGATTTCAGGAGAGATATTGTTCATGCAAGCAATTAAGAGCAGTCATTAGGAAAGTCTTGCAAACTGTGAGACAAGTTTTAAAATCCCTTTTCTAAAGCACAGAAGGACTTTTATCCTGGGCTTCACAATGCAAGTAGAAGTACTGACAACGTGATAAGAATTACAAATATATAAATATTAAAGCAGGAGGAGAGGAATAATAAATACAATCCTTTCTTCTCACCTGTTTTGTCTGGATTGGGTCCTACAGTGCTGAAAATTCACCTTTTAGATTTCCTCTGCATTAAATAAAAGCTAGGTGGCAAATACATCAGTGTATTTATGACATGGGTGCCTACCTTCTCTCTGAAGTGATGTTAACAGAGTCCTGAAGCCTTCTGTGAATTGTGGAGTGCTCTCAATTGCCCATGACTTCAGCAGGTTTGATGATACCAAACATTTCCCAGGAGCAATTTCTATTGCACCAGTTCTCAAAATTACAGAGTGCAGAAAGCACTGAAGGGTGTCATGGGGTTCTGACAGCTGGGTCAATTGCATACCAACATTTGAGTGGGCAATAGCTTAGGCCCAATTAGCTGTACTAAATAGCAGGACAGAAATGGATAAAAAACACCCACTGCCTCTACAGAGTGACCCATTTCAGTTACAGGGGAGGATGGCCCAGCTTTGGGATAATATATATTTATGTGGAGTATAGAAAATCAAAATAAAACAAAAAGTAGTTGTAAGAGTGATATTCTGTAAGGCTGAAATCCAGGGTAGAGGTGCAATCAAACAAAAACCTGTTTCTCATTGAAATATGTAGATTTGATGAGCGAAATGCAGACTGAGGTTGAATCTTTTTGGAAAAACAAATTTAGATCCTGCAAATTATCAGAATGACAATAACATAGCCTTTTTTTTTTTTTTTATGCTAGGAAAACTTTAGCTCTTTAGTGTTTGTAATAAATAAATAAATAAAAAATAAATAAATAAATAAAATAATTTGGAATCATCATACAACAAAACTCTGTCACTTTGTGTGTTTTGGCTGGGATAGAGTTAATTTCTTTGCTGAAAGGGTGATTAAGCAATGGGAGAGGCTGCCCAGGGAAGTTCTGGACTTCCCATCCCTGGAAGTCTTCAAGAATTGACTGGACTGGCATTTAGTATGGGAATTTGTGCTGGAAACAGTGTTGGTAACACTGGGATGTTTCTGTCTTTGCTGAGCAGTGCTTGCACAGGGTCAAGGCCTTTTTTGCTCCCCACTCCACGGGGAACTTGGGGAGTGCATGATTTTGGAAAAGAACAGAGCTGGGACAGCTGACCCAACTGACCCAAGGGATATCCCACCCCATATGGTGTCATGCTCAGCAGCAAAACCAGGGGGAAGCCTGGCTGGGAGGCTGCTGCTTGGGAACTGCCTGGGCATCATCAGTTGGTACTGAGAAATTGATTCCACTTGCATCA
The DNA here is from genome assembly GCF_903797595.1 of Erithacus rubecula. Taxonomy (NCBI): domain Eukaryota; kingdom Metazoa; phylum Chordata; class Aves; order Passeriformes; family Muscicapidae; genus Erithacus; species Erithacus rubecula. The sequence continues at coordinate 95,098,394 of NC_136658.1, forward strand.
CTTTTCTGTCTTTGCAATTTCCCTTTGATTAGAATGATTACTATTCATACAACTATTATTTTATTTTATTTCAGTTATTAAGTTGTTCTTATCTGAATCCATGAGTTTTCTCACTTTCACCCTTGTAATTCTCTCCCCTGCAGTGCCACTGAGGAGAGTGGGCAAGTGGCTGTGTGGTTCTCAGTTGTCAGCTGGGGTTAAACCATGAAAAGCAGCTATATGGGCTTTCCAGTAATAAAGCACAGTTGATAACAAGCATTGCTGTTACAGCTGCTGTCTTCCATTTCTGTCCAATTCATCTGTCTCAGTGCCTGAAGCTGTTCAGCAAGACCAAGGGAAACAACATTAGCCTCTTTATTATTTATAACTCATTTTTTTCCCTGATAACACTGCAATACCATAAACACTGTTTCCATGGAAACTCAAATAAGGCAAAATTACCATGGATATTGTTGTTTATACCTCTAGGAATATAGGTATCTAAAGTTTCAACCTGTTCCAGCATGACAAAAGAATGCAGAAGTGATTGATATTTTTAATTACTGGGTAATATTGGCTGAGTTGGGGAATTTCTTGAATTGCAGTGCTGTGTGTTGCAGTCTTGTTATCCAATTCCATCACATGCTTCTCACCGAGTTTATTTCCTTTGAAAGCTGTTCTTTTAAAACTGCAATTAGGAGTTCCCTCTATCTGTGGACTGTGGTGATGCTGAATGGTGCATTACATTCATGTGATATGGAGTAACAGCATTTAAGGATTAGGAAACCAGAAATGTCTTTGTGGGTTTTGTAATGGAGACAGATAAACCTGAGGCTGTATGGGAAATTAAAAGCAAAATTAAGTGATCTGGACTGCAAAGCCCATCCACAGATTACTTAAGGCAAAGCTGAAAAGGAAAACATTTCCTTTAACAGCTGGCTGAAAAAGTGAAGACCCTCATTTGAGCTTCAAAGGCCAATTACCCTGGTTGAATGACCTAGCCAAACCATGGATTCAATAATTCTATAATAGAATCTGAAAATCTAAAAATGGGCCAAAGGAACAGCTTTAGCAATACCACAGTGGTGGGTATTACTATCCTAGTAGTAGGTAAGGAATCCTTCTCTTTTTTTCATGTAGAATGTTACACAACTTCAAAAATGGGGTTTTTTTCCAGTTATGTGAGAATTAAATTTCTGCTGAACTGGGTGACCCACTCAATCCCATTATGTGAAAGAAAGGGGTGTCTATCTCTTATTTCTCCTAGTAAGAGACTTAGTGCCCTTTAGTAAGTGAACCAAACAAGCTTTGGTTCAAAAAGAGTAGAGCTTGAAGAAGGATGTCTCTCACATTTGGTGGATTAGACACCTGAAAGGTGTTAACTGCTGCTGCACTGTTTATGCAAGATGGAATTTTATTAAAAAGGAGGGCTCAGAGCAGTCCTCTCAGCTGTCAATAGCAAGCATAGTGTTCTGAGCACTGCTCTGCAAAACAAACAGTTTTGCACTGCTCTGCAAAACCATTGCTGCAGAGAGGAATTAAAGGAAAGTTCCTTGGTGAAAATGCAAATCAAAACTGAGGCATTTGGAGAAAGTCTGGGACAGAGTTAGGGAATAAAAGCACCAGCTTTTAAAATTTAATTCATTATTTCCTTCATTTTCTTATCAAGTGCTTAGAACTGAAACATTTGCTCTTGTGGTTTAATGGAACATGTTGTCAGATGTCCTTGAATTGAATTTTTTACTCTTTTTTTGAGAATTTTGATTTGTTTGTTTCATCAGAGCCAAATCTATTTTGCAATCAGTTGCTTTGTAAGCATGTAAGTTATTGACAGTGCCAATATGCAGAACAATGCCATGAATATTTCTGCTTCTCTGCTTCTCAGCCAGAATGGATGCTGATTCTTGCTCAAGGAAACTGGACTAGGTATTCCCTCCTTGGAGCAGAAAACTGTCTTTTATTTATTTATTTTTTTTTTTTTTTACTTCAGTAAAGGTATCTCTTGAGTGAAAAAGCCCTTTTTTTGCAAGAGAGCACAGAAAATTTGTAGATGGACCAGTAAAACATATTGGTTTTTTTGGCTACAATAACACAATCCAGTAAAATTATTGCTCTATTCCAATGGCACACTACAGCTTTATGTTGGCAAAGATATAATTTTTGCTCTTCAGAACCAAAGAGCCAAAGAGGGATCTACCCATCTGAACAATTCTTACTTCATAGTCTACTCTTGTTGCATTTCACTTTAGATGTTCTTGTTTCCTTCTATTTTATACAATTCATTTGTGTCTTTTAAACCAATTCTCCATTGAACCAAGGATGAGATTTAGCTGGATCCTCATTGGATTGGCAGATACATTACAGGACTTAGGGGAAACTTATGCCTTTCTAGAATAGTATTTGAATCTGTGGTGTTAGCTCAAAGAAGAAAAGAAATAATGAATCTATGGACTGCAATATCTTGTGATAAACTCAAAAATATCTATTTATTGTAGACAAAGCCTGCAGCACTTCAAAGTCTTGGAAAGAACTCTTTGAAATACAAGTGTAATTCCTGCACTGGATGTGCTCTAAACCAGTGAACAAATGTGCCTGGGACTTTTCTCTGACACCAATGCCCACTGGCATGCAAACATTCCTGACCACACTTTGAGCTGCCTTGGAAGGGAAGCTACACACAGGCTGTTCCTTGGCAGGTGGGAAGGTGTGTGCTGTCTCCCCAGCTGTGCCCAGGAGGGGTTGGCAGGCTGTTAACTGGGGCAGCCTAAAGCAATGCCAGGGGCTGAGATGATTTAGTTCAGCTTCCCAGAAGTATTCCTTACAACTGTGTTGTTTTGACTTCACCAGCCCATTTCTATGTTCAATCAGAAAATAATTCAGGAGGAAAGGAAGCTCTGGAGCACATGTGGTCTGATCACCTGCTCAAAGCAGTCACTTTCTTGATTTAGAGCAGTGAGCTGCAAGCCTTCTCCATCCAACTACTGAAAATCTCTGGGGATGGAGAAATCTGCTTGGAAAGTCTGTTCCAGTGCTTGGCCACTCACTTTGAATATCTTTGTCCAAGTAGGTATGGGTCACACCTCACTGATAAGCATCCTACTGATTCTTCAGGATGTCCCTCTGCAAGCAACATATTGCAAGTAATATTGCAAATGGATTTTGCAGTGTGCAGCCACAGGTGTTAGTTGCTACATGTTCACCTTATCTTACATTAAGTGACACAATGGAATGGGTTCTGTGTGCTGTCAGCCCAGCCCATCACAGAGGTGGAACCCAAGAGGATTAAACACCCCTGATGGAGTATCATGAAGTGGTGAAGAAAGGCAAGAGCTCAAGACTCCCCAGTCCCTTTTGCTTCCTTCTAGTGCCCTATTTTTGTCTTTTTTTTTCCCTTGTAGTCCTTTGTGTTGCACATTTTCAGTAGTTTTTAGCTTCTCAGACATTGCTGTGGTTTAGAGGAAGGAAGTCAGTCTGAAACAACCAACCTGACTAAGAAATGAATCAGAGTGTATGTGGGTCTGTGCATTGTGGTTGTTTGGCCAGGTTATGGTAGTGGGGGTGCCACAGGGGTAGTTTCTGTGAGATGCTGCCAGAAGCTTCCCCATGTCTGGCAGAGCTAATCCCTTTCAGCTCCAAGACAGATGTGCTGCTGGTAAAGGCTGGGCCAATTAGAAATTATGGTAGCACCTTTGTGATAACAGATTTAAGAAGAGAAAAAAGAAGTTATTGCACAGATGTAGTTGCAGCCAGAGAAGAGCAAAGTGAGAACATGTGAGAGGAATAACTCTGCAGACACCAAGGTCAGTGGAAAAGGAGGGGCAGGACGTGCTCCAGATGCTGAGATTCCTCTGCAGCCCATGGTGAAGCAGCTGTGCCCCTGCAGCCCATGGAGTACTACAGTGATCCAGAAATTTGCATCCCCCCATGGAGGGCAACAGGATGCAGAGACCCCCCCCCCCCCCCCCCCCCAGCCCATGGAGGAAACTCGTGCCAGAGCAGGTGGATGCCTGAGAGGAAGCTGTGAAACCATGGGAAGCCCATGCTGGAACAGGGCTCTGGAAGCAACCTGCGGACCTGTGGAGAGATGAGTCCATGCTGGAGCAGGATTTCTGGTAGGATTTGTGTCCCTGTGGGGGGCTCACACTGGAGCAGGACATGCCTGGAGTACTGCACCTGTGGAAGAGTCACCTATGCTGGAGCAGTTTGTGAAGAACTGTCTCCCATGGAGGGGACCCCATGGTGCAGCAGGAGAAGGACTCTTCTACCTGAGCAGCGACAGAAAAAAGATGTGATGAAGTGACCATAAACCCCCTTCCCTGTCTCCTGTGCCACAAGGGAGGAAGTAAAGCTTGGGAAGGATCCAGGGGTGGGGGAAAGGTGCTTGTAAGATTTATTTTACTTCTTATTATCCTGTTCTGCTTTTGTTACTAATAAATTTAATTAGTATCTCCAAGTTGAGTCTGTTTTGCCCATGATGGTATTTGGTGAGGGACCTCTCCCAGGTCTTATCTCAGCCCATGAACCCTGGGTAGTATTTCCTCTCTCCTGTCCACTTGTGGAGGGGAGTGAAAGTGTCTTTGGTGGGTGCCTGCCCCCCAGCCATGGTCAGCCCACTGGAGTATACAGAGCATCAGGGACAGCAGTCTCTAGTGAGTGCCTCCTGTTCAGCTGATCACCTGCAGCAGGACATTTCAGCCTCAAATTCTGTCAGCTTTGATGTCATCTTGCTGCCACATTGTGGGCTGGCTGTGTCCTTGAAGGCATCTTCTATTAGATTCTATGGAAACACACCATTCCTAGCTATTCTTTCCTTAGCAAAGGCTAGCATGGCTTTGGCTATTATTTCCTCTAGAGGAAAGAATTTCATAAACATCAGACTTTGCTATGGAATAGATTACATTGTTTTCAGCAATCCAGAGGAGAGGATTTTAATCATCAATTAAATTAATTACACTGGAAAACAGACTAGCAATGGAGATGTTAGCCCAGTCTCCTGATTTCAGCTGTAACAAAGTCCTCTAATCCCCACTCCACAGGTGACATCTGTCCCTGTGCCAGCAGCTGTGCCAGGGCTCTGGATGTGGCAGGGCAGGTGGGGAGGTGGGGCATGAGGCTAGGGACACTGGGACTGGGCAGGGCACAGGCTCAGGCTGGCATTCACTGGAATGTGGCACCCAGTGCCAGTCCCTGTGCCCATGGAGCCATCAGAGCCTGGCATGGCCCTGGAGGGCTGCTCTCAGCTCTCCACCTTCTTCAGTGCTTCCTTCTCTGCCTCAGGTCTCCTCACAGGAACAGGCAGCCAAACCAGCCCTGAACTGTGCATGTCCACAGAAGCTAAAAGGAAACAAAAGCAAAACTCTGACATCAACCTCTGTGTTTATGAAACACCACTTGTCTTCACTTTGTCACACATTGCACTCCTGCCCCTCAGCTTGGTTGTCTTTAAATATAAACAGTGGTTACTCTGAATTCATGCTAATACAGTTCAAAATATCTCTGTGGAAAGAATTTGGATGATGTTTCCATCTACAGACAAGGTCTAAGGTTAGCTCTGGTTTTTGTTTTTATGCTTTCTCTTTGACTACATAGCAAAGCTTTATGTTACAAGATTAATCATACTGGAGATCATGCTATCTTGTCGTGTTAGCCTTTCTTATCAAGATTAAATAAAATTCTATGTGATTAGGGATTGCTTTATGTTATAGAAATTACTTTTCAGTTATACTGTGTACCCTCTAACTTGGGATATTTCAATATTTTGGTATTTAGACATGCTGAATAGTGTCACGACAGAATGAGAGGTAGTGGCCTCAAATAGCACCATGTAAGGTTTAGTTTGGGTATGGGGAAAAATCTCTTCACTCAAAGGGTGGTCAGGTACTTAAATGGGTGGCCTAGGGAAGTGGTGGAATCACCATTCCTGGAAGGGACTTGGATGTGGTGCTTAAAAACAGCTCAGTGGTGAACAAAGTTATGCTGGGTTATCAGTTGGACTCAATGGTCTTAAAGACCTTTTTGAGCCTTAATTATTCTATGATTCTAGCATATTTCCTATGGGAAGATGAAGATGAAGGTGAGAAAGTAAAAATCTTAAAGAGTATTGTGAGATATTTAAAGTATAATCACAGAAGAAACAAAATAGAAATTATTTCCAGTAGCATTGCTTAATCCTGGAAATGGTATAAACTTCTGGCACAATTGTGACTAACCATTTGGTTTATTAGGATTCCTTTTGTGACGTCATGGTAGCATAACATAGAAAAAACAATATATAGTTTTCAATGATGATGCATCTAATTAATTTGGTGCAGGCTTTTTAAATACTCTCAGTAGGTAATGATTTCTTTCAAGTCACTAAATTTTTTCACAGCTTTCTAAATCATAGTGGATTTTCTCAGATTCAGTTCTGTGACTGTGAATGAATGGGAGCGTGTTGGGTATAGTACCTTGAGATTATTAAAAATACAGTTCCATTGTTTTCCAAATGTGATTGAAAATTATATTTCTTTACTTCTGAATAAATTTTGTCTCACCTGTCTTTTGCCTCTGCCTACTACTACTTTTCTGAGACATTAAATGGGTTTTTGAGATGTTTTGTCTATGAAAAAGAAATGAGTTTTATATTCAGGTCAGCATTGTGGTCAGGAAAAGCTGTGCTGAGATTATTATTTTTCCATAATTGCCTTTTGCTTGGCTGTTTTTGAACAGCTTTCCTCCCAACTCCCTCTTATTCAGGATGCCTGAGATGGAAAAAGGTCCCTTAAATCCTGTGTAGGGCATGCAGCCCATGCCACCCCATTTTCCTGGGTGTGAACAGCTGAGTCTGGGCAGGGATTCATCCCAGTGCCTTGAGGTGCCTTGCACACTTATCCCTGCTGGCTGTGTTAGTGTGAGCCGAGCTGCAGGAGGCTGGAAGTGCTGCTGCTGGTACCTGCTGTGGAGCCCCAGGCTGTCAGTGTGCACAGTGGATGGGATGCCATCCTGGGCAGTGACCCCAGTGCACCCAGGGCAGAAACACACATCCTGTGGAACTGTGTGAAAGGCAGTGATTTTTTTACCTGGGGTCTGTGGATCCCTAGGGGTGTGTGAAAGATTGTGGAGGAATGTGTAAATTCAGAGCACACACAGTAATTCCAGTTCCAGGAACTGTTTCTGGGCAGATTGAAAATCACTAAAATAGTCTGTGTTTGAAAAGACTTTCCCTCACCACAGGTAGACAAGTACACTTGCAGGATTCTTTTGTAGGAAATTCTTCAGCAGTCCTTCAGCCTGTCTTACCCTCTGAGCATTCCTTGGCAGGCAAATGTGAAAAAGACCAGAAAAAGAGTGAGTGGTAAAGTACAAGTGGAAATATTTGATAAAAATGGAAATGTACATCTTGTTGATCTATGCTCTTTCAGGGTATCTTTAATGATGTCTGATCATTCAAACTTCAAGAGCACAGCATTTAGAATAAAACATGTTTTATATTCATTATCATGACAACTCTCCTCCCTCTCTGCTTCCCCTGTTGAGGCTGCACGTACTTTGTTTAATAATAGAAATTCTGATAGGTTTTCTAAGAGAACAAAACCTCTGAGAGCACTGTTCAATTCATAGTTACAACTGCTGCCTATGTGTGGTGCTTTTTATTAATTTTTGAGGCAACAGTCAATTATTGAGTCCTCAGATTTTTTTTCCATCTGTGTTGAAGGGACACTGGAAGGCAGTACATTAAGCATCCCCTCTAACAATAAAAATATCTGAACCTCTCCATCAGAAGGGTTCTGTATCCAATTATTTGCAAGCTCCTTGCAGATATGATTCTATGGAGTAAATGGAAAGCATACTTCAGTCATTCTCTGCACTGATAGTAATTTAATAAAAATAAAAAGCTATTGATTTTTTTGTTAGCTGTGTTAAAAGACCACTGTAATCTTGGCTTCACTCTGCTGTTGGCAGAGCATTTGCCAGTGAGTAGACTTTTTACTTTTCCTGGGGCATTTATTAAATGCTATCTTAATGTGTACAGATGATTAGATTTGTTGAAGTGGAGGAAGATTTATAATACCTTCCTGTTATTTAACTTCTCTTAGTCAATTCAGATGTTAGAAGCTTTTGCAGAGATTTATCTCCTGTACTTTGTGATTTTGTTTCTTCCATTCCTTAAGCCAAATGTGCATCTGAGGTTACTGAGCCAGCACTTACTGGGCAAGAGCTACTTTTGATGGAGATGGAAAATAACATTCTATTTGCTGGTTTTTATTGAAGTAACCAGTCTGAGATGACAGTGGAACATCACTTAAGCTGTTCAGTAAACCTCAGCTTGAATAAGGAGTTAAATCAGTGAAGCTGGACTCGTGTCAAATAATTTATTTGTCTAAAAGAGTTCATCTACTGTAAACTAAACTACTCAGGGATATGCCTTCTCAAAAACTTTTCATATAATTTATTCCCTTTAGAAGTTCATATTTATCTACATTAACCATAGCTAGAGTCTACACAATTCCTTGGGAGAGTGGTGAATTTCAGATGTTGGAAAAATTAGTTATATACTTTCATTGCATTTTAGGTGCACTTATATCTCCCTAAAACAATGTTTTCTGTGATGCTGAAACATAAAAATTTGTCAAATAGGATTAATCCTGATGCAGTCCCAGAATATTTATGCAGGGGCATGTTGGAGTGGCTGAGGGAGCTGGGGGTGTTCAGCCTGGAGAAAAGGAGGCTCGGGGTGACCTTGTCACTCTCCACAACTGCCTGAGAAGAGGCAGAATCCAGTTTGGGGTCAATCTCTTCTAGGCAAATTAAAGGACAAGAGGACATATACACAAGCTACATCAAGGGAGATTCAGGGTGTGCATTAGGAGGAATTTCTCCACAGAAGGGGTTGCTAAACATTGGAATGGACTCCAGGGACGTGGTGGAGTCACCATGCCTGGTGTTTAAGCAAAGACTGACGTGGCACTCAGTGCCACTGTATAGCTGACTAGGTGGTGTCCAGTCAAAGCTTGGCCTTGATGATCTCAGAGATCTTTTCCAACAGAACTGTTCTTTTGTGATCTTCATCTCTAACTTTAAAAAAAGATTTAGAGCGTTTGGTTGGGATCAGAGTCCATCTTTTTCTCCACATATGCTCGTTTTGACTGGAATAGACTTTATTTTCTTGCTAGTAGTTAGAAGGGGAGCTATGTTTGGATTTGTACTGGAAACAGTACAGATAATACAGGGATGTTTTTGTTATGGCTGAGCAGTGCTTGCAGAGTCAAAGCCTTTCTGCCTCTGTCTCCATGCCACCAGTGAGCAGGGTGGGGGTGCACAAGGGTTGGGAGAGCATAGAACCAGGACAGCTGACCCCAATTGACTCAAGGAATATCCCACACTTATACTCAGCATATAGACCTGGGGAAAATGGAGGAAGGCAGAGACATTTGGAATTTTGGTGAGTCTTCCCACATCACCATCCATATAATGGAGCTTGGCTTTCCTGGAGATGGCTGAGCACCTGCCTGCCCATGGGAAGCTGTAAATAAATTACTTGTTTTGCAACAAGGGCACTTGCAGACGCATCTCATCACTCAACTCTCCAGAGAGTTTCAAGGAAGGGGAAGGGCACACCTGGCAGGACTCATATTAGAGCCATATCAAGGACAATTGCAGTTGGCTCTGACAATTTTCAGTGTCAGTGATGTTTTTCTGAGCAATGTCATTTGTAGTTTTGTTTCACTAAATACACTAAGATCAAGAAGGAGTCACAGGATCATAAGCTTTATGCTCAGACCCAGAGATGGGGATGATTTTGCATATGCATCCTGACCAGTTAAGGACAGCAGCACATGGTCCTCCAGATGGGAATCACAGAATGGATGAGGTTGAAAGGGACCTCTAGAGCTCATCTTAACCAAACCCCTGCTCAAGCAGAACCACCTAGAGCTGGTTGCCCAGGACCATATCCAGACTGGTTTTGAATATCACCAAGGTAGGAGAGTTGACAGCTTCTCTGGGCAACTCATGCCAGTACTCAGCCACCCTCTGAGTGAAAAGGTGTTTCCTGATCTGGAGAGGAGTCCTCCTGTGTTTCAGTTTGTGCCCATTGCCTCCTCTCCTGGGCACCTCTTTCCTGTCAGTTTGCTTTCCAGCTGGGTGGTCCCCAGCGTATCCTGGTGCATGGTGTTGCTCCTCAGGTGCAGGATGAAGAGTAACAGGTGTTCAATTCTCTTTGTTGAACTGCCCTGAAATCCAACCTCTCATGTTCACTGCAGGCAAGACTGCCTTTGACCCTCACACTCCCAACACCACTCTCACTGGTACAACGTCCAACATAGTGTCTTTCTTCACTGACTCCTCATTTGGAGGACAATTGTTTAAAGGACCTCTTGGATTGCTTTTGTTCTGTCCTGTTGTCCTCCAGAAGATTTGGGGTGATTGCAGTTTCTCTGAGAGCCAGGGCCTGTGAATGTGAGACTAAATGAATGACTTGCTAGTAATCTGACTGCCAGTGTCCTTCCTGACCATATGTTAGGAAGTGGCAGGCTCTTAAGGAACAGGACACTTATTTCAATTGCCTCATTGTGGTCAGGAAGCATCTGGTCATCTCTAGATGGAATCTGGCACTGCTACCTTGCTCTTCAGCTGTGGCACAGCAGTGCAGTACTAGAAAGCCTGCTGTGACAATTGCTGTGATGAGTTATGCAAAACCCTCTTGATTCTCCTTTGTCCTGAACTGACACCACCATAAGGATCCTAATTCTAGAAGTTTGGCATGCCCAGCATTATAAAGTCATAAAAATAATCCAATGTTCAATGTTCTCTGGGAGAAACTATGACTACTGTAATTGTGAGAAATACTTTCTATCTTATATTTGGAAAATCAGTGTAATTTATGCATGCTGATACTGGACACACCGTGCATATTATGTCTGTGTGTTTCAGAGTGGGTATTTTCCTTCAGAAACTTGTGAATGCCCTTTCCAAACCATGTCATCTATAACAGTGAATCAAAAGAATGTGTGTATCTGTCACAGTGCACATGTCCTATGCTGGATATTGCATCTCCAATGAATGGATCAGATACAGCCCATTCCAGACAATTTTCCCTCTTATATACCAGTGAGGCAGGTGTTATGACACACTAAGGGGAGTTCAAGACCTGACTGCTATGGGTATTGTCAGACTGCCCCACAGGTCAGATGGACACACTCAAAAAGTCCGAAGAGATCAATATTACGTGATCTGACAGTAAAATGATATGAATGCTAGCCATCAGATCAGGCAGATCTGGGGCTAGAATTTCTGGGGAAGAAAAACAACCATGGGATAAATTTTGTACGTGGTGGTAAAATAATGTAATATTTAGAAGATACAGACATTCAATAATAGGTCATAGTCTGGTCCTGCTACTATTGAACAGGTACATAATAATAGATATCTTCTTACTTCTTGTTGCATTCCCAATTTTCAGGAAGAAAAGCAGAGAAGTCTTTCACAACTTTGTATAGCAATGGTCATATGAATTTCCTACAAAGTTCAGTTAAAAGCCCAGCACTTTTTATAAAGTGCTTTCCTGTTATTATCTCTAAAAGTACATTAGAAAAGAGTAAGAGTTGGTTAGAACATTTCCTACAGCATTTTAAATAGGAAGTGAAGTGTTCTTTTAATACTTTTACACCTGCTAGCTGTTTACTTCTCTGAAGCAGGGTATAGTTTTTATGAATGATGACATATAACCCATTTTTAAAAATACTTTAGATTTCATATATAGTTTCAGTGTCCCTGGGTAACTGATAGAAAGAAATGGTATAACACCCTTTCATGTTTTTTCCCTTGCTACTGTGGTAGAAGCTGTTAGACCCATCAAACTGATAATGAGGAATATACCTTCCATCCTCCCAATTACTGTTCGAATTCACTGCCTTCCTTTGCTTTAACCTAATTTCCTTAGTACTCAGGTCTTTTTCTGGTGCACAGTGTATTTTTCTAGTATATTCCCAGCTAGGAGAGTGTGCTTGTGCCCCACCCTATTTTCCTTTCTTGCTCAGTGTTTTCTCAACAATTTTCCTCTGATTGTAGCCAGTAATCAGCCAACAGCTTTGGTCCATTCCTGTACTGCTTTCATTGCTTACATCTGTTATGTTGCAAAATGACTTCTAGAATAAAAAAGTGATGTTATTCAGGATTTTTTTCAAGTTCTCCTCAATAGCTGTTAGCAGTAGCTAGGATAGTTTGATACTTGAGCACTTATGACCCAAAAGTAAATGCTGTAGTTTGATAACCAATCACCAAAAGCATAATGAATATATGTTATTAAAATGCTTTGTTTCTCTAGAAAACCTTATTTTTAAATTTAAAAATTTATTTTTTTCTGGTGAACATAGTTTTTTCACTGTTAATGAAACTGCTTGTGTGCATTTCATACTTTTCAGAGTGAGTAGGCAGCAACAGAGACAGATCTGATAAGAGTCTTACTTTAGATCTACCTTACTTTATATCTCAGAAATGCAGTTAATGAAATCTAAGGTAGCCCTCCACAGCCCCCATCAAAGCCTTTGGGGAGAAATAAGCATTTCTGGGACATGACTCATCTGGCTTATTTTAGACTGCTCCTTTGGGGTGATGTGAATCACACCTGAGTGACTCTTTCTCTGGGCTGATTATAAAAGACACTGATGGTGACTGGCTCAGTCAAATCCCATCTCTGCTGTCCACACTGTACATCATGGGTGATTGATGTGATTGCAATTCACACTAAGTCAGCATCTGAACTTGACTTTTGATTGCTGGTGTCTGAAATCATAAAATCATAGCACCATAGAGTTATTAAGGTTAGAAAAGGCCTCCAAGATCATCAAGTCCAACCTTTGGCTGAACACCACAATGTCAACAAAGCCATAGCACTAAATGCTACATCCATTTCTTCAACACAATGTAGGGGTGGTGACTCCACCACGTCCCTGAACATCCCATTCCAATGCTTGGCAACCCTTTCAGTGCAGAAACTCTTCCTGATGTCCAGCCTGGACCTTCCCTGGTGTGGCTTGTGGCCATTTGCTCTCATCCTGTCTCTGGTTGCCTGAGGGATGAGGCTGACCCCCACCTGGCTACAGCCTCCCTTCAGGAGTTGTAGAGAGGGATAAGGTCTCCCCTGGTACTCTTTTCCCCCAGGCTGAACAACCCCAGCTCCCTCAGCTGCTCCTCATATTGTTTAGTCTCCAGACACTTCACCAGCTCTGTTGCTCTTCTCTGCACACACTCCAGCACCTCAGTGTCTTTCCTGAAGTGAGGGACTCAGAACTGAGCACAGGAGTCAAGGTGCAGCCTCACCAGTGCTGAGGATAGCAGGGCAATCACTGCCCTAATCCTGCTGGCCACACCATTCCTGGTGGAGTCCAGGATGCCCTGTGCCTTCCTGGCCACTGGGCACTCATTGTCCCATGTTCATTGTCTGCCAACCAGCGTCCCCAGGTCCTTTTCCTCTGGGGCACTCTCCAGCCACTCTTTCCCCAGCCTGTAGCACTGCATGGGGCTGTTGTGACCCAAGTGTGGCACCTGGCACTGCACCTTATTGCAGCTCACACAATTGGCCTCAGCTCACTGATCCAGCCTGTTCAGATCCCCCTGCAGATCCTCCCTACCCTCCAGCAGATCACACTACCACCCAACTTGTTGTAGTCTGGGAACTTGCTGAGGGTGCACTCAAAGTCCCCATCCAGATCATTGACAAAAATATTAAACAGGACTGAAATGAAAGAGCAGAAGATTTTTTGTCTATACAGATGAGACAACTATCTCTCTAATATAGGAAATAATCTTTTTAAACATAATGGAAGAAATTATATTAAAAATATAAATGAACAAATAATAATTGTATCTTTAAACAAAAATTATAAGCTCTTTTTGGTATCTTATGCAGCTATACATTCTTCAGAAATCATAGAGAGATGCAAATAATTTAGCTTGATGACTGAGTCACATATTTATAGAATTTGTTAGAACTGTAAATGCAACAAATTCTTTCCCTTAAAAAGAGAGTCTTTGACAGATACAGTGAAAAAAAGGGTTATTTTTGAGGGTGCTTGATGGGGATGATAAGAACACTTCCTTTTTGCCCCAAGGTGAGGTTTGAACTCTGGAAAATATTCCTGGTGAAGTCTGATAGATAAAGTTCTGAAACAATCTTGTATGGCTTTTATTTTTTTTTTCTTTTCAGTGATATGTAATGGCTGTTTGAGCTTCAAGCTTCAAGCAGATGGAAAATGCCTGTAGCTCACCTGCTGCTTTTAAGCAGCAACAGATGTAAGAGTGAATTATATTTCCTTTAGTACAGATATCCAGAAAGTTTTACCTGCCTCTGGTGTTGAAAGAAAACATGTAATTCACACTTCTGTGAAGGAAAATATATGTGTGTAATCACAGAGTCTTTTTTCTTTTTTTTTAAAGGCAAACTATAGGTGGAGGGAGTGGAGGAAGTCTTCCAAATCTTGTGTGAATACCACTAGCTCAGAGGCTGTTGTGACAGTCTTCTGCAAACACAAAGACCCTATCACAGAGACCATTCACATTACAAAGGACATAAACTATTTCCCAAAGTACTTGAAGAATCTTCTGGGAGCAGAGCAGTACCAAATATAGAGGGCTCACTACAAAATCTCCTAGCCCTAGGCAGTGAAATACTGCTTAGTTTCCTCAAATAAATTCATCTCTACACATAGTGAGATTGTAGATGTGTCAAATTCTTTTGAAAAAGGATCTGTGCCAGTGAAAGTGCCTGTGATTGATCCACAAGGACATAAGTTCCTGCTCTGGTGTTGCTGTCTTCAGTGATGAGAGTACAAAACAGACACTTCATGGGATCATAAACTATCCCCCTCCAGACAAAACACGTGTCTTCTGAAAACAGCCCTGGCTGAAAATTAAAAAAACCCTAAATATTATCCTCCTTGGACTATTGGTGCTGTCTTGTCTCCATATAAGTTCTATTGCCTCCACTTCCTTCTCCACAATAACATTTTCATTAATTTCTTCAAACAGAAGACTTAAAAAAGACACTCTCTCTTAACTCTCTTCTCTCTGGACTTTGATTTTTTTTATTTTTCTACTACTCCTTTCTGTTCACAAATACAAACCTCTCATTTGTTGTTCTTCATTTTGCTTCTGTTATCTCCCAGTATTCAGATGCCTCTCCTGTGTTCTAAGTGTTAGCTGGGAGAATTTCCCCTTATTCCACACTTGATACCCACCCACAGCCCTCACCTACCATTCTAACCCCTTTCCAGGCCTTTCTTTTCTTCCATTCCTAAGCTTGTTATTACTCCAAAATCTTTTCTTCATCCCATCTCCGGTCTCTCCTCCATCCCTTACATTTCTCTAAAACTTATCTAACTGAGGCCTTTGATGATGGCAGCTGCATCTCAGATCCACAGTCAGCTTATTTTTTTCAGGCTGTCAGGCTCATGCAGCATGTTTAACCAGGCTTTTCTACCTTAATTCTTGTCCTTCCCCACGGACTCTGTCCTCTCTGGGCTTCTTTCCTACTCCATAATCACGTTTTTTGGGAAAATTCCTTTCACATTCTTTGGGTTTTCAGTAGCTCTTTTATGACCCTATCAGCATACACTGTCTTTGAATAATTGCAGCAGAAAACAAACTCAGCTCTGGTCCCTAAGAAGACAGACAAACAGATTTTCTCTTGTACCAAATCCTGGCTTCTCACTTTGCTACTCCCTTCTGAGTATTCAGAGATACACTTTACTTACCTGTGACTAAAGGCAAATTCTCTCAGGGCCACTTGGCAGAGGTAGGTCCTGTTTGTTCAGCCCTTAGTCAGTGGGGTTATGGCTGATGGCTGGAATGCTGCAGCAGTATGACAGTTCAAATAATAAATAAGCATAGAGTTGAAATAAATCAATATTGAAATGAATGTTGCATTACCTGTGAGAACACTTACATAAAGAATATTTATTGGCTTTACAAAATCTGCATTTGAGTCTATTGTTCTATCTAGTTGAGCCAATGTCTTTGATGCTTCCAAAACCAATATGTTTTGGTGATGTTGAATGAAAACATTTTATGTAAATATTGATCAGCAGTATCAGATGACATGCATGCTAGGTTTTGAATACAATTTGGAAACTAAACTAAACTATTGTCAATAATGTGCTTGCTTTTGGTTTTGCCAGTCTTCTGAAGAATTAAAAGGTCTCTATATGCAAAAAGGAGGTATATCATAAGGATAGGGAATAAAGGTGATGCAACAAAGATCTGACTGTTCCTTTAAAATTACAATATTAATACAGTGATAAATACTGTATTCCCATCTTAATTTTAACACTAAATTTGAAAGCAGTGTGCCAACAAATAGTGAAGGGTTGTAAAAGAAGTGTTTAGGTCCAACTTAATTTCCGTCTACCTTTTTATTTCAAAATCAATAATGTGAAAACATTTGCACACAGTCAAGTAATTGTGAGGGGATAAAATAGCCTATGAGCTTGCAGTGATCATATTGGATAAATCGTGGCTTTATCTCTCTCTATTGATTCTTCCTCCTTTAATTTACTTGATACTTCATGGAAATCATCTCATCTAGGCACCTGTGTTTTCTCAAGAAGTTACAGTCAAGGCTGACAAGTTTATGTCCATTTTTGCCCATGCATGAAAGTACTGGAGGAAGATAAGCATTTTTCTATATTATTCTTCTGTGAGGCTTTATTATTCACCACGTAAGACAGCCTCTCTTTGATGTCTCATCTGCAGAAAAATAACACATTTATCTTCATTGCCACCTTTTGATTTCCAACGCATGTTGAAAATAGTTGTTGAGTGAAGCAGACTTCCAAGCTGATGGCTTGAAATCAGAACCATAGAATCCTTTAGATTCTAAAGACCTCTTAGATGATAGATTCTAGGCAATAACCTAGTACTGGCTGCCAAGTCCACCACTAAACCATGTCCTCAGTGCCACATCTAACCTTCTTCTAAATACCTCCAGGAATGGTGACTCAACCACTGCCCTGGACATCCTGTTCGGGTGCTTGATAACCCTTTCAGTGAAGGCATTGTTTACTAATATCCGATCTGAACTTCTCCTGGTACAACTTGAGGTAGTTTTCTCTTATTCTGTCACTTGTTACCTGAGACCATCCATCTCCTGGCTACAGACTCCTTTCAGGGAGCTGTAGAGAGTGCTGAGGTCTTACCCTGAGCCTCCTTTTCTGCAGGCTAAACATCTTCAGCTCTCTCATCCACTCCTCATCAGACTTGTGCTCCAGACCCTTCCCCAGCTCCATTGCCCTTCTCTGGACTCACTCCAGCACTTCAGTCTTTCAGTCTTTCTTGTAGTGAGGGGCCCAGAACTGAGCACCAAATTTGAGTTGTCTCACCAGTGCTGAGCACGAGGGGAGAATCACTTTCCTGATCCTGCTGGCCACACTATTGCTGATCAAGGCCAGGATTCCATTGGCCTTCTTGGCCATGTGGGAACACTCTAGGTCATGTTCAGCTAGTTGTCAGCCAGGACTCTCAGGTCATTTTTTGCTGAGCAACTTTCCAGACACTCTTCCCCCTGCTTGAAATGTTGCCTGAGGTTGTTTTAGTGCAGGACCTGTCCCACTGATCCAGCCTGCTCCAATCCCTCTGCAGAGCCTTCCCACTCTCCAGAAGATCAGCATTCCCCCATAAATTGGTGTCTGCAAAATGGTTGAGAGCTCTCTTCATCCCTTGACCCAGATAATTGATAAAGATTTTGATTATGACTGTATCTGAGCCCTTGTGCCTGCCCACTGACTGGGTGTACCTCCGTTCACACCTCTCAGGCCCCAGCTGTCCTGCCAGCTTTTTATCCATCCACACCATTGCAAGGCAGCTTCTCCTTGAGAATGCTGAGGGCAGTAGTGTCAAAGGCTTTACTAAGTCCAGATCTACATCTACAGACTTTCCTTCATCCGCTGAGTGGGTCACCTTGTCAGGGAAGAAGATCAGGTTAGTCAAACAGAATCCACTTTTGTACTGGCTGGGTCTAAACTATTAACCTGTTTATTAATTAGAAACATAATAAATCCTTTTGGTATCTAATGATTCATCTGATTATTAATGCTGGATATAAAATAAAATGGCACTTATGATTACCTGCATTTCTCAAACCAGTTTCAATAATACAACATACTTGATGTCACTCAGTGGTGCATATTGTTAATTGTCCTTTGAGGCACAGAATACCCTTGTTTCCCTGGTTCAAAGCATGTGAATGCTTTATCTGGGGGAATCTAAAAACTGAAATTTTCAAAAAATGCTACCATTTAAAATTAACTTGATGTCATAATTCACTTCTGTATTTGGCCAAAAACCCAGTTGTTTGTATTGAAATTGATGGGCCACAGCTCTCAGGGCCAAAATTTCAGCTAGACTAAATGATGTGGATTGAAAGAACTATGAAGATACTTACCACTTGAAGATATAGCTTTTGGCTTTCATCTTACAGAATCTTTGTCTTCTGTGGGCTTCCTGAAATGCATGTTAAGCAAGAACTGGTGAGAAGTGAAAGCACTCAGATAATCTTACACCTTTGCATAAAGGGCTTTCCACAGGGTAGTTTAATACAAACTGTAGTCCAATACTGTCAAACAATTTGATTAATATTGACAAGATAGGCAAATCTTACAAAATTTTACATGTCTGTGGCAAGATCTTTCACAATGTCTCTGCTAATGTTAATCAATTGTAGACTACCTGAAGGTCTGAATGCTAGTGTTACATTTAGGTATAAATTAAAAATAAATCTGCTACAAATATAAATTTTGAGTGTCATATGTTTCTGAAGTCTCTATGCTTTTCAGGGAGTTGTTTTCTGATCAGTTTGTTGGAGTGAATTAAAGCAGTGCCCCAGTTAAAAGCTGCAAGGCACAGAAGAAACATCTTTTCAGCATTTTGCTTGTCTTGAACCACCAGTTATCTTTCAAGGTCCTAAATCTAAAACAATTTTCTTGTGAAATTGGGCAAAATCATTGCAGAATCATCAGACCTCAGATGTGTTTGGATTTTTTTTATATTTTGTTTTGGTTTTTTTTTTATTTTTTTGATCTGGTGGTGATATTTTGAAGAGCTGGTCACCATAGCAACAAAATAGGTTTTACAGGCTGCAAACAGTTCAAGAGTCTGTTGAACTGACAAAATGGCATGGTGCAGACAAAATAGAAAAATGAGTTGTGTGTCTTTCGGGACTGCTGCAGGAATGGATAAGCCTTTTCTGTTTGAGAAAATTTTGACCTTGAATATGAATCTTATTTTTTTTCCCCTAATTTGAATATAAAAGTGTGGCTAGACACTAAAATAATGTGGTTTCAAGTGGCATTGTAGATGATGTTGTGAATTCTAGTTTTGTACTGCTGCAGTCTCTGTCATGGACATGTTTGAGCTGCCAGGAGAATACATCCAAACCAGGGGCTGGGGGTGCAGGGGGTCAGCACAAGGACAGTTCCTGTCCCCCTGGCAGTACACTGCCAGCAGGGTGCCTTGGGGCTGACCCTGGGCTGTGCTGTGAGCTCAGGACATGGCAGAGCATCTTGAGCATGGCACAAGGAGCCTTGGGCACAGTCTAGTGCCAGGAGAGGGGAACTGTAGCAGCCCTGGGGTCCTCAGCCACTGGCACAGCTCCTGAAAGGCTGAGCTAAGGACATCCAACACCTCCTGTGCCCCTTGGCTGGCTGTTCCTGGAGGAGCTGAGTAATTTTTTTTTTCTACAATACATTCAACTGTGTTTTGGATGTAGGTGATCAATTAAAAACCTGCCTCCTTGAGTGAACATGATCCTGGGATTTTCTGGTCTGTGAGTCTCTGTGATTGCTTTTCTTACTTGACTCACAGTATTTCAGGGAAGGTCATAAGTCTAGCTATATTATTTTTCCAGTTCTTTGTCCTGGCTTATATTAGTTTTTTCTAATCTCCTAACAAAAATCCAGCACTTTCACCATATTTCTCTTTTTTCTCCTGGGGCATTAACTACTTCTTTCTGATTCTTGTTGTCAATGAAGGTTGTCCTGGGAGGTAGAGAGGAGGGTTCAAGTGCTAGTTTGCTGAGTGTACTTAGGCTCCAGAGAATCAGTCTGTGGTAAATGTAGTGTTGCTTTAATAAAAATCTGTTGAGTCCATTGCTTTAATCCCCATAGTGAAACTTTCTTTTATTCTATATCTAAGGTTTAAGATTGCATCCACTTCTAGAGTGCATAAACCTAAACGGAGGGGTGGAGGTGCAAGGAAATTCTTATCATACCTATATCATCAACTAATCCTTGATTAATCCTTAAATAAGATTTTCTCAAATCCACTCTTCCTCTGTACTCAATTGTACTTGGAAGCATTAATGGAGAGGCAAGTCCAGACTTGAGTTCTGAAATATTTAGGGGAAGAGACTGTCTCACCCAATTCTTGTTCACATGTGATGAGTAGACAAGGCCTGGCCTGGCTGAAGAGGTGACAGTCTGGGTTATCAGCAGGCTCACCTATTCTGGGCTCAGCTCACCTGTTAGGGATGCAGTAGATCCAAGTTCAAGTTGAACAGCACCCAATAGCCTGGAAAGTGGCCAGGCAATGTGGCTGGCATGCTTACATATATTCCCGAAGCTGTTGTTTGCATTTCATGGCAGATGGAGCTGGCATTTTCCAATTTCCTGCAAGGGGAAAGTATCTGGGGCAAGAATAAAAAACCTATTGAATTCCATCATTTTGAAACAAAGATAAGCCCTGTGATAAAACAGCCAAACCAAAGGTATCCAGGCAAAGAATTGACCATTTATTATCACATTTCTATAATTTATTTTCTTGAAAGCAAGAAGGAGAAAAGAAGAAGCAAGGATGGATGATATTCAAACATCACTAATAAATTCTGATCTAAGATGGTAAGTTAGAGAAGTACTTAAAATTAGGAGAATACTGAGTCTTCATCCAACTATTTTCTCTTGAGTTCTTAGATTCAGCAGTTTATTTAAGTAGGAGATTGAAACAATCTGTTTTTGGTTTTGTGTGTGTACACTTTTATGTTTGGAGTTGGTCAAATTGCAGAAAATTGTTGACAGGTAACTCAGTCACTAAATTATGGAACAAGAGTATTTTAAGCATACAAATTATATTACAGAAATGGTTAAAAATACCTTTCTTTTTTGTCCAGCCCCATCATATGTGTGTGTATAGAGATTTATCTACACACACCCACATCCCCCCCACCCCTTCAGGTAGCTTTGCTTGAAGTAATCATGAAGTTCCTCAAGCCAAGTGACTCTGTGTCCATAAAGCCTCCAAAGGTCTGTGCTCAGGAACTTTCTTCCCTGCATCCCAAGGCCTGTGCTGCCCCAATGGTGCATCTCCAAACTAATTTCCAGAAAAGAGCAGACTTAGAGACTTGAAAAAACTTGAAAAATTTTGAGCTGGGGCTCAAACTTGAGACCCATGGTATCAACATGACAAGATAGCAAATGCACTATATGCAAACAAGCACCTGTTGCACCACAGTTCTTTTGTGCTTTTCTACTCCTTTATCTTCAACTCTGCCTGCAATACCTTTACAGCAGCCTTATCTCAAGCAGCCTACAGAAAACTATGGTATCCTGACAAATCAATTTCCTGTTGCTTATTCAGGTCACAACAAATGCCTGCAAGCATACAGGGAGTGCAGGAGGGCATAAACAAGAGGGGGTTGTACCAGTCACTGACTGGGCAATGCATCTCTGCTCTGTGTCAGCAGATGCATCATTCATTGGTACCTGGAGAAACATCTGCAAAACTGTGTGGAGCAAACTGAGGGTATAACAAAGTGAATGAAAGCAGCAGTACCAGATGGACAAATGTATTTCTCAGAATGTTTTTTTTCTTCTTATATATAAAAACCAGATGGCTATAGTTTTCTTGTCTTTAGTATGTTGCAAACATCTTGCTTCCAACATGTTCTGACTCCTCTGTCAGTACCAGCTGGCAGAATAAATCACCTCACTTAACTCTGAACCCATAACAGTTAGATATGAAGCTTGAGCTGGCTGAAGATCAGGCTTGGCTGCTATGGATGCACTAAATGCATCTGCAGAGGAAGTTTAATTTTGCCTTTTCTGGATACCTATCTTAAAAAGGGGTGGATTGCTATCCATCCATATTGAATCCCGTCTTTGCTCAATATATAGGGAATCTAAGCTTTGGCTTAAGGTCATATGGCTGAGTTTTGGAGGGCTGATTATAGAGAAGAGGAACCCTGTCTTAATAATACATGTAAAGTCTCCCATGCATTGCTGTTCTTAAATATAGATTGCAGTTGGCAAGAGCAGAGCTCAACTGTTCTGAGTATTTTATAAAGGATGTGGTTATCTTATTCATTTTGAGAATCAAAAAGTCTTCCTGTTCTGGAGGTGATGGTCCATTATGATCTTGTAAGAAAGGCTCTCAGACTCCATAAGGCATCATTTAAAATACTATTTATCAGTACTAACAATGGAGGATGAAGTAGTATTGATAATCTTACATCCCTTTAGATGCCAGAAACCACAGTTTGTGCAGTTGAAGAGACCTTTGATACACAAAGTGCAGACCTTGCCTGTGGAAGAGATCTGTCTATTTTGATCATTTGAGGTATTATAGAATTTTCATACAAGAATATGGCTCTATTCAGAATTTTTACTGTCAAACTTAGGGATTTCTTGCTATACTTTTAGAGAAAGATGGGGTTGGGCTGCTGGCATAATCCCTGCACCAGGTGGGAGCTGTTGCAGGTTCCTCTGTGACAGCAAACAGGCTGAGTTTATCCTGCACCCATGAGCTGTGTGTGGCACAGCTCTGAAGGCCAGGCTGGGCTTGCAGAGCATTCTTGCACAGCAGGGGCCTGACTGCTCAGGCTGGCTGCTCTGGGCATTGCTGCTTGCTCAATGTGCAATGGTCTTCAGCAGGACCACTGCCACATCTTCAGAACACCTGCAGAGCTCTGCAAGCACTATCTGTGTTTGGGTTTTGGGGAAGTTTTGTAAAGCTTGTTAACCATGCATGTTTGTTATAGTGGGGAATTTCTGTGACATGTCTTGTTCCCCTACTGTACATCCTGGGCTTTTTACCCAAGAGCTGCTCTTCTGAGACCCTGGCAGAGCCCCACACATGCTGCCTCTGTGAAAGAAGCTGAAAACACTGCAATATCAAATTGAGAGCTGGGACAGGTGCACAGAGCAGTGACCCAGGCTGATTGCTTGAGCCCAGCATAGGAAAGGTACATTCTAAGATAACCTTTATGTCAGATTTACTGTTAGGAAATTTTACACTGAGATGTGTGCACCTGTTTTTATGAGAGTCCCAGGGTGACTTTTTGAGTCAAACTGACATCTCTTCCTGGAAGGCAGGTTCCAGGAAGATCCATTTAAGATGTTTTTGCATCTCAGTCTCTCCCAAATGCAGATGTGCACCCTTAGAGGTTGTGAGTGAATGGCTTTGGGACTTTTGAAATGCTACTTTTGCAGCTAACTAATTTATTGAGTAAATAGATTTTCTCCCAGTGAAAAATCAGATATCCTTAATGTGCAAGATAGTATTTTTACCATGGAGACATTCATCATGGCAGATGCTGAACAAAAATACAGATATTCCCTACTCTGAAGCATACCCAAAGCCCTGGGTATCACCCGCCCTTTCAACTTGTTTATGGCTTCTCATCTGCTAGGTGTTTTTTTCCGTCCTTGTCTTCAGATCCTTTATTGTACCTTGGTAATAAGTTTTTCCTTGAAATCTTATGCTGAGGTGTGTATATTTGGTCTCTTATGAGGCTAAGCAGAAAGGAAGAATGGTTTTAGGGTTGATCAAGGACAGCTTGACAATGACTGTATAGGGAAACATTAAAGAGAATGCCAAATTTTTTGTTTCAGGTAAGATGATTCTTTTCTCTTTACTTTCAGCCATCCCAATCTTGAGCTAATAAAGATCATGTCCCCAAGGTCACCTATTAGTTTCTAATTTTATTGCTTGGCACAATCTCAGCTATATTCAATACTCTTTATGCTTTAACCCTCCAATCTGCCATTTCCCCCTGCTTTTCTCTCTTCAGTTATCAAATTACATATTTTTATATGTAGTTGCCATTTTTTTCTAGCCTTGGTGTCCAGATGGTGCAACCTCCTCTTCATACTTGGCTGATGAATTTCTTGCTACACTGATTCTATCTGATCAGGCAGTCATGAATTTTTTGTGTTTAAGGAATTTTCAAACCTTTCACAAGGTTGTTTTTAAAGTGTTTTCAGTCCCTCAAGCTTTCTTTTAAAAGATCAAGGTCCTTCAATTTTGTATCTAGCTCTTTACCATGCAAGTTGCCTTCAAAAGTCTTTTGTTTCTATTCATTTGGATTAAGAAATAATAATTTTCAGCTGTAAATTGAGCACATGTTCCGATTGCTGAGGGAAACTTTTTTTTTCTTAAAATATGTATCTAAACCATTTATGTTACCTTTTGTTCTGTTGTGAAGGACAGGACAGAAGTCCCAGTTTGGCTTTGGTGTAGTTTGAGCCTAACTTTAAAATATTGATTCAGAGTATGAAGGGTTGATTCAACCTTGGTCTGGTCACTACAGGCCATTAGTCAGAGTCCTTGACTTTTGCCACTCTCAGCTCTAGGCTTGGCCTGGATCAACATCAGGTGCTGCCTGCTAAATACAAACTTGGTCTGAGAAAAGGGGCTACTTAAATAATTTAAGACCTAACAGATGGATTTCCTTCAATACAGAAGTCATCAGGATTCTATGGGCAATATCTTAGAATTGGTAAAATATTTGTGAAAAGGAAACACTGGAAGTTTCTTTGGCTGTAAGATGTTGGGAACAACTTGGGAATTACAGGTTGTGGGTAAGTAATATGAAATTGGAGGCATTTTCTTCTTGAATTTGAAGTTTCCAAAACTTCAGTCAGCTGTGACTGAGGTTTTGGACAGAATGATTATAGTAATTACAAGTGACATACTTGTTTATCCTTTTAACATAGGAAGAAAAAGGCTGTTAAGTCACTGGAATAATTCAGATAGAATGAGGAAAAATGTTTTATATAATTAAGAATAAATTTGCTGCTCCAAGGACTAGCATTTATTGTGGAAAATTTTTTGTACTTATGTACTATGCAAATTTACAAGGGTACTTTCAAATACATGCCCTCAAGTACTTTGCATAATAGTAATGGCTACAAACTAATGAAAATATACTTGGGTCACCTTAAAACCTACCAAAACACTCATAAAGTAAATCTCAATACAAATAAAACTAATCATTTTCACATGTGAGAGGATCTAATAAAATAAAAACCAGATTTGTATGATAGTATTTTTATTTTGGATACAAAAAAAAAAATATTCTGACTAGTCTATTTGACTGACTCTGTGGTAACAGAAGAAATGTGCTACCAAAAGCAGCTTCCTCCTACCAGACTTGGTGCACTGCAGTCCAAATATATATTGCTAAGTTTATGGGTAGCAATTTTTGACAGAACTTTTCATTTTTTGAAATTGTTTATTAATCACATAGTGCCTATATAATTTTTCAAATACTTGCATATTGGGCAAACTCAGTTAAACATATTGAGTCTTGATTTTACCTTACAAAGGATTTGCTAGGACAATGTTAGAGTTAGTTAAAATGACCACTTTTAAAAATATTTATGTCAATGCACATTTCTTAGATACACACAGAATTCTGGAAATTACATGATTATTATGGATATTTAAGAAAAGACAGCTACTGTATCTCCCTAGTGACTCACATTGCATTGTGTACCTGAGTGCCTTTAATATTATCACCTCTGATGGTAATACTCTCATTTCCTCAGGAGTATCCTTCTGTTACTGCAATTCCATTTTCATATTGCTGTAGCTCAGTCTATGCAAATCTGATAGCTGGATTGGGTCCTTCCTTTGTGTGGGTTTGATTTCACACAGCTGGATCTGCCTGTACTGAAATATATAAAATATTTTCCTTAGAGAGTTTCCTTTAGCTTAGCATGGCAAAGGAGTAGAAATTTCTTCTCCTTCCTCCCACTTACTGCTGTGCCTTATTTGGAACCTCAGAACTCACAGAGATCTTATTTCAACTGTTTCAAAACTTTTTCTACCATCCATGTCATTAATTTGTGTGACTGCTTTTTTGCCTTCTTTCTATTTATTATGAGGGTCTGGCCTCAGTATGAACCTTGAGAGATTGCCATCCGGGAGCATTAAAGAGATTTAAATCCCTTAATGTTCAATGCTTTAAAAACTATTTTATGATATGCCAATTAAAGGTGACATGCTGCAATCCCTCAATCGTGAGTGGCTGCCTAAAGTAACAGGATCCCAGGGAGTGCATTACAGATATGGCTCCAGAGAAAATTGACAGTATGTCATATTTGTCCTCTTGCCCTTTCCTCATTCCCTGAAAAATCCAAGTTTAAAAAGATAAGGAACTCAATACAGATTATTGCTGGGTTGAAACATGCAGTTTTTGGTGGAGGAGAGAAAGTTGTAAGTGCTTTAGACAAAAACAATGGCCATCCAAAGTGGATATTTCCTGATGCAGGAAATGTAACTCCTGGGATGGGGGGGCTCTCCCTTCATAAATATTTTCCAGAGAAAGGTATAGAAAGCTATAAACTCTTCCTAGCATTTCTTTCTAGCATTACTGCTAGAGATGATTAATGTTAATGTTCAAGTGTCCTTTCTGACCTGTCTTTATGGTCTGCTTCAGCTGTTTGCAGCTATGGCCACTCCATTCTCCATTCTGGGATGGTTCATGGCAAATCCCACATTTGAGAAACAAAAGAAAGCATAATAGCTTTGGCACACTTGTTACCATGTTCTTTAAGTTTTTAAGAATCGTTTAATGTTTCTCCTGTACCACTCAATCCACTATTCTGATTAAATGGAATAAAATTATGAATGAAAATGTATTCTGGGCAAGCTTGAAGCCAAATCTACCTTTAGTGGAACGAGATGCAATTTCTCATAAGTTAGGAGAGCTGCACCCTCATATATTACATATGCATTTGATGAGTTTGCATTCCCCTTCTGTTTAATTAAATGGATGGATTGAAAAAGGCTTTACATATAGAGAAAGGGAGAACACAGAAGTGGTTGTTTTTACTGCTCATATGGGAAGTACTATCCCCCCTAAAAGTACCACTCAGATATGACACTTCTTGGCTTCTCTGTGTTTGTAGAAGTGTCAAAACCCAGATCCCATTGCAGATCTGCATATTCCCCATCTATTCACTCATAGCCATTGCCCAAATTCTCTCTCACCGACATACAGTGTGGGGCTGAGCAGCTAACAAAATTAACAGACTGAAGGAGACACAAAAGAGTCTTCCTGTTTCTAAAATTATTTTATATGCTGTCTGTTAACCTCTAAATATTAAAAATTTAGCATGGTTATACATTCCAGCTCTGTTTAATCAGCACCCAGGAATAGTGTGGCTGTTGCAAAGGGCCTTGTCTGAGCCCTAAACAAGCAGCTCTTACAGAGATGCTCTTAGTAGGCAAAGCGTGTGCTGGCTGTTGAGTTTTGGGTTTTTTCACTTAAGGACATACAATGTATTCATTTTATGAATCTCTTATCTTTGCCTTGCCTCATGCTGAAAGGCTCTTTAAGAAAACATTTTAAAGCTCCCTCTGTATGGGATGAACCAACACAACTTGCTGTGAACTGCAGAATGCCTGTGTATCTTTGGTTCATCTCATAGCCCTGGATAACACAGGGTAGTGCTTTGTTCTCTTCAAAACCAGAGTGCCTTTTTAGAAAGTGCTTCATTGATAGGAAAAATTTCCACATTTTGAAATGTAAAGAGGCCAAAAAATGTAACATTTTCTGTGCTGTGAGGTCTGTACTGTTGTCTAGGGAAGAGCTGATAATCAGCATGTCTATATTGCACCTTTTCTGTGGCTTCATGGAATGTCTTGAAAAGCAAAAACCAAAATCTTGAAATTTGCAGTTGGTGAAAACAAGACATTCATTCACAGATTGAGATAAAAGTGACAGATGTGAATAAGAAGGAAGTCTTCATTACACCTAACCTTTTTTCTCAAGCCAGAGATTCTCTTTCAGACTGTGATCTCATAACATCACATAGTTGAAACAGAGATTATATTTGGTTACTACTCAAATGGGAGATTTTGGGGTGAAATCTCATGCTGGTGTAGAAGCAGAGTAGCAGGTGTCACCCTTCCCAACCAGCTGAGATCTGAGAAGAGTTCAAGGAAACAAGGGTAGCTTCATTTGCAGCTCAGTAAGAAACCAGAGTTCCAGAGTCTGCATGAAAACAGCCTGTAGTAAAACCTGTTTGAGACATGATCCTTTCAGTTTCTAATTTCTGTAGCACTTTGTGACCTTCTTCAGGTCACTACAATCAGACACAGGTGGGAATGAGAGGGCAAGGCAGCAGCAGCTTAAAGAGATTTTTGCAAACAAAGCTATTTAGCCCTCATGGACTTGACACCAGTATAATCTTTATCAATCACATTTTGCAAGTAGCAGAAGGATCTAATTGGGATAGTATTGGTTTCAGTTTCCCTTTTCAACCAAGAAGGCTGGAAGAATTTGGTAATAGAGAATGGGCTCTTTAGTAACATGGGGAAGTGGCATGTTTTTTAAAAATAATATTTTTATAGAATTTAATTCCTGCTCCTATGAAAGCATTTAAAAAATTACTCTGAAGACTAAACCATTTTGCTGGACCGATGAGATTCCATTTACAAATATTTAATTATCTCACGACTTTAGGTGTCCCTATATAGATGTCTGTGGAGGATCTAGGGTCTTGACTTCTTCATACAAAGGGTCCTGGTGCTAGTTAAGGCCCTCAGCTCTCTCTCCTTGTCTCCTGGTCTTGGGCCAAATGGGTCTGGGGATCTTCTCATGCCCAGCAGCCCTTTACATGTCTTTGATACACTTGTACACAATTATAAGGCAAAGTTGTTGGATATGCTGATTGGAGCACATGTCCAGTGGACAGAAATGGGTTCAATGTGTCTTTGTATCTTTGGAATAGGGAAATAAAATTAAGCTTCGAAGAGCCAAAAAAAAAGTTGACAAGAAGTGATCTCACTGCTGCCCTACCCCAGGCAGATCCAGTTGTGAGCCATTCAGTGTGGTTGCTTCACACTCACCAGCAAGAAAATATCAACAAGAGTGAAGCTGTGGAGCCTTCTGATCAGGGACTTTGCCTGTAAGGGATTTAAATGTGGCTTCAATTCTTAATTTGAAAATTCTTTCAGTTATTTATTCATTAGTTGTTTGCAGTAAAAATAAACACAGAGACATACAACTGATGTGGTGTGTGTTATTTATGTGCCCATATTTCTCACTTGCTGGTCTGATAAATTCTGAATTTGTTGATACAAGGTAAAAAGAAAAAAGCTCCAACAAACAAGAACAAGAAAGGGGGAGTAGGGTGTTTTTGTGTGCTTTTACACTCCATTCCTGCCATTCTCAAAGCCCTGTGCTTGACACCCCAATGCAAAGGTAGGTGACTTGGATGTACACACTCTAATGACAAGGAGCGAGCTCAACCAAATCACTGCTCTCCTTAAGTAGAGATGCAATAAGAGCAAGAAATCACAGACATAGTCTTCAGGGGTAAGATTTCAAACATTTAGGTATTGCCATGGTTTCTGTTTTAAACTGAGATCAGTAAAGATAATTTTTTCTTTGCATAATGTAAATGCAATGATTTGAACAAAATCACAGAAAAGAGTATTCTGCAAGGGAGTTATACTGCAAAAGATTTTCTGCAAAGAAAATCAGTTATATATTTTTCTCATGTTTGCTTAGTTTCACAGTCATTGGTATTTTCTAAGTCCCTAAAAAATGTAGGATTCTGGCCAAGTGTTTTGCTAAAACAGTGCAAGAGACAGCTCGGCACTGAAGTAGCATCTATTTTGCAACAAATCTGTATTTCTGTCTTGAAACATTTAAACAGACAAATACATGAATGTGAAGTCAAAGAATCATTTTAGCATGTGGTTTTCAAAATTTTACTATGTGCACAGATTGATTAATGCCTGGGTTTCTGTTATCTGAGTGCTGACCATAGTAACTACAGAGCTGAATTATGGTGAATAAATTACCAGGTGTACCAGGTCATCTGCCAGATACTCTTACATCAAATGAAGACTGAATCCAACTCTAAGAAAAGAAGAGATATTACTAGTTTAATCAGCCTAACAGTGATTAAAAATCTTCTTCCAAGGTTTCTTTGAGGACATCTGTGATTGGGTGATATATCTCAAAAATAAAATTTTGAGAACATAAGTGATCTACATGTACAAAGCTTACTGTCTAAGCACAGTATGTAATATTTTCTCTTCTCATGTTGGAACACACCAAAACTAGACTTCCATGTTTCACTGCAAACTCTTGTGTCATAACCTTGAGAAATATGCAACAGCTCTGCAAATCAATCAACAGAACTATACTGTCCTTTTAATATAGCTCCCTCACCTCCTTGACTATGGCAGAGAAAGGACATTTTGGATTTGTGTTTAATCAGTAGGTTCTCTGACTTGGTCTTGAAATGTCAACTCTTAATCTCCCTTGCCTTGAAAAGTGAAGATATTGGGATTTGATATTGGGATTTGATATAATAGCTTTGTCTGAGAGGTATAGTCCTTCTGTCAATACCTCACAGAGAGGGTTTCTCATAACCCCTGGGCCCTGCATTTCTACTGCCTTGGCAACAGGCTTTATTTCCTGACACTCAATGGCAAATTTGGAAGTACTCTCTGTGCATTTTCTTCAGCTTTAAACATATGAATTTGCAGCCATTCAATTTAAACATGAGGTCAGGAAAAATATGATAGCAGTAAAATACTAGTTTAGGAAAATTGCATGAATGATGTGTGCAGTAAAAGTTATCAAATCACAAAGGTGAATTAAACTCCATACTTGTAGTGTTCTATTAAAACCAAGCATTTCCCTCTGTGCCCCAATATATCTTTATATAGGGAGGGCAGTTAAGTAGCTGATTTCATGGAGGAAACTGGCCACATAAGCAGGGAGAGAGCTGCCAATCTCTAATGACTTTCCTGTGAGCTCCGTGGTGAAAGTGGGAGAGACACAAAAAAGTGAGTAGGATCAGCAGAAAAAGTGGTGGTTTCATGCATTTTGAATCCAAATACTAGTGCCTCTGTCTGCTTTATAACTTGCACATATTGCAGTAAATCCTAAACTAATTTCTTAAAGGCTCGTTGGAAGCCTTAGCTGGTCATTCTGGCACTAAACTTTTCAGGCAGGAAAGGTGGCAGCAAGTATAGATCACTGATGTGATAACAGATCAGAGCAGGTGTTGGAGTGACTATGTCTTGCTGAGGAGGACTTATGAAGAAATTCTGTTTTCCATGAGTTCAGGTGGTACTAAATCTTTGTTCTCAGCTGTACCAGTTTTATTTATCTGAAGTGTTTTTAACAGTAGTTAAGAGAGTGCCCTATCCAAAGCTGAGTTGCTGAAGTCAAAAGATTCACAGATTATGTGAAAAGTGTAAGTGGCTTTGTGAGCACCTAGCAGAACCACAATCCTCAACATATCCATGAAGGATCACTGCCAGGGTGCCCAGCTGCTGCCTTCTGTCCTCTGAAATTTGTTTTTCTCCCATGGAATTGAAGTAAGGGATTAAAGGTGGAGATAAACTGCACAGTATTTTGTCCAATTAAACCTGGATGAGAAGAGCTTTCAAATCTTAGTATGAGCCTATCTCTAATGATTTCAGTAGACTTTGTGGATGACAGTAGATCAGCACTGAAAGTCAAGTATGAACAAACAACATGAAATTAGTGCAGGTTATGCAAAAGAAATTATTTTACCTAGTACTTCATAAACCAAAAATTTTATAAACACAGCCATTTTATTTTCTAAGGTATCATAAGAATATTTTTCAAAGTTTATGTTTTTCTCATTTCCTTTACAGTCAGGTAGGCAGTTTCCAATTATTTGAGATCAGAGTGCTTTGTATTTTTCCTCACATGCTGATAACAACCACTTCAGATCTCATACCTAAAACTCCCTGTTTAATCTGAAGGACATTAAGCCTACAGAAAAATGTGAAATAATTAAAAAGCACATCTCTACTTACACCTAGCTTGTTGGGTATGATGAAGATAATTTGTGCTGCCTTCTGTATTTGTTTATGTTTTTGTATTAACTCTGGGTAACAGAAATGATCTGATTTTCTGCAGAACATATCTATATCAAATTCTTTGTTACCATCCTGTCCCAAAACAACTACTTCCCTTTTTTTAATTTGCTAAATATCATGAAAGCTTTGGGTATCAATGTAATGGTAATGAAGGTAAAACACGTAGACTCAACAACAGGTGGGACCTACTGCCATCAGCTTAGCCCAAGGCAACTTCAAAGAGATGAAGGACATTTCCTGCAGAATGTAGGCTAGGGCACAGCAGAATCACATGGTCCTGCTGCAGGGCTGTCACTGGGAGCAGGAGGTGTCCAGAACTCACAGAGTCAGATCTCATGGCACTCAGGTCATCATTACCTTTAGAGGGAGTATGGAATCTCTGATGTAGTGATTTACTACAAAGTATGGAGTAAACATCTTAAAGTAAACTCCTTAAAGTAAATTCCATATTGAATAATGTTGCCTTTCATGCAAAAGATGTTTCATTGCTTACAAGATAGCAGCCTTGAAAAATTAAGCTCTCTTGGTATTAGATTCTTATATCCTGTCTGGGGGAGAAACTCTTGGTGTGGGAACATCCATTACTTTTTCTTGATAAGTTACCAAAAAAAAAAAAAAGAAATTTCAGAAGAATTCAGATGAAGAATCACATAATCACTGAGGCTGAAAGGGCACCTCAGGACATTTTCTTGTCTGACCCTTGCTCAAGCAAGGCTAGCTACAGCAACTTGATCAGGACAGAATCCAGTTGGGTTTTGAATATCTTGAAGGTGGAGATACCTCTATGGACAACCTATTTTTGTGTTTATTCAGCTTCATGGTAAAAGAAGTGTTTTCTTGTGTTCAGGTGCAATTTCATATGTATTCAGTTTGTGCCCACCACTTTTGTCCTGTTGGTGGACACCACTGAACAGAATCTGGCATTCTCTTTGTTCTCTTCTACCAGGCATTCTACACATTGATGAGTTTCCCCTAAAATTTTTTCTCCAGTCTAAGCAGTCCCAGGTCTCTCAGCCTCTTCTCAGATGTTCCAGTCCCTTCATAACTTTCATGGCCCTTTGCTGGACTCGCTCCAGTGCCCTGGGGATCCCAGAGCTAGAGGCAGCATTACAATTGTTGGATGCACCAGTGCTGGAGAACCCCTTCCCCCAGCCTGCTGCCTGTGCTGTGCCTAATGCAGCCCAGGAGGCTGTTGACTGTTTCTGGTCACAGAGGCACATCTCTGCATCCTGGTCAGCCCTGTGCCCCTGAGGATCCCCAGGTCCTTCTCTGCAGTGCTGCTTCAAAGCCTGCAGCCCCCAGCCTGCCCTGATGCCTGGGATTATTCCTCACCAAGACTTTGCATTTCCCCTTGTTGAATGCCATGACATTCCTCTCAGTTCAATTCTCCAGCCTTTCCAGATCCCTCTTAATGGCAGCACACCCAGCTGTTAAGGTAACCACCTGTCCCATTTTGTGTTATCTGAAAAATTGTGAAGGGTGCACTCTCCAAACTCTAGATAATTAATGAAGATGTTAGCCAGTATTCAGATCAATACCTCAGTATTGATCCCTGGGATATTCTACCTAAAAAAGTGTGTACAAGGCACTAGGTACATTTAGGAAGACCTCAGTTCCACCACACGTTTTCCTCAAGTCAGTTTTATCTGAACTAAAATGAAGCTTAATCATAACTTCCCTAAAATCAGAAATCTCTGTCACTATAGTGCTGTTATGTTATAGTGCCAAGGATGGTTTCCATATGTTTATAGTTGATATAATGTTATTGAATCCTAGCTGAATTTGTACTTACTGTTCTTTTTTTTAAACACAAGTATAATTTTCATGTGTGAAGATGGAAAATAAATTTTACCCAGTAATTTGTATGAATGACAGCATGCCATCCTCATAAAATTTGTAGGATGAAGTGATTCCTTTTCCTGAACTGACTGGAAAAAAATACAGAGAAGCTATATAAGGCCCTTTCAGATCTGAAATGGAAGATAGGTGGTGGAGTAGGGACCACTGACCTTCAAAGGAAAACACAATGGGAGAAGAGTTGCTTTGACTGTGACTGAACAGTGCCAACCAGTTAAGGAGGAGCTAGCTTGGAAACAGAAGAGCAAGGGGAAGGAAATGCAATTATTAGAATTCAGATCACATACACTGAGACAAAAATTTCCATATATCACTTGTGAGATTCTTCTGCCAAGTGAGAAAGTATCATTGATTTTACTCACAGAGTTATGGCAGAAATGAGAAGCATCATAAATCTCTACCAAACACTGTAAGTGAACTCTGTTCATCACCATTTCCTCCATCCCAGCAAAGAAGGTGGGGAAAGAGTTCTCAAAAGATAAAAAAGTGGGGCAAGAGTACTGAAAGAAACAGTACTAGGAAAAAATTAAAGGGCATTGAGTGATTTGCCTCCAAGTGTGGATGTGATGCCCTACACAGGTGCAAACAAGTTGTAGGCATTAAACAAGAGAATAATGAGCTTCATGGAAGGTGCTTCGTTGGCTGGATTTTGTTTTTTGTGCCACTCTCTCTTCTCCATGGTCTGTGGGAGCAGTGAGAGGTACACAGAAACATCACCTGCTTGCTCAGTAGGAATTATATTGTCTCTCAATCTCAATGAAGTGAAAGCTGGAGAATATTTGCTGCCTGCTCATATCCAGCTCAGGTATGCAGTGCAGTGGGCAAGGAGTGATGGAGGCTAAGGACACAACTGGCCTTTGGAGAGTCTGGTCTCCACTGTCTCTGAAAGGAGCTTTCCCTGCCATGGCAGTAATTGATCTACAGTCACTCTGTGATTCATATCTCTGGGCTAAAACATATTGCAAGGAGAGTAGAAGCTTGCAATTCTCTTTGAGGGTTGATGAAAGGGTGGAAAGTGAGAGGGACGTACCCCTGTCTAATCTAGGGAGGATAATCTGTCCCTCAAATAATCATCTACAGGTTAACAGTGGACAAGATTTCAGTTTGTTATTTCTCTTTCTCTGACTCTCTTTGGAAAATTTTGCTCTCCATCAGGACATTCTCCCTCATTGCTTCCCTGTTGTACAGGAATGGACCTGGGGAATAGAGTGGCTTTTGTCACCACAAATGAATTTATTTTCTCTTGCCCAGAGTTTTCCTCTCTGGTTTGCTGATCTTTCATGATTTTCACTGATGTTATGATAGTGAAAGCTCTGGGAAATATTTCTTCAGCTGTTTTTTTACCTCTAATAATCTGATGTGATGTTCTGATATGCGAAAGTGAAGAATCTGCTTTCTGTTTTGTTTTCTCATAAATGTATTTGGACAGTCATTTAAATATCACTGCAATTTGCATCACACCTTTCTACTCTACACTTAGAGATCCAAGAAAGTCCTTTTATTCAATCAAATGATCTTATGGGGGAAAAGATAGAAAAATCCTTCAGTGGAGGGAGGACAAGGAAGAGCAGAAAGAATTTCAATGCTTAGGAGAGGAACCTTAGGATTTGACACCTTTGGATGTGAGCAGGTGATTTTGTGAAGGTTGGAAGAGACAGGCAGAGGGAGAAGATACTGACAGGTACACAGAATGAGAAAAGTAATATTTGTGATAGCAGCCAGAAGAAAAAGGATGGCTGAAAAGACAGCACTGAGAAATAAAACAAAAATATAAGAAAGGAGAGATACAGTTATTTACCCATCCCTGAAATTCCTCTCTCTACATTATTCATTCTACCTGTAAATATGGTACTGCCAGGGTGCATTGCTTTAGTATTAATTTCTTGGAATCACAGAATTTGCTGAGTTGGAAGGGACCCATCATCGAGTCCAGCTGCTGGCCCTGCACAGGAGCCCCAGGAATCACCCCACGTGCCTGAGAGCATTGTCCTTGAACTCACACAGGCTTAGAGCTGTGAGCACCTTTCTGGGGAGACTGTTCCAGTGCCCAACAACTCTCTGGGTGAAAAACCTTTTTCTAATAAATATATCCTTTCTGTTAAACATAACTTATATCCCTTAATGTCAATCTCAGACATTTAGGCAACAAAAGCCCAAGGTGTGCAAACATTGAAGGTCAGGTGAGAAGGAAGGTAATTCTGCCCCATTTTCATACCTTTCCTCACAAAGGCCTTGAGCAGATGAGAAAACATTTTTAATCAAGGTACACAATAACAAAAAAACCACAGTGGCAGCATGAGGATATCAGATGAGGTCTCCCACACCCTGACAGTGGTTGGATGAGTGTGATATGCACAGAATGAGAGTTCCTTGAACATATTTCACACTGAAATCACGGGAAAATGTCTTGAGTAACTGCTCTGTGCATCCTGGGATACCTGGCTCCCAAATCCAAGTCTGAGAACACAGAGGCTGATGAGCACAAGGATATCAGAAGCACTCCCCAAGATGCTGGCAGGAAGGGAGGGATGACTGCACCCCTTTGTGGTGGCCTCCACTCTGGGAATGCCACAGCTCAGCAGCTCCTCTTCTTGAAACAGAGGAACACAGAAAGTGGGGACAGCACATCAGCTGAGGTTGCTATTGCTGCTAATGCTGACAGAGGTGAATGAGCAGAAGAAACAACTTAAAATATGAGGAGTTAGAGACCCCAGAGTAAATACTCCCCAAATTTCTGTCACTTTAAAGCTGATATAAAGGGGTTTACTCACATAAATATTCCCATATATTAAAATGGGATTGCTCATGTGAATGCATCAGGTCTTAGGCAGTGTTTGGGTTTTTCTTTTTCTACATATATGGTTTTAATGTTGTTATTATTGTCTTCTTACAAAGATAAACAGATTTTTAGCATGGCATGCCATCTTGTTACCTCTTTCTACTTAGGTTTTATAAATATTGCTTTACATAACGTTTTTGATATTATTTCCCTCTCTTACTGTATCACTGCTAATCTCTTGTTTCAAACTGATGAGAATGTTTTTATCACAATTTATTTTACTGACTCTATTGAAACGAGTTGCAAATATATCATCCACAATTTCCTCTTATATCAGTAAACTCTCATCCTTTTAATCAATTTGCTTCCTCAAATCCAATGTATTTTGTTTCCTGCTTTTATCTTTTTCTTCTGTAGATATTGCTGACCTTCATCCAAACACTGTTCTCATAATCAGGTAATATAACCACACACTTTAAGCTTCTTCCCAGCTTTATCCTTTCTCAGGTATGATGGATGAGCTCTGTTTAAGCCATAGCCACCAG
Organism: Erithacus rubecula; assembly: GCF_903797595.1. NCBI lineage: Eukaryota > Metazoa > Chordata > Aves > Passeriformes > Muscicapidae > Erithacus > Erithacus rubecula. The sequence goes on from NC_136658.1 coordinate 95,135,678, forward strand.
TATCAGCATTCAGTGCATGCACTGGAGATAATGGGGAGCTTTGCTGTACCTAAGGGAGCCAAGATCCAAGGGAATGAGACAACTGAAAAGAAGAGCTGCAGTAACAGAGTTTGGCAAACTTTTTCACAGGACAATGACAGTGACCTGCTCAGTACCTTCTATTTAAGAATAACCTGGAAGTAGCTTTGCCACAGTGCATGCTTAAGCTCCTTTGAATTAATTGCTATAACTCTCAGCCTTATTATTAATGTGTACTTTGTCACTGATAATCCAACTCATGTGTGTTATACCTCTTTCTTGGCTCAAAGTCTCATTAAATCTCCAAAGAGAGATGTGTTGTCTTCCAGTGTGCCCACATATTTGTATAAATCTCTGCAAAACCAGATCCAAGGGCCCGTCTTCAAAAATTTTTACTGACAATCTGCCATGCAATGGACTTTCAAAAACATATTAAAAAAGTGAACAATTTTATAAATGAACATTTAAATATATTATTCTGTCATATTTTCATGTTTAAAGTGTTTGTAAAACTGTGATATGTGAAACACAAAATTTTATGTACAAATCATGCAAACATTGCATAATATGGACTCCAAACAGCAAAGCAGAATATGAATATTGCATCTGACTCAGATGAACCCCAGTGTTCACGACATTACTAGTAAGTAATGGGTGACTTTTGGGAAATTAATTGGAGATCTCAGACTTTCTCCTTTTGGACAGTTAACATCATCATATAAATGAAATCATTATTCTACTGCTTTATAAGCTCAGGAGAGAGATAATGAATAGGTCAGGTAAAATAGCTGAACGACATCTTGTCTTTAAAACAAGGTGGCAGCTAATTAAAAGGATGCTAAGGTGATAACTTTTATTCTCACTGCCCTTGCATGTCTTCTTTAGGTTGAAAAACAGAGCTTCTAATCTCTCTAAAACAGATACAAAGCTCCACACAGGTTTCTGAAATTCCTACATGAAGCTGATAATTTTCCTGTCAGAATTTTATAGTAAATGTTTTCTAAACCCTTTACTGATGACTGGAAAATGAGGTTTTATTTACAAGCAACCTAACATTTGGAAAAAAATAAAGTGATTTAAAAAATCAGAAGTAACAATATTCAAGAATGCAGCTTTAATTAAATAACTTATATGGGGAGAAACCTTATAGGATGTTTTTCATCAGCTCAGGACTGTTAAAGAAGAGCATGTTCTATTAAAAAGGGTTCAGCTATTTTCTGTACCTAAAACCGAATATATATATATATTAAAATTGAAAAGTCAGTAGGTGCCTTAAGATAACATGTAGTCTATCAACCCCTTGGAAGGCAGTATCAAGATATCTTATTCTTGACCTTGTTTGTCTGACCAGTTCTTGAGAGTTTCTAATAATGGAGATACCCTTTATCCATCCAACTGCATACCCCAATGTTTCATTTAACTTGCTTTTCTCATTTTTCCTCATGTCTGCACAAACTCTTCCCATGCATCAGCTTAAGCCATATCTTGTCTTACAGACTACAGGTTTGGGAAGCAGTTAGTTTATTGTTCTTTTTGGACCAGCTTTGATGTACTTTTGTATTTTTCTCATATGCCTTGTTCATTATTCTCCTCTCACTGCCAAGAAACCTGAGTTTGTAGTGTTCTTCCTTGAAGATCATAATTGCTTTACTTCTGAAAGATTTTGCTACTTTTCTATGGATTCTGACCTTAAAACCTTACTAAAGTTAATTTATATGGTAACCATTCCTTCCCCAAGCCTTGTTCTGTCATAGCACATTTGATTTTCTTGACAAAGTTTTTTTTCTTGACAAACTCATGACCTCAGTCATGACCCACATACTCATTCTTTACAGGGCAAGGAAATCAAATCTTCATCTTTCTCATCTTTAAAGTATAAGCCAGATATGAAGTTTCTCATTATTGATTAATAGTTTTTTTCATCCTTATTAATATGGCAGCATTTGACGGGCTGAGAATGTAAAAATACAGTGGTGTTTGAACATTCTTCTGAGACCTGTCAATAAACCATCAGCTCAAGTATAATGTATGTGCGTCAGTGGAATCTGTACAAATTCCTGAAGTCTTATCTGTCTGGTGAGCTTGTCTTAGAAGATATGGTGTTCTTATCATGACACACAAAGAATTTGAGCATCTGTGTCAAGAAAAGGTCAAACAGAACTCACTTCTGTGTGGCCACTGCAAGGCTGAAGGTTACTGCTTTCCCAAGAACCCTTTGCTCAGCACTGATCAAAGATCAGATAACCACTGGAGATCAGCAATAGTGTGAAACTGTGTAACCAGACAGCCATAAAGCTTGCCAAGTAATAGAACAACAAAACAGATTGGTCTTATCCATAAAAATTCATGAAGTAACTGGAAACTAATAATACAGGTAAGAGAATAATTATACAAGCATCCTCATAATTTCATTTCCATTTAGTAGTTTCTCCTCCAAAGTTTCTTTTCCCGCTGGAAAACTTTCCTTGTGGGTTATTATAAAACCACTTCTCTTGCCTTTAATAGTGTTTTTCCTCCCACACATTTTCATAGCCTTCTCCCTGGATGTCAGTAGAATGTGAGTAGAAAAATAGAGCAACATTAAAGCCAATAAGACTTCTTGCTCCCCCATGAAAAACAAAGCATAGCAGCAGACATAGACAATCCCTCACTTCCTTGCAGAAAAAAACCTAACAAACATGAAGTTGCATGAGGGAATGCTCTCCTCAGTTCCTCTGAAGAAAATAAAGCACACATGACATTACTAATGAAGTCCTGCTTTGTCACTTAGTTCATTCTCAAAAACATGCTATTGTTGCTTAGAATCATATAAAATAAAAGTAATAAGGCAATAAACAGCCCTTATGGGTTTTGGCACAATTTCATCCTTGAGAAGTCTCCTTCAGGGGGGCCCCAAGCAGATATTTGTGCAAGGAATAGGAGAGCTGGAGATGGAATATCACATCTGCTGCAGTTGATACCCTGCACAGCACTGCTGGCAAGGAGGCACAGAGAAGGAAATAGTGCAGTGAAAACGTGGGAGGTTCAAGTGGGATTTAAAATAGAGAATTCAGGTGTTATTTCAGGCCTCCTGTGGATGCATGTTGGCTGGCAACTATCTACTTGTAATCCTCTTCTCCCCTCTCACCAGACCACCACTAGATTAATTCTCATGTCTGCTGCTGACAGGTTTATGAATTACCTCATTAGTTCCTGTGAGTCTGCATTCAGAGAGCGAGAACAAATAAGCAAAGACTAAAAGACAAAAATTCCACAGCAGCCTGGAATTCATTTGTCAGGCAGCACAATAGTATGGTGTAAGGAATTAATGCTAAAACAACAAAAAAACAGCCCTGGTCAAAATAATTACATTTCATTTATGCCAGCTGCAGAAAGGAATATATGGTTTGATTATTTATTGGAACACTATATTGATCAGTCTTATAAGAAAATTTTCCTGGATACCATGCACTCAAACCTTACCTGCAGTACTCTCTGTGTATTGAGCTGTTATGTTGCCATGAAATAATTTTCTTCTTCTTTTTTTGGTAATTGTTTTACAGTATTATGTTTGTTCTAGTAAACTCCAGTTCTATATGAATGAGTACCATTGTAAAAAACACATATTGCAGAAATACATATTAAAAATATAAACAATAGCTACAGCTGTGCATATGTTTTCAAGATGAAAGAGACTTTTTTCCTCTATAAAATATTTAAAATTTTAAAATTTATTGAATGCATACTAATCTTATAATTCCTAGATGAATAAAATTGTTTTGGGGAAGGCAATCCTGCATATCCATTTTTAAAGCTAAAAACCTACCAAGCTTCCTAAAGTCTTATAAGCTTTTCTTATGGGAGCTAGTTTTTTATAAAGACCATCTCCTTATTGCCCATGCTCTGCCAAGTTTACAGCTTAGCCTGGAGAGTGGTATTGTCTGCAAAACAATGTGCAAAAAAAAGTGTTCATTTTTTGTGTGATTTTCTCTGTTCTGCCAAACATGAATTCATAAAGTCCATTGTTAATTGCCTGAAAAATTAGTTTTCAGTAGCCTAGTCAGCTACTTCCATGCACATTTTGTGTGGTATTTTGTCACTTCTGAAATAGACATACTAATTTTTAGATCCAAAGCATGGGGTTTTTTTGGAGGGGGGAGGAGAGTTGTTTTGTTTTGTTTTTTGTTTTCTTTTTTTTGTTGAGATGACAGACTTGGACTGTAAGTCTGAAAGTTAAAATGGGTGAAATAGGATGCCTGGATTAAAAACTGCTTTGTAGACATCTTGGAAAGTGTGTGGAAGGCAGAATTTCAGAAGGGCAGTACTAACAGTGCACAAATCACACAGGAATGAATATCTTACAGAAAGTACCAGACAGTATGAATGAAATTGGATGATTTTTGTACGTGGAAATTTCACACCTAAACAGTCAGGGAAGAGCATGGCAGCAGTGTGAATGGCAGCCCATGCAGCCAGTGGAGCCAGTGACTTCAGAGAGGCAGCGACCACGAGATGCCTCTTACCATGGAGCCATCCAGATGGGAAGGGAGTTTGGAAGGTTTGGGGGCTCTCTGTGCTACATTAGGGCCACTTCTAGTGTCAGACTGCATTGCTCAGGGCTTTGTGCTGTTGAGTGTTTAAGCATCAAGGATGGAGGTGGCACCTTTCAAAAATACCTGAGCATGGCCTCACAATGACACTGAGCAGCTCTTCTGCCACTCCTGGATGTATTCATCAGACACCATGGTGTGGGTGTTTCAAGAATTCCTCTAGCAAGGGTGACTATTGTTTGCTTTACACTTTTTCACTGGTCTCAGGAGCCTGGGATTCATTTTCCTAAAGGCCAGTGTTGCTAGGAAAGACTGAGGCAAGAGAAACATTGAGAACTTCAGGCATTTCTGTGTCTTTTCTTGCTGACAGCAAATGGAGCTGCTCCTGTTTGGGAGCAGGAACATAAGTTCTCTCATTTTCCTTTTTCTGCTTATGTATCAGCAAAAGCCGTTTTTGCTCCCTTTCACTTGTTGTTTTTTTCAGGTCCTGTGCTTATCCTGTTCTTGTTACAGTTTAGTGAAGAGCTTCTTTTTCATCCACTCCCATCTCCTGCCACATTGGCTTGATATTTTGCCCATTAGGTTGGTCCATTTTAGAGGTTGGAGGAGAATCAACCAGCTCTGCTCTATCCCTCTTCTGTCCAGAACTGTATTCTATGGAATTGTTCCAAGCACATCTCTGAACCAGGGTTGTGATCCTGCTGCTTTTTGCCTTGCCTCCTCATGATCCTGAGCTCTGCCATCTCATGGTCATTATAGTCAAGGCTGCTCATGACCTTCAAATCCCTCACTGACTGTTTCTAAGTATGATGTCCAGAAGAGTACTGTCAGTTTTTGACTTTCAGTTCAGCTGTCGTGGGATGTTGTCCATAGTGCCATCCTGGATGGTTTTTCACACTATATCATCCCATAAACAGATATCAGGCCTGAAAACCTGAAATTTCTTCCAGTTATCTGAAGAAATAAATTTGTGCAGGGTGCCCTACATTCCAAGACTGCTTGCCTTCAGATGCACACATACCTCTGTTCCTCCTATTCTTCACACTGCAGGCAGTGCTGTACAGCTCTTCAGAGAGGCACTCAGATGTGCTGATTTCCCAGGAAGTGTATGAGATTTTCCTCCATATGCCTGGGAGACATTTCAGCAATCTGTGGCAAAGAAGAAAACACAAGTAATATCAAATGTTTGTAACTTCCCAGGTCTACCTCAGATTCAGAAAACTGTATCACCACAACACGTTGGTTGAGTGTTCAAACACCATTAGATGTACCCCTTTGAGCATATTGTCCTGTAGACAATGTAACTGTAGAAACACACTGTAGAACTGTAGAAAAACAGCTCCTGATTTAATATTGGGCAATCTACAGGGACTGGTTTAAGTCAGAATTATCAGTCACCTATAACAGTGTAGTCAGATTTGATATCCTGGTAAGTGAAAAAAAAACTTAACACCAAAATGTACATTGATGTTGGATGCTGCTGGGAGCCAGGGAAAAAGCAGCCTTGAAGCCTTGCCTTTCTCAGACTTTACAAGGTCAAGAAGTTGTAACAATGGTTATGCACCTGCAGATGTGTGAGAGCTGTGTGAGTGTCTCGTGATATTTTGCAGAAGGTATGTTTTCAGAGAGGTGTTGCCTTCTTTGACCAATGAGTTTTTCTATTTTGATTTTCATCTATTACCCTATATGTATGTGTAATGTTTCTTTAAATAAAGCTCTCTCCTCTCTTTTGTTTCTCCATGGCATGAGGAACTGTGTTGCATTACCCTTTTCTCACCTATAGCCTAAAATGCAACAGTACATTCCATTAAAACTACCAAAAAGTTAGCAGATGAAGTAGAAAGTGGCTAAAAGCATAAAAGTATTGCAGACAGCATGGACACCGTTTGAAGGCTCAGACTAATTTTTTGTGTCAGTTAATGTGCATTGCAAATCAATGTTTTAGGTTCAGAGTAAGCGTGCTGTAACTCAGAAAGGACTTGAAGAGGATATCAAAAAAGAAAAAAGGCCATGCTAAAGGAAGAGAAAGAGGGAAACCCTTGAAAATAAGAAGATGTCTCTAAAACTCTGCTCAAATGAGTAAAGTACAAAGAGACACAAAATCTGGGAAGTTAAGAGTTAATTCACAACTAGGTAAGCCAAAAAAGATTTTGATGAGAAAATTGCTAAAAGCATTTAAAGTAGCCATAAAAAGACAACTTTAAAAAAACAAAATATTGAAAGCAGGAAACCTGCCAGAGAATCCATGGGGCTGAGACCTGGCATAAGCATAGAAGGATTATCCAAGGAAAAAAAATTAATGAATTGTCTGTATCAGTATCTGTTATACAGAAATGTAGCAATGTTCCTAAATTGACTATAATCTTTAGTGGGATAGGAGTTTGAAGAACACACTCAAAACTAAGGCATAGAATATATTGTAGAATAAATTGTCAAAAAATCAAGATTTTATTTGAAAGAGATGATATTTGCTCACAGGTTTGTAGGGAGTTAGCAGAGAGAATTGCTGGATTGCAATGGATAGCAGTATATTACTTTCAGTCAAAAGAACCTTAGTTTCAGGCAAATATGAAAAAGGCACTAATTTGGTTAAAATGAATTTAAGAATGGTCAAAAAATTACACGTTATAAAGAAAGGTATCTGTCAGACTGGCAGAAATTGTAGTCTAATATGGAATGAAAGGACACACAAGTAAATATTAATATAATGATCAGGAGTTTTGTAGAAGAAGGTAATACCTTACACCATCTCTCAGTTTTGAAAGGCTCAAGAGATGCAACGAAAAAAGAGTCTATATAAAAGAGGATCTAATGTACATGAGTTTTGAAAAGGCTTTGCCAAGGCTTGTCAGTAGAGACTCTTAAAGAAATAGTCAGAAAATTAAAAAGGCGGGTGCTGTCATGAATCAATAACTGTATAAAACACAGAAAACAACAAAAGAGATAGGTGGGTTGTTTTCAAAACAGGAAGAAAGATTGAGCATGATCAGTGACATCCTGATCAGTACCACTCAACATTTTTATCAGTGATTAGGAAGATGACATGAATGAAGAGGTGACAAAATCTGATGGCAGTATAAAATTATTCAACACAATGAAAATTAATGCTGCCTATGAAGATCTACTGAAAGGTCCTACAATATGGAGACTGTAAAGGTACAACAGCAGGAGATAGGACTATGCAAAGAGGCTGATAAGAATAGCAGTTAGTCTTTTAGTGGTTACTATTTGTTACTTTTTCACTTAGTTAAATTATCTTGACCTAAAAGGAAAGATAAACCAGATCAATCAGGTTAAAGACAAATACAAACCAAGCCTCTTTGTGGATGAAAACTCTGTCATAATGTTATTAACCTTTTCAGTGTTACCTGGCTCTGTTGTGTCACTGCTTTTACCCAGTGGTGCAATGTGGAAGTCAACCAAAAAAAGGATATTTTCTTGCTTTCCAGTATCAACAGTTAGAGTCCAAATCAATTTGTTTCGATTTTTAAAAATGTCCCAAATGATTGGTGGAAAGATTAGAAAATGCTTCCTATTATTTACTTTTATCTCTTGGCAAATTATTTGAAGAGGAAGTTGTTTTTTGTTTGTCACTAAGTATTTGGCAAGAATTTTCCAGCTTGCCTCGCATTGATCTGAAACTCCCTTTTGAGAATAAAGGCACTGTAGGGATATGCTTGTGCATTATTGCCTTTCAGATTCATTATGTAATAAATTTAATCTGTGTACATCCTCAGCAGAGATTGAATTTTAAATGTCAAATGCATCCACCAAGGACACAAGGAACTGGAACAATAATTCAAAATACTTTTTGAATGTATTAATGCAAAAATATGTGAATTCTGTAAAACACCATTAAAGTGCTTCAATAATGATGAAGATTATTTTGGAAGATTTGTTCACAGTTTAGGTGGAAAGGTCCTGCTTTTGAGAGACATCTGGTCTGGATTTTATGTTTTTCTCTTGAAAACAACAGAAAGCCCTTGTGTGGGAATTTTAGCTCTTCATAGTCAGACAGGAAGAATTTCCTTGCCTGTTTCAAAGCTAACTGTGCAAGAAATGTAATGCCTGTGGGTTGCAGCACCAGCCAGCCCCCTTGGGGCAGTGCACATCCTACTTTACCAAGTATAAATGTTAGGCAGAAAAGTGTCTTTCTGGACAGAGAGGGACTGGTGCTAAGAGGTCAGCTATCAAAACCCTACTTCTATAAAACCTTTGACATCACTGATATCCTGAAAATGTATTTGTTTTGAAGATGAGAAAAACCAGAAAACATGGATTGGATTGTAATGGAAAATTTATAGGAAAAAAGATTATAAATTTCTTTTTTATAATGTGTAGAAAAATGTGTATCATTTTCTCAAAGAGTGAAAAAACTGTTTTAGCACATTGACATCAGGAGTGAGTTTGAGCAGAGAAATTTAATAATGTTTTGGTATCAGCAAGATATAAACCTTATCTAGTGTATCAGAGAACATCAGTCAAAACAATAGAAAACAGAGTATTGTTTTCAAGGGGCAATAACCAATAAACATAGTTATTGAGTCTTCTGTATGAAGGAAGAGCTCTCTCTTTGAAGACCATGGCAATCTTCAAATGCTTTCAAGAAGCTGGTGGCACAGAGCTGCTGAGGCATTCAGCAAAATCCATGGCCTTGGTATGTTCTGCCCTCAGCATTCCTGAGCTGCAGGTTAGAGCACTACACTGGGAAACACAGAGCAAATTTGCATCTGGAATCTGGCAAGACTAAAACCCACTGTTCTCTTAAAAGTCTCTTAAAAGTCAACAAAGCAAACCCAAAAATTCATTATATTCCTTTGTTTCTGTCTGAATGGCACCTGCATTTATCCAGAGCTGTGCAGACTATCAGATAGTATATGTTATGCAGGGTATGGGGACTTCCAGGTGGAAGATTTGCAATGTTTTAGCCTTACAGCTGAAAAAAACCTGCCCATTTCTTTCATTAATGGACTTAATTCATTGCACCTCCTTCACAGAAAAGTGAATTCTGGGTGATATTAGTTGCTTTCAATATTTCAATATTGCTTTTAATTTCAATGAAATTACATTTCCACCATTCTTGATACTACAAGCGGTATGGATCATAATTGAATACCATTTCTAGTGAATGATCTGAGACATCAGATTTGGTGTTAGGATAAAACCAAATGGAAATAGTAAGGATAAATAGGTATGAATGCTGAGAACATAATAGAATTTTCCAGGTCAGAAAATAGGAATGAACTCTTCAGAGAGGAGAAAAATAATTTGTTGGACATTGTTCCTTTAAAACCCTAATTAAATCAATTAATCTGCACAGCATTCAGAGTTGTAAAAACCTTGGCAAAAAAAGAGACCACTGGAATGAGAATTTTTACTTGATGAAATAAAATGTCTACCTATTTTTTCTCTTATTAAATGAGAGCCATTTTCTTCACTCAGAAAAATGCCTCCACAGTGTATTTGAGAGCTCAGGGTGTGTAAAACTCTGCAAATCAGCTTTTCTGGCAGGCTGGATAACCAAGAATAATTTTTTTCAGAGAGGATAGTGAGTACAAATAATGAGGCTAATACTAAAATTACTCACTTTCCAAATGTAGAATATTGCATTCTTTTGAAAGGAAAACTCTCCAATCTTTTTTCAGTGACCATTACCATTAGGTATTACTCTTAGATATACCTTTGATCCATGTGGCCCAGTAGGAAACATGTAGAGATGTGAAAAAATAATTTTCTTTGGATCTGTGGGCCATTGCCTTATGTATTTAGATGTTAGCACAGGTTTTTAGGTTTGTGGGGGTGTGGAGGTTTGTGTGTTTCTGCTTTAAATTATCATTGTAAAAGAGAAACTTCCTTTTTGGTAGAAGTTACTAAGTGCTCAGTAGCTCTGTAAATACATATCACCCTTTTTTTCCAAGCCCCCGTACCATTCTGTTGGTATTTTTAGCAGTGTTAAAACCACTGAGATTTTGTCCTGGAGTGATGCTGCAGAAAGCTTTCCACCTATCTGAATGCTGGGGGAATTTTCAAGTCTTTGCATGTACAAATTAGCTCTGGTAATATTGTAAGATTTTTGCAACATTTATCAGCTCTACTGTCATTTCCCCATGGAGCTGCTGAACCTCTCTAGGAAACTAGGGCAAAACCCATGCTCATGAGACCCTAAAAAAGGTGGTGTGGGGTCAGGAGGGACTCCATCCATTCCTGTAAATTGTCAGCAGGAAAAACAGACTACTACTGCAGAAAAATAGGAACAACAGGTCTTTTAAATACTGTAGACTTAAAAATGCCAGTAATGTTTTGAGTTGGTGCTTTGTAGAGCTGGCTGCCCTGTTCTCTTGAGTTGTGATGTCAGTTCTGGAACATGGTAGCAGAGCCTGAGCTGTCCTTGGACATATCTTCTGGCCAAGGTTTGTTTGTTTTGGGAACAGACACAGGAGTTGTCACCTGACAGCTATTACATTTTTTAAAAATTTCCTGTAAAGAGGGAGGCTCCACACTGATAGCGCAGGTTCATACCATGCACAGCCTATATTTATGGTCAGGCTCTTTGGCTCTTTTGATCAGGCACTCTTGCAGTTTAAACTGTAGTAAGTGCTGGAGTGCCTTTGTCACTTCACCAATGGAAAGGAACCTGTCTTTACCCTTGAATTTACCTGAACTTGAAGCTGGGAGGAGCTGGATCAGTCTCTGTGTGATTCATATATACCTAAATCAGACTATGGGTAAGTGTTCTGCAACAACCAAACCAGTCACTGGAAAGAACAGGAAAGAGTTAAGTTCTGCTGCTGCTCTCATAGAATGCAAGCTGGCTTTGCTGACTTAGTGCCTTTTAGAAGTGTTGATTCTTGGATCTTTATTGAACACTGGACTTGCTGTAATTTTGTCACTATTTCTAATAACCCAAAGTTGAGGGGACTTGAGTATTTTAGGGGTATTTTTAACCACAAGCCCCCAGTCTCAACTCACCACCAGGCAGCCCTACCCAAATCTATTGACCAGGCATGTTATTTGACAACAGAGGTATAACCACATGGGAGTGATATAGGTATCTTTGACAAGCTGGGCAGTCTCAGTGGGGTTTACTCCCATTTTACTCATTCTCCTGCCTTGTTGTATTTTCTTGGGGGGTGAGGTCTGCACACACCTACACCCAAGTTGTTCCAAAGGGGAACTAGAAAGGTCTTGCACCTTATACAAAGCCCAAACCTTGCTACTGGAAAATTTTCTAGTGTTCCAAACATCCTCAAAAGCAAAGGAAGCAATCTGAATTTATCTGCTGTCAGAATATCAGAAGATAAGAGAGAGACTCAGTGCCTACATTTTCTTACCTCTGATTATCTATTGAAAAGTTTAATGATATAAACCAAAGTGTCAGATTAGAAAGAAAAAGCATACGTGCAGGTTAAAATCAGGATATTGTCATGAGAAAATGACAACAGCAAGAGATCTAAAAAGATACTGCTCTGGAAAACAATTTCAAAGATTAATTGGTAGAAAACAGTGTTATTTTAGAAGCTCCCATCAAGAAAAACAACCCTCCAGAAGATGTTAAAAATAGAAAAGTATGAGTTTTGAGATTAACATTTCCAGCTGAGGGAATACCTAAAGAGAAAAAAAATTTAAATGTTGTTGCCTGAAAGGTTTTCAGTTATCTGTGCAGATTAAAAAAGGAATTGAGATTCTGTGTGAGGCTGCAGCTCTGCTGCTCAGAGAGCCTCTTTGTAATGAGACTTCTGAACGTTCTGCTTGCAATACCAAGGAAATTATTCTTGGTATGAAAGCAGAATATTCAGGATCCTTCTGAAGTGGTGAAAAAGTCCGAATTAGGAAATTGGTTGGCAGCAAGAAACACCTCAGTGTGAGGGTCCAGTTTTCTCCAGACTTAGACCTATTCAGAGACTGACAAATGTTTCTTTCCCCTTGTGTGGGAGGCAAAAATGTTGTGAAAGAAGTCATAGTTTCATTCACAAAGTCAAACTGGGCATGCAGCAGTTGAAATATCTTGTAAATGTGCCATACCCCCACTTCAAAGACAGACACCAACACTTTGGTGCATCAAGCATTAGGACAGATTGCAATACTGGGGGCAGGTGTTCTCACCCTGGCACTTATGAATTTGCACACCACCAGTCTAGGTGGCTGCTGAGGCCACTGCTGTCCTGTCAAAAGAGGTCATGAAGCATCATCAAGGTGTATAATTCCATCCCTGCTCACACTGTTATCCTTTGCTAGGCACATGCTTCATCCTGTTCTTTGAAAGAAGTGTCCCTTTTCTCAGCTGCCTTGCACGAAGAGCTTGTGAGACGGTGTTATTAAATACGATTAAATGTGAGAGAAATCCATTCCCTGTTTTGAGGCCATAGAGTTCTTTATTTTTCTTCATTTTGAAAAAGCAGTAGAATAACCAGGGAAATTATCTAGCCTGATAATGACCAGCTTGGTGAGTGACTGAGACATCAGCACACTAATTAGACCTCTTTACACTTGTTTGTGTTTTGTTCCTGTGCTCACAGTTCTACTAAGTGTTTGATATATACTACAGAATGGAAGAATGAAATGGTACACAGTGGCCATGATTACCCTTAAGGGTAAATAAATAACACTCTCAGTCCTACAATAGTGACTGTCTCTTCAAATGCTGCCCTTTCCTGATAATTAAAGGCCCATTAGAGTCAATGTCATTACTCCTACTGATTTCTGTAGGAAACAAGCAGGTCACTGCTTTTCTACTCTGTTAACTGGAGGCTTCTTTTTCCAGACAGAATGATAGAAGATGTGGCAGGAAATGTCTAACCCTGGCTCACAATTCCCACCATGTCCAATATCCAGAGTTTTCCAGCAGCAAAGAGTGACAGCAGATTTTCCTCTCCTTTTTCTGTGATCATAAGCTCTTGTCAGATGTGGTCGATGTTTCCAATTCCTGCTCCTGCAACTGTGCGATTTAACTGCTGCAAAACTCCTGTCTATGTACCTTCTGTGATGGTGGGAGCAACAAGGGATTTAGTTGTTGTAGCACAAGATAAAAAAAAAAGGGGAACAATTCTCAAACCCCTAGTGTGTTGGAAAATAGCACAAAATTCACTTTATTCCCTGCTTTAAATCCAAGTCATTCCTGTAGATCTCTCAGTAACAGAATATAATCATGTGCTCATGAATCAACCTTGCCCTTATTCTCATGGAGTGGTTTATATTCATATGTGTGAGTGGTACATCTTGTTTGTGGACATCTGTGGTGTCTGAAAGAATGATGAGCTTTTTCTTGCTCTTTGTTAAATCCGCTTTTCCATGTACTCTTTGGTGCTATTTTAATACTTCTATAACAATTTGTTTTTTGGAGCACATTCCTTTTTAACATTGTGCTGAATTCAATTTGATATCAGGCAAAGCCATTGCCATTTGTCAGGAAAGGCTAATTTTGTGATTGCATATTAGACCTATGATGTGGGTAAAACTTGCTATTACTACCCTCACAAGCTGTTTGAAATCAACAAAATTTCTGATGTGCATTGTGAATCTTTTTATTAGTAAGAATTTATTGCAGCTGAGCCCCTGCAATAATGGGGGTTTATCAGTGGGAGAAATAAGGAAGTGTAAAAAATGAATATTCTTAAGTAAGCTGTAAGCAAAGGAAGTCCTTGCTGAGAAACAAGACCATATATTTTTCAAGAAAACTACTTTTTTTCCTAATTAAGAGGATCTTATTAAAAATGAGCAAAATAAACTTGAAGACAGGTAGTAAGAGGAGTAGTCTTCTTCTCCTGTTTAGTTTTTGATTATCAGTTTTCAAATCCTGTTGCCATGATCATGGTAAACGAACAGAATCCAATTCTGAACACATTAAAGGAAAAACCCTGTCCTGTGCAGAGTGGGGCAGTGATGGAGGTACCTGCCAGCTGAACAGGGGACGTGTCTGCACCCAGATATGCCACCCACTTTCACCCTGTGAGCACTGCTGCCTATGAGGGGTTTCAGTCATGGGGGTTTCTCCTCTACAGACATGCTAGAAGCACAGAATTACTCGTGAAAGGGAACTCTCCAGAGACTCAAAGCAAGCCTGAGCTCCAGTGAGCACAGTTAGATCACATTGCTCAGGGAATAGTTCTGAATAGTTATTCAGGAAATAGATTCCACAGCCCTTGTGGAAGAACTTGTCCTAGAGTTTGACTATTCCTATCAGAAGATTTTTCCCCCTAATACCTGAGCAGAATTCTCTTTGTTGCAACATTTATTTTTTTCGTCTCATCTTTTTCCCTATATATCTTCAAGACAAATGTGACAGTTCTTTCTTCTAGCCTCCCACTGAATACTGTAGTAAGGTCTCATCTTAGACTCCTTATCTTGAGGATGGTCCAAGACATAAAAAAAGACAAGAAGAGGCTTTCATAAGACTTTTGAAGGAAAGAAAGTCATTGATAGGCTATCAGATAAAAGATGGAATATGTGGTCAGGAAATATTAGTTATGGAACTAAAAATGTCAATATATGTGGAGTGTAGGTTTAATTTTGTTGTTTGTCAAAGTTCTGAGAAAGAGAGAAGGGCTCTTATTTTAATCATATCTTATTGTGTAGCCCGACTTGTAATACAGATTTTCATGTCTCAGTGTGACCTCGTGTCTTCCAGGTTCTAAGACAAGGGAGAGTTTATAAAATACATTGTTCATAAAATGCATAATATTCTGCTCTCAGCAGCTTTTCACCTAATAGAAGCATCCAAATCACTTCTTCTCTTTACAGGCCTCTTTCTTCTGCAGATGTGCTTTGATACATGCACAGTGTAGTAGCTGATATTTGCCACTGTGATAAACAGCAGATTTTATCTCCTTGACATGTGTTGTGAGACTATCATCCCCTGAAATCACAGGGTTTTATACAGCAATACTGCATTACAAGCAGATACCTCTTTTGATTTTCAGGCACAAATTAGAATATTTTAATGCTACATGCTTTAAAATATTTCACACAGGTGAATATCCATGTTTTGAATTATTCCCTTCACAGTTTACCTATTTAAAACCTGACCCATTTTTTTCCCTCATTCTTTTGTCATTCATCCTCCCTCCATTATTTTAGTGATTGCAATGTTTTTTATTCTGATACAGCTAGTAACATGCTATTGACTGATTAATCTAGGTATGGAAGATTTCAAACAATTCAGTAGAATTTCTTTTACCAGCTGGAATATGCCTGTCTTGTTTGGAACTAACACCCTGTCAATATTTCTTCTTTTTGCTTATAGTCCTTCACTGACTTCATTATTCCTCTAACCATGCAAAACAAGCCATAATAATTTTCACTGTTCAGAATAATTATCATCCTGTATTCTCAGGGAGAGAAATATTTTGAATTGTGTCACCACAGGAACCAAAGCAGATAAACAACTGCTCTGGTGCCCACCCCTGAGGGCTGGTGCTGAGTGTGGCTGCCAGCTGGACTTTGCACCACTGATGGCAGCAGTTGGCTCCATCATCTTCCCAGGGATGCAGGGGAGGCTGGCCAGCCTTTAGTTGGTTACCTGGGTCCTCCTGCTTGATTTTGGAGAGAGATGGAGACTTGCTACAAATATTGTTTAATAGCCATATTCCTACCATTTTACAAGAATTATCTATAAAAAAGACTATTTGTAATTATTGTTTTGACAAGATTAAGTGGTAGTGAAATACTGTGATTTATGATTCCCTAGACCCCTGGCAACTTTTTTAGACCTAGAACAGTTGCTAACCTGCAGGCCTGCAATACAGATGTTCATTTTGACCAGAGACTGCATATTTTATTAGCTGTATTTTATTGAATACCTTCTGTCTTCAGCAACTGTAGTCTTTAGGTAGGTATCTGCCAGTCCTAATGAGTTGTTCAATCTGTCAGTGTGTTCCAGCTTCTCCTACTTCTGTTCATGGCCTGTCCTCACTACTTGCAATTTCTGATTCTGGATTAGAGACTGCATAATCTTGTTGTGAAATGGTGGGAAAGAAATGTTCAAATAATTATTTTAATTTTTTTTCATTATTGCTTCATTTTAGTTTTTGTCTTGTGTTTCTTCATCTTGTCTCGAGATTTGTTAATTCATTAAGGATCACTAGGGTAGGAAAAACCTCCAAGATCATGGAGTTCAACCTTTGACTGAACACCACTGTGTCAACTAAACCACAGCACTTAGTGCCTCATTGAGTTCTTTCTTGAACAGTGCCAGGCACAGGGACTTCACTGCTTCCTTTCCTGTTTCTGTATTAACTGAAGACATTAATCAGGTTTCTGCTATATCTGGTAATTATTCTCCCTGTTCCCTTTTTTTCTCTTGTCTCTTCTTTTCTGCACATTGCCAGTGGTTGCTTGCTACTTCCCCAGTTAGCTTTTCTTGGGTCAGATTTATTTCTTCTGAATGAGGTCAACTGCACATCAGTAGATTTTTAACTTTGGTACCTACCCAGATAATTTCCTTGGTTATTGGCTTATTTTTTTTTACTCATGACATAATTTTATCAATGAGGATAAACTTTTAAGACATTCTGGCAAGAAGAATTCAACTTTGAATAATCTTCTGGGGAAACCCCAGCTATTCATTAGCTGCCTAGAAGCCCTGCTGCTCAGTTCAATAGGGGCACTTCTGTTAATTAAGGATAAGAATGCACTTCACCAATGGAAACTGAAGAGGAAATATCAGGAGATGAGGAAATGAGAGATTTTCCAGTATGGAGTATTTAAAGCAGTGACCCTAAAGTGAACTTTAACTACTACTAAAGACAGCAAAAAATTCAAAGCAGTTGAGAATAACCTTTAAGGTGAAGGATGAATGCTGAGGGAAGGGAAAAAAACCTCACCCAAACCACGCACACATAAAACCAGTTTCTGGATTTATAGATTGCTACAGGGTACTGAAGGTGGTTAACTTGTTCAATTTCTGTAAATCTCTCTATGTGGAATAGTTCAGTCAGATAGAGAATCAGTAATGGTACTTTTGTACTAGCTCTATAGTGTAAAATATTAGATAAGTTTTCTAAAGAATATTGATAATATTTTCTTATAATTGCTCAGAAATTCACTTGTATTTGTCATTTCTAAGAGTAAAGGAATTGTATTTATACCTAGAAGAGAATATTTTCTCAACCTCAAACCCTCAGCCCCAGCCTGAGAGATCTGTTTTTCTAGCTTTGTTGTTCCTGGCAAGAGCAGAAGTCCAAAAGGGCTTCCTTCTTCATAACCTACAGGTTTCTCTACCCTGCAGCCATTCTGAGTTCTTAACGAGCTAGTTTCTGAGTCAGATGTAAGAAGGTGACATATTTACAACAAAATAAAATTGCTAAAGGAAGTCTGAAAACTGAAATAGATATCACTTTATTTCTCTCCCCATTTTCATCATAATATCATAAATTAAGTTACTTTTTATTCTCTTGGAAAGGCCTTTGTAGCTACAAATCCAAATGGTTATAGCATGAAGACAGTTCATTTCTCCTCCTAGCCTTTAATTCAGTTTGCAGCTCTGCCACTGGATCTCAGCTGAAAAATAGAGCATGATGGAAAAATGCACTAAGGTTTTTTGATATTTTCAAGTTAAAACAAAAAATTTAATATTTGGAATGGATAATCAACACTGAAAGAGCTTTTCCTTCCAGAATTCTCAAATGTTGAACCATTGCAGCCCTCAGCTTCATTAATTAATTATGTTGAACTTGCCCAGAACCATGATCTGTGCCCCAGGATTTTCCCCGGCTGTGTTTGGGAGTTTACAGATCCCAGTGTTGCTGCACTGCACTGCATCTGATAAGTGCTGGTCCCTGATGCCTGCAAGGTGCTGCCCTGCAAAAGCAGTGCTAAAGCTAACTCATTTCACAGGCAGCCAGAAAGTGGCTGCCATGCAGGAAGGATGAATGTGCCAATGTTCATTTTGTTGCATTCTCAGTGCTCCTCACATCCATGGGAGATGCCATCTGTGCTCAGGAGAAGATGGAGGCAGCCTCTCTGTACATGCTGCACAAAGTGGGAACATGCTTTGCACACCATCTCACTTGGATTCAGCTCTTCCCCTGGAAAGTGTCACTTAATTCTTTGGGTTGTTGAGGTTTTTTACCCCTGAGTCTAGAGCTTGCAGAAATGGAGGTGCCATCATGAAGGAATCCATAGAAGGCTTTTTTTCCCCCAAACAAATTATAAAAGCATCCTGCAAATCAATTTTCCCTGATTTTTTTTTCTGGTATTGCAAGAAGGATATGGCCACAAGAGCGAGTTGCTTTTGATAGTATTTCTAATTGGAAAATATGTTTAAAGAAGTAAGTGAATGGAATGTCAGTCTTCTTGCTTGTACATTCTTAAGTGAAAAACTACCTTATTAATTTTCAAATGGTAGCATATTTTACACAAACATTAAAAATCACAAATTGAAAGATAATCTTTCAAATTGTTGACTGGTAGAAATAACATATTTTGAGCACTTGTTCCAGTCATCAGCAATTCAGATTTCCTTCCAGACATCCTGTTTCTTCTCCTTTACTGGTGGAATCATGCAGTATTCCTCTCACTGCCTGTGCAGTCTGAGGTTTGCATGAGAGAAGAAGCAGAGTGATTTCTATGCATCAGGTGAAATGGCTGGGATGGCTGGAATGAATGATGATTACCAGGATTTCCATTGTGAAGGTAAATGAGCAGAAAATTCTATGGCAGAAAGAATCCTTCAATCTAATGCAAGCACTGGAGCTGTAGCCTTCAAAGGCCCTTATTCAATTATTCTAATTGTGTGACCACTGCCTCAATTCCATTTTTGTTCATTAATGTTCAAGGTCTGTGAAAAGCTAAAAGGTACCAAGGCACAACCTACTAGCATGTCTAAAATGCCTAATGCAGGGCCATGTTTCAGTAAAGCAGTGTGGTGTTCTCATGCCATGTTCATGAAGAAACTGCTTTGCAGGGGAAGCACAGCCAGCTGTGCTTCCTGAGGAAAAAGTAAGAGGGGGAATAAGGAAGAGCCAAACCTGTCTGTGAGAACACACATGCAGACGCTCTGTCCAAGTGTTGCTTGAATAAACATGTGATTTTGCAATGAAGTTTTTCAGATCCTAAATTCTTTTCAGCAGAGATATGCTTTAGTTTAAGAATTTCTTTTTTTTTTTTTAATATTTCAAGAAAATGTTTTGAAACAGCTTGGCTTTGTGTATATGACCCAGAAAGGGCTATCCACATCCCAGTGTATCTCTCATGTCATTCTTAAGGGGGACAATCAAAAAAGAAAGACTTTAGTTTAATTTAATGCTGCCCAGTTTTATTTTTTTAAATTAATTTCTCAAAGCTCCTCTTAAAAGAAACTATTTGTATTTAAATTTTTAAATATTACCATTGGAATTAGTAAGGTCAAGATCCTTCCTCTCCAAACACATTTTTCCTATCTAATTGCAGGCAACTCTGCCATAATCATGACTTGTCTTCTGTGACCAAAATTAACAAGCTAGTGCACACTATCTGCTTTCTCCTAAGATGTTATGGCCATGCCTCCTAAGAAATAGGATATCCAGTCTCAGCTTGTGCAGTCTTTCAGGAGGAATACTCCAGATTCTCAGATGTTTCTTGTAAATTGATTCTTTTATTGATTCTTATTCCCTGAATGCAACACATTCCCTGCAAAGGGTAAAGAGCAGAGCGTACTAATGCATCTCCAAAGCTAGAGGGAATTTCCTGACATATAATCTGTTTACTCATTCACCCCAGCAAATCCCTAAGCCTAACATTTAAAACTTTCATAAAATTGATGGTTAGGAGTTTCTATGATGGTCTTTATATCATTCACAGGGTTTGAGAGCATCACATGAACTAGAAATGTTTTCAATTTTTTGCCATTGTTGTACATCCTTACACATTTTTGGTCCTGATGCTTTGCATTTAGAAGTTGCAGTAACTTTTACAATGAGAAGTTTACTGAAGATACCATTTCAAGATAGCATTCACCTGAACTCACACTGCTTTTTATACTGGTGACCTATTTTAGGTTAGTTAGAGCATAGGTTGGACTTTATGATCTTGGAGGTCTCTTCCAACCTAGTTATTCTGTGATTCTCTGATTCTGTGATTCCGTGTGATTTTAAGAGAGTCTACAAAGTCAGAATGAACCAACACAATACCTTCTCTACAAATTAAACTGAGAGAAAAAAACAAGCTCTTATTTTTAATTTCAGACATCTTCATTAATCCTGAAGCTTTACAGAGATGTGATGTGGATAAGAAAAATAAATTTGCAAACAAAATATTTTGCTAACACAGATTTTTAATCACGTTTTTCACTTCTGACTCTTCGGCTGCCTTACCTTTCCAGTGATGTAACTTCAATAATACTTTATGCGAATATTGTCTAGATTTATATTGAATTCTGACCAACATCAACAAAACTTAAAAGAAACAAAGAGGCAAGTCTTAATAAAAACAAAAAGAAACCACTATAGGCCAGGCTGCTGCTGCTTGCTGGAGCTCTGTTTCAGAGAAGATGGTGATAGCCAAAGGGAAGCTGGCACAGTTTTTACTTGCTTTTTCAACACAATGGATCAATGGGGATGTACAGAAATTAAGCCAAAATCACTGATAAGTCTGCACTGAGGCATTCTAACCATTCAGATTCTGTCTTGCCATTTTGTTAAAATCATCACAGAGAACATGCTATTACAAACCAAGCCAAAATTAATGCTCATAAATATGTGATCAGAGAGAGGCAGAGTCCCCAGATAAAAGATTAATAATGGCTGAATGGCCTTAACATATTTCCTTTGATTCATGGGAGCATGGTTATAGCACAGGGAAATGCCATTGCTTTCAGATGAAACAAATGTCTTTGTATTGACTACCAAAAGCAACAGATGTTCTGCAAACCAGTACTTCCACAAAGGGACAGCCTTGGAACTATTTTGTAAACAACCTAGCTTAAATTTTAATACATGCACTTTGAGGATGGCTGTGTGACAGATGGGTTGGGCAAACTCTGTAATGCAAAGGGCATCTAACTGAATTTGGAAAGCCTCAAGCAGCCTGGTTTGTTATTTGGAAAATAAAATCTGAGAGCCCTTGTCTATGCTTGTACATTTATCTGTGTGTGTGTGTGTGCCCCTTTCTGTGTTTCATATATTTATGAGAAAATGAGAGCTCTTTCTTCTTGAAATGTTTCAAAACCATTATGGATCTGTACAGATATATATATGTGATTTTCTAAAAGTGTTTTTCCACATTTGATTGTTTTCTTTCTTTTAGTGATGAGCTTATTAAAAGATACTTAATGAAAGCATGGTTTAAAAGAAGCTGGAAAACTCCAGTGATCCTGTAAAGCTATTAAATTAGTGTCCTTAGGGTCTGTCCTTCAGGTGTAATTCCTGCAGTGTGCAGCTTTCAAAGGCACAGCAGAGCACCATGAGGTGTTCATCAACTGAGCATTTTCTGACATTCATAATGTAAATGGCAAAAGAGAGGTGGCAGTTCAGGAGAACTGCTGGGATGGAGAGGTGTCAGCATACAGGAGATACACACCCATCTGTGGGATTTAATTCTTGCCATCTCTACCTGCTTATTGCCAGGGGACAGAGCAGGCTGCCCACTCCCTGATGGGCTGGTGATTGTGGCAGCATCACTGGATCAGGGATGGATGGATGAATGGATTCACACTGGGTTGAAATGAGGGTCCTGAGCCCCTGAAAGGTGGAGATGGTGATGGGAGCAGGTATGCAGGCCCTGTTGGTACCCTCAGGGCACTGACACTTGGTACATCACTGCTCTTGGTTCTTGCTGCAGCTATTGGTGTGCTTCATGGACACCTTCTAGAATAAAGACATTTTCTAGTTCTTGATATGCAAGAAGCTTTCCCAATACTGGATGAACGGGTTCATCTGGAAAATAAAGACAAATCTGCAGGTTTTTTATTTTACACATTGAGTTGAAGGCACCAGGAGATATGGGAGCTTTATTTATATAAGAATCTTTGTGTCTGCCTATCATCCACAATCTTAAGTCATCATCTTACCTGAAAATTTCCACCTGCCATTCAGTTTCAAGAAGAAAAGTGATCGACTGACTCCAACAAAACTCTTTTAAAATGTCCCTTTCCAAGCAATACCACAATGAGGACAAGAATTAATCTCTTCTGGATAAGGCAACTTTCTATGTTTTGGAGGGTTTTTTTTTTTCCAATTTTCTTCCATTTTTTTCATTTGCAAGGACAAAGATTGCAGAAAGACTAGATGTTTTGAAGTTTTGTATAGCCTATGCACCTCTCTTTTGCAAAAAAAAAAAAGGAAAAAAAATGCAGTTATATACTTTTAAAGTCAGTGAACTCTGATTCTTGTTTCAGCAATTGTCACCATTGACAGACATTTCCAGGCACTCTGCTCTTCTGGCATATCACTTAAGGGACAAGCTTTAACAGCATCTTGTGCATGTATTTTAAACAGGAGAAATAGTCTGTTAGTTGAGACTATACACAAGCATGCATGGTTATCTGACCTTGAAGATTGACTAAATGCTTGCTTTATTGAAAGGGACATAAGCCATACTTTTAATTTCACTGAATATGTGGGCTTCAAGGCACTTAAGTGCCTTTCTTGTTGCTTTCAGAGCTGAAGCCTTTGAAATTTCATGATGCTGACTTAGGTACCCAGGCAAAAAAAGAGAAAATCTTATTGACCTGTCACTTGTAAAGTTAGTAGATGAAAAATACCAGGCTGTTTTGGGTAGATTGCAGTCCAAGAGGAAGTATTAAATCTTTCTGAATAAAAGTAATATACATGGAAAATGGATTGCTGCCTATTTTGAGTGACTGGGAGAAGAAAATATGTTAAGGTGAACCTGGTTATGGTCTTATATAATACTGGCTGAATGCCAGTAAGGTAATGTACAGGTAAAAAATAAAAAGGCAAAAAAAAAAAAAAAAAGCTAGTCTAACCTCCAAATCTGCATTACAATGCATAATTTCTATTTCCAGAGAAATATTGCTTGAGATATATTTGTGTGGATCAAGAAAGTTATTGCTCTGGTACTGCCCTTAGGTAGCTCATGCAGTAGTGTCTTATTACCTCCAGGGACAGCTTGAACAATTGCTGTGCTAGTGCCTTTCTCCTTCAAAGACAGAAATTTGCATTGGATTCACATAAGGTTGCATCCTGAATGCAAATATGATCATAATTAATATGAGGAAGGGACAGGCATAGTACTGCACTATTATGGTTATACTGTAAAATCCATTATGTTTATAGGAAGCTCCTGACAGAAATAGCTTGCCTTCTTAAATAGTACTAATGAAAAAGAGGACAAAAAGTCATTGATAAACTGCCACCACCCCTATGTCCTTGCAAATATATTAGCCCAAAATAGCACACTGATGGTGTATAAATCTATGGAATTATGATGGAGAAACATGAAGGGTACAAAAGCAAATGTTTCCAAGGGCATTTCCATTATGCAACCCACTACAGTGAGTCAATAGACTTAATATGCCACTGTCTGATAATTAAAAGGTGAGGGTTATTAAGGATTTTTAAATTTATTTATTTATCAAAGTATCAATGGGAAATTAGTATAATAATAATTCTGATACCCAGAATTGTTTGTCTTTCATTAAAGTTTCCCAGTAGCCAGCAAAAGTTTCAGTTTCTTCTGACAGGCACAGTGGCGAGTATCTCAGTTGCTGTTCAAGTCAGTGGCAGAATTCCCACAGATACTGGAAGGAGATTTCTTGGAATAACATTGAGGCTGATGATGTTGCCTATGCCTCTTTTCTCCTAAAGACAAATTACCTGATCTCTGGGCCAGGAACCTTGGTGCTTATCCAGAAGATGCTGCCAGTCACTGCCCTAAATCTTGCCCCATGACCTCAAGAAGAGACAACCTGTCCATGTTCACTCCTGGCACCACAGTGCCTTGGAGCTCCTGTTGGCATTAACCTGCACTAGGGCTGCTTGCAGGGTCTGCCTTGTGCCACTGATTCTTGTGAGCCCCAGATTTAATTCTATAGGATCAGGATGGATCCAGAGCCCCTTCAGGCACAGCACTGCTCTCAGTGGCCCAGTCTGCCTCAGTGACTTGCACTGTGCATGAGGTTCTGAAATGAGCTTAAATGAGGTTTTTTTAATTTTTTTGTTTTTTTGTTTTTTTGGTTTTTTTGTGGTGGTTTTGCTGTGGTCTCAGCCAACCTCATGCAGTAAATGAAGAATGAACAGATTGTGGAGGCACTGCTGTCAGCTGAATGGCAGGCTGTGGTGGCAGACTGACGTGGGGTTTTGGCAGGAGATTCAGGAGAGGGATGCATGAGTAAGAAATTAATTGCTGGCCCTAGCAGATGCCATGTGCTTCATTAATAAGAGTTAATATTAGTAACAATAAATAAAGTAATATTAATCTATCAAATCTAGTTTTGAATAAATTTCTTCAATTTTAAAATTAAATCAATTTTGCTTTAAAATAAAATTCTACAGAAGCTGGTGAGGCTTTTTGCAACTAATTTGAGGCATTCTGTAAGAACAAGGGCTCACAGCAGCAGCCTCAAGAGCACATTTGATTTAATGCTTTCTAAGTATTATTTACTTTCCCTCTGGCAGATATAATTAGTGTCTCCCTAACACCCTCAGAGTCTGATTTGCCTTAATTTAACATAAAATCATGAATCAATTTTTTTTTAGCTGTGTCACATATCTATAATGCTGATCGAGAACAAGATACATGGAATGAGCCTGCACTAGTAGTTAAATCCTGGGGCAGACTTTGCTTGCTGTATTTTTGTTTTTGTGTGTTTTGCTTTTCTTTTATTAACAGAAGGCTCATATTGGCACATCTTGATGTTTTGGGCAGTATTCCAGTGGAATTTAACTGGACTAGTTGCATAACTCAAGTGGACACTTGTTGGTCCAGTTGGATCCATGTGTACACTCAACATGAAGAAAAAGGGTTCACTATTTCAGTATGTGCCTGGGATTAGAGTTTCTGGGAATTGAAACAATAAACACTCCATCCTATTCTGTTTTTTGCAGTTGCTTGTCTTCACAACCCTGTCTGTTCTGATTAAACATAATTTGCTCTCCTAGACCTTTTTCAGTATTTTTCATTCCTTATTTTTTAAATCTCCTTTATGTGCTACAAGACATTCTAGGTAATCTGGTGACAAGACAGGTGAGTGTCTCTCAGCAGAAATAAAAGTACATGGCTATTTCCTGACACACAGTACAGACAGCTTTCTCAGTGTTTTGCTGATGATGTTCACTAGACAATGAGAAGCAATCAATCCAGACTGGCAGTCTAAAACTCAATAGAGCCCAAGACTGAGCTATGCAAAATTCAAGCTGAAAAACAAAGGGCTAATGCTATTTACACAGACAAGAGCTGATGCAAGAAAGCCCCAAATTATCCCTTTTCATAGACAGTGAAAGTGTCTCTTTGGTATGATGGTGCCTTAAAGTCTTTCTTTTTTTGAAACCATAGTTAGAATTAAATAACATCTTTTCTCTGCTGTGGCTGCAGTTCATTTTCAAATCAGTATTTCATTTTACCATGTTACATCTCACCAAATCAAGTTAAATATTTTTGTTACTGATAGTACTGTATCCCACACCATTCCATGAAGCATTTCAAGTTTAAGATGGGTTGATTACATTGTGGAAAAAGTTATTATTGTAGGAAGCTCTCTGGTAGATCACCCCAGCCATGGAAAGCATTTGTGCATGGCATTTGTAAACAAGGGATTGTGTCTATGTTCCTGAATTAAATAGGAATGAATTGTAATCTGTGGATGTTTGCAGGATGGCAGGATGCCTGAAAATGTAACACTGGCTTCAAAAAGTGGGTTTAGGGGAAATGTTATGAATCATGCCATTTTCTGGAGCAGATGGAGGGTCAAGGAATGGTAGTAGAGAAGCCATTTGAGACAGGGAATGCAAATGGAGAAAACATCTCTGTCATGGCACAAGACCAAGGAAAATGATGGACAACCACCTCTTGCAGGGCACAGGTCTCAAAATGTTCACTTTCTTGATTCTAAAGAGACTTTATACACCTGGCTTCTTTCAGCAAACCAAAGGGCAACCTGAAAAAGTGGAAGGGGATGGAGCTTGGATCTGTTGGTTTCGTAGGGACCAGAGGAGCTGAAGGATAATTTTGCAAAGAGCAGTGTAAGAGCTCAGCAGCATTCAGGCCTGCAGGGCATGATGTCTCTACTGCAGCCATGCACAGATGCTCTCCCTGTCACTCAGGCTGCAAAAGCCAGACTGCAGGCCTGGCATATGTACAAATGCCTGGGTTCAGTTTATTTAAATATATACTTAGAGGGTTTGGTGTACTGGCAGGTGCAAACTTGCTCTGTGCTACCACATTTTGAAGTGGAAGAAGGAATGGATCTGGATGAGCCCTGCAGATGGCCCCTGTCATCTGTGAGGGGACAAAGCAGCTCCCCAGCACACCTGACAGTGGCTCTGATGCTGGGTCCTTGATGGGGGCAGGCTCACTTTGCTTCTGCTGCTGGGAGATGCTGCAGCTCATTTAAACCAACAGGCTGCCTGCCCAGCAGGCTGTAAGCAGGATTTGTTTCCTTTTTACTTCTCCTGTTGGTTTTAAAGAGAGGGGTCTCTATGCTCTACACTCCTGTGCATGCAGGTATGCTTGAAAATGTGTTCATGAATTGAGTGGACAGAAAGCACAATACATCAGTCATTCTTGCTGGTCTACATTTAAGGTGTTGAGTGAAAGGAAAATATCTGTTAATGGCACAGTGTGTGGGAAAAAAGGTGGGATGTGATGACTAAAATACTACTTTTTCAAGGAAAGAAGCTACCCTATGAAATATTTCATAATCCAGAGGAACTTCACAGATCTCAGTTTATCACTCATCTCTCAAAATATTGTACATGTAAATCATCTGCTTAAGATATGTGTGATATGTATGATTCAGCTTGTGCCTGAACTTGTTCTTCACCTTGTCAGTTGCAATATGGACAGATTCCAGAGAAATGAATTTATTCCATTGTGGATGTTCCACAAATAATGCAAATTATCATGTGCTGAAATTTGACATAGGACATAATTTCCAGTAAAAATCTTGTTTATAAGATTAGGCAAAGAGAAAACACATTCTCTTCCTCTCTGCATATGTATATATGTATTTTGTCAGAGACTTTTTCCTGAATGACTGAGTCTTTTCTGATGGATCTCATAAACAAATTTCATTTTATATATGAAATTATATATTAAGAAATGGTTCCAAAGTGGCAGATTGATTAAAAAAAAAAATCTGATTTTAATCATCCTCTTTGAGATTAAACTTTCAAAACAGGACTTTACACAGTCCTGAAAAAAAACCTCCTCAACCGAGATTTACAGACCAAGATATTTCCTGTGTTCTTTTGACAATACAATAAACTTCCACATGGTCAAAAATCATGTAATTTTATTGAGAATGTAGTAGCACCACATGCTTTAAATGGCATCTCCCACATGTTAATGGCAATGCTTATAAACTGAGCATAGTTTAGAAAATATTATTATTATAAAATAAATACACACCTATATAAAGGGCCATGTACAAAAAAAATATTGCAAAACCGGAACTTTTTTCCTGGTTGCAACAGTGAGTTGTGGCTGCTTTCCATAGCTAGTGACAAAATGGCAAGGAGGAGTATGAATCACAGTAGGAGATGGAGAAACAGAGGCACTGTGAAACTCAGATTTTATTTTCAGGGCCCTTACACACTGATGGAAGACCTGTTTAAAAGCTTACATAAAACAGCTGTGGGTCAAAACACACCTGGTATTGCAAGCTCCAGATCATCTGGACTTAATTTTGTTCTATGGAATCTTGATATATTTTTCAACTGATTTGAGGCTTCATGGTCAGAAAATATATATATAATATAAATTATATTATATAGTATAAATGAAATCAAAATTAAGTTTGAGATGCTGAAATTACCTTTAGATCATTCTCTCATGCTACAGGCTTGAGATACTACAGGCTTGAGAAATGTTGTATGACAACAGTGACAGAGGGTCTTCCCTAACCAAGTCCCCCCTTGGGTGTAAGCATGATTCCTTGCAAAGCTATTTAAAAGAATATGATCTGTGGCAGAACATCAGCCCCAGATATTACACTTTATACCTAGCAAATAATCTCAGAAAATCCATTATTATGATAGTCATATTCTGTGAGTGTAACTAGGTGCACGTTCTCATGAGATGATAAAAATACACATTAATATTGGGTTGTCAGCATTGTGCAAAAAGGTTACCAACATCATGAAAGAGAAAAAGGGTCATCTTTCATTTGCACAAATTGATTTCAATTAATCTGATTAATTTGTATATCCTGTTGTTTCTGGCAATAATGAAGACTGAATTGCGCCAAACATATACTATGAATGTGACAGAGAGAGCTTTGGCAGCTTTGTATTCAAAGATTCACAGCAATATGCTAAACCCTAACAACTGTTCCTTCTGTGATGCTGTAGTGCAAACTAGAAAGACAAATTGGAATTTAACTGGGCTGGATAAATGAGCCCATTACCAAGTGTTTAGTTCACTGTCATTCTGAGATGACAGTTAGATAAAAGATCTGTACTTTACTTGGTATTGCAAATAAGTCATCATTCCAGAATTCTTCAAACTGACGTCCCTTTGAAATTATTAATTTACTTATTCCCATTATCTTGGTATGTCTGAGCAACATTCTGCTGGCTGCATTATCAGCAGAAACACAAACAAGCAAGTTGTCTTTAGGAGTCTATTGCAAGGTCAAGGAGAGCCATAAATCCACCCTTACAGTTTCTGTGCTTGCATCACTTACCTTCTTCAGTTCCTTTCTTTGCCTGGAAGGGTTGTCTAGGGTAGAATTCATGTGCTACAATTGACAAATCACCTAAGGATGGCTGTGAAAAATGGGTGCCACTGTACCATCACCATCATGATATGTAGCATAGATATTTGGAAAATTCTTATTCCCCTCATTTTCAACATGTCAGCAACTGCGAAGCAGTTTGTCTATGGCCAGTCATGAAGGGTCTGTGCTTTGTGGGAATATCCCCTATGACAGGTTTATATGTTATCAGGGATTAAAAGAAATGTCTGAATTTCTCCTCTGGAGGGAGCCTAAGTCCTGAGCCATGGGTTTGTTTGACTTTAGGGAAACAGAGACCAATCTCTTCAATGAATTATCCAATTCCCAGAATGGTTTCTGGAATAAAAAAGAAAAAAAACCCTACTCTTAAACTGGCTTGAGGCAGTCTTGGCTAATGGATATGTATCAGTTGTTCAATGTCCAAGGCAGCTATCAATATACCCATCTCTCCACACCATGGATATTCATAGACCCGAAGCCATGACCAAAGCTGATGGGTGAGTAAATACTTCTGGCAGGTCCAGAAAATTGAATTGTAGATCAGGAAAATATGTGCCAATAGAGGAAGTTCTTCAAATGGAAGTCATTACCTCCAAATACAGACATATAACATGTAAGCTTTTTTCAAGCAATCATTGCAAAATCTCTGAGCACTTATCAATATAAAGAAACTCATTTCTATAGCTTTGCACAAGTCTTTAAGAAGTCTTGGATGGTCGTTTTAATCATTGCTATTGAAAAATTTCTGAAGGAGAATTATCACTTCAACTATTCAATCCCCCCATGTCTTATGAATTTTCTTTTACAACATTTCCCGGAATGCTCTTTACAACCTTTCACCCTGAGCTGTCTTTCTGGACTCCAGCAGGTAGCCAGGTCAACATCTGGGCTGCAGGCACTGTGACTGACCCTTAAACCTTTGCATCATTCCACAGCTGTAACAGAGAGCAGACTTGAAATTCACCTCCAATGTTCTCTCCTGACTCACTATAAACAAATCAATCACCTGCTTGCCTTTTCCCTGAAATTACAGTCACCCCTGAAAGAAAAAGAATCTGCATACATTAGAACTTTTTTGGAGCTTGGCTTTATTACCCTGACAAGAACATACCATTTCTGGCTGTCACTTCTTGCACATTCAGCTGTAGATGGGTTTCCTAAAGGTCAAGTTATCTCATCTGAAAGAATATCAGTATGGATTGAAAAGCATGTAAGAGTGCAGCTGGTGTAGCTCTCCAGTGAGACAGCAAGGCTGAGTGAAGCAGAATTCAGAGGTCATTTTCTTATGGTGTCAAAAATATGCCAAATCAGAAACCTGCAAAGCAGTGACATGGTGTAAGTCATTAATCTTTACAGAATATTAGGAACTGGAATTAGGTGCTGGATCATGTGCCAAGTTCAGAAGGGCAATACAATAATTGGTGTTCAGCAGAAACCATGAATAATCCCTTCTCGCATCTTTCTTTGTGAATATCTGTAAGAGGACATATGCTCAAGTGTACCTGCAAAAAAAACCCCACTGCAGCAACCATGCTCCTTCAGTGTTCTGTATTCCCCAAATCTCTGTCTTTCCTGGCTTTTTGCAGAATTGCAAGGATGCAGGGAAATCAATCCAAATCTTTACACAAGAACACATGGAAGCTGAATACACACATTCAACTGTGGTTAGTCAAAAGGAGATCTTTTTTCCAAATCTTCAGCAAGTGTTACCTGTAGGGCAGCATCCTAGTGGCTCTAGAAAGAGCAGCAGGTAATTCTTAAAAGTTGCTTGATACTCGAACTAGGTTTATTGACTTCATGCATGAAAAGTAAATAAAATCTCTGTACACCACTGCTACTTTTGTGATCTGAAATGTATCCTTGAGGAATTGGGATGTACTGATCAAAGAATCATTTAAGGCACAGAGTTCAGCTCTACTCCATGCACAAGCTCTAAGTAAGGTTTGTCTACTTGATAGATTTGCTCAACAAATATATAAAAATGTACATTAATAATTCTGACTGTGCAAGTCCCATCAATGGAAACTGATGAGAGTGGTCTTTGCTAAGTGGGAGTGGAAAAACCATGCTGAAGAATAAAGTGGGTAAGGAAGAATTTTGTGCTTTTGGTTCCCTCTTACTGCTTTTTGCTGTTGTTCTGACAATGTCAGAGAACATTCAGTATAAAACAGAAATACATTATTTCTATATATAATGTTGTATAACTTATAATTTTCACCCCAACACATTTTTTCTCTCTTTTTTTTTTATTCCATGCAGTGATTGAAAAATTGTGGAATGGGGAATGCTTACTTACTTTTTTCAGGAGCTCAGCAGTGATCCAGTAGTTGATTAGAATACAAAAAATACAAAAAATGTGTTTTGAGCAAGGAATAATGAGTTGTCACTGTCTGTGGTTCAGCAGCAGTTGTGTTAGCAAAACCCAAGATTGTTATCAACACAGGAAAGGTTGCTTGGAAAGGGCAATACAGTGATATTTGAAATAACATATCAGAACATTGTGCTTTAAGAAAAGAGTAAAACTGAAGTAATTTAATTACTACTGTGTTGCTATAAGAAAATGTAAGGATGTTGGATCGTACAGAACAAAACCTCCCATTTTATCAGAGGTTATGTAGAAACCTTATCCAGAGGAAAAGCTTTCTGAGTAGCAGCTGGTGTCTAGACTGCCTCGCCCCTCACAGATTTTCCTGCTGAAATGCTGGAACCTTATTGATGCAATTTACCCTGAACCTGATTTAATTCAGAGAAATGAAAAGGGAATGTTGGCAAGTTTAGCAATGCACAGATGAGTATGGCCCAGAGGTCAGTAGACTTGAAGCTAAGCATACATTAGAATACTTTTTTTCTAAACTAAACCTGATAAATCCACCAAAAATGGTCAATTTCCAACATTTGGATATATTTGTTGCAGTTATAAACCTAAGATAGGGTTTATAACTTAAATGTCTGATAACTACCAGGCCTGCTGATGTTTTGCAAATTTCTATTTGCAAATGAGAAGAAAATATGGTTCTATTTGTGCAGCAGTCGTGGAATAGCTGGTTTAACACAGATTTAATGTGAAGCTGTCTATTTGTCCACAGAGACGAACTTTGGTATTTGTTATTCATCATTCTTTAGCTTAAAATATGGGAATAAGAACCATACCTTATGAATTCAGTTATCTGTCAGATGCATGGAGCAGTCAATTGATCATGTTAAAACATCCATTGAAAAGGATTGAGCTCTTAACTCTGTGAAGATCCAATTTGAATAAGCAAATCTTTAACACAAATTTCAAGGAATATGCCTTGTTTTCATGTTTTATATATTTCTGAAAGACGTTTCTACTCTGTGAATGTAAAGCTTCTTTCTTATCCCCTTCAGAATAAACATTGCTGTACAAGTGTAGAGACAACCAAGTCACCTGTAGGGTATCAGGAAACACTGTCCCTGTCCCTCAGGCTGATCCAACAGGGTGTGTGGTCTATGGGATTCACTATCCAAGTGCCTAAGGGCTGCCTGGAAGGTGCTGGATGCTCATTGAGGCATAGGGACCTTCTCCATTATCTTAATGTTTTTAGATTTGAATGCATCTTTAAAGTGAAGGGAGCTACTCTCTTTAAAACATCTTTAAAGAAAGCTTGGACACTATGAGAAGATGGACTATTTAGCATCCTTTAGAGTTGGCTTTCCTGCCATTTTCTTTTTCTTTTCATCACTTCATCTTGAAAATAAGTTAATGCAGTTCCATATGGAGATCATTTTATAGATTTAGAGATCTATAAAGGAAATTGCAGAAAGGCCAGGAGCTTCAGAGATCAGTAGAATCACAGCAGATCTCCTGTATAACTCATGGTTATACATGGTGGTGCAGCAGGGGGTGCTGCCACACATAATCCAATTGCTTTGGAAAGATGATGGAAGACAGTTTTCATCACATGCATGCCACTTTACTTCTCAAATGCAAATATGGATCTCCATAATTTATAGCTTAGGTTTCTTTTAAAGTTTATTTTTTATTCTCTCTCTCATAACTGTGCAGATATGCTGCCTGAGTAACTGCAAGAGTGGAGCTTGTTTGGAAGAGGGATCTAGATTTTGCTGTGAGGCTTGCAGGAACTTGACACACTGTGATCATTTCACCAATTTCCATTTCCAATTGTCACATGGAGAGCTGTGTTTTCCACATACACAAAACGTCAGAAACCTTGCATAGGGGTTGTCTGTTTCCAGTCACAGGGTGAATTTGTTCAGACAGACCTGGAAAAAGTGCTTATCAAAAAGCCACAGTCAGCTCTGCATATGGCTGGCTGGAAGGTAGAGTTTCATCTGGTCCTGCTAGAATTGCTCGGGGACACCTCATAAATCAGAGTGAAGACAAGATCTATGTGCCTTGGATGGATCCAATGTGTTTTAGCCATAGGCTGGGACTAAGAATATGAAGGAAACAGCCCAAAGTGCTCTCAGAAAAAAATGATGATGCTCTCAGAAAATTAAGTCATTAGAAACATCCTACAAAATCTGTTCTTGTGACTTTTTCCAAGGGATTTCTTATAACAAAATCTTTTGAAAGCACATATAACAGAGGAATAAAATTTTAAATAAGTGGGAAGCATTGTCTTCTAACAAACAGAGAATTACTTCATTGGCTTTCTTAGTAGTCTAGAACAAATTATCTGGGGTTTCATTTTCTTTCAGTAAAGCTGTTCCTCTCCTACAGCCAAAATAATCTATCTTCCTGGCTATAAGTATTGTGAGCAGGTTTAATGTGTATCTCTTCACTGATAAATAAATCCACCTTCTCTGCAGAATCATGTACCCTCATGATATGAGTCTTTTGTTTGAAAAGGAGGATGCTATTCATGGAGCATACAACTCTCTGAAATAGCACTGTGGAGTAAAAGCTGACCTTGAAAACAGCAAGGACATTTGCAACTTCCAGGAACGAGACTACATGACAGATGAAGGGACAACCTGAGAAAATGGCAGGATGGTGGAGGATGGTTCATTTTCTGTCTCTGGGAGAAGTTGTTGAGGTCAGCAACTCAGCTGAGTTCTGGGGAGGAGGGAGGGGTGGAATTCAAAAGCCTATTGACACTCACTGTGCCTGAAGAGAAGCCATTTTCTATTTGCCTGTGGCTGGAGTCCAGCTGAAAATAAAATTGCTGATAAAAGGGAGCATTAATTTACCTTCCTAGACCATCCACTTGCTGGTGCAGCATTGTTCTCAAAAAATAGACCAATTTCTCCATTTTGCCATAACATAATTTTGGACCTTGGTTGATTTTGCTTTTCAAGGAATTACCTGTAGAAAAAAAGCCTTCGACCTTCTCACACAGCCAAATTTACTGTATTTACTCTGGCTATGTAGCTATTTAGACTGCTATACTGCTAAAGATCATTTGATTCCCTCCTGCCCTCACCCAGTGTAGTGCTGTTTTGGCTGCTGATAGCACATGGTACCCATAGACCCAATGACCCCAGACACTGAGTAGCTCTGGAGCTGAGGCAGACAGCAGATAGACCCCTGGCTAACCCTTGGCTGCAGCACACAGCTCAGTCCAATAGGAAGAGGATACTGAGCCTTCCCTCACCTGCTTCCCTTGTTTTTCCCTCAAGGGCCATCATCAATCAGACCCGATGCACTGTGATCTGAGCAGAAGGAAAGACATTTTCTTTCTATTTTTTCTCCTCTCAGGCATGTCTTTACCTTAGTAATTCAGCTTCATCATATACTGCCCTATTACTGATTTCAGCTGCAGCCATGGAGAGGCAAGGGAACCCCTTTCATTGATATTGCAGGAGTACAGCTTCAGGAAGCCTGGGAGGGCAGCCAGGGTGCTTCAGTGTGTCTGAGAAAGCCTTGAAGGATTAAGCCTTGTGTTACCCCTGTGCATGGCAAGGAGGTTGAAACCAGAGGATCTTTAAGGTCCTTTCCCATCCAAACCCTTCTGTGATTGTTTCTTTGTGTGATTCTATGATTCTGTGATTCTATGATTCTGTGATTCTATGATTCTGTGATTCTATGATGGAAGAGGCAGACATGGCTCCTATTGAGAGCCCTGAGTCCCTGCTCTCTACTGCCTTTGTGTCCCAGATCATAAAGCAGCAGCTGAATAAAACCCAACATCTCTCCCATGGAGCTGAGAGCTCTTACACTACTTTGGGACACATGGTGATTTGCAATGCAGTGGAGACACATGAATTCATATCTTTCTGAAAAGCTTAAGCTGGCTGTGATTGTGTGACACTTTTCAGCTATGTTTTGAGGGGGGCTGATGACTTTCCATATCCAAGTCCCTGTCTCTGACAGGCAGACCCCAATGGGATCTGAGCTGATCCAGGAGGAACATGCACAAGCTCAGCTGTCATTGGACTCCACATCCTATTACCATTTCCAGCATTATCTGCTATCTGCCTTCCCCTCTACCTCATGTATTAAACAAGATAACTCAGCACTGCTGGAATAAATATAGCACACAACTTTCCTGTCAGGGTGCTTACTTCATTAATCAAAGGGAAAAAGATGATTCTCATAGTTTTTCTCCTTGTAATTTTCCTGAAAGGCACTTTTTTATTCCTGCTGGAGGCCCTGTATGTGTAGTCAGCTATAGCATGTATTGTCTAAAGCACTATTTGAGCTCTTTGTAAGTAACCCTTTCAGCACCATTACTTATTTTGGAAGAAGAAACAAATGATACCAGAAGGACTGAGATCTGAATTTTCAGACATTTTAAAAATAACTTTTGTAGTTCTTGTTATAGCATATGACATATATAGGAATATAGGAATATAGGAATATAGGAATATAGGAATATATATATATATATATATATAATATGTAGGATATATATTACATATATATGTATAAATATGTTACTCAGTGCTGGGTGAACAGTTGAACTTTCTGAGCTTGAAAATATTTTCCAAAATCAACAATTTTATGATTTTATGAATGGTATATAGCCCTTCCACCCATGATTTAGCTCAAAAAGTCGCTTGATCTTGGACTGAGCTGGCCAAAAGTGAATGCTGGAAGAAGCAGTGAGATTTTGCAGCCAGGCAAAAATCTCAGTTATTGGTAAATGTGTCTGTTTCCAGTCAGAACACATCTAGGGAAGCTGCTGAAGGGTGATCCTTGCCTGTGATTTCTGATGTCTCTGATTTTCATTCATTGCAAGTCAGCATCAGAGACCTCATGGCCACTCTGGGCTGCAATGGTCTGTGTACACTGGGACCCCATTCCTCCTATTCCTACCCTCAGAGGACATGGATAAAAGGCCCTTCTTTAACCTGCAGGCTGGCTGAACACTGCTGTGGGTGTACATCACAAGAAAAACATTTGCAAATGCAGTTTATTTTGAATATTTCAATTTTTAACAGAGTTTAAATGAACACTGCATCGCAGTCATGTGATCTCGTTTTTGTTTCTTTATTTAGAAGAAGTAAGCCTGAAATATTCATTTTGGTTTTTTGTTTTAAATAATTTGTGTTCCAGTTTCCTGCTAGAAATCCAGACATAGTCTACTGTCTTTTCCCCAGAGGACTCTATGGTTAACCAAATCCAACAAGTTTTTGTCATCAGAACAAAAGCAGTGCAAAGTGCAAAATGAGAAAGAGGACATGGATTTCTAGCCAGGTTACTTAAAACTCTTCCCCTTGTCTGTTTTTTAGCTTTTAAATAATTTGAGCACCTGCTAGACATTCAACACTTGAGAAAACTCTACAGACAAGTTTCTCAGTCCCCTAGCAAGGGATTAAAAAACTGAAGAAGGCAGCAGATTATGTCTCAGAAATAAGAAATGAACAGTAATCATAAATCTTTAGAAAAAATAAATCAGTTTTTGCACTTCCTTATGCAAAAGCAAACTGAAAGAAGGCATGTGTCTTCATGGGTCTATCCAACACTGATGATATGAAGTAAGAAATTGGAGGCCAGGAAGCTTGTTAAACAAACCTTCATTTGTAATGGATCTTGATTTTAACAAAATAATTATGGTAAACATTGCTGATCAGGAGGAGTGGAAGATGCTTCCTTTGCAAAAGATACTGTAGTATATTCCAAGTGGTAATACCAACATTAAATCAGAATTTCCAAAGGATCACCTCATAGAAAAACACTAAGTAAGAAACAGGTTCCTGCAAAACTGAGTAGATTGAACTCTCTTGCCAGATGTGGTTAAAGTGTAATTTATGATCAGTGGCCTGCATATCACAGCTTAAATAGCTGCACTCTCTTTCAAATAATAAATAATAGGGTCACCTTTCTTCCTCCTGTATTTAAAGGAGCTGTCTCAGTTTGGATGACTGATTCCTGAGACAAAACCAGGGAATTTTCTTGATGCTAATGGAAGAGGGCAGAAAATAGCATGTGAATCAAATTTTGAGGATAATGAGTCTGCTTTCCACTTTCCAGAGCTGGCAGGATGCTTTCAGATAGAGCTGTAACAGCACATTTTCCTCATCCCTTGCCCTTTCCAGAGGTCGTTGGATCTGGTATACACTTGTCAAATGGTGCAGATTGCCAGAGAGCTGAGACATATCCAGAGTGTCAGAAAAGGTATCAGGTGGATTTTTCTCTCCCAGCAGATAATAAAACCAGGATTGTTTGGGACTCCAGACAGAAAAGCACATGACCATAAGAAGAGTCAGAGCAAAAAGCTGGATGTGAAATGGCAATGACTGTGGCTGATATCAGGCAAACAGTAGGAGGAAAGAGCAGAAATACTTTGAAGCTCAAATACTTATTCTTTTTCTCACTCTCTGTAAAGTTTTTATGTGAGGAATTTAGAGGTCATTCTCCAGCAAAAGAGTCAGGGGTGTTTTCTAATAGATGGATGCAACCTGCATCCCAACTGGCTTTGCCTCTCTCTGTGGTCCCTTTGGTCAGGTTTAAAATTCAGATTAAATGATCTGAGAATGGAGATACAGCTGCTAGGACCACAACTTGGCCTCACATGAACACATGGCTTCTGGAGTATACTGATACTACTGATACTGTTACAGACAGGATAGAAGAGAAAAAAAAAAACCAAACTAAGAAGAGTAAGTATAGTTTGAGCTTATTCCTGTTCCACCGTTAGTTTCAGGGAATGGTCATTATGTGCATTTTAAGGTAAATTCTGCATTCGTATTTAGCTTGTTGCCAGTTCATATTCTGTCACAACATAGTCTCCCATGTGGAAATCATGTCCTATTTTTATGCAGCTTATACTATCTCTCTGAGATTAGTCTTAGCAAACTGCCAGTTTCACATGGATGTGAAACTATTGTACGAGAATAACTTATGAGAAAACCTAGAAATTCACATAAACTCTGGGCACACAATTGGCTCTGTGAATTACATATCCTAAATATCCCAGCATATGCTTGTGCTAAATTATCAGCTATACCTTCTATTCAGTTATAACTGAGGTGCTAGAGTGTTTATCAGTGAAAGAAAACCTTGAGGCTTGAAAACATTTATAAGCAGAGATGGTTAAAAAAATACTGAAAAGCCCATCTTGAAAGTCAGGAAGCACTGATATTTCTCTCCTGAAATTCCAACTTAGATACAAAAACCGACAGAATGTCAAAAATGAAGTAGCAAACTAAGCATAGTGTTTTGAAGACAGCCCTTGCTAACCAGGACATATCCTTGAGATCACCACTGCTGAAGATTGGATACACAAACCTTGGACCATTTCTCTGCTCTTGCTCCATGGGGAGAGGTGTCTTTCTTCATGGGAGATGTGGTCTCTGATCCAGGAGTAGTTTCTAGACTTGCTAGCAACGGACTCAAGGATGAAAGAGACACGTGATGTCTCTTTTCTTTGGGGTGTATTGCCCAGTGCTCTGGAGAATTTTGCTGAGGTCAGCTCTGTGATAACCATGCCTGTGTAAATGGACATCCTGGGGTGATGTCTGTGTTTTAATGGAGGACTAGAAATATGAGGAGCTGAGAAGCACCTCCATATCTGAAGTTCTTATAAGTGTTGCTGAGTTCAGTCTGTGGTAGAACCAGGAATGATAGTGGCAAAGAAGTTGGGATGAATTCTAAAAAATTTCAGTTAAAAAAAAAAAGGAACATTTTAGAAAGAGTAGTTAAAATTAGGTGTCTTACAGAGAGTCCACCTCCTCTCATGCTTCATAATTATGCTCTAAAGGCAATTCAAAATTATCATCTTTGCCTAAAAATTATTAATACTAAAACTGAGATAATGTTGCAGTCATGCTTCTGATTCTCCCACCCAAATTCTTGTTTAATATCATAGGCAGGGTTTCTGCGAGTGTTTTCTCAAGAGAGTGGCACTATTTAATGAAACAATTAAATTTAAATTTGCTTGGTGGCCTGAAAGTCCTCAACAGTATTTCAGGCTTATAAACACATTGGGAAGAACTGAGAATAGAATCAAGCTGTGGATAAATATCTTAAATTGTAATCTCAGCCACAAATCCCATTTCAGGAGCAGAGAGCAGCCAGAAGCAGTCACAATCCAGCCTGACAAGGGACGAAATTAGCAGCACAAGCATATTAAACATAGCCTCTGAAAGAAAAAGAGATGCTGGGCTGAAGGGACAAAATCAGACAACAACTGATTTGGTAACACAATCCATAAAAGGTAGAATTCCTTCTTAGGGAGAAAAGTTACCAGGATAAAAATTCCTGTGCTCAGTTACTCACACTGTAGTAAAATGGGTAGCAGTCATTTATAAATTAAATAGCATATAAGAATTAAACACTATAATTTCTAACTAAAGCAAGAAAAAGCTTTTCATTCTGACTGATAGAAATATCATGGACTGCTTATAGGTTTGAATGCTAGTAACATTATTACTCTTTTAAGACGAGGATCATGTCTGGACCCAGTGTCTCATTTACTATCACAGTAATATCAATGCAGAAAAACAGTTGTGTAACTTGAGATCTAGTCCTGATCCCAGTGTAAACCAAGCCTTATGGAACCTGTGCTAGCACACCTTAATCAGTGGATAACAAAGTACTCCTGGGTGTCTGAGATGTGGTTATGAGTGGCCAGCTCAACAGGAGTATTTATTCTGAGTGTCCAGATACTGAGAGGGTCAAATCATCCCCAGAGAAGGCCAGCTTGGCCTGGAAGTCTTTTTCTGACTCAGAAAGGTGCTCAAGCAACTTTACACTTTTTTGCTTGTACTTGCTCCACTGACATGAAACTTCTCAGGTCTTCATCACCTTCAGGGTTTTATGCTTCTTCTCAGCATTACACCAGCAGCCAGCTAAATTTGGAGTGGAACTATTTTTGAACGTCAGTTTTTAGAAGACACTTTGTCAATGTCTAGCTAGTTTTTGTTTTGTTTTTGCTTTTGAACAGAAAGTTTAATAATATTTATCAATGAGGTGACACTGAATACAACTGTGTTCTCCTTTACACTGTGTCCTATAACTGGCTTTCCCTTGCTAGTAATACCTCATTCTTACCTCCAAAAAATTCCCTACCAATATTTCTCCTTGATTCAAAGGAGCATCATATTTTCTGTTCCACATGGCCTGAATGACTTGGTTGGCAAGTTATTTTTTTTTTTTCTCAGTGGTCTAATTTGCCTGTTCAATGTGCAAACAAGAAAGAGAAAAATTCCTCTTTTTTGGATATATTTTAGTCCATGCAAAGGACAGGAGAGTGAGGTAGGCTTGCTCTCACTGCAGCTCTACTGATACACCTCTGGTGATCATCAGTGTACATGGAGAGATGGTGCCCCAGCAAGAGCAGCTGTGAAGGTGTTGTGCCAATGCAGCCCCTACATAGGTGGGAAATCCAGTGAGAGAGACAACATCTGCCTGGAATTCCTTCTGTGAACCTGTGAGGAGTTTTTGCTTGCTTGG
Organism: Erithacus rubecula; assembly: GCF_903797595.1. Lineage (NCBI taxonomy): Eukaryota > Metazoa > Chordata > Aves > Passeriformes > Muscicapidae > Erithacus > Erithacus rubecula. Next base: position 95,176,875 of record NC_136658.1, read on the forward strand.
TTTATGTTTTGTTTGTTTGTTTATTAGCTGGTGAAACTTCTTTTTTTGAATGTCATTGTTTCTACAAAAAACTCAGGAAATTATGGACAGTAGCAGTGATGCTTGTTTGGAAAGGAGAAAAGACAAAGTATAATCTCTCTAGTGAAAACAAGTGGCTTGGGGCGGGGAGGAGAAGCCTAGAGAGGGTGAAGAGCATCAAAGATTTCCCAGATGGATCCAGCAGGGAGAGGCTGCACGTGTTCATCCTTCTGTCCCTGTTTTCTCAAACAGAAGCAGAGCACCCCCTTCCAGGCACCCCTCGGATGTGTCCTGTGTGTCACCTCTGAAGGGCAGAAGTACCCACAGATGGAGAGAGACATCCTTCTGTGCTTTCCTGGGAATGCTTGAACAGATTGTGTTCTTCAGGGTGATTAGCTTTCATCCCAAATTGCAAACAACAGCTTTATGAGGTTACTCAAACAGTGGTTTATCCAGAGGAAATCTTGTGTAGCTTGTGACCTGATGGCCTTGTGACTAACTAAAATGGATTTTGAATGTTCACATATGGTGTTACCAAGTTCGGATTTTGTTGTCCAGTGCAGTTTTATTTCAGTAGGAATAGTGTTGAAAATGTTTATTCATCACCACACATGAAAACAAGAATCTTTTAACTACTCCCTTCTAGCACATTACGTTTATTTAAGCATGGTGAGAAGCATCACAAGGAGCAGAATTTTAAAATTTATTTTGCTCTATTTAAAAATAGATTTATGACAATGGTGGTGGGCTATGCCTGGCTGGCAGCTGAGCCCCCACCTTGTTCACTTTTCCAGCAGATGGGGGAGAGAATCTGAAGGGCAAAATGTAGACATTTTGTGGGTCAAGATCAAGACAACTTAATTAGTGAAGGAAAGCTGCATGCACAAGCAAAGGTATTTGTTTTCTGCTTCCCACAGGCAAGAAGGTGTTTATTCAGTTCCTGGAAAACAGCAGCTCAGCACACATAATATTTACTTGGGAAGGCAGGTGACATAACTTGGAACTGTGACTTCCTTCTGCTTTCCCCAAAATTTATTGCTAAGCCCAATGTCATAGTTTGGCATATCCTTCACTCAGTTCAGATCAGCTGTCCTGGCTGAGTCCAGCCCCTCTCAGGGGGCTGGGTACTTGAAGAGTAATTGTTCCTACTATTGAAGGCTGAGGCAAAGAAGGCGTGAAGTATCTCAGCCTTTTCTTCATCATTTATCACCATGTTTTTCCCCTGCTTCCAATGAAGAAGGGAAATTCTCTTTAGCCTCCTTTTGTTGCTAATGTGTTTATAGAAACATTTTCAATTGTTTTTTATGACAGTAGCCAGATTAAGTTCTAGCTGGGCTTTGTTCCTTCTCATTTTCTCACTGTATAACCTCACAACATCCTTGTAGTACTCCCAGGTTGTCTGCAACTGCTTCCAAATGTCACAAATTGTCTTTTTATTCCTGTATTCCAGCTTCTTGTGAGGTTTTTCCTCTATCTGTTGCAGTGGTTCCTGCTATACTGCTTCCTATTAATGTACAACACAAATTTTGGCTTATGAGAATTTAAAGGTATGTTGAGAGTAAGTTTTCTAGATATTTAATGGCTTAAAAATGTCTTGGCCGTGGGGCTACCACCAGCCCTGACCATTCCTGGTCACTCAGCTGCCTTCCCACACCTTGCCCATGGCTCAGAACCCATTTTAACCCCTCCAAATCCTCCCTCCCTGCTCACAGGAAGAATTCCTTCCCCCTCCTTCTTTTAACATTTGTTTCTTGTCTGCTTTCTTTATCCAAACTGAGTTTCTTGCCCAAGCACAGATTTTACACATGAATCTTTCTAAACACCCACAATCAGAGATATTTCACAGTGAATTATGATGTGTTTGCACTCATGAATACATTGACTAAAAGGCCAAGTTTCAAGAAAGGGGAAAAGTGAGCAGAACACAAAAGAATAAGGAATAGTTTGTAGGCAAGGATGACCCCTAAGAAATAACTTACAAACAATTGCTTTCTCCAGCATCACTGGTTTTGATAAAATTAGCATTTTTGAACTTTTTCTACACTCTAGACTTATCCTTGCTACCTTATTTGGGTTAACATTTGCAACACATTAAAATACTGCTTCTGCTAGAGTCTGAGTGAATGCTTGCACTCAGCAAATTCCCATTAGCACTAACATCTTAAGTACTCAGCATTTTGTTGCTGCAGTGAGTTTTCTCTGCCATGTTATGTGTGTAGTTTTTCATGCCTGCTTTTAAAATTCACAGTGTGAAGGGTCAGGCTATGTCAGGTCCTATCCCCAGTCAGATATGAGTGCTGCTGTGCTTTCTGATGGCCTCACACCAGGAAGAAAAATGACCTCATTCATGTTTTAAGCAGCTACCTTAAGACTGTTTAGTAGGAGGGAATTGACCTCTTAACATGGGTATATAAAAGCAGGGTGGGGATTTAATTCCTAATCAATTTTTTCTTTTTCACTACTGCTTACCAAAGTCACTCGTTACTGTGATGATAGTGGTAGACACTTTACATGTATGAAAAAATGTCCAAAATTCCTAGTCACCCTTTAAGGTAAAAAGATACCTTCCTTCTAGTGTTGGCAGGAAAGTTTAATACAGAACTGGCTTGCAATTATACAAGCTTGTGTATGCTTGTATACCAAATGTACCTTCCAAACAGTTTTTTTAAATGAGAGCTTGGTGTATTGACAGAGAAGCTGAGGGAGGTACTTGTACTACTATATGCAAATACAGGGGTTTTTTTCTCAGCCAAAGCTTAAGCAAACATCATATTTTAGAGGAATTTAGAAAGTAATCAACAGTCACATTTATTTCTCTGTGTACATTCCATTTCTCTTTTGAATAAACTATTAAAGAAGAAATTGAACAAAGATATGGCAATCTCTTCCTATTGATGACAAACAAACCTGTAGTAGAAGATGTAATAAAATTGACAAAACAGCATGATAGAGGAGGAATGAAAGCTCAGATTCTGGCAGCTTTAAGCCAGGACTTACTCAAAATTTCACAGCTGACGTAATTTGACAGCTCTGATGAAATCCTAGGAGTGTGTATGCACATTCAGCAAAAAAAATATAGCCATGAACTCTATCTGTCTTGACAGGCTGCCACTTGAATGGACATTTGATTAATATTATCTTTATTCACAGTGCTGCTTGGCATGAGCAAATGAATTTCAAAATATCGAGCTAAATGGTTTCAGGATTCACTATTGCAGGAAGGACACAGTGCAAATGAGACCTGGAAAATTAGTCCTACATTAAACATAATCCATCACTTTTACAAAGGTTTGGCTCACTGGGGTATATAGGTAGACATATATTATGATAATCATTTGAACATATATTTTATAAAAATGTAGCTTAAATTATTATTAATATTAAAAATGTTTTATGGGTTTAATGAGTTGGGTCTTTATCTGAAAAAAATATTCTTCTGTTTTGTGAACTCTAGGTTATCACTTATTATACTTTTATTTACTGTTGATTACAATTCCTAAATAATTGACTCTAACAACTCAATCTAGAGCAAAAAGGATCCAGCACACAAGCTGTCCTATCAGCAATCTGTAATTTCACAAAGGGTTCTAGGAGTAAATTTTGGGGCATTTATTTCAATGTGTTTTCATTGTACTATTTCCAACTTTCCTACCAGCATTGTTTCCCTGTTTCTAGGGATACATTTAGAATATGATTGACCCTTCAGTTACAGTTTCCCTCTCTTGTAATTTTTTGTTCCATAAATCAAGTTGCTGTTATTTGGCTTGGGTTCTCCTGGAAGCTGTCTGTGCTGGTTTTGGTCACAACCAGCATCATAATATTGGAAATATTAACCTTCTGGCTTGAAAGGAAGGAAGCCAGTCTAGGATGTTTCTGTAGTCCCTTGGGTACAGGAGGGCAGTCCTTTGGCACAACTGCAGCTGTGTGTGATTGGAAAGAGCTGTGCTAAGGCTTCTCAAATCTGTACTAGAAATTCAATTCCCCGATTGAGGGCTTACCAAATGAGAATTTTTTCTCTCCTGGCCAAGAAACAGTGATATAGGTAAAAGCATAAACCAGCTGGTGAGAGGAACCAAAGCCTGAAGATGATGCTCCTTCAAGAAAACATTCTCACTATTCTCTTGAGATTTTCACCTTGCAAATCAGGGGGCAGTACCCAGGTGCTTCTGCATCAGTGTCATTTGAGATGCCTTGGGACACCTGATACATTCATAGTCTCCAAGAGACCTGCACCCCTTTGGTTGTAGTCCAGATGGGAATAGGGAGATGTAGTTGGCACAAGATGAGCAATGTCTGTTTGGCAGATTTCTGTCTATATCACCTCTCAGTTGAGCACCCTGTGGTTGTTGTAAGGACAAGGCAGAGAACAGAGAAGGAAAGTTCACATTTTTTATTCTTAGAATGTACAGTAGCTTAGAGAACATGTACCACATCTCTGCCACAGCTGAAATATGAAAACTCATGATTTCCATAGCATTTTATGTGTATGCCTTTCAATATATGGGGTTTTTTTTACCACAGTTGCTCTGAAAATGTGCTCCTGCTCCTAAATGAGTTGTGACCTGGAGAAGAAGCTTCAGCTCATCAAGGCATGGGTATTTTGTGAGTGAACAGACATGTAGATACACCTTTGCCTTGGAAAGAGCTCTTTTGCACTTTGAGGATTGATAAAAGTGGAGATTGCTCATAGAGATGTTTCCTGAAAGCAAGAAAAGTGTGCTACAAAAAGTTACTTAGTTCATCTTTATTAATGAAAATGCACTCAGACACAATTTTATCATTCCTTCTGACCCTCACACTGGCACAGAGTCAAACTGGTTATAATGAGGTTCTCTATTTAATGAAACAAATAGAAGGAATTGTTTACTACACAACAGCTCATAGTAAAAAAAAAAAAAAAATCTTTCTTTGTTTATTATTTTTCTATTGCTTTCCTATGTACAAGAAAATTCCAGAGCATTTGTTTCAATTTTTTATTCTGAGAATAGAAGATGTTGCAGTTTTTGTTTGGACATGTGCTACTTTTCCTTCCCAATCTAGGACAAGGTGTATGGAAGTTGCCTTTATGAATGGCCCTGGGAACTGTTCCCAACTAATGAACACTATTAAGTAGCCATATCTAGCTCAAGGATGATGACTTTGGTAATTCTGCACACAGGAACCTGCTGGTTTTGCTTTGCAGTATAATTAGTCTCTGCACCTGCTTTATTTTAAATGTAAGCCATATGCTTGGTGTATGAAAACCAAACATCTGCCATAGAGTTGCTAAAATATGTGCCTTAAAATACACTTCTGATCTGCTGCTACATATCTTAAAGGAAATTTTAAAAATGCATATTGATATTTTAAGACTGAATTTATGGTTGCTCCTCATTTAATTCACAGCTTTTCTGAAGAACTGTACTTTTGACACGAGTAAATTACTTGGTCTAAAAATGTCTTTTATGCTTCTGATTCATCATTCACATATTAACCACAAAGCTTGCCTCTCTCCAAGAGGGAGTAGACCTCATGAATTTCTCTGCTAAATAGTACTGGGATTGAATCCTCTTGTCCATTGCCTAATGAGGTTTACCCTGGAAAGATTTAAGCCAGGCTTATTTCCTATCAATTTCTAACAGACATAGAGGCACTGATTGATGGAATGACCACTTGAAACTCCACACATATTTGAAATCTGCCATAAATTTTCTTTTTGCAAGAAAAATACTAAAATATACCAATAGAGTAGATGAATGTGAAGGTCAGGCAGATTTTTCTGCTGTAAAAAAAAGCTTGGTATCCTAAGTGGTGATGGCTTTTACTGATGAGAAGAACTATTATCCTTCATATTTCTGAACAGTGTAATAAGTTTGCTGGAAGTTTTTACTTTATCTCTCCTGTTCACTGTGACTAGAAAATACAATTGACATGTTTTATGATTAAATTGTCTGGTCCATGTAGAATTTAACTATACTACTTCTGCTTGAGTTAAAATCAGCAAGCCATCAAAACAACTTGATAGCATTTTCAACATTGTTTTAAAATGGCAAGGCAGAAAAGCAAGCTAAAGCATGCATGGTGGTTTTTTCACTATACAGACCTTAGCCAATAACTGGTTACACAGAGTACGAACAAAAGAGGAAAATTTGATCTCTCAGGACCCTAAAGTGCAGGGTCCATGTTTTCCATGCCTTTCCTCTAAATCATAATCTCCAGTTACAAGTGTGATGTCCATTATAGGCATGCTTAAAGACATGGCTGTTACAAACAGCCTGGATTTCTTCTGGTCAGAAATGTATTCCATAGGAGGAATTGGTTTTAAAAATCATCTGTTTCCTTAACAGAGTTGTGATAGCAGCACAGGACAACGTTAATTCTCTTCCATGTACATCCTCTTCTTGGGTTTGAGTGGAGGTTTTTTGAGGGTATGGGGTGAAGAGAAGGGAAATGATGAGAAGAGCAGATGCCTTTAAATAAGGCTGTGAAAAATAACAATGACATCACTACAATGAAATATTCATCTTTCCCAGCAAATAACTGTATGGAACCACCTTCCATTAGAAAATAAAAATTGTTAAATCAGAAGAATGTCAGAGGGATTTCATCAACAATATTATCAGAACACGTTCAAATGGAAAAGCATAAAAATACCCAATGGAAAAGTATACAGTTTTGTGTTCTGGGTGTTAATAGTAAGCTTGAAATACACACCATATTTAACATGATTATAGATTTATATAAATGATATGACACTGTTGAAGTGTTTCAATGTTTAAAAAAGAAATCTGATTCTTAGGGCTGAGGATATTCTGAGTTTCATTCTTGGAAAAATTTTGATTTTAACTCCAGGATTTGTTTTAGGAGAGAAGCAATGAACAGCTCTACATGTAAATAAAGTTTTATAGCAGATGGGGTTATTTCCTAGCCTAAGAAATATTGTGTAATGTTAGGATTCTAATCTGTTTGTGTTCACATACTTGGCAATCTTCAAGAAAGGTAGAAGCCAGCATGTTAAACTTGGAAGTTAGTTTTTCTCCTAATATGATATTTTAAGGTTGACAAATTAAACTGAGATAGAACTCAATTCCAAGTTGTTAATTTTTTTCTGTCTTAATACCTTAGTGCATAAAATAAAACAGTTTTGTTTTATCCATTTTTCAAGTAAAAGTTTAAGTTTGTGCCCTATTTTTGAAAAAGCAGCTAGCAACTAGTACATGAGGGAGAAACCTTTTCATCTAAACAGCTTTTCAGTGCTTATATATGTTTGCAGAAAATAACATTTTTTCCTAGCATCTGCCTGCAATGCCATCTGCTACTATGCTTCAGGCAGCTTTGATTGTGTAAACTTAGCTTTCCTCTTTGCCAAATGTAGTGACTTTGAAAATGTATCCCCATTCATCCTCTCCTGAGACATTTGGTGCCATAGCAGACCCAGTGCAGAATGTACCAGCCTCATCTCCAGTGAAAACATTTCTTGTTTCCTGACTTCTGCTTGTGCCTTCTCATGTGCCACAGCTGTCAGGTCATGCCTTAGGGGCTGATAACAGTATTTTGCCACCACAAATTTGAATTTAATACACATCTATAGTTATTTTAAATTCCATTATTGGGTTAAGACCTTCATTCACAGTTATCAATATAACATTATTTTCTCACAGCTCTTGAAAGTTGGTACCATGATAATGAGTAATGCTACTACCAGCACACCCCTGTGTTTCATTGACCTCAAACAAAACATAAAGTCTTGTCATTTTCTTGACTGTTTGTGTAGCCACCTCTATGCTGTGTGTGTACAATTATGCATCTATTTGGGTGTAGTGGAACAAATCCTTCCAATATTTTATTTTTCTTCTTGAAAATTCCCACCTTGAAAACCCCTCTTAGAAGTTGTTTTAGCCCTGGTCACAGCTTTAGTCAACATGAGCTTCCTGCATTTTATTAAATGATTGCAATAAGGAGAAAGAGCCAAGAATAGAAGGTCCTCAGAGACAAGTCAGACAAAGATTTAGCCAGGTCAATATGATGTTGCTGAAAGACTTTCTGCACTTCATAGAGGCAAAGTCTGAAGACATGGGTAGTGTCTTCCCCCCCAGTTGAATTGGAAGAAACACATAGGATTTTGAAACACAATAACACTCCTTAATCTCTGAAGAAGAAGCAGCATTGGACTTCAAACTGAGTGACCTGCTAACAATTGAGTTTAACTTAATTATGGTAATCCATATAAAAGTGAGAGAAACGGAAGACTTGTACATTTAGAGCAGAGACATGCCAGCAAGGACAAGAAAAGCTTATATATTTTAATATTTATGTCATTTTGAAGGAGCAGAAAGAAAACCAGGTAATTGTTACAACAGAAGTGAGACATTATCAGAGCTGAGAGTAGAAGTAGATATTAGTGTGCCAAAATCTGTGTGTGCACAATTTTGAGTATCCATTAGAATGATGAGTTTCCAGTGTCATCCTTTGGGTTTCAATCCTTAAGACACAGGATTGATTTGTCCCAGAGTGAGAGTTGGTGGAATAAATGCATAGATCAGAAAGTAGGAAAGCTCATTAAATTCTGATGAGTGAACATGGTTTTAAATGTAGATGTTTTAAATCCTATTAAAGTACCAATTTTCACTTTTTGAGACCAAAGCAAAATAAATAAATGTATATTAATGTAAGATGGAACATCTATTGGAAGTCAGTAATATATTCTATGGAAAAGGTAAGTTTTCAGATATTTTCTATATGAAAGTGATTGTGAGATGAAGGGTCAAAAATAAACAACACTAGGTTCTTGCTAACACCAGGAATTAAGCTGATGCTGATGTTTCCTCAAAGCAGCTGCTCTTGGGATGTACAGAGCTGGTGTCTTAGAGCATGATAGTATAGACAGAAAAAAAAGGCACAAGAAGTTCTCATCAAATGAAGCTGGATGTGTTCTTCAGAGGTGACTGCATGGCCTGAGACAGCTGAGTGAAAGGAATGATAATGTCAGATAGCTGAAGAATTGAATTCCCTTTGAAAGTGATGACAGTGCTATTACTCTAAATAGCAACAGGTGGACTAAATGTGATGATTTTTGGCCTGGAGAATTCTAGTTTTGCCATCATCTTAATGAAGAAGATGAAGTAGTGTGGAATAACTAGGTGTTAATGATATATTTAATAACCCACAGTCTTTTAAACTACTGCAGCTGGTAGAGGCTTTCCAGGAGCCTGCAGAAGCCATGTAGGTGGCTTTTATTCAGGTTCTACAGTGGAAGGAGTTGTGCCCATGTATGCAGAATATCAATAACATAATGTCTGTCTTTCATTGAGAATGAAAAGCATGCAAAAGCAGACAAAACCTGCTCACCCTATACATGCTGAACAGCATGCTGAAGTCTGCAGCTTATGGCAGGGCAGTGATTATCTTCCTGGAACAAAATGTGTTCTCTCCTAGTAGAGAACACAGGTACACATTTGGAGTTACAGTAATAATAGCTGGCAACAGGAGGGGTGAGAGACCTTGGCTGGGATGGAGGACACGTCTCTGGTTCAGCTCAATTTGGCTTTAAGCATGCAGAAAATTCCTGGAGTTGTGGAGCAATACTTGGGTTTGCTTCTACAGAAACAGAACCTTAGAAGGATTTATGGGACTAAACAAGGTCCCAATAGTTTTAGTTTTTCTATGGTTTCTCCAGAGAAACCAGGCTCGTGGGAGCTCTGGTTTCTCTGAGACTTGTGCTCAGCATCTGCACACTAAATTCACTGTATGAATAGATTTCCTGTGGGTTTTATTTGTTTACCTTTTTAATTTTTTTTTTTTTAAACTTAACTTCTAGGGTTAAAAGAGGCCAGGCACTCAAAAAAAAAAAAAAAAAAAAAAAGCAATTCAGTGGTTTTCTGTGATTCCAGAAAATGATGGCATGTTTCTTTGGAGTCTTTCACATGGAATTGGGGTAGTGATGATGGTATAAGAATTTTTTTTTTTTTTCACACTGGAATTGAAGATTCTGAATGACAATGAAAGATAAAATAATCAGGGATAAAATAAGACCAAAAAAACCAGATTGAAACCCTACAATAAACAGGTCAGATTTTGCATTATTGGGGAAATAAGAAATGCCTGAAAAACAGTAATTTTACTAAACAGTATTTATCTCTGCAAGAGAATAAGTATTCTCATCTGGCTATGGAGTTCATAGACTATTCTTTTCAAACATTAAAAGCATAAGGAAAATATGGAGGAGCAACCTGGGACTGTGGATATCTCAGATCAAAGCCACCATTCAGACAACATCACTGGGATAATTCACCCTCTAGCAATCTTTCCAGACTGCCAAAAAGCATCATGAATTCTGTTGGAAGTGGAAGGAGCAGACAGAGTCACAAACAGTGCTGGCAATTGGACCTCTGGTCCTTTTATGATGAGCTGCCCTTTAATTCTCTTTTCTAAAGGCTTTTTTTTCCCCACCAGATATGGGCTTTTTAAAATGGGAACAGCAAGACATAATTTTCTCAAAGTTACTGGTTTCTTTCTTCTGCACTCAGACTGCCTCTACCCCTGTGCTTTTTATAATCCAATAACTGTTATAAGGCATAACATCTCTTCCTCATGACAACAATATAGAAGATAGCCAAGAACTGAGGCTTTCAGATTAACAGAGGCTGGTAAGGATGTTAGTGAATAAGACTGCAGATGTTCTGTGAACCCTTTAGTATCTACTAGTCATTGACATTTGCAGAAAACTGTCCTTGTCACTGGAGATCAGGTTGCCCCTTCCAAGGCTGAGTTCCTATCAGTGTTACTGGGATACTAGAGCAAGTAGATTGAACAGACAAATATTGTAATGCTTTTTGCCAAAATTTATCTGTATCATTACTTTCTTTCTGCAGAAGAATTTGTATTTCTAAATTATATTAAAAGAAGTAAATTCTTGGTGGATTTTACTGGAGTTCCTAAGATATGTTCATACTAACTATGGTTAATTCATAACTATAATTTCTTTCATCACTTTTGATAATTTAGAATGAAAATATGTCATTGCTTTTCAAACTGAAACATTCCTTGGACTACCAAGTATGACAGATTATAGGATTTAATAGTATTAAACTGCCACAGGATTGGATTCTCCCACTTGCCTCTTAAAAAAGGCTCTCTTTCTCCAACATTGAATAACTGAAATTATTTCCCTTGGTATCAAACCTAGATTAGTCAATGTGAGAACAAAGAAGAGGCCTGCTCTTTAACTGCAAATAGCCCATGTCCTGCTGTTGAGCATTTATCTGGACCATTCAAAGTATGTCAAGTGAGTAAGTACTAGTTCATTACCTAATTTTATTCCAGGTAATACTTGCAATTGAAACAAATCACTGCAATAAATGGAACTATTTGATACCACTGTGTTCAGCATTGTCTGTATCATATTTTTAAAATGTCTGCTATATAAAACACTCTATAACCTTTTCTGGATTTAAAGGTCATCTTTGATGGCCTTAGCTGAAGATGTAGATGTGACATGTTGGAGATATGTATGTGCTTGGCACAATAAAAAAAAAAATAAAAAAATATATATATATATATATTGGAGGGATAAAATTATCAATTAACTGTGGATTTGTGAGGCTGCTGTTTTTGTCTTTAGTGCAAGATTTTATAATTTATACCAGTCAAGAATTATGACCTCTACCTGTCAAGAAGGAGGTTAGCTGCAGTATAAAATGTTTTTTACATTTTCCTCTGGATTCAGGTAGAATGGACTTGTTTAAGGCTTAAGTATGAACTAATCAAATGTGCAGAAAACCCCCCAACATTTGATAACACTGTTGTGCATTACTGAGCTTTGTAACTTCTACAGCTGTTTCATGTGATATGTTTGATAAAAACTTAATTGTGACTGAATTAAACTAGATCCAAGTTTTCTAGCCCATAAACTGTTTCCAAGGTCTTTCAAAAGCAGATATCTAGGGAAGTGTGGAAGAAAATGCACATAACACTTTGCCCCTTACTCTGCTGCCATCATTGTGGAGATTTCTGTCAGATTGCCTTCAGCCATACCTTTACTATCCTGTTAAGGTCTGTTGGATGAAGCCAATTCTCCATGTAGAAACTATTGTTTATTTCTGGTCACTCTTCTTGCCCTTCTTCAGCTCATCTCTAATTGCATTCTCCTTTTGATATACAAGGAGCAAGACTGCATTAAGCAAAAAATGCATTACATAGGGGAATAATAAAGTGTGGGTTTTTTTCCTCCTTCTTTTATTCCTTTCCTAATTAATTTGAATCCTGACCTGCTGTTTTGGTAGGTACTGAACAAAAATTTTCATTGAATTGTCTATGATAAAGTCAAGATTTTTCTTCTGTGGTACAGCAGACATCCCAGAGCCCATCATTTCAAGCACTAAGTTTTGCATCCCTTGAATATAGAATGAAATATACTCAATTTAATCTGATCTTTTATTTACATTCACTTGACTTTACAATGTTCTGCCAATCTGGACAGCTAACACATATCTTTAGAGATGCTGTTTAGTCATTGTAAACTCCAGTTTAGGTCCAATGAGCAATGTTGCACTGTTCATGTTTACAGGTATCTGGAGTGCTTTATGCTGTTTGCTTGTTTCCATGCTGGTAACTAGGCTCAGGAATGATGAAAACCTTTTAGGCACCCCTGAGTGGATGAAAAGACTCTTGGTTTCAGTACATCTGGGCATCAATAGGCCCTTAACCAGAAGCAGTTTGTCCTGTAACAGATTTTAATAGCCATTCTCATATCTATCACAGGAAGATAAGACAGGAACATAATCTTCCAAATGGCAAATCAACATGCTCATGTATTTCATCCTTAAATATTCATTAATATCTTCCTCTTGTTTCTTTAAAGATTTGGCATTTACTTAAGTAATTACTGCCACCACTAAATGTCTGTCCATATTTTGTCCTTCTCAGTATTATTTATGCCTTTGTTCACCTTAGCCCTTTGAGCCTGCCTTTATCATGTCTGCCAGGTGTACTGTGCACACACACACTGAATTAATCTCCCTAGTCTGCCAGAGTGCAAGGAAGTTCATTTATTCAAAGGAGAAGAGGGAAGAGAAGGGAATTCAGCCTGAGATTCACTGGTTTTGGTTGTCTTTTTGAGTTACACTGGGCAAAATGCTTTCCATGTGAATAGTTTCAGTGCAAGCAAAGACAATGTCAGACATGAGTAGCCTCAAGTCAAATCCTTTGCCATCAACATGCCTCAAAACAAGCTGATTAATTCTTCAAAGTCTTCTTCCAAGAGTTTTGCTGCACTGCACCACTTCCATCTCACAGCAATGTCCTTTCCCATCACGAGTGAGATGGCAGCCCTGATTCAGCAGCTGGGCACTTTGCTCTGCAACCCATCTCATACTTGCGTGAGTGAATGCTTCCTGAGAGTTTAGTACTGCTTCCCACAGCTGAGCAAGTAGATTTACAGGTACAAAATGACATCAACAGCAGTGCAGTTGAATGAGTCTTCTCCTTGGAGTTGGTTGGTCTGACTCTGCATTGAAAGGCTGGGAAAGTTTGGGGTGTCATGTAGGGGTGCTTGAACATGCCACTGATGGACTGGGAACTCAGTCCTGGTGCACTGGTGTTAATCAGCCAATATTCACATATAAACAATCAAGGCTGCAGGATAACTTGGCAAGGAGCTGAAACAAAACCAGAATGTCTTCTCTTTCAAGTCAGACTTATCTGGACTCAGTGTGAATTCTTCCAGGTAATTTGGAAGCACCCTGCTCTTAAATTAGAACAAAGAGTGTCTCCAAGTGACAATTTTCCACTTGGAAATGAGGCAAAAAGGAATCAGGAGGAAACTAATTATGAGTGTATGCTGAATAAACCAAAGTTGCTATTTAAATTTTAAAAATGTTGAAGAAATAGATGAAGCAGAACTGCTCACACAAATTGGTGAAGACAGTCCTGAGCAGATTTTGCCACTGCACTGTGGGAGCTGTGTAAGAACTCTTAGATCCTCCTGAGAAGGGAAGTCTGTGGGAATGCTTTGAAGGCAGATAATGAATACAGTCAGGAAGAAGCAAGTGGGAGATGCTAGGAAAAGCCCACTGAGTGCTGAGAAGAATCACACCGGATATCCATCATCACAGGCTCTCTCTTTGATGTGTGCTTTGGTACAAAGCTTTGGGAGAGAAGAAAATATAACTAAAGAAGGAAGTTTAAGATAGCCACTACAAAGTTTATCACTTCTGTCTTCAGCTGATATAAGTGACTGCTATGCCAAGAGATGTCCCTAAGGGTGTAGTAATGTGATCCTTTATATCTTTTCTGAGTTTAATTCAAGTAGTTTAACTTCAAGCCCAAAGAGAATTTTAACCAGAGAAACTAACAAAAATATTTAAAATATTTTTTTAAGAAAGGATGTTTTTAAAGTCAAAATAATATTGCATATCCATTAAAATACAGAATGAGAAAAACAGTTTGATTTCTTCTGTGTTACAGTTGGCTGAATGGTGTCTGTAGGTGTATGTCCTATTTGCCTACTGGATACCTTCAAAAAGCTCTTGGTAACTACTGAAGAAAGCATTACAGTATTTACTGAGTTCTTGTAATTTCAGAGAAAATCACAGTCTTTTCTGTTTTGTTTTCCCTTCCTGTACATATGTTATTAATTTTCTTCTGCTGTAAGTATTTAGAGAAAATGAAACTTATTTGCTCAAACCCTCACTTAAAGCAGATTTAAATTTTTTTCTCCATAAGCCATTTTCTCATCAGATACTCATCAGACTTTCTTCCCTGAAATCTTACAATTTGTTAACTTATAGACTGGTCCCTGTGGCTCAGGCATGCTCTGAGCTCTGGGTTTATTCACCAAACAGACCAAACACAGATTTCTTCCCCTGTGCTAGAGTTCATATCAAATACTGTGCAGTAGGCTAACACTTTCTGTGCAAGTGGAAAGAGATTTTCTATTATTATTATTTTACTGATTTGGTTGAGGAATGCAACTCCTGCCATCTTCAAGGATCAAGACAATTTGTAAGTTAATAGACCAGACATTATTGCACTAAAGAAATTTCAATTTGAGTTTATGGAAATAAGCTGTAGTGGCATGTTTATAAACCAAGAGATCATAAGGTTGCAGTGAAATGAAGCTGCAAGTTTGATGTTTCTGTGCTGAGAAAATTGCCCATCTTCCACTGGAACTGACAGATATTACAGCTGTGACACCATTGTTATTTCTATGGGGTATGCTCCAAGTGTTTGGAATTTGTAAACAGAAATGGCTTTAAAATGGCTTTAAAAAGCTTTCAAAAAGAAGTGTCAGCTTGAGGCTGGAACATGACTGAGATGGAAAAAACATCCTGTACCACTCCCTCTCCTCAATTTTGTATGCACCATATAAGAATGGAAGAGCCTTCCTGGAAAGGGCTCAGTCTCCCAGCTGACTCTTTGCTCTGTGTTTAAGAAGATACCAGAAATTTCCCAGAGCAGCCAGTTACATCTCAGGGGTTTTGCACAATAACTAAGTGGGCCCCAGCTGGGCCTGTGCAGTTTCTTCATGAAGCTTTTTTTCAATAAAGGTCAAGAAAAAGCACAAATTTAAATTTTTTTACCCCCACTCCCCCCAAATCATACTAAGAGGTTCTAGCTTCTCAACTTGAAAGCAATTCCATGATGTCTCACAGAGGTTGTAGTTTGGTTTGAATTTCCATTCCTCTCTATATAATATATATGATGGAAGCAAGAGTCACCTTCCTGGTGAGAGAGGATCGATCCCTTTCCATCCTGAATGAAAATGACCTGAAAATGAAATTAGCCATTGAAAGCAGCCAGTAGGGGAGAACCAGCACAGGAGATGACTGAAATGCAACTTCTCTGAACTAGAAGGAGGATATTTCCAAGTCATTTTAATAATTTTTTGTTATGGAGAAAACATGCCTTTTGCCAAACCCTATGGGGTACCAAAACCAGTTTAATCTGAAATTTTTAACCTCACACACTTGTGCAGACCTACACTCATGACCTATTTAAACTCCAAGCTTACAACACAGCTATTAACTCTCTTCTTTGTAACAGCCATGTTATTATCTTTTGAAACTTTTCTTTAGAAAATTATGGAGTTGTATAAAGCCCACATTCATATTATGTAAGATAGAAATTTACACTCAAAGATTTGATTATAGATTGTAGTCTTTTCTCTAAACTTTTTGAATGATTTATAACTTTCAGACTGCACAGTGCAAAAATTTCTGACATTAACTGGTTGTCTGAGTCTTTATAAGATTGTTTTACAGATGTGTTTGAATAAATAAGAAAAAAAGTTTTAAAAATGAATATTTCAGGCCTCTTTTTCATAATTATGAGACTTATAAATCAAGAAAAGTTCAGCGAAAATTTTTCAGTCTTTAAGTTGTCAAACATTGAATATAAAATTGCCTACCACAAGCAAATTAGAAACTACCTGTTATTTCCTAATCTTTAACTAAATCTCCCTTCTTCAGTCTGCTGAGTTGCTAATCAAAATCTTGCTGAATCTGAATGGCAGCCACTCATGGAAAAACAGGAACCACCTACAGTTTAAACATCATACAGGTGCTTCAAGTCCTGGGCTCAGGCACACCAACAACATGTTTGCACCTGTAGTTAACACATAGGAAATGTTTTGACACATAAATGGATGCAACAACAATTCAAGAAATGCTTGGCTATGTTCCAAAATGCCAATCTGAAAAAAGCACACCAAGAGGTGGTTGAGGCAACTGATTAGCTTTTAAGAAAAATCAAAAGTAAACTGTTAGCAATTTATGTGTTGTCACCTCTTAGCCCAACTGAGGTATCTTGAGGATGTGGATTTGGTATTTTTGAGCTCTTATGTCAAATGTCTTGCCTTCAACCAGGTTCAAAATTGGACCTTGAAGTACAGCTTCTGACATTCCCACTTCTTTACCTTGTATTTTGCTCATGTTTAAATTAACTGTAGGCATCACAGGATCACTAAAGCTGGAAGAGACCTTCAGGATCATCCAGTACAACCATCAACCCAGTGGCACCAAAATCACCTCTAAATCATATCCCCAGGTGCCACATCCAGATGCTTCTTAAGCACTTTCAGGGTCAGTGACTCCACCATATCTCTGGGCAGTTTATTCCAAAGCCTAACCACTCTTTTAGTGAGATAATTTTTCTAATATCTCATCTGAACCACCCTTAGCACAAGTTCAGGCCATTTCCTCTCATCCTTTCACTTGAGACATGGCAGAAGAGACAAACCCCCTCTCACTACTACCTCCCTTCAGATATTTGAGAGCAATGAGACTCCCCCTGACCCTCCTGCTGTCCAGAATAAACAACCCAGCTCCCTCAGGGGCTGTAGGAATTCAGCCTTGAAATTTAAGGCATCTGCAGCATGCACATTGGGTTCCTGAATTTGAGCTAGGCTCCACTCCTTCTGCTTTGAAAGGATGTAAAATTAAAGCCTGAAAACTAATATAAGATATTGGTGCATGCTGCATTTTGTCATAAAACATTAGTGATGTGAGGAATTCAGGGATGAAAAAGAAATGTGTAGATATATCATAGTTACATTGGAGACAAATCTACTTAGAGTAATGAGATAAACTTTCACACTTCAGGGCTTAACCAATTCTTTTTGATCACTTCCTGAAAGACATTACAAGCTGTGGATGCTAAAATAGCAAGGGACTAGATTCACAGATCAATCCTTGGTTCTGTTGATTAAGACCCAGAGCCTGAAAAATTATTTCCTCCATGAAGAAGTAATTCCCTTAATTGTCCATGACATGCTGTTTTTCTAACATTCTCTGAAACATGTGGCCCTTACTGCTCTTGGAAATAGGGTATTGAGCTTGATTAATCACAGCT
Organism: Erithacus rubecula; assembly: GCF_903797595.1. NCBI lineage: Eukaryota > Metazoa > Chordata > Aves > Passeriformes > Muscicapidae > Erithacus > Erithacus rubecula. The sequence continues at coordinate 95,194,719 of NC_136658.1, forward strand.
CTAGGCTTGGCCATCCCTGAGCACTGTATCCAATCAGCCACTTTTGTTGCATGGAAATTTTATCCTATAACCTTTAGGTATCCAAAGCAAGATAAAGCAAACATCTTATTTTTGAAATGCTGACTCATAAGGCTGAGTGGTGGTGGGGCCAAGAGACCTTGTTTTCACTCTCATGACCTTTCTTTCTGTGATACTTTAACACAAGCAGATGTCTGCATCACTGGTGAACCATTCTGCCCTTTGTGTATTTTTGCTCATCTGCTTTTTCTGCAGATGCTTTTTTCCTTTCTTTTGTGGGGCAGTAAAGCATTAATACTTAGTACTGATGCCCAAGAGATGCTAACAAAATCCTGGCTTACAGGTGAGTTCACTTAGAGCTTACAAAATCTTCAGCTCTAATGGCTGTATGCCACAAACTTCATGATATTTGCAAGGACACTTTTAGAGGATCTTCCTATTTCAATTTAAGATCCTTTTCTTCTTGGGGTTGGTAAGTTGCCAGTTGAGCTTTTGGTTACTGAATGTGTGGGCAGATACTGAGTACATTTTGAATTCACTAATAATAGTTTTACTTCTGCACCGTAGACCTTAGCATTTCATGAGACAATTATGGCATCAAAATAAGTCATAGCTGAAGGCACTGACTGACAGTCAGCAGACTCCCCTGATGCTCACAGTAGCTATGGGAAGGCTGCCATTTCAGCTCAGGACAAGGGACTCAGTTTCCACTTGCACAAAAGATGAGCAGAAAGAAAAACAAGCAGGAAATTGTAGTTAAGGCTACATCCTAACTCAGGGGTGCAGGCAGGAAAGGCAATACAAAAAATTCACCTTCTTGACATCCCTACATCCTGCCACCATGTTCTGAGACAAGTGCTGTCAGAGCACTTTCCAGATAGATGAATGAAGAGATGGACTATTCATATGTGCCACATTTACTCTTTTTAATTCTTCTGAAATAATAATAATGCTAAGGAGATAATAAAATTTGAATTTCTGTCTTGTATTTCAGCAGAATAGGGTTTAGTTATTTTGAGTTTTACTGTTACCATTTCAAATTGTAGAAATCACAAAATCAAAGTCACAGGGAGGTTGAGATAGGAAGAGACCTCTGGAGGTCACCTGGTCCAACTCCCCTGCTGAGGCAGGAGATGATGACACCCACAGGTGATTGCCCAAGACCATGTCCAGATGACTTTTGAAAGTCTTCAAGAATGGGGACTCTCACTTCCTCTCACTCACAGTTCTCTGACTCCTTACTTAGTTGTCACATTCAGAGGGAAATAGGTGTACAGTTGCATACGGATGTGTGAGGCACACCTTTATGCTTCCCCATCCCTTTATTAGTACTGTGAGGGGATCCATACAAGAGATAAAACTCTGCAGATCTTTGGGTAGGACTTGGTTGTATTTGATCTACATTAAAAATCAACCACACTTAATGGTCTAGTACAAATCTGTTTGGTGTCCCCTGAGTACAGTGGCAGATGAATGAAGCTGCAAACTCATTATGATAGTAAGAGCAGCAAACTTGGCAGTGTATCATTATTAATTGTCTTAATTAGTCCTCAGTATAGCAGGAAAAGTTTATGAAATATTTTACATATAAGGCAGCTTTTTTTTTTTAATCCCAGAGCACAACACACTTACAGCAATATCTTGACTTCGGAGCTGATTTGTAATCCCTCCTCCCTCTGTTTGTTTGTGAAAATGTTTTCTTTAAATGTTCCACCTTTTTCATAAAAATAAATGTAAAGCAAAACAGTTGGCATTTCAGCAAAATAACAGTTGCAATTCTGAAAATAAGTTTTTGATCCATTGACAGGGGAAATCCTGTAAATAGCAGGCAATAGTCTCATCTCTGCAGCAAGCTCCTTATCCTCATTACTAAATAATGACAGGGAGGGAAAGCTGAACCTGTTGCATGTTACAAATTAGTCACTTGGTTCAGGAGAAATTGAGATTGTGGACACAACATGGAGAAATAATCCTCAGATTTTTAATTCCTTCTCCTGTTGTCTTGTGCAGAACTGCTTGTACTCAAAAAAACACAGTGCAACTGAAATAAGTGGGGAGAAAGGATGGCATATGGTGCACTAACCAGGGCATCAGACTCAACAGTGCATTTCCCATTCCCACAGCTTCAGCTCTGGCACTCTGCTGTCTCCATTAGAAGCAGGGAAATCAGACCAACTTCTCCTCAGTTTGGTGACAGAATTTCTAAAAGGAATCAAAGACCTTAAGAGTCCCTCCAGGCACATCACTACACTTTTATTTATCTTGACAATATTTAAACTTTTGATTTATATGGATTTAAGATTTTGAAAGATGCCAAAGGGAGTTAATGTCACATTGAAGTAAAATATTAAAATGTACGGCTTCAAGTTTGGGACATAATGCCTTGACTTAGACACAGGTTGCACTTAACAGAACTTCTGAAGCCTCTTTAAATATCACTATGCTCTGTGTGATATCCTTCAGTGTCTGTGACTGCCTGCCTTAAAAGATTTCATTTTGTGCTCTGAAGCATATACTGACAAAAGAACCTTCAGAATTACTTTTGGCAGTAGCCTGCATGAAAAGTTCTTGATGCTGTGTTTACTGGAAAATTTTATTCTTAATTTGTGCTTGCATTGCTCTTTGGTGAGCTCTAAAAGTAGCCATAGTTATAGTAACTGCAGTATAGCAATGAAGGGAGTGGACAAAGAGCTAAAAAGAATATTTTCATAGGGGCACAGAAAATTGAAGAGGTATAAATGAAGAAACTATTTTCTTTTCTGCTACTGCTTATGTCTAAACTTCAGCACTTAACCTTGAGAACTGTCAATACCATAAGCACCTGAAGACCTCTAAGGACTCCTTTCTTCCTTTGAAGGGTATATCTGAAGCACAGAACACAGAGAAATGAGGATTTCTTGAACATTGAATGAGAAAAATGTCTGGAATGCTTACAATTAATTATCTGAATCTGATATTTTAAAGAACATTTGAAGTACATATTAGAAGGATCTGGCGAAAATAACTTCCGTTATTTCACATAATCACAGAATATCCAGAGTTGCAAGGGACCCACAAGGGTTATAGAGCCCAACTCTCAGCCCTGCCCAGACACCTCAAGACACCATCCTGTTCCTGAGAGCATTGTTCAAACACTTGAACTCTGTCAGGCTTGATGCCATGCCCACTTTCCTGGGGAGCCTGTTCCAGCCCCAAACACCCTCTGAGTGAAGAACCTTCTCCTGTATCCAACCTAAGCCTCCCTTAACTGAGGCTCATGCTGTCTTATAGGTCTTGTCACTGGCTGCCAGAGTGAAGATTGGTACCTGGCCCTCCTCTCCCCTCTGAGGATGTTGAAGACCACAATGAGATCTTCTTTCAGTCTCCTCCAAATTATCTCAGCTGCTCCTCATAAAATTGTCTAAGTAAATCTTGGATAAGACTTTTTATCCTTGAAGTATGACAAAATATGTTCAGAAAAACCCAAATGCTTTCGGCCACTCTATATTTGCTTTGAAAGTTTTAGTCACACAAATTCAGTGAAATACAGTAAGAGAGACAAAGATATATCCTTTCATATACTCAAGAAAATTTGCACTACATTTAGAAAGAAAATTTACACTATATTTAGAAAGAAAATATTAGGGAGTCATGTGACACAAAATTTTCCAAAATAAGGTAAAAGAGTCTAAGAGAAGGCACAGATTTAAACATTCTGAGCAGCAAGCTTGGGATCAGCTGCCTGTTTCAGGTGCTTGTCCTTCCTACTGCTACTCAGCAGAGCACATTTGATGGTAACACGAAAGGGATGTTTTGCTGTGTGAATTGCAGCTTCACTTTTTATGTTTGTGGCACAGTCTTCTGGGTGAGCAGCCTGTGTGCACCAGCATGTTGTAGGTGTGTGTGGGGCTGCAGAAGTGTAAGAAACCTGCTGCTGCTGCTGCTGAGGAGTGCTGGACCTGCCCTCACATGTGCCAGCCAGACTGCTGTGTTATTTTCAGGCACAGATGCTCTCTGTTCACATATTTATCTTGAAGACTTTAAATGTCTCTTGGCAAAGAATCTTTGCTTTCCTTATGACCCCCTTCTTCTCAGGTGCTGGTGGTAGTAAGTGCAATTCACTGACCTTCTCTGCTGTTTCATGTGTAGCCAGTAAATTTGGATGGAACTGTGATTATCTTACCTAGGACCAGACAGAAGAGAGAGTGCTAAAGTCAGACTTACTGGGACCAGAAAATGCACAAGCATCTTTTTGGCATTGTCTGCCTCAGGAATTAAGAGCAAGGTGAAAGAGCGGTTCTCAGGGCCCAAGCTTCTTCTTGCAGTCAATATCTGCCTAAAATTCCTCATACTTCAGTTTCCATGGCCTAGAATATGTCCAATTTAGTTTGGACTTCCATTCTCTGTCCTCTAAATATTTCCAGTAATTGTATGATGGCATTACAGATATAAAACATATGTGGTTTAGAACACAAAACCTTCTGAGTATGTTATGAAAGTGCAGAGAAATGACAGTGAAACAGGGCTTGGTTTGATTTGGTAAAAAAAAAAAAGAAAAGTTTGGCTTTAGAAACTATTCTTACTTCAACTCTAATCTAATGGCTCTTTCTATAACCCTCACTTTTGAGTGATATGCTTTGTTTCCTGTTTTGAGAAAATGTCTGATGAAATGGTATGAATGAAAAGAAAATGCTTGCCTGAGTGCTAACATTCATTAACTGGGATGAAATCTGACAGTTTTACTTGAGATACAAAAGCTCACATTACTCTTGATTGTACCATGATAAGAAGGATAGGATCAAGTCTGGTCTGAAGAATGCAGGCATTCTCCAGCAACATCTGCTTTTTGTCTTCAATGATGCTTGAGTAGCTGACAGAGTGGCAATGACTTTAAAAGTGCAATGTCTAATTAGAGGCATGTTGGCAGCAAAATTGCTTCAGGATAATTCAGTAAGAAAAAGCTGTTCTTGGAGAACATTATTTCTTCAATCCTTTAAGAAAAACCTAATCTGACTCCAAAATCTGCACATTTTTTCCTTCCTGTAGCACACAAAGTTGTGGAATCTAACGGGACATTGAAAAGGCATAAATAATCCATCTAAAGCTTCACAGCATGGGAAGTGGCTCAATATAGAAGGAAGAAGAGCTCTTTGAAGGCTGAAATATCAATGTACAGCAGCTGTTTTTTATCTGTGGGATCTTCATGTTCCTGCAAATAGCTGTAAAATCAGGCATGTTTGTGGTTTTTAAGTGAGACGGTATGTCTTCTGTGTAGTGACAGAAGGCTGGCTGTCTTTGTGCTCAAGCAGTACTTTGTATAACTGGGGAAAAAAAGTACAGGCATTTGTTCTGCCATCCTGATGCAGTCTGGGGGCCAGACTGCTGCACAAATAACTCTGAAGTAGCAGCAAGTTTATTAAAGTTTTGGGCTGCCTGTCTTCAAAGGCAAGGAATTAGTCTCACAGGAAAGGAGTAAACAGTGTGTGGACACTTCCCTTTCTTCTACAGATAGAATAGTGAGAGTATAAATGGGAGATCTTTGAAGCTCATGGATCTTCAGATGTACAACTTATTTGCCACCCTGGAGTTATATATACCAAGTAGCCATTCCCATAGGTGAGGAGATGAATTATACCTGTCAGAAACACTGCAATTTAAAGCCTTGTCAACAAACATTTTGGGGAAAAAATAAGACCTTATAAAACATTTGTCTGAAAGCAATGCCTAGCAAACTAGCAGTTCCTATGCTGTTTTAAGTGGTCTCCCTCTAACCACTCTTCATTGTGCATGGGCCTAAAAACTCCTCTTTCTTTTGTTTCATCAGTCATTCAGTTGCAAGATGATGCAGTAATTAGCAAAATGCAGATAGAAATGTAAACCACATTCCTCTTGTAGTTTTCTATCAACAAGTTAGTGGATTCTTATTCACAAAAACAGAGGGATAAATCATCTTTTCTAGTGCCTTTGGATAGCCAATTCATGTACGGCCAGGTTGGGTACTGGCAAAAATACAAAATACAGAACAAAATAATACTAAGTTAAAACAGCTTCAAGAGGAAGGTGTTCCCATGGAGACAAGGTTCTGGAGCAGATGTTCTTCTGGGCAGAAGCACTCTGTCACGATCTGACCTCTACCTGTGGTCTTCCCTGACTATTTTTTCTGTAGAGTGTCATTCTTCATCACATCTGTAGCTCAGGAACTTGTTGACAAATATTTATTAAATATTCATCATTAAAATTTCCCTTGAAACACTTTTCACCACATTCTACCATATCCCAAGGCAGCTAGAAGAATTTAGTAAGCTTTACTTTAACAGTTCAATGAAGCTGGACAATGCCAGGACAATGTGAAGTTTCTTTGGCTCTGAGGGTCTGTGCCCTGGCTTGCAGTAAAGCCTTAAATACATGTCACCTTAAAGGGATCTCTGACATTGCCCATAACAGAAGTGTGTGCATATGGATGGCCTCTGACCTCTGAAGGTAAAACCCCTTCCAGAGGTCTGCACAGGGAGTGTGGGCTGCAGCTAAGTTGGCATATGATAAAATAAAGCATTCTGTTTCCAGGATCCACTTGGGAAAAATATCCACAATCAGACCTTCACAAAATGTCTGAGACAACTTTGAAGCACAGCACCAACAGTGTTCAGACAGCACATGGACCTGAAAGCTCAGCCTGAGGCTGGGAGCTGATAATGCAGAACAAGAGTGAGTTAGTGACACAGCAAACTGTGGGGAAAGTGATGCAAGGGAGAGTGCTGTGGGTCAGGTAGAGGCATGTCTGCCTACTTATCAGAGTCAATTTTTCACAGGTTTGACATTTAAGTCTTTATCTCAGATAACAGCTAATGGTGTCCTTAAATTATCTTGCTTAAGTAAAAGAATTGTGTGTCTTTCATGAAGAAGTGTTAGGGCTTTTTTGTGTTTTCTTTTTTCTTTCCCCCCCTGCAGATAATTGTGTCCCTTTATCTACATTATTATTAATGACACTTTCTAGAATATGCAGTATCAGGGAGCTGTGAGGTTGTATCAAGCTCTGAAAAGCTCACAAAACTTGGATAATATATTTAACATAGTGCAGGCCTGGTAAATGCTGAAACAATGCTTTTGTGTAGTTGTGTAACATAAGTGTTAAGCATATTATAGTATAACATTAGAATGCTTCAAAACATCCTGGTACTTGCACTAAATATTCTAATGAAATTAAATCTGTTGGAGAATTCTAGATAAAAGTCTGTTTTTAGTGACATGAAAATTGGGGGTTGAGCTGTGATACTGATTGTATCTTGTTAAAATTTTCAGATGAAACAGAGACTCCATGTAGAATATATATATTTCTAAATTCATAGTGAGAAAAAGCTTAAAAGTTTTGAGACAGCAGTGAAATGAATCAATGAATTTCAAAACCATTTTAATTTAAAATCCTTCCCTTATTCAAAACAGCAGCCCATTTCTTTTTAACACACACAGAAGCATTCATGACTCTTACAGACTTCTTGCATGTGTAGGGTGTGTGTGCTCTGGCTTCTGCATAAGACAGGAAAAAACCAGATGCATCTTTCTCTTAGTGAGACACCAATTTAAAAGAGGAAAGTAGGTGCTGGTAAGAGAGTAAGTAGTTATTTAGAGGAGGATCATTGCTACACTCAGCTGAGCATGGTGGGGAAGGGGGACATCTGTTCAGAAACAGAATTTGTAAGAAATGTACACTGATTATAAACAGACGATTTGTTATTGCTTACCTTTGTTCTTCATCAGAGCACAGGGGTTTGCACAGTGTGTGGTAGTCAGCTAGAAGTGAAGGATGGGTGCAGACATGTACTTCACTTCCCCACCCAGATGGAGTGAGTGTGCATTCTGTAAGTCAGAGGGCAATGGCACAAACTAAAACCCATTACAGAAATGTATTGCTCCAAGGTGAGAAGGATCAGCTGCTGGTTGAGAAGCTGATCAGCTCATGGCCAACCTCATCTGGGAGATGATCTGAGCAAAATCTGAAACTGTCACTGAGAAAATTCACTCCCAAGTACCTAATGATGGTGTAGAATGCTAAAGCTACAGTTGGAAGAACAGGGGAATAAAGAAGAAACTACTTCTCAAAATTATACATTTTAATAAGGCCTATATGAATGCATGGTTCCAGGGATGTAGCATTTCTCAAAATAATTTGGGTTTTTGGTTTTAGGAATCAAGCCAGCTTGCTGAATTATTGTGTCAATCCCCAGCTGTGACAAGGAAGAGGGCATTTAAATAACATGTAACAAAAAGTGATACTGAGTACTTTCCTCTCCAGGGGTACAGGATAGTTATTTTTATATATTCTTATTCTTCCATTACACAAATATATGAGAGACTCTCCTCAGAAAACACTCTGAGGAAAAAAATGCAGACCATGTCCCCTGAGCACTATTCTCAGTATAAGAAGGTGGAAAGTGCGTGGAGTGAATTCCAGGCAGGTAAGGAGCTCTGCTGTCTGTGAGCTCTGAATATCTGACAGCAGGGGTAATCTGGCTAGCATGAACCAACCTCAATAAACAATGGGAAAATGAACCACAGTGGTGCAAGAAGAATGCATTCTGAACAGTAAGCAAACAGCTTTGAATTTTGTTAAAATAACATTCTGGTTTCAGACAGGACAGGGTAAATATTTTACAGCAGCCTTGAAGGGGTGGAACCTGGAGCCAGGTGGGCATGTCTAGGTTGTTAGTCTATACCATCTATCACTGCTGGGGAGTGGGAATAAGAGATTTTTGCTTCTGGGAAGAAGGGAGTGGCTTCAGGTTGAGAAAAAGTGTGGCAGGAAGGGGAAACTCTTACACCATGGTTCATTGTGGGGTTCTTAGTGAACACTTTGCATGTAAACCATCTTCTTTGTACACTTTTGTTATTAATACTCTTGGTGCTGCTGTTTGTTTTCCTTGTTGCTGTAAATTTTTCTTAACTCATAATCTCTGCCTCTAGTCTCTTTCACTGGAGGAGAGAGGGGAGCAGCTCATGGTTTTCTTTAGGTGAAAATACTAAACTGGGGAATGCCATTCCTAAAACACAACAGCCTTCTCTTCCCAGAAGCAAGAATCCCTTACTTCTGACCCTGGCAGTGATGTGAGTGGATAGAATAATAACCCAGATATGCTCACACAGCTCCAGGCTCTGGCCCCTCACAGATACTGAGAAGAATTTAACTCTCTCTCCTGGCCAAAACCAGGATAGTCATAATTCTATGTAGTAGAACTAAATATTGCTTTATCCATGAAGACATAATATTTTTGTGTTCAACATAGCACACTCCAGATGTGCTGTGAGTATACTCAGAGACTCATAATTAAGATGAAAAATGAGGCTTTACATTGTTTCAAAAAAGCAGATACTAATATATAGACTGTTCCTGTATAGTAATTCACCTCTTACTCCCTGCTTACTGGTATTTAAAGTACTAGTGTTGGAAATAAACTTAGCATGCTTGTCTTTAGCACTGGCGTATCTATCTTGCTAATAAATGAGAAAGCCAAGGATTAGTGTTAATAACAGTTCAGATAATTGGAAATAAAGTGTAGCCCATGGAAACTCAAGTGTTCATTACCACATTTTTATTCCAAGAAACCAGGTTTTAATAATGGATGCAAAGTACGTGTAACTGTCACAGTTCATTGTTTAATTAGTTTTCTGATCAAACACATTAATGAAGGAAGACCTAATAAATCATGCAAAAGCAGAACGAAGTACTTAGTTAATATGTGTTGCATTGATTAATGGTGATATGAAACCACAGCAATCTTGAAACAGTGGTTTTATGTGACCACACACAATTACAGGGGCACCTTCAAACATATAAAAAAAAAAAAAAGGGGAAGAAAAGGTATTTTGAAGTCCAAGTGAACACTTGATCTTTGTGTTTTCACAGCAATGCTGCTGGGATCACTGCAGAGTGGTGGGAAGGGGATGCAACAGATGCACTTCAGCCCTTTACCAAATGAGCTGTAGTTCGGTACAGGGTCACAAGGAGGCAAAGCTTTTGCTGTAGCTGGGCTAAGAAGTCCTCTAGGAAACTCACAAAGGAGCCATAACACAGAGACCATACAGACACATGAGCTTGGAACTCTGATTATTCATTTGTGCATTAATAGCAGGTGGCTTTTTCAAGAGTCTGTGCAGAAAGATGAAGGTACCAGGAGTCTCATGCACACCTTTTCCAATGTATGCAATCCAATCTCTTAACCTGTAGCTATGACAGACTGAGGGAGCTGCCTTTGAGCTCTCCCTGTCAGACACTCTGGCTGAGGGCAGAGCTCTATCCTTGAGCTGGGATGCCTCTCAAGGTTGCTCTTTAGGGCAGTGAGACCTTCTACTAATGACAGACCTTTTGGATTCCCTCTAAATTTCAACTGGACTGCACCTAAGTGACTCTCCCCCAGAGCTGGCATATCTCTCAAGTTTTGAGATTCCTTACCTGAGAACTGAAAGATTTTCTTTACCCAAGGTGGAGAGGTGCCTTACTCACAACAGATCATTGGGAAGTGGCTGAGAGCATTCTAAATCAATACTAACGATAACCATGTTGCTAATTCCTTTAGACATAAATCATTGTCCAACACTGGGACTAAGATTGGACCTAACTGCAGCTATGCTTCATCAGGTGTTTAGGGTGCCCAATCTGAGGCTCATGACTAAGTGGGAGTGTATTTGGTCTTTGTAAAGTATTCTAACTCAATTCTAACTTGATTTTCCTTTGTATATTTAATCTATGTAGTAACAGAGTGAAATTTGCCATCAAATTTTATTAGGTTGCACTTTTGCAAATTCATATTAAAATCAGTTTTGCTGATACCTTTGAAACCTCTCCCCTCAGCTGCCACAAAGTCTGTGGCAATGGGGCACTTGGCTGAGCAAGCTACCTTGGAGCAGCTGAAATTTGTCCTGTTAACTTGGACCTACATCTAAGGAAGGTTTCTAGGACCATCTTTTTCCCACTTAGCGCTGGGAATTTGTGGGTACGTAACACTCAGATAATCAGATTTGCAAGTTCTGAAGCAGCAGAAAAAGATAGGAATTTCCAGTAAGCAGGTGTAAAGTACCTGAGCTGCTCCAATGCTTTGGAAAATCCCAGTGGCCCCTGATTGCATCTATTATGTGCTGAAATATTCTGAAATTTCTTGCCCTGAATAGCTTCCTCCAAGTCCCACTGCTTGTTGTGTTACATCCAGGTTTTCCTCTGCCTACCCTCACCAGCAAGGCAGCTGTTTGCCTTGACTTACCTCTGCAGTATGTCCCAAAGGGATTTCTTGCTGCTTTTCCTCTCCTTGTACAGCCCCAGGGGAGATTCCCCCACAAACTGTTATGATTAATGCATACAGGATCAGCTTCCTCTCTGAAAATTGCAGCTTTTGATTTCCAAACCAACAACAGGAAAGGGATGGAACAAGTTGTCCACCTGCCAGAGGAACAGAGGGAGCTGACCTGCTTTCCCTCAGACACAGCCATCACTGGGAAGGGAATATGAGTTCGGTTGGCTGAGCCTTCACAAGCACTTTATTCATGCACTGCAAACCTCACTAGCTTCCAGCTAAAAGTGAGGTTACAGTTTTCTTGCTGCAGAACACCCTACTACACATCTAAAAGGAGCTTCTTTGCAGTTGTTTTTTCTTTAAAGTTGATTTCCCATGAGATGAAACTGGCTGTTTACGATATTCTTGGACAAGGCAAGAAACACAGATTTAGGATTCTGCTGTTGGAATTTTTTCAAAAGGCGAAGCTCATAGTCATTATCAAATAAAATATAATTTGAGATGTTTAAAAATGTTCATGGATGGTAGAGAAAATTCAGGAAAATTATAATAAAAAATATATATACACAATATTGCACAATTGTATAATATACACAATCCCCAGCTAGACTCTGTATATTTGATTTGATATATTTTAAAGAGGCAGGAGAAATGCAGAAGCAGAAGAGAGACACTCAAATTACCTTTAGACTGACAGCCTTGACAGAATTTTTCCTTTGAAAAGTGAAAATGAATTCATACAACCTGACATCATTATGAAACCAAGGGCCAAAACCCCAGTATCTGCTGGGAAGAAAATGGAAGAAATGACATAAGCAGACAATTTAAAACTTTTTCCCTAAAGTTTATATTAATTGGTAGAATTTCTTGTTTTTCAGTTAAATAGGAATCAGCTTGGAAACCATGACAGAGCCTTGTGCTCTGTCAGTGAGGTAAATCAGCCCTGTGCTTTGTTTTTCTTACAGCTACTACACAGCTTTCTATTGTATGTGTACTAAGGATGGGGTCAGAAGTAATTTTCTAGTTTTTGTCATCACTGCATGTTGTGTCACTACACAGATTTAAAGGAGGTAACATGCAGCATCTCCCTCAGAAACAGAGACATAACAAGAGCAATAATTATTCTGTGTAATAGGATGAGGGAATTTTCATGGTGAGTTATTGTGGCAGCAACTTTAATTTAAATGACAGAAATTGAACCTGGTAAGACCAAAGTGTGCAGTCTGTAATCCCACACTACCTAGAGCAGGAATAACAAATATCTGTGGTGTGTTCAGAAAAAGAATTCATCAGACAGTATCTCTTCCCATCATATTCACTTAGACTTTATAGATTCTGTGTCTAAGGGTGTCAGTCTCTGTTCCTGAAGTGGAAGGTTGAAAACAGGCTCAGAAGAGCTCTCCCCTGTATCTTTTAAAGAGATGAGGTTCCAACATTCATTGTTCCCTCCACATTTACAACAACTTTTGCACCCCTGTAGAATTCCTACTGACTTTCAGAGAGACAGGATTTCACATCATTTGATCTCTAAAACATCAGATATTTTTTCTGAAATGGTGGACCAATTTTAAATAAATTTCTTTTAAATAATAAGAACAGTAATTGCAACTCAATAGGAAAGAAATATACAGATTGTTTAAGAATTTTAGAGAGGTTTTAATGAGAAGTTTAAAATAGCCTTTTCAACTAGAACTAAGCAAGTGAGAAAAAAAGGATTTTTTTCTTTCTACAGCAAATTGTCTAACGTGACCAGAAAGTTTTCGAGATCCATCTTTGTCTCCTTCCTGAAGACAAAATAAATGTATTGAAATGTTTCAAGTGAAGTGGTGCAAAGAGACACTTGTCAATGGAAAGAGTTTTCTGCTGCTTTCATTAGTTTTACTAATTGTTTCCTCAGCCCAATTAATCAAAAGGTTGATTCCTGCTTTTTTTTCCCCCTGGTGAAAAGGTGAGTCTTTCAAAGGCCCTGTTCCGTGGCAATTAGAAAAATCAGGTGCCACTCTGTTCCTTGATTAAACCACCAGTTCATATCTATCCTGTGGTGAAAAAAATGAAGACAGAACTTTGAATTGAACCAACTAAAAGAGTTGGTTCAATTTGAAGTTCCATGGAACCCCCCCAGAATCACTGGGCTGTGTTAAGTAGAAGCAATCACACTTGCCAGATGCACAAGTTTTGAACAAAAGACAAATATGGCCAGTGTGAATGTCATGTGTCTTCCTGTCCACTTGGGCCACACCTGAACAGTGAAGGGTCTTATGCTGCTCATGTACCCTGGGAGAAAGGAGCAGCTTCCCACATCTTCATTTTCCACATCTTGGGGTGAATTCTGTTGGAAATGAGTGAAAGGATGCTACCAATGATCAAGAAACACTACTTTCTTTGCCTAATGAAATATGACTATCCAAACACCCTAATTTTTCTTGCCACATCATGCAAATGAAAATCCAAAGGATTTTTTGAGCAGCCTTCCCAAAGACTGAGGAATCACAGAACGGGCATGTGCCATACCTGCAGGAGTGTCAGATCACTTAGAAAAATGATATATCATGAGCTATGAGAAGTGTGACAGCTTCAGACAGCTGAGTTGTGATTTGGATAATTGTTTTTTACTCTTCACCTATTTTAATAAACTTGGGAGTTAGAGACATGAAAGGCATTTGTGCCCTGTGACAGTTTGTTGCTGGAATATAAATGGTGAAATGTGATGCACATTGCTTGGGTGAAAGACCACAAGGAACTCCTACAAATTCCAGCTATCTGCTCCTTACTGTCTAACTGGGACAACAGGGAGCTGATACACAGTGCTCTTGTAAATGTCTTTAAAGGTGCAGATTATGCTAGAACATGTGTGTTGCTTTAGGGCACCTCAAGAACAATGTACGTGAAGCACCATGAAATCATTATGAGCCCAAATTGTACAAATTAATTCAATACACTCTAAAGGTAATGCATGTTCTGCCTTGGTGCCCACAGGATGAGAGGGACTGAAGGAGGTCACACTTCTTTCTTTTCACTGACACCCTCTCCTATTCCTGCACAAAGCCAGTGTTTGCAGAAGGGAGCAGGCAGTGCAGCAGTGTCACACTGGCACCTGGGGATGGGTCTGACTGCAGGTGGGGCCCCAAGGACAGAACTGCCTGCTGAGGTGAGCCAGGAGGGGTGCAGTGATGCTGGTGTGAGTGTAAGAATTAACATTCTGAGAAATGAATGGCCCAGCACTCTCAGAAATACTCTGTGTTTCAATCAAAGCAACTCTGTATGGAATATGGTGCCATTGCTGTGAACGGGAATTAAGGCAAAGGCAGTCACACATATTATGTGTCTCCTGCTGATTTTATCCCAGCATCTGTGTGAATGAGATGCAGGATTTTATGTATAGCTGATTGGGAATACTGCACATTGTTAACCATTACATTACCATTACATTGCCATTACATTTTTTCAGGATGAACGGCCTCTAGAATTTGAAGCTCTTTTATTGCTGTCATTTGAGCAGAATTTTTTTTTGCTATACAGTAGGAGCAAGTATGGTGACTACACTACTACCTGCCTACTGTTTCCCTCAGTTCTGAGTTCAGGTGTCTTCTGTCATGCCAGTCTCAGCACCCAGAGGCTATCCATTCCTCTCTCACAGAGTACTCTGCTAGAAAACCCCATTTTCATCAATGCTTTTCAGTGACTGAATGTCCCAAAACTTTCCTAGTAATATCAAGCTGTAAATTGTATGGAAATCTTAATTTAATCAAATTTTTCCCTCCAAGGACTAGAAGAATTTCATTAGCAATGACTTGAAGGTTTCTTCTTTTGAGACTTTTCCCAGTCTAATGGAATTGTTCTGAGCTCATTGTCCGTGGGAAGCTGGCTGTGTCTGTTGCCTGTGCAGCTTTCCAGCTTCACCTTCCCCTGAGTGTTAGATTTGGGGTCTGAACCTTGTTGTTCTCAAATATATTCCTGCATATACTTGTATCTCCCCCTTCTCTCTGGGCAACATGTAAAACAAAGTTAAGATCACTTGGTGGTAAATTTTGGGATCTCAAATTAAAAAAGTTATGAAAATCTCTCTTGAATGAGATTCCTCATTCATTAAAACCAAGTAATCTTGTGCCCAGCTCTGCTATCCTGATCCATTTGAATGGCCTCATTGGCCACAGACAGAAATCAATAGTTGTATCTTTGTAAGGATGCTGTGGTTTTATCTGGATTGAAAATACTGTACATTGAAAATAGTGGTTTATCAGCTTTTTCCTGCAACAGAACTCACACTAGTGAAATTAGGTGTTGGACTAGATCATCTCCAGGGCTCCCTTGCAGCCCCAATCATTTTGCTAAAACAGTAAATTGAAAACCTTAAATTGTAATTAGAGTTCCACCATAATCTAAACAAAGCCCACCTAAACTGTACACAGCTAACTTGCAATGCCACGACATTTATAAATACAAAACCCATAAACATGGCCAGTTAGTAATAAATATTATACAGACAACTTTGATGTGGATTATGGATCTAAGCTTGCTGGCTGCATTTGGATTTATTTAGAACAACATTAGAACAAACTGACTAATGAGAAATATATATGTCCTGCAATTGCTACTTGAAAAACCTCAGATGAAAGATTTTCCTGGGCAAACACATGCACCTATACACAAGCTCATAGGACACATGTATCTAAAGTGCTGACACTATAGATATTCATAATGCCATCAAAAGCCACTGAGAAAAATGCTGACATTTACTTTTGTCTTGTCAAGACTGAAAACTTTTGATTTGATATCATTGATATCATCTAACCAGTTCAGTGTACTGCAACAATTCCAGAGGGCAAGCACATGTCAGGGGTGTGGGGGTACCCCACTCTCGAAGGACACAGGGCTGAGCACACTGGGGACCTCAACATTGCTGCTTGATGTGAAAGGAGGGTTGCAGCTGCTGGATCATCCTCCACAATTTCTCCAAGGACTTCCTTATTAGTTTCACATTCAGCATATTGAACTGTGGACCTTGATTTATATTTTTATTTGAGGTTAACAGAAAGAATTGCTTCACTCTCACTAGAAAGCATTTGAGAGTGTATATTCTACTGGCTATACCAGCACATCAGGTCTTTCTTCTGCTTCTACAAAGATGTACCTTGCAGCTGTAACAAGGTTTTTGTGGAAATGGATTTTTATCAAAATTCAGGCATCAACCAGTCAGACATCAACAAGTGTGCTGTTTTAGGAGGCACTTTTGAACAAAAAGTCTATTTAACATAAAGTGGTTACATGGATTGTGGCTCAACTTACTGGAGTTACTCTTTTTGAGTACCTACACTTTTTGAGTCAAATTTTCGCAACTTTGACGTAAAGTTCTAAACTTAAAAGTAAAATTAACATTCTGGATCTTAAATTATTTTAATTGTTAAGCCCATCTTCCTCACAGGATAAAGTATATTGTTTAATACTCCATTAATAAAGGTAGGTTTTGTCTAGATTGGAAAGTGCATGCTGGTGTCAGTTACAGTAAGTTAAAAAGTTTAAGCATATCCAAATCACTAATTTTAAAAAGTTGGTGTTTTTATTTCTGTTAGTGTATATGCAAATACTTTATAGGAGACTGAAATTTTTAATAGGGCTCATGACCAGAAGTTTCCTGAGTAATGTTTCAAATTATACTGCCAGCAGCAAATTTAATTGTTGTATACATATGGCACATTTACATTTATTTGCACTTTGTTCCATTCTTCAGTTGCACTGCAGATGCAATGGTAAACTGTCACATTGTAGGAATTAAAATAAATGGTATGGGCAACAAACTTATGCCATGTCATACTATGATATCTTCAGGGCAATACGCAATAAAGCTTAAAATAATTTAAAATCTCAATCTGAATGACTTTCAGCATGCATTGGTTTATGACAGCATGCAGCAGCATGAAAAAGAGTTTTCCAATGCCATTTTTTCTTCTGGTAGATCATTACAGGCAGATGTTTTTCCTTTTTCACACTGAAATTTTTCAATTAATCTATCCCATCTTTCACTGCCTTTGGCAGCAACAGTTTATGTGTTATCTTGTGAAGAGTCAGTTATCCAGTTGATCTGAAGAGATGGAAGGATGACTAATTTGTTTGGTCACCTGTTCTTGCTTAGGTATAGGGATGCCAGCTCAGCTGTTCTGGGACTCTGCTGGAAATGGGCTGGCACTGACAAGCACTGCTTGTGTTGCTTGACAAACAAATATCTAGTTCAGAGAAGAGCAATCCAGAGCAGTTATCTCCATGGCATGGAGCCAGTGTTATTTAATTGGCTGTTAACAAGTAAAATGTAGAGATAGCTATTTTCTCCTGTATTATGTAGAAGTTAAATTCCAGATCACAGAAAAAAAAAAAAAAGGATGAAACTGATTTCTGTTCCCAATGGTTCATCCTGAGCTTGTGTATCTTAAAGGTTTTTCTCTACACAAAGAGTTCCTGTAGTTTCCTAGCTCCTGCCCCTGCTCAAGCCTCCTGACTGTATTTCAGGCTTGATTGTCTCAAGTATTTGCTTTCTACCTGTGAATAATTTTTCCTGTCTTGAGAATTAGAAAGGAAGTCTACATGTAGAGAATGGAATAAGTTTCCAACAAAAAAAAAAGGAGGAAGAGAAAAGATACTTCTAGAAGTAACTGAGATTGAATCTTGTTTCTTTGCAGTAGGATTTATAAAATTTCATTGTGCTTTATACAGTAACAGTGCACAGTGCATCTGGCTCTCAGGGATGACTGGTTGGTTTTGAGTGTGATTATGTCTGATCTTCTCTTGTTGTCTCGAATCTTTTTATAAAAATACATGTTTTATTCTGTGACTGAAACATGGCATGGTTCTTCTTCAGGGTGAAGCTGGAAGGAGCTCATTTTCCCTGTCACAGGATGGTGACACAGGATAAAAACCAGATCATCTCCCAGGGGCCCTGCTGTGTTCACCAACAAGAGCAGGGGAGGAATCACAGACTTTAGGAAAGTCCTTATAGATGCCTTGAGAGCTGAACTAGCTGATGGTGATCAAGAAGCTTTTGAAGATGCCATTGGGTGCTGTGGCAGTACAACAGAGGCAGATGGAATCAGATGCTGCTGTAGGACAAACTTCACCAAGGTTCAGATTTCGTACATAATGAAAAATATCAAAATTTTCTGTAAAGATTAATTTTTTCAAGGTGAAGTTAATAGCTAAACGGAACAACATGAAGAGAGAGTATCAAATGGGGAAAGGTCAGGGTAGATTATAGTTTGGGCTAAAGGGTCCTTCATCCTTCTCACTTGAAAATTCTAAACCTTTGCCTTCCCTGATGCACTTTTCTGCTGACTGATGCTCCTTGCACCTGTGGCCATCAAATGCAGAATGAGTAACAGAGTGTGTTGAAAGTTGTAAAAGCCTTTAAAAAATGTTTTTCCAAGTGTCATGGTTTGACCCCAGTAATCAACTAAAAACCACACACTCACTCACTCACTGCCCAGCAGGATGGGGGAGAAGAACAGAAAAGTTAGAAAACTCATTGTTTGATATAAAGACAGTTTAATATGGAAAGAAAAAGCTGTGTAAACAAGCAAAGTAAAACAATGAATAGGACAAGAGGATATGGACTTAAGCTGCACCAGGGGAGGTTTTGGTTGGACATTAGGGGATTTTTTCACTGGGGAGACTGGGCATTGGAATGGGCTGCCCAAGGAGGAAGGAGGTGGAGTCACCATCCCTGAGGATGTTCAAGGAAAGTCTGGACTCAGTGCCATGATCTGGTTGACAGGGTGGTGTTGACTTGATGATCTCAAGGGTCTTTTCCAATCTAAAGATTGATTCTGTGATTCTTACTTGAGGCACATACAAATAGAAGACTTGTCTGCTGTTGGGTTTTATCTTCTCTTTAATTTAATTGCAAATAAACCTCATCTCTTCAAGGTAGGATCAGTTAACTTAAAAACAAAGAACCTGGATATGATGACACACTGAAAATTTGCTGCTTTTATTTCAATGCTAGTTTTTTCATTTATAAAATTCATGAGACCTCTAGGTATAGCAAAACAAAAAACTCCTTATTTACTGTTGTAGACAAAAAGAATAGCAGTCTGTTACAACTCTAAAAAACCAGCAAATCATTAGAACTGGGGTTTGAAAAATTAAATATCATTAAGTGTGCAATTTCATCTGTTTCTCAGTTAGCCAGAGCAAAGGCATAACTGACAAAGAGTTTGCTACACCATCTGGGGTTTTTAATATAAGATCTCAGTACTTATGTTACTTGATTCTTTGATGTAACTGCTATTTTTCAGTTCTCCAAAGAAATGTGTTATCTCTGGTTTTCATTTCAAAAATTGGTCACCGCAGTTCAGTTATCAGTAATACAATAAGACAGAAAATGCTGTATTCTTTGCATTTTTATGCCTCAAGTATGGTATAAAAGGCAGTACCTTGAGCATGCTTTGATAGATTGGTGCTACCACTGCAGTGGGTACAACTCAGAGGGGCTGAGCAGAGCTCTGCAGCTGAGTGAAGCTGGTGTGCAGGGTGACTCTATCAGACTATTGGGTACTGTCCCATGATGGTCTGCCAACTGCTGGGCACTGGAGCAGACAGGGGAGCACCAGGCAGGAAGAGCAGGGGGGATCTGGAGTTTTACAGGAGTCTGCTGCCCCAGCTGGTCTCAGTGTGCTTGGTCAGCAGGGATCTATGTCTATGCTCACCTTAGGACCAAGCTCTGCTAACAGTGCTCAGTCCAAAAGCCAAGCCTAAAAGTCAAGTCCAGAAGCACAGTGGTTTCACAATCCACACATAAGCCTCCAAAAGCTTCCAAAGGAACAGCCTCTGTGAAAGAGAAGTGCAGGGAGATGGATAGAAATGAAGGGATAATATTCCCTGTTACATATGTGCTGTAGTGAAAACAGATGGTAATGCACAAATTTATGAGGATTAAAAAATAGCAATTAATCTTTCCTCAGACATAGATCAATGCCTCCTTGCCTCAGTTCATCACGGGAGGGCAGGGGCTCACTGAGCTCAGTCCCTGTGTACCAGAAGGTGGTGCTGGCTGGACACCCTGTCTTGCTTTTAGTTATTGACAGGATTATTCCAGTATAACTTGTTGTCCTGGGATGAAGGAATTTAGCTCTGTATTTTTTTTTTAAATCAGTGTACAGCAGCTGCTACACAGAATTACTTGGATGGCATCCTAGTGACTGCAGAAACAGAGTGGTACTTGAAACTTGTAAATTATATTAAGCAGAATGTCCACCTTTGCTTTAAGAGTGAGAAAGAAAACCACAAGTATTTGCAGGCAATTCTAAATAATTTTAGAGGAAGAGTTGATGGTGTAGGAATTCAGCTGTTAGAAATGCAAATGGTAGATCCAGCACCAGCTGTGAGCTCTCCTGTCTTTGCTACAATGTTAGAGACAAGTCATTTCATGCTTCCTTGCCCATGCAAAACATGTGAGCAAATTGTTTGTGAAACATAAGATATTGGACTGGTCATATGAATGCCAGAAGGCATTTATTTCTAGTTAATGTATGACAAAAAATTTCTCTTCATACCTCTAATATGAATCTGGAGATAGGGTTGTGATAATGAAAAGCAGAATTTGTCTTTGGTGTAGTCAAACTGCAAAAGGGGTGACTTTTTTAGTAGAAATCTGGAATTCAATTCATGGATTATGCAGTCTGTGTTTACACCAAACACCCTTCCCAAAGGAATTAAAGAGGTTCTGTCAAGAGTGGTGGAAGGTGGAAGAATCAGATTCTGCCAGTAAGTGGAGAAAACCCTTGAGACAGCAGAGTGCATCATTGGTCAGTAAATGAGATTTAAAAAAATTTGTTGGAGTAACATTTCCCTCTAGATCTGAAACTGGTAGTCTACAGCTTCAGTACTGAAATTCTACTCATTGCTTGTAGAAAACCCATTTTTGCTATTTAGTATTTTGTTATTTATTAAAAAAATCATGACATGATTTGAACGACAAGCAGTAGATTCTTTATGCAAGAAGACCTTGGTAAATAAACGAAGAAAGTACCTCAAGAAAAAAAATCCCATTGAAATTCATGATGATGATTTTATTTAATTAATGGAGAAGTATGCCATCTATAATCATACCCTTTTGTGCATGTGCTTTTTAATAAATTTTTGTTTGTGTATGTGAAACTTTAATTATGAGAAAACTAAGGAAGCCTGTGGTGTTCATCATATTTTCTATCTTGCTGTTAAAATTTAATTATTGTGTATTTAATTTGATAAATTAATGGACTTATAACTACACACTTATTACTACAAACAAACAAGCAAGCAAGCAAACAAAATCCCTCAAATAGCCCAATAATTCTTGACTGTACATATTGAAAATATAATTTGAATTTGGGACCATTTTTCTAGAAATGTTATTTTTCCATTTTTTGATTAATATGAGCTTTGTGACAAACAAGCAAACATCAACTGCTTATGAAAAAAACATAAAATGCTAACAAGATATGAAAAAACTCATATTTTTTTAACTTTTAAGGCATCAAAGACAATCTATTCTCATAAATCTTCTCCCCCCACCATGAATCATACAGGTCCTTGTCAGTTCTCACTGGAATTAAAATTTCCCCTCCCTGGAAGGGCAGTTCTTCAAGTTTTGTTTTGCCAGTCCATGCATAGGATTGCTGTTGTTATCCAATACAACAGTGTGAATAAATCTGGCTGCATTGTGTCAGTTTCCACTCAACATACAGAACATCATGGCTTTGTGCATTTCTTTCTGAAACACACCTACAATTTTTCAGTGAAACATCTCTCCTTGATTCACTCCTTGCAAAGAGCTGGACAGACCCTGTTTCATCTCTCTGGCTCAGAAGTACTGCAGAGTGAAAATATCCACTCAGTCCCAGCAAAAGTAATTGCAGAGAGTAATGCAGATAATTATTTCTGACTGACTGAGTTGTTGATCTTTTTGGTTCAAGGAAACAATATGGAGATCTTCTGCCCTCTTTCCTGTCTTGTCCTGTTTAATTGACAGACCAGCATTGCAGATTGCAGTCTCCTGTCAGATGACATTCTGAATTTGGAGCAAAGTCTTACATTGCTTTTCTGCTAAGGTTAATTAACAGTTCTTTTTGCTGATACCAGAAACAGAAATGTGAAGGAAACAAGAAACTGGCATAAATGGAAATCTGCCAATTATATTCTGTGAACTTGACTTTAGATATTGCTTAGTGACAGTAATGAGAAAAACAAGTGTATCATTTCTATTTTGTAGAAAACATCTTTTTCCACATTTCAAGTCAGTATGTATTTGTAAAGCATAAATGCCACCTTTTTTTTGTTTTTAAATAATTTTTGTTATAGTAGCTTAATTGACTTACCTTTGAGTGACCCTTAATCCCTGACTATTTCCTCTTAAATATTTGCCAAAATAGTTCCAGTGCATGCCAGTTTCACTTTTCATTATTCTGTCTTTGTAGAAGTGCTCATCTTCCTGAACAATTTCTCACAATTTTAATGAAAATTACCCCTAAGTTACAATTCCTACAGTTCCATGAAGTTTCATCACAGGAAAAAACCCCACAAAAACACCCTCAACTAAATTCTGAAGATCCACACTTGTATTAAGGCTCATTAAAAAAGCTGGTTCCACTGAAAGTCAGCCTCAGCCTCCCACCAGCAGGAGGATTAGTTCCTTCCAGAAACTGTTTATTGGAAACAGGATCAGTGCTTTTGCATCCTTTCCCTGAATCCATCTCACTCATGGACACAGTGGTGGATTATAATGTAAGAGTTACAGTAGTTGTAAGAGTGGAAGTCAAGCAGGATGGATTTAAGTTTAACCTTGAATTGAACTGAGGAGGGGAATCCACAGAAAGGACACCAAGGTTACCTCTTGTTCTCCCCAGTACTTTTGTTCCACACTGTATGGATGTTTATCTGTTGTGATTTCCCCATTGTCAAAGGATTTCATATAAATACAGATCCATTTTTCCTTAAGAACCGAATTGTTCTGCTTCTCTCAATCTGTGTTTGTCTAGTGGAATAGACATTCCTCTCCTCTACCTACAGGGACTCTAAGATGGGTGTAGGAGCAGGTTCCTGAGTGAAAAGTCAAGGTGGGGTTAAGCAAGGGTCATGCTCCACAAACACTCCTTTAGGCATAGCCACAAATGAGTGTGGGAGCAGTGACAAAGGAGCAGCCTCATGGTGGCCCACGCTGAACAATTCACTGTTTCTGGCAGATTGTGGGTCCCTGATGTTAGTGCAATTCACTTGAAATGCAAGTACACTTCAGAAATCCCAAAAGGGAATTACATTGTGAGAAAATGGGAAAATACCATGAAATTGGTCTACAGAAATCAGCTTTCAGTAGGAAGAACTGGAACCCAAAGTCAATGTTTGTGGAATCTATAGGAACCCAAGACGTTTTTTTAGTGTCAGCCTCAGACTAATAGAGGAAGGCTGCTGGAAAGACTCCTCTGTTCAGTTGCTTCATCTCAGATAGACTTTCATTGGTGATATTCCAGAATGCCCCAGGGTATCCTTCTTTGGACAACACAGATTGTAGGAAAAAAACCAATTTAATTTAGGATGCAATTCTCTCTCTGTAATGGGAAGTGGGGATGGGGAATTATCTACTTATTTATTCTTAGAGTGAAGATACCTTTTCTTTCCTTTTTCTTTCTTTTTTTTTTTTTTTTCTTTTCTTTTTCCTTTTTTTTCCTTTTTATTTAACTAGACAAATCTACTGCATCAAAATGGGATCTACAGGAGCAGAGTACGATAGGTTAATTGGACTATTATTGTAGGATGGTACAATGCAATTATCACTTCTGATATAATTTGGAAGTGTAGGTTCACAGTATGTTACTAACTCCTGTAAAATCCCACGACTGATATGAAATTAACCATGTTCAACATTGTAATTAGGAAAAAAAATCTTAGTACCAGTAATGTTGGCATACCTCCAGTTTCTTAAAAATACTAAAACAGTTCTTCCTAAATTCAGTGTTCTGAAAATTAAAAGTAAGTTCATTCAAAGTGATTCTGTATCTTTGGGACTATATTATAATTCTGCAAAAGGTACAATATTAATGGTAGAATACTTTGAAGAGCTACTCCAAGAAGACACTTCAAATTAGAAAGCTGAAAACTCTGTAATAACCTATTTTTTTTTTAATATGAGACAAAGGAAGCAAATATCAGATTATGTAAATTTATGTGTTTTGGGAATATCATCAAAGATTTGAAGGGCAGGAAGTCCAATCCCTGTCCCAAAGAAGAGGGAGGAAGTTCTCACCTTTCGTCATTCCTACTGACATTTATCTTGTTTATACCCAAATCTAATGACAAAGATTTCAAGGTATTTTGGAACAGAGTTTACCTCCAGATTGTAAGAATGGAGGCTATTCCCTGAGCACTGTCTAAGGACAAACATTGCAGGACTAACTTGATTTATGCTGAGCCCCAAAAGTGCTAAGTGCCTAAAAATTGCAGGGAAGGCAATGGTGGGTGACTTCTGCTTTCATACTGAAAATCAGGTCACTGTGTTCCCCAAGGTGAGAAGTAAGATAGGGAGTCTCAATTCTTAACCCAGCTAATCATTAACACAGAAAGCAGCTATCCAACTAGAAACAATTCTCATACATTTCATGCTGTCTGTGAAAATTTGAGCATTCTCATAACTAAACATTTGCTTTCTGCGGTGTTCTTAATAATTACATTACAGAGGTTACTGAAAGGGCATGGGAAGGCTTTAAGGAAATCTTTTGGTTGCTATGCATATTATCATGCTCTGAAGTTCCAGGCTCCAATTTAATTGACCATTTACTTTGGTGAAACTAATAGTTACAGATTTTGCATTTGTGGAGGAATGTTATGAGCTAAAATTAAACCTGTGTTGTCTCTTATAGCTTTAGAGATATTTAACACTATAGGAGGTGTTCTATGAGTGCTTTCTGTCTGGTGCTTGTAGAGCTGAGCAGTGTTTGAAGCTCAGCAGAATCTCTCTCTTTTCAGCTATTCCTGTTAATCAAGCAATGGATGTTTCTAGGAAAAGCACTTCATTGATTGCTGGAACTGCTCCTTGCACCTCAGGTCTTCAAACCTGCTTCTTTCAAGATAGGAACATTACAAGAAACATTCAGAAAAATAATTTTCCAGAAGTATGCTGATTTCAAACACTGCTTCCACACATCATGGCATTCAAATTATCCTCTTGAGGGGACTTTGATAAATTTTCTATCTCCATCTGCAGTGGTGTTCATTGCTGTTGCTCCAGACTCAGGAATTTGAAGATGACTTTACTCATGTGCATGGATTGTGAAAGACAAGAGTCCTTTTCATGAGTATGCCAGTATATAAGGATACAAAAAGTTTTGAGTTATTAAGATTCACATATGAAAAGTGGAGGAGGTAGAATATTAATTATAAAAAAGACTATGCAAACCATGATGGATATTTTCCTCTTCAAGCAACGAGAGAAAAATAGGACCCAAGGGGCCTGGCCAAATAGGGCAGTTGCAATACAAATTGGCATTTTTTGAGCAAGTGAATGGGACCAGATGACCTTCAGAGATCTGTTACAAAGTAAGCTACTCTTTGACTCCATAGGTGTATTTTTATAACATAAAAAGCGTAGAAAAGTGCTCTGCACAAGGTTTCAGGAGGCCATTTAGTCCCTCCTCTCCCAGTTCAATGTCATCTATTCTCAGTTATTCCTGTTTGTCAGGGCTGAAGTATTGGGAATTTTCTCTGTGCATAGGCATTTATTTTCACAGCCTCCCAGAAATCTGTTCCAGCTTCCAAAAATTCTTCCTATTTGGAACTTTTCCTTGACATCAAATCTAAATCTCTCCTGATGTAATTTAAGCTGATTATATTTGCCCTGGCCCCAGTGCTGGCAAAGAAGAGTTCATTAATCATTTGTTTTGCAGTTACCTTTTCTCCAGCTGAAGCCAGCCGTACATCACCTTGGGGTCATTTTCCCTAGACTAAGCAACCCAGATTTTTTCAGTCCACAGAGCATGCAGACATCTGAGTATTGCTGTTATTCCCCTTGAACCTTCTCTAATGAGTCCACAAATCTCAGGGAAACAAAGCTCCAGCCTGGACCTAGATCTACAGGTGAGACCTTCCCAGTGCTGAGTAGAACTGATATTATTAAAATATTTTAGCAATGAGCCTCCACTTAGTAGATCATAATACAATTTTGCCACTTTAAAATCAGCATAATATCACTGACTCAGCTTCAGTTGTAAGAATTTTAAAGCATGATAAAATGTTGTCAAACATTTTTCAATTATCACATTGCTATTATTATGTCTTTTGGTGAGATACACCTCTCTACAATAAGGAACAGAAATTATAGAAGAACACTGTCTGGAATGCTGTGATACTCAGAAGGGATGTACTTCACAAAAAAATGTGAATATGGACTTTCCTAAATGCCCCCTTTGCTAGAGAAATATATGACCTCTTCTGAAAGGAAGCAGTGCATACTTAAGAGTCAAGTAATGTCATGTATTTTCAGTTAATTACTGCAAACAATTTGTGCTGCTTTGTCATCTGTTATCAGAAAGAACATCAGGCTGCATTAAATTTCCTACTCGTTGCAAAGGAGTTTAAAAAGAAAAAGAGTTCCTGTACTTGGTTGGTTCCTTATTAACTACAGTACTTTTTACATTGTAATTTCAATCCTATGTAAGGAAATACAATTGTTAACAGTCATATTCCAAGGGACATCTAGAAATAATGAGGTACCTTTGGAATGCTGCCTTCCTTACCAACAAAACACAGTCACTTAAATGAATGCTTCTAGGAATGCCTCAGGAGTACTATGCACAGCATGGTCAACTTCAGATTACAAAAAATAATGATGCCTTATATAAACAGTTTTTAGTTCTTTGTATCTCTAACTACAGTAAAAAACCAGTGAGATATCCTCCCTCAAATCCATCAAATTAGTAGCAATGGATGC
The DNA here is from genome assembly GCF_903797595.1 of Erithacus rubecula. Lineage (NCBI taxonomy): Eukaryota > Metazoa > Chordata > Aves > Passeriformes > Muscicapidae > Erithacus > Erithacus rubecula. The sequence goes on from NC_136658.1 coordinate 95,221,938, forward strand.
TTTCCTGCATGAGGAAAACTGAGACCAGGGAGAATTGCAAGGCCAGTCTGCAAAAGATCTGTGGCAAAATGGGGCACGTCCAAGGAATCCTGGTCAGAAAGGTGCAGAGCTATTGCTGATTTAAAGAACTGAAGGACAAAATGTGGCTGTTAAGCTAAATGAGACATGCCATGTAATATTAGGTTCAGATACTTATTGTTTTGAAGATATACAGATGAAAAGCTTGTGTTAAGGAGACCAGGAAAGCCATCAAATATCAGGAGTGCTGGCACTGTACACCTCCTACTAAACTCAAGGCAAAAGCAAAGCTTCCCATTCACCTCATAAGTTGTCTATAACAATGATCCTAAGAGTCCTTTAATCAATTACTGCTAACTTTCATGACTTTTCATGGACTACTGGGCATTCTTAATCTCAAACTTTTAGCTGAAAACATACTTTTTGATCATTTCACAGACACCAGTGGGCTGTGGACTATAGTTGTGGAGTCATTAATACAAGGAGACATAGATCACAAAGCTCTTGCAGTCTCCTGTGGGTATAAAAGGCAAAATTAAATTCAAGTCTGAACAGATGTGTCACAATGTTGGCATTTTCACATACTTATACCAGCAATATGCATAAGACAACTTTCAGGGCTTAGCACCAAATAAGAAAATGCTTAGCACTTACAGTTCATTTTGTATTAGGAAGGTTTATTTTCTTTGTACACACAAATAACTTTACTGATAATTTCAAGCTGCTTGATCCAAAATCTGGTGCAGGCTACTCTTTTTTCCCTGCTGTTTTTGCCTGTTGATTGCTGGCTGTTTCAATTCTTCCATACAGTCATCTGTAGTAATTAGTCTTTTCCTGCAATATTAAGCACCCAGTCACTAAACCACTACAAAATCTAGATAAAAGGAAGACTATATGATATCTGACCCTGACATATGCACATGGGCAGAGTGTCCCAGTAAGGGAAAAGAAGAAGGAAAGTAAGGGAAAAGGGAGGCAGGATAGAAAAGACAAGGCAAGAGAGCCCAGAAGGAAGGAGGTGAAGCTGCTCACAGACACAAGGAAGAGCTTGGAAGGGTAATGGACTGGTCTGAAACATCTCAGCAAGCCAGTCATTTTCTCCCTTGTGATTTCACTGCTTGATTCCACTTACAGACCAAGAACAGCATTGGGTGTCAAAGTCAGTGTTTTGAAAAAGAATGTGCAGCAAAGTCTTAAAGCTGAATAAAAATGTGAATACATCTTGCAGAGTGCATGGCACAGCAGAAAAAAAAAAACAAACCAACTTTAATACATAAGTATCATATTACTATTGAAAGTACTGTACAAATTCAATGACTACATGTTTTAAACATCAGATTAGAAATTTCATTTGTTCATGGAGTGGAAATTCTATTAACATCTTCCATCAAACATTAGCTATAACTGCTAATTTATCTGTCTCTTGTAAGGTGGAAATAGTAACTTCTTTCTGCATCTGTGTTTCCTACCCCATTTCAGTGAAAAACAGGTGCAAAGAATATCAGGTTAACTTCATTGTTGTAGAGGTATGACGAGAAGACAAACAAAAAATTATTTGATGGATATGGTACAGGTCTTGATAAACTACTATTAGTGATTATAAGACCCTCCTCTGTATTGAAGTACTGCAAGTGTCACTGAGATGTCACACTGGACATGGAAGATTTGGATTTTTCAGTGTTTCCAGGCTGCTGTCCTGAAACAAGATTTCTGTTGGCAAAGTATTGCTCTGATGAGCCAGAAACACTGCTCTGCAATCTGACTGTGTTCATCAGGTTTAGGAATGGCACAATCTGGATAATACTTACAGATCTTTACCCAGATCCATACAGGATCCCACCTTTAAATTATACTCCCTTGTTTATCCTTATAGGATTGCTCCCTTCTAGCTTGAACACCATTTTCCTTTTAAGCTGTTTATATTGTAGACTAAGTCTAGGTTTGTCTCCATGGGGAGCAATCCTCATAGCTTTGTATTGGGAAGGGGATAATTTCTTATTAAAGATATTTTCCACTTGTTTAGATCAGGAAGTGACACAGCATTTCTGCAATGTCCTAAATTTTATAATAAAGCAGGAAGCCCTTGATGAAGTTCACAGCTACAGAGGAATTAGATGATCTTTCCTGTGAGGATTATTTGAGGGAACAGTGCTTTTTGTGGGACTGAAGCAGTGTCTAGCATATGAATAAGTGGGAAGTTACTTCGAGAACTTGTGTTAAAAAAATGAAAGCCTAATAAATAAATTTGTTGTGAAGGGTCAAAGCATCATGAGTAATGTTTCATCACAAGAAAGGAAATTAAATTAAGAAATACTACTCTAAAGATAATACAGAACAAAAAGGTTGATGTTTACTAAATGGAAAAGACTAGTAGTCTTATTTATAGCTATTTCCAAAAAATTGCTCCAAAAAAAAAGTAATTATATAAAAAATTCATCAAAGACCTGAATTCTCCCTTTCCTCTTTTCACATATTTTTCAGTTTTTCCTAATGAACGTGAGTTCCAACTGAATCAGAACAGACACTTGTTTTGATTGCATTAGGAAGTAACTCAAGTCTTAATTATTCAAAATTCCTCTTGATATCAATGTGAGTTCTGTGTGAAGATTTGTAGAAATCAGTGGTGCAGGTCAGGGAAGAGAATTTAGATTAAAAAAAAAATCAAAATTAAGTGGATAGGAAATATATTCCTATTAGTGGTTCTTGGAAAAAAGAAAGAGGAAAAAAAAAAAGAAACACTGAATCCTGAGCTAGATAAGGAACATGTTAGTGAATTTAACTGTGTAAATATTTCCTTATCAATTGAGGGTAGTCTCCTTTTCCAGACAAAATTAGGTAGTGATATGACAGAGGGATGTGGTCAGAGTACACACCAAATAAATCCTTTGAAGTCTCTGCACTGCTTATTTACAAAAAGCTATATCAATGATATACAATAAACATTCAAATGCTCAAAACTGTTTGAATAAACATCTTCATTAGTAGTCTAAAGGAATCAATTAGATCCACTCCATAAATTAATCTAAATTTTTAAAAGTCTGCAAGCAACCTATCTGCTTCCAACCACACTTGGTGCAGTGTATCATTCTTCAGTTTGGCCTGAAGCACATTTGATTATCCTTCTGGGTTAAGCACAAGAGGGAAGATGATTGATTAATTACACACTGATTACCACTTAGCTTAAGTTTGTGACAAGTTCCAGTTACTTTGTGTTATCCTAACAACTGATACCAGAGGATATGCCCCCATTAAGATTCCAAATAATCACAGGTAGGAAAAAAAAAGGAAGACCTCAGCACCCTAGCAAATTTTTCTTAGAAGATGAAGGAATAGAGAGAAAACTGAAACACATGAACTTTTGGTTAATTCAAAGACACCAATTGTTCCTCAGTACATACTGTGAGTTTGCAGTTCCTCAGCTCTGAAACAGCAGGAGCACACACACACACACTGTGTTGTACCTTGGAGTACATGAGGATTCATGGGACAGCTCAAATTCACTTTTTGAAGTGGCTTAGGTGGGACAGCTAAGGCAAGCTGATGCTCTCTTAAGTTGTCTGAAGGTCTTTTAGAAATCTGCCTTCAGATACTCAAAGGCTTCACATGCAACTGAGTTGCAATCCTGAGTTTAAATACTGGAGAAATGGACACACTAACTGTCTTCTGCTCCAAAATCTCTTCTAGGAGATGCTATGGAATAGTTACACATTTGCTGTGATGGTGATTTCCTCTGCATTTATATATAATTACTCTTTTTCTTGACCCTTCTCCTCCAAAAATTTTGGTTGGCCTCCAAGAGATGAGAGGTAGAAGTGCTGAGGAATTGTTGAAACATCAGATTTAGCAGCCAAGTGCAAGAGCTGCCTTGGCTTGCACCAGCAGAGAGAGGTTAGATGATGTAGGAGAGTTGCTACTTTTTACTGGGTGATTACTTGTTCTTTTCTGAATCTCAGTAAAGCTTCACAGGCTTCAAACTTTTTCTGCATCCTGTTTTGCCAGATCTAATTTGGAGGACATTCTACACTGTACTTGATCTTTTATCCATATTATGGGGAGGCTTTTCCTTAAAACAAACAAACAAACAAACAAACAAACAAACAAACAAACAAACAAACATCGAGGCTTGGTAATTTTTTTATAAGGGCTTCCTTCTCAGTGCCATTAAAAAACCCGTAATTTATAGGTTTTGGTTGACATTATTCTAAAGGTATTTTCCCATGGTTTTAAAGTACTGTAGAGTTCACGTGACTCAATATTATGAATTGTCTAATGTTGAGTGACTCACTCAACATTAGACAAAAGATTGCATGTTTTAACTTGGAAGACCTTATGTTTAAGAGAAAGGACAAAGACTGAGAGTGCTGGAAGTCCAGGGTCCTTATGTCTCTCACTGGATCATGGAAAGAGTGAAAGTGTATCACCAAGCCTCTGTAGCTGTGCTTTGGGTGCTGAATACTCCTGGATCTGTATTTGCTTAAATCAATATGAAGGCTGTCTTTCTGTATTGGTGTCACCCTTTAGTTTGCTGACAGGATTAATTCCATAAGCACATAAATTTAACTAGTAGGTGGTTAATATCTTTCTTTTAAAACATCAGTGCTGTTCTTGTCTTTTTTTTTTTTTTTTAACATTAAGATCAACAACTGCAAGACAATCAGCAATTTCAGATTATGTTGTTAGAAAGGCTTTGGATTTGTTATTTTTATTTTCTTTTTGTTTTCTATTGTATAGTAATAATTATTGAAGCAGCAAAACTGGATCACTCAAATTTTGAAGAAGATATCTTCCTTTAAGAATGGGAGATTCTGAGAGCTATTGTTAAGGTACACCATCACCCAGCTGATTTTAGAAGAGCCACTATCTATCCAACTATAACTGTGGAGTTGACTGAAACCTTGGCACAAGCAGCTTTTACTGAAGCTTTTATTGCTTTACAAAGCAGCCTTCTTTTGTTTATTTGTTTTTGTAAGGTTGGGGTTTTGGGGGGATGTGGGACATGCTGTTATTTATAACATCTTTGAAATAAACCTGTTTAACAAGCTGAATTCTTAAGATGTCTGAGAGCTCCATGAAACTCCAATTGACTTTAATTTGGCTCATATTTTGGCAGGAAAGGAGAAAAGCCTGGGAGAATGACCTTTACTTATTCCCTAGAGTGTAAACAATTGAGAGATAGATATGAAGAGATCCACATTCTCTGTAGGAGCCCTTCTCTCCTCTCAGCACATACTCTGTAATGAATCCGTAACTCACATTGCTGTCGATAGTAATTATGTACATGCACTGGGAAGGAATGAAATTTTAAATTGGTAACTACTCATAAAATCTTATTACAGCAGTTCTGTAGGCCACTGCTCAATGCAGTAGGTTAAGAAGCATTAGTGAAATTCCTGCCAGGGCAGTAGGATTAATTTAGGTAAAATGGTTAATAGAAACTTGATTTTTAATTACTTTCCAAAGAGAAAAGAGCATAGCTAATATATATGTTTTGTAAAAAAATCTTCTTTATTGTAGCTCGCTGTTACTTAGTACTGGTTTTGTCACAGAATACCACCAGATGTCATAAAATCATTTAAACCATTTAAATAACAAAAAATTCATATAAAAAGCAAGGTGAGAGGATACAGACCTGCATTGTTAAGCCTTTCAAGAAATGTATGGGCAATCTTAGTTTTACCCCATAATGAAAAATGGATTAAGTTATAGCCTTTAACTATAAGCCATTTCTTGAATAAAACTATTTTCTTCACCATGTTTTAAATACTGGTTTATGCAGTTTTTCTAGTGCTATCTATTATTCAGTATGTGCTAGAAAGAATCCAAGAAAGTCTTTTATATAAAATGACATAGCATGCTAATGTTGCTCAATACATCTACAAATAAATCACCCCTTTCTGCAACACTGTTCTTCTTTGGATCTCAGACAGCCTTACAGGGGACTGAGACATACCTCAGCAGAATTTTAATTCCTGTAGGTCCCAAGAGCATGACCCCTCCACAGCATGCCTTGTGGGCATAAACAAACACGTGTTCTAAAGTTAAGAAACAGTCATGGCTCTAATATTGCTAGGGACTCAGATGATACCTTGCAGATACCTCTATTCATAGAGAAAACTGATTATGAACATGCATACCAAAAACATGCAGCCTGTGAGGCTGCAGTCAATACATTGCTAGGTGTTTTCTCTGCTTTTGAAGCTCAACAATCTCCTGAACACAGGAATACCCAAATTCTGCCTGCCACCAGACGGCTGCAGGGCCAGCAGTGAGGCACTGGAATGCAGAACCTGAGATTCCTCCCTCTCTATGCTGCACCACAGAAGTCAGAGATTGTCAGCTGAGGGAGAAATTGCACTTTCCTTCCTAGTAAGTTGAGCCACAAAAAAGATACAGGCAAAGAATTTATGCACCCACACATTCACACATTTACTCTTGATACTCCTCTATAGTAAACACTAGGAGAAAAATAGGAATGAGACACTTCTGTGGCATGGAAAAATCACCAAATGGAGTTTTCAAAGCACACATCAGTATTTGTTTTGTGATGCTGATACCTAATTGCATACTCCATGCTATGGAAGTCCTTATGCCATAGGTGAGTGTCCCAAATGACACCTGGGATGAAGTATTTCCCTGTTTCTATTACATCAGTTTTTTACATGTGTTAGCAGTACTGAAGTCTACATTTTGGAGATGCTAGAGAGTAGATAGTCCTGACAAGATTGAACCAGCACAAACAGAAGACACAAAATTATCTAAAACACCTATGTTTTTATCATGATTATTTACGTCATTTTCCTCAGCAGGCATATAAAATTAAAATATCAATTTTAAGAAACTTTTGCAATCCATTTATAAATAAAGTAAGCTTTACAGCTTTTCTTCAGTCTGCATACATGATTATACCACTCAAGATCCCAGCATCCTTTTGGTTAGATCAGATACTATAGTGTAAAATCTATTTTAAAATGTGATTTTGAATAAGCTTGATAAGCATTAAATGGGGTAAAAAAATTGTTTTGTTGCAAGCCAGGAAGAATGCATACTCAATTAAATATCAAAGACTAACATTTACAAAATAATACCATGAGAACAGAAGCAAATTTAGCTTACAAGCATTAAGGGAAGACATGATTAAACTGATTACTATGCACAGCATTAGTCATTGTTACTATACAATTCTGCTGTCTTCTGAAGTATCTAATCTACAGTAGAAGTAAGATATTTAATCCATAAAGTTAATCTATAACAGTTGGCACAAAATAATTACTGCAAATGAAATTGAGAAGTGTGATGGAATTTTCATGTATTTATACATATATAGGAAGAAAGAATTCACCAGATAAATCATCTCAACATAACAGCTCTTTGTTAGTCAGCCTATCAGACACAGATTAGATAAAACTCTTTTATAGTTTCTTCTTGCTGCTTTTTCTGTCAGAACTTTAAAAACCCAAAATACTAAAGATGAATGAATGCTGGTCAGATACTTAATTTTTGCTATTAAATTCTACTAAATGAGAGGCGTGTTGATTTTTGCTGAAAATAATGTCTGCAGCTGCAGCTACTTCAGAGAAAGTAAACAAAGGAGGTGGGTAATTGCACATATTTACAATAAAATTGTTGTATGCAGGTTCATATACAATAAATGTAAACATAATTCAAATAACTGATTTTTCTTTTGAGTGGCCTCACTTAGTGATCTCAATTTGCACATGATGTGTTTTATAGAAATGGTAACTGATGCTTCCATCCAAGAGAGATCAAAACAAGAGTGTTAATCTGTTTTCCTGCAGTGTTGATGATCTAAGGGTGGTGATCCAAAGCCCAGACTCATGTAAAGGAACAATCACTTACCTCACAACTCCTTTAACTATATTTTGAGTGTAAGTGTGCAGAAGCAAATAAGGTTATTTTCTGTTTTACCAGTCCCTGGACCCTAGACAAAGGTAGGTAATGGACACTACCTTGTCAATTCATGCCACCTTCTTTGCCTCCTGGCTATCATGAACTGAGGCATCACAGGGCAGAGAATGCTCTACTGGAATGGGTCTGGAATCACTTCTGACTACTGGAATCCCATCCTCTAAGCCAGACAGTATTTCCAAGTAAGGAGGTCCTGGTTTCACAAGAGAAGATTTAAAGAAACAAGACACCAGTTTAATGTTTAAGACAGATTTTCTCATCATGACTATATTGTCTTGGGTGAAAGGGTCCTTTTGGATACCTTCTTGAAGTACAATACATGGTACATGTTGTTTTAAGGAATTTAAGTCACAAATTGACACAAAGTGCTAGGAATTCTTCAGTTCATATCTAAATTACCAGGAGGAAATATGAAAGGGGAAATAAGACAATTCTGACTACTGTTTTTTCTCCTGTGTGAGTATCTGACAGCCCCTCCCAATATAAATCACGTACTCGGGCTGAAGGTCAAGGGCTGAATAAGTTGTTCATTTTAACCTTCTTGCCTTCTCTTACAGTCAGATTGAAACATAACTAACATTTTATTATTGTTTTCTCCTTATTTTCAGTGTTATCAAATTCCAAATGCCAGATATTTTTACTTGTACTTATTTGTACTTTGCTTATTTGTGTGAAATGCTCCCCTATCCTGTAATGGTACCATTGGTACCACATAAGAAGTGTTACAAATCATGCAAATCAACAATCTAGTAATGCTAAAACACAATAGCTAGATCTACTTGACCCAGTTGGTGAAATTGATGTAGTTCCCAACATAATTTTACACTGTAAAATTACCGGACCTTTAAGGGAGGAAACAAATTTTCAAATGAGATTTAGTTCATTCTTTATTTCTTACATTTGTAGTTTAAAAAATTACACTGGGAATTGATATAGTAAGGTGCTTTATAATACGAAGATAAATGAATGTATATATTATAAATTATTATTTATGTAATATATATTCAAGATTTGAGAGAACAAAATTCAGATATAGAAAGAAAACTCAATACAAGTAGTATATTTAAAATACCTAATTCCATTAACAGTAAATTTGTTATGCTCTCTTTCCAGCTCTTTTTGTTACAGTTTAAAAGGAAAAACTGCATCATATAGAAAAATAAGGAATTTCTATGTGGGAGGCAAGGATGTGAAAATATTTTGCATATGTACAAAATGGAGTTGAACTGGTAAATACATTGTTGTATCTGTTAATTTCAGGTATAAAAATGTTTTAAATAAAACATTTGTTTTCTTATTGGAAAGCTGAAAATCTATTGCCTTTTCCTGACAACTAAGGCTATCACTATCATTCACTGAAAGAGACTTCTTATTAACAGAGTTTCCAAAATTAAAAAGAAATGGGATTTAATTACATTGTTTGATCCTTTACACAATTTCTTATGGTTCATACACATTTATATATGGTTCAAAATCCAGGCTAGTTGATTTCTTATCCTTAGCTCAACTTGCAGTCACATTAGATTACCTTCAGGTTTTTGTTTTGGCATTTTTTGCCTTCACTATAATTGGACATTTTACATAGACTGTACTTTGGATTCATTTATATTTGGCACTGTATTGAAATACACTTGTCATTGTTAAGCAACATTCAACAATTATGATAATTTGACATACCATTTTGAAAGTTATATTGAATTTTCTCTTCTTATAGACACTAATTGCGTATTTGAAGTGATGGATCTTGTTCTCTCAGAAGCATGCATCTGGACCCCTTATTTATCATAATCTGAGAAAGAGGTATGACCTTATTTCTTCCATTTCTTAGGTTTTCAGAAATGCATAAACAGTGCAAACAAACATAAATCATGTTCCATCAAATAACTGTTAAAAAACCATTTACATGGAAACGGTAATTCTGTCCTATTTTCTGCCCAGTAAGTTGGTGCTTAAGAAACTCAGGTGGAATAGAGAAATTGGACTGAATTAGCTCATACTTGAAATAATAATATGCCATATTTGGCACGATTATTGAGCTTCTGTATATGCCTGGGAAACCACAGGGATGTGTTATTTAGCCTTTCCACCTGAAAACATTTCCATCTTGTCTTCATGCACATCCCTGTGCCATTTTACAAGCCTCCCCTCCTGTCCCAGGTGGGACTCTTTGACTCCTATCCATTTGCAACACTTCTGCTGTCAGAAATGTGTTGTGGGAGATAACAAATGAGTGACACTGAAAAGAATTTCATCTATGCAATTGAACATACACAGTTCAACCAAAACCTGCTACACATCAGTGGCACTGCTGCTCATAGCTCTGGCTCTGGCACAGGAGAGGAGCACCAGAAAGTGCCACGTGCATCCAGGTAAATCTGCTCCCAAATGGTTCCCCTGCTCTGCTGAGCTCTGAATCTTCCCTCACCATCAGGTGCACATTTAATAAACACTATTTAATTGTGAATGAATGGCAGCTCGGAGCATTACAGTACTCAAAACAACTATAAACAACCTTTTCTATGAAAACAGGATGAGGAGAGACTTTGTTGCAAGAATAGCTGAAAGTAAGAAGTTTTTCACTCATGTTAATTCATGAAAAAGTGGGGATGGACTGAAATCTGATCCCCTTTACCCCAGGTATACATGACAGCTTGACCTGGAGCCCTTTGATTAGAGAAAATATTTGCTTAGAACCCCCAGAATTTCAAGCAGAGAACTATTTGAATGACTGCTGCTGTTAGTTAAATAAGCATCAGTAACACACTATTTTCAACCCTTAATAATTAAGTTTTGATGGGCACTTCCATGTAACCACCATGCTGAGTAATATCTCACTAAAGACTAGACATTTGCAGGTGTAAGGAATGGTGGAGCAGATACTTTAAATTTTCACCATGACATCTCTCCCCATGTTTTTAAGAAACCCACATCAATTAAGGGAAGTATGCTTTGAAGAACTTCCTATAATTTTTATTTAGCTTAGAGATATAGTTATTTAGCATTTCAAATAAGCCATGAAGTGCAGAAAATGGCCAGTAGCAGCTAAATCCTGGAAAGCAGAATTTCAAGCAGAAAAACTTTAGAAAACTTAAGGGAATGTTCAGTTACTTGCAGCTACCAAGAAGGGTAATGAACATTTATAGATCTTGAAAAGCATGTCATGTCACAAAATCCATATTAACAGACTCATTGGAAAGAAATCTGCTGTATTTCAGTGGCTTCTGCATTATGAACTCTGCAAGCAGTTCTGAGATTCCCCACACTTTTAAGCAGGTGGCAGTGTAGGTTAAAAAGACATAGATTCTTCCTGCAGCTGATAGAAATCATGCTTTGCAATTTCCCCATTTATCTCAAGGTAAAAACATTCAGCACTATTACTGGGTTCCTATCTAGATGGGAACAGGCTTGAACGTTGAAATGCACTTCTCTGTTGACTCAACAGTATTCTATTATTTCCAGATACAACTTTGTGAGTTTTATTTCTCAGAATGAAACACTGTAGCAAGAGACATAACTCAGCCTCTCTTCTTTAATATGACAGTAGGAAGACCTGTCTTTTGAAGGGGTTAGGTGATACTACAGTTCAGTGGTTCAGCATCAGTGCTCAGTGTCTAATGATAAACTAAGATAGTTTTAATAAAAGCACATACAGTGCCCTTTCTTCTACTGAGCCTTAATTTATGTCACTGACACAGAATCAGCAGCTGAGACAATAAGGAATTTAGTTTACATTTGCAAATTTGGGCTGTCCTTTCAGTTATTTCAATCTTTTGTGCATAAAATGCTGCATTATTTAGTGTTTGTGCCTAAGAATCACTAATAAGGTTGATTTTAATATCTTTGACAGCAAGATGGGGTTTGGGATGGAGTGCATCCTCTATGAGCCTAAGGATGACACTCAGTGGTGTGGTGTGGTGTGGTGTGGTGTGGTGTGGTGTGGTGTGGTGTGGTGTGGTGTGGTGTGGTGTGGTGTGGTGTGGTGTGGTGTGGTGTGGTGGACAGACTGAAGGTGAGGGATGCCATCCAGAAGGTTCTCAGGCTGGTTCCAGACTGGGGCAGACCCAAACACTAATACTGGCTGAGCAGAGGATGGATTGAGAGCAGCCCTCAGGGAAAGGACTTGGTGGTGTTGCTGGACAGGATGTTGGACATGAGCTGGCAATGTGTGCTTACAGCCCTAACACACTCTGTACTGCACCAAAAGCAGCATGACCAGCAGATCAAGGGAGTTGATTCTCCCCCTCTGCTTTGTAAGACCCCTCCTGGAGTGCTGTGTCAGGTTCAGGGGGTCATCCTGAACAAGAAGGACATTTGCTGGGGAAAGTCCAGAGGAAGATGTAAAGATGACTGGAAGGGTGGAGTACCTCTCCTATGAAAGAATGGGGGTCGTTCAGCCTGGAGAAGAGAAGGCTCCAGGGAGATCTTAAAGCGCCTTCCTGTCCTTAAAGGGAACTTACAAGAGAGCTACAGAGAGACATTTTGCAAGGACGTGTAGTGATAGACCTTAAACTGAAAGAGGGCAGGTTTATACTAGATATTGGGAAGAAATTCTTTTCTGTGAAGGTGGTGAGGTAGTGCAAAATATTGCCCAGAGAGGTTGTGGACACCCTATTCCTGGTTGTGTTCAAGGTCAGGCTGGGTGGAGTTTTGAGCAAACTGGTATAGTGGAAGGTGTCCATGCCCATGGCAGAGAGATTGGAACTAGATGATATGTATGCTCCCTTCCAACCACAACCATTCTATGATTTTCTTAATTTTTTTATTTTACATATTTTACTTAATTCCATTTTTTCCAGATACATCCTATCTTATTAAACGAAAATAAACAAACTAAATGCAACAATTGAGTTTCATTTAATGAATAGCATGTGGCTTTGATCTCTTGCTAATGTGTGAACATAGCAACTCTTTTCCAGAAGCATTTTTTTTAACATGACTAGACACACGGTAATACTAGTTGTCATGAAGCTGTAGTTTTTTTACTTGGAGATATGAAAAATGTGTACATGTGTAAATACTCTTGTGGAAGTGAAGAAGTGTTCAGGTGTATTGGTTCTGTGGCAGGAGAATACAGCTGGACTTAAAAAATAAAGATGAGCCTATAGTTCATATTCTAAAAAAAGTAAGTTCTTAAAAAACCTAAGAAAATCTAAAGTTTGCTTTTAAAACTGGAGAGAGAGCAATAGTTTATTTTATTTTGGGAGTGGCAGGATGGCTAAAATCCCAAATTCTTTGCGGGAATAGATTTGAAAGTAAAGTTCTTCATGTTCAGATGGAACTTGTGCACCAGTTTCAGGCGGGTGCCCTCTGCTCCTGGCGGCTGCCAGCACCGACAGCAGCCACTCTCTGGGTATTCCCGCCGCAGCCGCTCCCGGTGGATGCTCCGTGCGGGGCGCGGGGAGCGCCGCGGATCCCACGGGAACAGCGCCCCCCGCGGCGGGAGCGCGCACCGCACCGCGCAGGCAGCGCCGCTGCGCAGCCCCACGCGTGACAAACCCCGCGCAGAAACCACCGATACCACACACACACAAACACAGAACAGCGCCCCGCAGCCAGCACGCCCCCCGCAGACCCCCCGCACCCCGCGGGTCCCCGCCCCGCATCCGCACGGCGCCCGCCCCGCTCGCACGGCCGCATGCGCAGCGTGGAGCTGTCCGAGCGCTGAATCCGTGAGCAGAGCAGTCCGAGCGCTGAATCCGAGCGCGGAGCTGTCCGAGCGCTGAATCCGTGCGCGGAGCTGTCCGAGTGCTGAATCCGTGCGCGGAGCTGTCCGAGCGCTGAATCCGTGCGCGGAGCTGTCCGAGCGCTGAATCCGAGCGCGGAGCTGTCCGAGCGCTGAATCCGTGCGCTCCCATTCCTGCACAGCGCCGGGGATCCCCGCTCCCCCCGTCCCTGCTGCCCCTCCGTCACACCCGCCCGCCCTCCCGGCAGCGCCGACGCCTCCCTGCCAAAGAGGGGAAAGCAGAGCCACTCAGTAGCCCCACCACCGTTCATAAATACTAATTTTCAGCGAAAGGGGAATAAAACATATCGGCAGCAGAACTGCTCTCAGCGCTGCTTCCTTTTGCCTGATGCTCCTCGCATAGTTGGGTTTTCTCCTCTTTTCTTTTCCTTTTTTTTGTCCTTTCTTCCATTTCTTTTCTTCTTTTTGTTTGTTTTCTTTTTCTTCCCCCCTCCTTCATCACCAAAAAGCAAGTTGGGGGAACGACTGTGTCTGATGCCTTATCTCTTTTGTGCTGACTGCTGGAGATGAGCCTAGGCTTGACCTGACCATGATTCCAAGGACTGGCATTTCTCTTTTGCCCCCACTTTGTAGAGATCCAGACCTTCTCTTCCTGATTGTCAAGAAAATTAAATTATTGCTGAATTTGGAAATCTAGGCAGCAGCAGCTTACTTTTTCCCTGCATCTCTCTGGAATCGTTTCTGGGATATTTCCAAATCATCACAGAAAGCAGGAGGAATGAACCGGCAGCTAGTGAAAATTTTGACAACCTTGTTTGCATTTTTCTTAGAGACAAGCCACTTCAGGTAGGTGATACCATTCTGTAATAATATTTGTCAAAAGGTAATGAGAATCATAACTATAAAGATACTACGTCACAATAACCTAGTTTGTTTGCTGTATTTGGGAGTGTTTTGTGTTCATTCTATATAGACTATCCCTTTTACACCCAGAGGCTCGTTGCTTGGTAACAAACACAAAAAATAATAATCTCAAGTTTGGGTGATCTATTTTCCATTTTCTGATGCAAAGATGTGGGGTTTTTTATATCTCAGTATAGCTAAGAATATTTTCTTCAGCTTTTCTTCCTAAATGCAAGTTCTCTGCTCCTGGCTGAGGCTGTTTAGGAAGTTGCTTTGGTTCCCTCCTCTTCAGTCTTTGAAAATGATTGTACCAGTTTTGTCAGGGATGTAGATACTTGAAATTAGAGAACCAGCCCTCTGATTTTGGAAAAGCCCTGGATCAGACTAGTATTACTGTGTTCACTTAAAGTCCCAATGTTTCTGATTTCTTTTTTACGTTTCATGAGCTTTTGCTTCAGCTATTGAATTTCTGTGGTACTAAGCAAGCAGGTCAGTTTTATTAAATAGAATAGCTTTTGAGATCAGATTCATAATTGAACTGTGTGCTGCTGTGGATCTGCACGTACAGATGTATCTACAGGTAAAAGTGTTTTTCTAAGAGTAATGAGGTATACATATAGGGACAGAGTGAAACAGTGTTTATATTTGTGAGCCAGGGTTGAAAATATGAAAATAGAAGTAATATGCATATAAATAAGTGCACTATCTTAATTTTCCAGTTTTTATTTTCTTAACTGAAATATTTCATTATTTAAGTTGGATATATCATCTGCTGTGTATTAAATATTAAAAATATTTGTAATGGTACCCTGTCATTGAAAAAAGCAAAAGGAAGCAACTGCCTCCTATAAATGGAACCTGAAAAAAATGTGTGGAATCACACCATGAGAATTTACTATCACCATGCCTTTTAACAATTTCAGTGAATTGTTTCTCTTTTGTAGAGAGACAGAAAGGATTTGATGCTTGCTTCTCATGTCAGATGATCACATGCATACCTGATTTTTTATACTTGCATGTAGATGCATGAAAATACCCCATGAAACACTCCTGAAACTGAGAGGTTCCCTTCGGGCAAATATTGAAACAGAGAGTGGTTAAGAAGTCAGAGTCAGAATTACTTTAATTTAGCTCAAAGATAAAGTGGAAAAAGACACAATGAAGTTGGTTATTTAAGACTTAAGATAATGTTTTATTATTAAATCTGTGCCTCCACACACCAAATATGATCGTTTTCATTCCAGTTTCTTTTTCCCTGGGGAACAACCATGGGGGAACTCCTAAACTGTCTTTCTCTGCAATATATTATGTGTTTACAATATGTAATGTGAACCGTGTACACAGCGTTTCACACACATGATACGGTAACAGAAGTTTTCTCTTAAATTCTTGAAATAGACATGTTCAAAGAATTTGCATATGAATACCACCTGGTGATACTAAATTTTATTACTCAGTGCTCATGGAGTGGGGGTGAATCCCCCCTCTAAGATTAGTTGTGACTGACTCCAGAATCCTTTTTGGTGTGTTAGGAAAGAATGCAGACACTCATTAGCATGATTTACATATTTTTTGGATAGCATCTGTAAAAAAACAATTTGAATTTATTTTTCCATCTGTATCTTTCTCAGCACTAACAAATCTAATATTTTTCAGTGCTGCTCGTTAAGTGTTGCTGAATGTTGTTCGGAAGTTTAAGACAATCTTAAACCAGTGTTAACATAACATTTTAGCAGCATCCATGAAATTAAAATAATGATATAAAATAGGATATCAAAATCACTCTAAGATGGATCTATATGTTATGGCAAAGAGTAAATTAAATCTTCTAAAGTCTTTAAACTGTAACTGAATTTATTTTGAGGCTAAGATTTTTCCTGAATAGAAAAATGTGTTCATGCATGATACCTGAAACCCATCTTTATTTCTAGAATAAAGTTTTCAGATGAAAGGTAGAGTATGTTGCTCTTTAAAAATATTGATTTCTACCTTCACTGAGTTGAGACAATTTTTTTTAGTGATGCAATTTCTCCATGACTTGGATACAATACAAACTAAATATTAGCTAATGGTGGCTAATAATTTATTTAGGACGACTTTCTGTAAAGAACATGATTCAAGATCTGGAAAATCCCCCTCACAGACCCTGTCTCCTTCAGATTTTTTGGACAAATTGATGGGAAGGACATCGGGGTATGATGCTAGAATCAGACCAAATTTTAAAGGTAAGTTTTCTAAGACTTCCAATTAATTAATTGATAAAGTTTGGGATAAATTATAGGTTTTGAGGGGGTTTTAACCTCTGAGTTTAGATTATATTTTTAATAACTTCACTTTTCCAGTGTTATAGTGCCATAGAAAACAGCTGATCCATGGGGTGGACTAGGAGACAGAGCAGTGTAGACAATAAAGGTCCAGAGCTTGAAAACCCTCTTTTGACATGACAATAATGTTTAGCTGTCAGAAAATTCTTCTGAAGACCTTACTAATTTAACATAGTGAACAGGATTTTGGGCTTCAGACTAAAACCAAATGAGATGACTTGTTCCTGAAATTTTTAAGCCACAAAGACAGGATCATTAAAACTTCCACGCTAAGATATTGTCTTCTTTATAGCAGTGTCTGAAAAAAAAAAAAATGTTTTCTTTCAACTTGAAGAAAGTAAAGCCTTTTTCCTCAAGGTAGGGGAAACTCAAGGAATATATACAGAAGATTTTATCCTGATAATGCTGAATGAATGATAAGAACCAATGTCTCAGGATCCCTATAGAATATAGAAAATGTATTCAGTTTTTCCATGACAGCCCCCTTTTCTTCCAAAATTTGGACTGAATTGTGGAACATCATCACCACCATCCCAGCACAAAGAAGGCTGTGTACTGGAATCTTCTTTTGCAAACATTATTACTCAAAGCAAGTTATCCTTGCTGTAGTCTTGTAAGTTGGGAGACAAGTTTTAATTGCCAAAATTTAGCATTTTGGGAGAGTCCTATAATTCCACCAAAATAATCTTCTCTATGCCAATTTAAAGCTCAGAATAAAGTTTTACTTTGAAAACTGATTGAATGCTTCCTACCTTAACAAATCTCATGGCAATTTACATTTGCAACACATATCTATTAGGTTTGGCCACTGAAATGCATTTTTTCCTGTCTAAAGTCTTTTTAGCAGTGCTGTGAAAGTTGATAATGGCTGGAAAAAACAATCATTTCTTAGCCAGTGAGTGAACTGTAAGGAGAGAAGACGCTCACGTCAATGAGAAAAGTGTTTAATTAAATTTAGATCAAAGATAAGTTTCTTCTCTCTGTTCCACATGTGCAAATTACAAGATTTAGAACAAAGTTCCTTTCTTTGACTGCTTCTTATGCCTGAGCAAGGAGCAACCAGTATGGATTTCAGATCCAAAGGTTTGAGAGCTGACAAGTTAGGAAAACCGAGTCAGTGAAGTATAAAGTCTTAATTTCAGAACATTTTTCAAAGTGCTTATTGAGTTCCTCAACTGGTGTCCACATCAGTTTATAGTAAGTAATATTGCATTAGTCTCTCACATGCATTTTGTGTGTTTGCATGAGTATCAGCAAAATTTTAAAGAATGTAAATGAAGGCAGAAATTTCCTGAATTGAGCACAATATCAATCCTTAAGAACATCTTCCTGTTCTTTAAACAGGGAGGGTGGGGGCACATTCAAAAGCCTTCATCTCTCGTATCTCAGAAAAAAACAGTAATAGCAAGAGTGCCATGGACATACATGACTTAGAGACAGCTCTCACTTGCTCCCCAGTATGTGTCTACAACCATTCCATAAAAAGCACAGGAGGCAGGTTCACATCTTTGCCCCCCTGGCACTCAGGTGTGTAGGGCAGGTATCATGAGCTGCACACTGAGCTGTTTGACAAACACTTCTTCCCTCTGAGTCCTGTATTTTGTTTACATTCCCTAAGTGAGGTTGCAGCCTATTGACATATATGAGACCTTACTGGGAAAGAATCTCCCATGTTTTGGTTTTTGATTTTTTTTGTTAAGTCACACTCCAGAGTGGGGTGGTACTTTGGAATAATTTGAACTGATGAATAGATCTTCAATGCTTTCTCGAAAGTTCTTCATGTTTTTTGCTATGTTCATTTGAATGGTATTTTGGATCTCAGAGTTTAGAACTTAGAGCTAAGTTATGCAGTTTTGAACTTCACATCACCAGTCAAAACCTTGTCAGCTAATATCCCTGTTTATTAGTTAATATCCATGGTTTAGTTGCCCAAGCCTCATTAATACTTTAAAAAAATTGAAAATACTTATTGTTCTATATTGCATACTTCTTTGTTTTAAAGAATAAGGACAGCTTCAAAGGAGTCAAAATAAATTTATTTTGATTGAAGTCAGTATGATAAACTTTATTTTTTTTTTTTTTACTGAGCCTTTACTGAGTCCACAATAAATTGTTTTGGCTTTCAACATCTATAAATATGTTTAAGATAATTTTGGGGATAAGGAGTATTGTACAGTACTGATATTCTAAATCCTATAAATGGAAGAATGTATGAAATGCTGAATGAGTACCTGATTCATAACACTTTTTGTATTTTAAGGAAAGAACTTTTTATCATAAAAGAAGCTACTGGAGCAGTTGTTTAAACTAGGGATCTTCTATCTGGTTTTGATTTTAGTCTGGAGATAATATTTGTTTACTACGTTTCAGAAAAGACATTGTGAATCAAGATAGTTGTGCCACTATTCAGCCTCTTCTCTTGAGGGGCACCTGTTTGAGGAGTGGCTGAGGGCACTTGGTCTGGTCAGCCTGGAGAGGAGAGGGCTGAGAGAGAAACCTCATTGCCTTCAGCATCCTCCTGGGGGGAACTGCAGGGGCAGGCACTGATCTTTTGTTCACCAGAGTGGTTCCTTTGGTGACCAGGGACAAGAGCTGAGGGAATGGCCTGAAGCTGTCAGGGGAGGTTTAGGTTCAATATTAGAGAAAGGTTTTTCACCCAGAGGGTGGGTGGGCACTGGAACAGGCTGCCCTGAGAAGTGGTCCCAGCAGCAATCCTGGGAGAGTTCAGGAAGCATTTGGACAATGCTCTCAGGCACATGGTGGGATTCTCTTGGCCCCTGTGCAGGACTGGGAGTTGGGCTGGATGATCCTGATGATCATTCTGTGATTCTGATTCTACTCATGCATTTGTCCAGCTTTTCTGCTTTAGACCAGTTGCACAGATTTTTCTGAGTCCACCACAGGCACTTTAAAGTGTCAGAAAAGTCTGATTTTGTGGAAATGCGGCTGAGTAGAACACATTTATCTTATGCCACTGATTATACAATAATTAAATATACTTCTATGACTAGTTTAAATTACTGGAAAACAGCAGCTATTAGATTAATTTTTGAAATAAAGGCTGTGCACTCTAAAGAGAGAGGAAAATGCTACTTACTGGAACAAGGTGTTTTATCCAGATAAAGCATTTCTTCATTAGTGACTGCTTTTTCCTATCTTGTTCTTGCAAATTAAAAAACTCAGGAAGATATTGGGAGAGCAACAGGTGAATATATAAACATTTAGACATCAACAACAGGGTTTTTGATTGTGATTTTTTTTGTGGCTTTTTTAGTTTTTTTGGTTTTGTGCTTGTTTATTTTTTTTCCCAGCAGTACTGTACAATGAAAGATTCTTTCTCTTTTGTATTGTTCTGTCTTATACAATCATTCATACAAACACAGAGGAACATATTTCTTTTTTTTTATGATTTCAAGTGGTTGGATACAAAATGTCCAGACACTAAAAGGGGATATCTCCCTGGTGAAAATCCAGAAGGAAGTGCCAGAGTGACAGCTCTCAAAATTGCTCTTCTTTAATCACTCTGTCACATATTTAATGCATACTTTTTCATCTTCCACTTATCTTTCATTGAATTTGAGTAGGCTAATAATTTGTGTAAGGACAGAGGGGAATACTTTTAAATGTAAATATAAAGACTGCAATCTAGTACTAACTGAAGTCCCTGAGAGTCTTTCTGTTGACAGCAAATGTGTGCTCATGGTCCTATGAGTTGCTTTGCAATTCCTTCTTCAATTATAACATCAACTGAGCATGGTTTCTGAAATATAATAAAAGGTGAGGCTTGCACAGTGCATTTTTTCATTATTGACATTAATTTTTTTTTTAATGGTAAAACACAAGGGAAGCAATGTTTTTTACTTTCTCCAGTGCTCACTTTGCTTTCATAGTTGAATAAAAGCCAGAAATAGTGTAAGGCACCTCTGTAATGAAACTAGCCAAGCATGTGCTTTCTCATTGCTAGAAACCAGGGATGGTGAAGTGGTCTTAGCTTAGTGTACATTCAGCTCAGGCTCAAGAGCACTGCATGTAATGCCAGGATACAAGGGATCAATCTTAAACTGAATCACAGCATGAGATGTGGGGCTAATGGAACACCAACTTGAATTTAACATTTCTGAGCAGGTGTTGATCTTCATAGATTATTAAATTATTTCAGCCTTTTAACACTTTCATCATCTACCACCACTCAAAATCTAAATGCAATCTAGAAATTATCAGATTGAAAAAACTCCATTATCTATAGGCACTGATATGTCCCTTATGCAAAATATTTAAAGTGATAGGCTGGCTGTCATGCACTGGTACAGAGCAGGGGAGCTGGTCACCAAGAACTGCAAAAGTGTGTTATCTTCAGGTAGAAAAAACATTTGCAATGAACATGATAGTGATTTTATTTGTATTGAATTTCATTCCATGCTTTAAGTTCAGTCTTTTCCATTGAATCATTATTTACTACAGATTATTCTGATTTTTATGGAATTACATGGAGGTGTGCAGCAATAGTGCCTGCTATTGTTAGCCTCATCACTGAATGGTGCAATACAGTGTGAATTAAGCTCAAAAGCTGTTGTTTTATTAGTGATGCAGTTTGGGGGTGTAGGGCCATAGTTGTAGAAGATTAGTCTGTGATTACAGCAGTGTAATGCCATTTTCATGCTGAGTCCGTGGATTTATATCTGAATAATAAACACATGGACTAAGTAATTTACTGACAATTAGCCTGACAACTGCTACAGGAAATGGCTTATGCACTTTAATACTTTAACTCTTTGGCAGCAAGCATCAGGTTTTCCCATATGCTCAAACCTATTTTGTACTTATTTGGCCCCTGAGTTGCCCCTTGTTTTGCCCCCGAGTAATGAAATGTTTAAAAAATGTGAATGGAAAACACTGAATGATATTTAAGGGTGAAATTCATGGCATCACACTTAATAAATAGAAGCAGTTTCTATGCACATGATAAAAGGATCTGTTTGCAGAAGCTGACCTTAATCTAGAATATAAAAGTTGAAAAACACACCAAAGATTAGCTGTGGGACTGTAGCAATTTGTTCTCTGTGGTTAACAATATTCCTATTACACTTCAGCTGGTAATAATCACTGGCCCTGAAGTCAGAGGTGGAGAATGTCCTGTGCTGGGCTATTCTCACAAAGAGCCAAGTTCCAAGGCTCAGAGGGCCAAGGCCAGTGGAGACTCAAATCTTGTTCAGGCAGAACAGAGTGTAGTAAGACAGAGCACATTATTGGTGCATTCAAGTTTTAGAGCATGGGATGAGGATTCTTTATAGGAGAAGGGAGACTACCAGGCCAGTTTTCAAATCTGGCCAGACCATTGCACTCCCTAAATATAGATGAGATGCTTGAGATGCTTGCTTGAGATGTCTGAGCATATATTATTAGGAAGGTAAGCTTCTGATTTATTTTCTGTCTTGAAATACATCTAATACTTTGCAATAACTTTCAGATAAAGCCCTGTGCACACATCTCATTGCACAGTAAGATGCTGCACAAGGATACTTACCCATAGGACATGGGGTTTATTTGGTTTTGGTTTATTTTTCTTCAACTGCAAAAATGAAGCTAAGGAAGTGCTGCTCAGTCTCTGCTCTAGGTATGCACATTTTCAGGCAGAAGGATCCTTTTAATAGGGTTTCTTTTAAAATTGGTAAGGGGAAAAGAAAGGACTATGGACCTTGCACTTCTTCCTCTCTTATTTTAATTTCAGGTTCTTTTCAGAGCATGAATAGGCTGGATGAGTTGCATGGCTAGTTAGGTTATGTCTAGGCTACTAGACAAAAGGGGCCAGGCAGCAAGCTCAAGGCACCCCTGATCAGCTACACTGCTTGGCTGTTTGCTCATTCCCTGTGTCTCTTTCTGAGTTTCCCACAGCCAGCTGCTCCCAAGGCAAGCCAAAAGGCTGTGAGTATGCAGCAGGGTAAAGCACAACCTAACCAATGCTGCCTGGCATCCAAGCTGAGGATCTGCCCAGGTCTTCTTTTATATTATATATAAATGTTTAGCCACAGTTGTCTGAATTGTATTAGTGTGTTGCCTTTAGTCAGAACCAATTATTTGATTAAGAAATATCAGTAGATTTGGCTGTTGTCATGGAATATTATTCTGCTGCTGCATAAACTGCAAAGGGGATTTATCAAAAAAAAATGTCAAAGCAGAACCAAAGACCTTTGATATCAAAGGAGGAGATGCTACTGTTTCAATCATATTCTAATATAAGCATATGTTTTTATCACATCCAGTGCCATACTCACACTTAAATTTTCTATGCAGTTGAAGCCAAGGCCCTTGGGTCACTCATTAAAGATCTTTTTGTGTTTTGGCTGCTTTAGAAAGCATGAGGTTTATATTTAGAACATATAAAAACATGTACATTAAATTTACTATAAATTTATACATTTATAATCTGCAAATCTATTTTACACGGTTACTAGAAAAATGAATTCATAGAACAGAAATACGCAGTTTTATTAGACAGATTCATTACTTTATTTTTTTCCTCTGTGGATTTCCATAGAATCCTAGAATGGTTTGTGTTGGAAGGGACCTTAACATCATCTAGTTCCAATCCCTTTGCCACAGGAAGGGACACCTGCCACTAGACCAGATTAGTCAGATCTCAGGCCAACCTGGCCTTCAGAATATCCAGTCATGGGTCATCCACAGCTTCTCTGGGCAGATATTCCAGTGTCTCACCATCCTCACAGAAAAGAATTTCTTTCTAATACCTGTTCAAAACCTACTCTCTTCCAGTTTAAAGGCATTATCTCTACTCCTTGTGAAATGACCCTCTCAATCTTTCTTGTAGGCTCACTTTGGGTAGGTTGGAAGGCTTCTGTTAAGTGTCCCCAAACCTTCTCTTCTCCAGGATGAACAACCTCAACTCTCTCAGTCTGTTCTCATGGAAGAGGTGCTCCAGCCCTCTGTTCATTTTTGGGGCCCTTCTTTGGACCTGTTCCAACTAATCCATGTCTTTCCTGTGCTGAGGGTGCCAAAGCTGGAAGCAGTATTTCAGGTGGGGTCTCATGAGAGCAGAGCAAAGGAGGACAGTCCTCACCCTCTCCCTCCTGCCCACACTTCTTTTCATGCAGCCCAGAACAGGGTTGTGTTTCTGGGTTGCCAGTACACAGCCTGTTCAAGCTTCCATTCTTCTGAATTACTGCCCCTCTCTCTCTGTGTGCTGTGGGCTGGGTCGTGACTGTGGGTCCCTCTAAATCTCTGATTTAGTCATCAGAAAATGTATGTGTGACAGTGCAGCTTCCAAGCATACATTTCACAGTCTTCCACAGAAATGTGTGATTTTAAGTCTGCAGAGAGGAGTCCCCCAGATGATGCAGACAGGGTGGCACAGGGTCTGGCAGAACTCTAAGATGAAGGGTGCACCATGTATGGCATAAATAATGACCTACCAAAGTCATAAACACCAAGTCCATTATTAAAATTCTAAATTTATAGAAACATAAATGCTCTGATACAGGAAACTGCAGATCTAAGCCCCACAGTACATGAGAGAGAAGTGTAATTCACCAAGGATTCAGTTACTTAGGAGAGTTAAATAAGAGCAGCCTAGTGGCTTATTTGAACTGTGCCAGCTATCAGCAATCCTCAAGTATTGCCAGGGAATGAAGACATAAGGATTACTCCTGATGCATCAACTCCATGTTAGCACTTCATGAGTCAATAAAAGAAGAAAGCATTTAAAATAGGATTTAGGTGGAATATGAGCCCACAAGCAAACCCCATGGCCCCTCCCCAGAAATGTCTAATACATCTGCTTTGTAACACTTAGCAATGCATTACTGTTTTACTTAAAGTTCTTCAGATTCTCTCAGTTTTGCTGTCAAGTGTGCACAGAATGCATAGTCTGCTTCACAGAGAGCCCACCTCTCTCCTAATCCAAATTCCCTAATGGGGCACTGCTCCATCTCCATCTCCCAGTATGGACCAGGCATCTCAGAGCCTGCCTTATATTCCACAGGAAAAAGATTCCTCTCAGTGTAATCACTTAACATGCCATGTTGCCACCCCCAAACAAATGGTATCTGCCATCCTCTACAATACATAAAAAAAATTCTGGTCCATTTTTCCCTCAGCTTAAAAAGTCCTCTATCTGATCCAAAGGAATATAAGTGATTCTGAGAGGTCTATTTTAAAGCAAAGAATTCAAACTTGACTAAGCCAGGGAAAAAATGCAATCAGAATGTGATTTTTCAACCTTTCAATGTAGCTGCTTGTCTGAGAAAGGAGAGCCTTTCCTCTTGACCACTTTGATGAGATGCACAGAAGTGCCTATTGTAGCCAGTACACCTTAGGGGCAACTGCTGTGACTGTTACAGAAAAAGTTGTGAGGATAGGGTTTGAGAAACAGCACTTCTCTCACAATTCCTGATAATTGCCTCAACACTAATATAGAAGTCTTTTTAGCAGTGACCATGGCAGCACTTTAGGATGAATCCCACCTCCTCTGAATAAGAGATAGTGAGAGATATCCCACCCCATCTTCCTAGAAATCCACAGCCTTGTAGTCTAAGAGATGCAAGTCAGCATCCCTTAAATCAGAGATAGAGAAGCTCTTAGAAAGGACCCTTTCTGCATGAAACCTCTCGATGCTTTGTTATTGGCTATGAAACTGATTGTGTTTCAGAAGGAAAGACTGAAATTCCTTTCTGATTCTTCAGTGTGAGGATGTATATACTGATCTGGTGCAGATCTGAGCAGTAGATCCTGAAGGAGGTGCCTCAGCCCTGCTGAGAATCATGGTTTGAGGAGGCTGCACAAAGAGCCCCTTGCAGACTTCTTGCTCTCTGCAAGTAGAACCCTGCTGTGCTGAAGCATCATGCTCTGCCCCATGGACCACATGGCTCCTCCACAAGGGCTGGGATATTCTACACCAAAGAAGCAGCCACTGCAACTCCTTCTGCCTGCCATGCAGCTGAGATTTTTTTGGCTGTAATAAGCAGTGGGCTGTCTGGGGAAGCATAGTAGCAGAATTATGCTCTTCCCCAAAAGCTAATAACCTCTAACTCTGTATTTCTGGGTCTCCAAAACCCAAGGCTGCAGAGAAGCAACTGGGCACAGCTGCAATTAGCTGAATTGTGGGCACTCTCCACTAAAGAATGGCAACCAGCACTCAATTGATTCACACTACACGAACAAACTCATTGCTCCTCCACACCAGGAACACCACTATGGGTTATCTCCCTTGCTTTTGTCCTTAGGGAAATATATCTGAGAAAAGGCTAAATGCTTTCCTTAAACTGATATAATTAGTCAGGGAAAACCTAGGATTAAAATTTACCAGATCAATACTCATTATGTTAGGCTGCCTCTAATGACTACACTCCCGCTGTGTGTTGTTTTTATGTCTATGTCTCAGGCTATGAAACTATCGTATCAGAACTGCTGTTTCTTCTTGCACTGTTTACTATGTCTGATAAAGAATTAGTCCTAAATAATAAATAAAACAACAGAACAGCTTGCTCAGAATGCTGCTATAAACCCTCACACTGCAATTTAAATCAGCTGTTGAAGAGATGCAAATTATACACATGGTGCCAAAGCAGGAGATTATGCAAAAACTCCTTTTTTTTACAGCTGTGAATTTGCCTGTTGCCTGTGCATAAGATCATGTACATACTCTCTCTCATGTTAAACTAAAACTGAAGATGTGTTTACTCCATATAAGTTTCAGACTGCAGCAATTTTCCTTTCCAGACAGTGATATCCCATCAGATGGGCCAGTCTGAGGTGTCAAAGCATTTGGTCAGTATGATTATAGGAAACATCCAAAAATAAACATCTGGGACATTTTTTTCAGCTCTTTGACTCTGTAATGCTGCGAATAGTTTTGTACTCTTTGGCTTCATACTCTTGAGAGTATGGGTTTTGTCACACTTCAGAAGTGTGTTTTGTGTAAGACAAAGAAGACACAATCTGTTAAAAACAGATGTTAACACCTTGATTTCTAATAAAATATAAATTTGACTTTTCAAAGTTTAAAATAATTAGGGATAGATCCAATTTAGATCAGTAAGTTCCTCAGTGTGGGCATAGTCTCATTTGGATGACTTTGTAGAAGACAGAAAAATGATCATATACCCTGACCCTGCAACATGGTTTATGTCAGCAGAGCTCTGAGCCTGTGTCAAAGCTCTGTGGTGCTCCTCACAACAATGCCTTTAACATCCTGCATCAAAGAACAGATTTGGTATTGACAAAAAAGTAAGGCAGTCAGTTTAGGAAATACTTATTTTTTAGGCTGGCAAAGAGTTCTCATTCCCCTCCCATTCTTCCAGTCATTTTATATATACAAATAACTGATGACAGAAAAAAATGCTAGTGAAAGACACCCAAGAAGTACCTCAAGAATGTCTTGCAGTGAAAACAGAGATTCTTGCTTTATATTGAGGATGTGGGATTCGAGATAAGAGATTCCCCAAAGGAAAGGAGATATGTGAAGCAGAGGGATAGGAGGCTGAGCTAAACAAACAACAGAAAAACTGATGGGAGCATTGAAGATGAGAGTCAGTATGGAGGAAATAATTTCAAGATAATGTTCTGCACACATTGTGTGGAAATGAGTTGAATTGTAAGGAGGCAAAAAATAGGAAGTACTTAAAAATAAAATGAAAATTTTATTTCATTAGTGCAAGATGTGGTGGGTGTTTGTATCAGTGCCTCTGACCTGTTGCTGATTAACATCAATGCCAGCTCCTGACCATTTCTGTTGTCATTTGTCCCTATCACTGAGCCAACCTATTTGTCTAAATCCCATTGTTCACCTGTGTCCCATGTATCATTTGGTGTATAATTCCATATCAGCCATAAATCAATTCCTGCTCTCTAATATTAGTCACCCAAGCTGCTTTTATAATTCAAGCTGCATATGTCTTCAGACAGTAAAAAAAGGAACATTATGGCAAAAAGCTGGTAGGATTGTTAAATAAAGTGAATGTCTGAGGCTCAGAGGAACAAGAAGGGAGTTAAAATCAATTCTGAGTCCTTTCTGTAGCCACAGACATAGATATTGTCTAAGCCCTGTATTTGAGACTTTGCCTATTGACACTTATAGCTGCGCTTCCATTAATTTCTTCAAGACAAGATCAGAATTACAGAGAAGGAACTAAGGAAGACATATTTATAGAGAAATGAACAAAATAACATTAATTTTAAAAAGAAATATTTTGAAATGAGTGTGCCAAGAAAAAGTCATCAGTCAATTCTGACTGAAAATGGAAAGCTAGGCTAGTAGCAACATTTTAATATTATCATTAATAATTTTCTTTTTTTCTTTCTTTCATTAAGCAGATCTTCCCTCCTGTCTTCTCTTCTCAGTGAACATATTTATATCTTGTGATTCCATGCAGTCACTTAGATGAGTTGGCTACCCTGGCTTCATAAAATATTATTAATAAGATTACCCAGAAGGAGTTTGTCTGACCCTATGCTGGAGTGCAGATTTCATAATTTCATGACTCTAGATGTAATACCATATTTTATTTAACCACATTCAGGAGTGTCCCAGGCCTCTGCACACGTTATGTAGTTTGCATGCCAATCAGCAGGGAAGAGCTCTGTTCTCATTAATGCAGAGCAACTGAGCACTTTCAGGATCAGGTGTGGGGAGCATCTTGCTACCTGCTCCCAGAGAGGCTGAGAGCCACTTCAGTGAGCACTGAGTTGTGATAAGAAAAGAAATAGGCATCCAGATCTTTTAATGTCAGGAGACATTTCCATTTGCCCAAATACTCTTCATTGCTCTATTGCATTGAAGGAAGGAAAACTTTAAAAAGAGACACTTTCAAAGAGATGCTTGTCATGACTTGGAAATTGGAAAGATTAGTGGAAAGCTCAGAGAAAGAAAAACATGTAAGGATATAAAAGAATTGATAAAAAAGGATTGATAAAGGATTGATTTGAATATTCTCAAAGTTGACATAAATTCTAGATAACATTGCACTCTAATCTTTCTAGATGTAAGATTTCTGATTCACTGTTTTTCAGTTTCATTCACACATGGAACATTTTAACTCTAGGAGTGGCTTGCACCCAGCCACAAGTGTTGCTGAGGGCTGTGTAGAAATATCTGAGTGAGCTTTCAAGTGATTTGCCCAGAGATGTGCTGCACAACACTGGTGACACAGAGCTCAGCACAAGCTGCAGTCTGGGGTTAATGGCCTCCAGTGAATTCCAGCCTGCCATGGCTACACTGGTACCATCCCCCAAGCTACCTACATGAAAGCCAGCTCTGGCACATTTATACAATCTGTTGTGACTGCTGTGGCTATATATTCTTTGTGGACTAGCTCAGTTTAGCTGGGTAAATCAGGAGCAAGTCAACTGTTTAACTGGCTTTTCTTTCCTGAGCTCCTGGTTTGTGAAGTGAAATGCAATAGTGCCCAAAAATTGTTTTTGTTCAGTGTCTATTAGATAACCTGTGTAGAGATATCCCTCTGTAACCCAGAGCTGACAGTAATGTATATTTCTGTTATCAGCCTCAGCAGAGTGAGTCAGGGAAGAATGAGCACATCATATGGACTATCCTGTAATGCCAAATGCAGAACTGTAGAGGCTTTGTAGAGTGAGACTTAACCTTCCTCTGCCAGAACTGGGTCTATGAACAAAAAGATCCCCTGAATGTGAAGCATGCCAATCCAACCATTTTCACAAGAGCTTTAAGGCACAAAAAAGTGCATCTTAGCAGGGATTCTTCTTCCTTCAAATGTTGATAGGATTTTACCAGCATGACTCCAGTTACATTCAGCAATAGTCCCACAGCTGAAAACTCACATACCACTTCAGGAATTGACTATTCAGTTTGAGCTCAAACTGTGTCAATGTATATATATTGAGAGAGATGGCTTTACCAGTACTTCCTTCAGAGAATTTTATTTCTGTGACTCTTCCTGTGATCACCTGGATCTGACAATCACTGGAGTGTTTGTCTTGGGAGGCCTCAGTGGTATTTTGCTGAAGAAGAGCTTTCAGTTCTGGAATATCACATGTCCCTTTTACATCTAGGGGCCACATCCTTGCTTAGATGCTTTTTCAAGCCAAGTGAAAGGAAGCAGCTTAAATCTTGATGTAAGTGTAGTGTTATTTTTTGTTTGTTTGTTCATATATATTTGCATGTGTGCCTACATGTGCATTTCTAGAAATAGGCATCTGGAACTAGGGAAAAATTGTACTTTCTGCTGTATGTCATGCTTTCCTGCAATTCCATCCAGCATTGCCTCAATATTTCACCTGCTATGGGTAGGCATGTTGTGTCTCCCCCAGTCTGAAAGATACCATTTTCATAAATGGTACTGCTCACATGTATTTCTCAGACACTTGGTAAATCTTGGACTGAGTGATATTGATAGGAATGAGAGTCCTAAAAAATATTAGACACCTAAAGATCTCTTTAGGTTTTTCTCTGGTTCTGTGAGTGCTTTTGTGCCTCTTAGCCTCAGTCTGTTGGCCATAAATATATATTGATTACACAAAATATGATTCTGAGTCTTGAATGCAACAGTAAGCACCCAAAATCATTGCCATGTTCCTACCAGGGCAAATGGCATTCTAAGCAAGCTAAGTTATTATATATGACAGATGAACTTTCAGAGGATGTTAGTTTTAGCTTGATGAAGCAGAACAATATTTTTGTCTTTGTTAGAGTTTACCAGCAAATTGAATCAGTGCAAAATACCATACAATTACTGCATTTCTTGAGACCTCTAGCCTTATGGATTTTTGGGTTTGGTTTGGTCTTGCTGGTTGCTTTTTTGTTTGTTTGGCTGTTTTGGCTTTTTTCTCTTTGTTTGTTTGGCTGATTTTTTGTTTGGTTTGAGATTCTGTGGTATTTGGTGTGGGGTTTTTTTTTTTTCAGTTCTGGAACATGTTTTTTTTTATAATTTGGAGGTTTTTTGTTTGTTTCTTTAGCAGGTATTATTATCATAAATTAATAATAAGTGACATAAACCTAATAATCCACATTCCATTGTGTTGAACACTTCTAAAGAAGAAGGAATTCTGTGTTTACTGGGCATGATTATACTTAGGCAGTCCAAGTCATGAACTTGTGAGAAATCCCGTAGAAAGACAACTCATAGAAGAAAGGCATCACTACCCATCAAAACAAAAAGTCACCTTGATTTTTAAGCCTTAGGGTAACTATGTTGTCCTGGTACCAATTATTTTGCCTCCTGTGACTGAGCTGTTAAGACTGTAATGAGATTATGATGTTTAAATAGAGGAAAAGATTGGTCTTTCCCAAAGGCAAAATAGAAAAACCAGAAATCTTACCTAGGTGCTTGCAAAAAAGGCTACCTGTGGTCTACCTCCCAATTTCTTACTATAACCTTAAGCAAACTAATTAAATTGTGTGAATTTCCTCATCACAGTTTGGACTACTCAGTACATGGGCCCTTGGAAACAAGTGTGCCCTTTTTCTGGAGTAACTGCAGGATCCCTGTGTCCCAGAGGAACTTTCTCAGTGCATAAAGTGGCCTTTGTCTCCCTGGCCCAGTGCCTGTGGTCACTGGCCACAGGAGTGGCTGAGGTGCCCTTGATAGCACTTCTCAGTCATTCTTCACTCTGAGCAGGGAAGGTTTCTAAAACCCCAGCTGTATCCAGAACTCACACTTAAAATCCATCTCCAGCAGCTCCTCTATCCTTCCCTGCTGTCCTAGGATGTGTTTTTGGTGCTCAGGTCAGCATGTGAGTCTTTGTCCTGCCACCATCCACATTTTGATCAGCTCCCTTGTTTGAGCTCCAACATGAAATCCCTGTTCTACAGACAGTGGGATTCTCAGTCCCTGGTGGGATCACTGCCTCCCCTCTTAGCACCTTGGTTCTGTTCCTGGATTCCTGCTCTGTCTCCACACTCAGGTGGGATTGATTTTAGTCTTTTCAAATAGTCTTGATTATCCAGCTCTCTGTGGTAAAGAGAGAAGGGAGGTTTGACTCATCTTTCTCATCTCTATATACAAAATAAACCATTTGAGATAGAGAGAAAAAAACTGCATTGGCACAAGAGTTGAATTGAGAAAGTAGACCAGAAAATACTGCATATAGAAAAAGATACAAGATTCCTGACAGATCTGTAAATATCTTGCCAATATTTCCACTGTCATTCCATAAGGTGGTTCTGCCTCGTTATCTTTTATTTTTGCTGTACTGTATTTTAGTTTGCCTTACAAAATCCCTTAATAAATACACATATCAAACAAAATTGGCAAGTGCACAGGAATCATTTTAAATCTCTTGTATGATTATAATATTGCCTTCCCACTAAGGACAATTTAGCTATATGGTTGGAATTAATGTGAAAAGGTGCCAGGTGCAACCTGGAAACTCTACACCAAAAAAGATCAGTTGGGATGAATTGAGAATGTAGATATGATTAGTTGAAGATAGGATCATCTCCAGGGGAAATGCACAAGTAAATCTTCTCAAGAAAGTACAAAATTAAACAAGATTTGTGACCATGTGCTATCAATACTGAAGAATATTTAGCAGAGGCTGGAAAAAGTAGCTGGATGGGGCTCAAATGTATTTCTTTCAGCACTCATCACTCCATATGGGGGCTGTTCTGCACATTGGGATGGATTCGCCTCCTCTGGCAGTTGATAAGGAAAATATTCTCTAGGCAGATGGCAATAAGAGCACAGACACCTTGGGTACAGGAGTTTTGAGGCAACATGCTGCAGCACATTCTGAGCAATATTCTGTGTATTCAGGTTTCTTGTGGGTAAGGTGAGCATAGGAGTGCCAGGGACTTTCTGTAAGTGTTAAGAGATCCCAGAGGTGTGTGACACATTCCACTGCCAGGGTTTTCCAAGAAGGCAGTGTAGCAGAGCTCTGTTGGCTGGCAGCAGCAGCCCCAGCCCCTCTGGGGGAGCAGGGGAAAGAAAGGCAGCTGCAGGGAACAGAAGTGATATCACCTGTTTATCACAATACCAGACATGTACTTTCTGGATGATTTGAGAATTAGCTGCCTGGTTTGGGATTGGTTTGGTGTTTTCTTGCCTGACACCTTTTGAGAAACATTTTCCTTATGACTCAAAGAACACTTTGATTATCTTGAATGTGGCCAAAAAGGCACCTGGACTGTTACCTTGTTGCATTGGAAGTGACAAAAGGAAAATTAGAGTGAGAAAAGGATTTATTTATAAAGTATACTTTGCTTAATTTTTTTTGTAGGTAATATCAACTCTTTTAGATTTTAGGCAGTAAAGTCAAATTAATTTCCTTTGCCTTTGATGATTTTTAGATTGTGTCCTGAAATCTTGGCTATGCTTCACAGATGTTTGCTCCTTCCATTTTAATTGAACTATTAGATTAGAAAAATCTAATAGTGTCTTTTAGTTTACCATTACCCCTTGTCCTACTGCAGAATGCCCCACTAAAAGACTTGTTCCCATCTTTCTTACAGGCCTGCTTTAAGTATTGAAAAATCACAATAAGGTGTCCCTGGGACCTTCTCTTCTCCAGGCTGAACAAATTTTACCTATCTTTTCAATTCCCAGAGCAGGATGTTTTGGGTGCTGTATCAAAGGCCTACAGAAGTCCAGATAAATCACACCTATAGCCCTTCCCTTGACCACTGATGCAGTGACTCCACCATAGAAGGCCACAGGGCTGGTCAGGCAAGACATGTCCTTGTTGAAGCCATGCTGGCTGTCCCAAATCACCTCCCAGCACTCCATGTGCCTTAGCACAGCTCCCAGAAGGATCTGTCCCATGATCTTCACAAGCACAGAGATCAGGCTAACAGATCAGTAGCTCCCAGGGTCCCTTTTTCTCCCATTTTAAAAATGGATGTTCTGCTTCCCTTTTGCCAGTCACCAAGAACTTCACCTGATTTCAAATATCATGGGGAGTGATTTGATAGCTATATCAGTCAGTTCCCTCATTACTATGGGATGCATCTAATCATCATAGACTTATTTATATTCAAGTTCCTCAGCTGAACAACAAACCTCATCTCTTTATTTTTACTGAATTTACTGAGTTCTTATAGTTCTTATAATGTTCCACTTCTACCAGCAGAAGGCAAGTAAAAGACATTATAATTAAGTACAGAAACAGAAGGAGGCATTTGCTTTATTTTAAAGTACAGTGCCCTGGCATGTACCTACTCCTGCACATCAGCACTGCAGACTGTGATGTGGCAGCATATATAAACTGTGTTTTTCTAATGTAGTTAAGCACACTAACTAGGTTCTGCTGGCATTCAGGAGCTGGAATTGTGGTGCTCACATATGATGTGAGCAAAACAACAGCTATGAGCCTCCTTCTCCACAGTTTTTACTGTCAAGAATGGTCTTCAGGAATCCCATGCCACAAGATCTGTAATAGAGTCCAAATCAATAAAAACTTAGTGGTAAAGAACTAGGCTACAGGGCACAAACTGGACAGAGAGAAGTCCATGACACCACATAGGAAATACCCACAGGTGCTTAGCATAGCTGTGGAAGCTGGGTGATTGCATTCTTAATTATCTTTAAAAGGTCATGGCAGCTGGTGGAGGTTCCCAATCACCTGGGACAAAAAATTTCACTCCTGTCACTAAGAAAGACAAGCAAGAGAATACAGGAGTTACAGGATGGCCAGCCTTACCTCAAAGCCTGGAGCAAATCCTCTTGAAACCATTTCCAGACATGAAGAACAGGAAGATATCTGGTGGTAGTCAGTGTGGATTTCTGAATGGGAAATTGTTCCTTGGAATGCTAATAGCCTCCTACGACAACTTGAAACCTTTTATGAATCAGGGCAGAGAAGTGTATATCCCAACTTCAGACAGGCTTTTGGCAGTCTCTCACAACATGGAACTGTCTATTAGAGCAGATCAGCTAAATGGGTGTGGCAAACTGACTGAATTGCAATGCTCAAAGGGTTGTGATCAGCAGCACAAAGTCCAGCCAGTGGCCAGTCACTACTGCTGTACTACAGGCATGGTACTGGGCCAGTACCATTTAACATCTTCATTGACTACCTGGATGATGGGACATGGTGCACCCTCAACTAATTTGCAGGAGATAGAAGGGAGGAATGTTTGATGACCTAGAGAGTTTTCTGATATTGAGAGAGACCAGGAAAAGCTGCAGAAATGGGCCAATAAGACCTCACTGTGCCCAGGAAAGGGAATGCAGTCCTTCACCTTGGAAGGGACAATCTGGAATGTAGATTTGCAGAGAAGACATGGGGCTCCTGGTGGACACAAAGTTGAACATGAGCCAGCAATGTGCCCCTGCAGCAAAGGCAGCCAGTGGATTCTTGGGCTGCATTAGGGAGAGCATGGCCAACAGTTTGAGGGTAAGGATCCTTTGCTTTACTCAGAACTGGTGAGACACACTTGGAATGCTGAGCCCAGCTCTGGGCTTCCCAGTATGAGAGACATGGACTTATTGCTATAGGTCCAACAAAATATTATGAAGGTAGTTAAAGACTGGAGGATCTGTCATACAAGAAGAGGCTGAGGTTGCTGACGCCACTCAGCCTGGGGAAAAATACTTCTGGGGAATCTCAACCATGTGCATGAGTAACTGGTGAGGTGTAAGTAAAGAAGAGGTAGCCAGATCCTTCTCAGTGATGCCCAGTTGCAGGACAAGAGGAACTGGATGCAAGCTGAAACACATGAGATTCTTAACATAAAACAAACATAAGAGAAGCATTTCACTGTGAGGATGACTGCACACTGGTACAGGCTACCTGGAGAAGCTGTGGAGTGTTCATCTCTGGATATATTCAAAGTCTGGTGTGGCACAGTTCTGAGCAGCCCTCTCTAGCTGATCCTGCTCTGGGACAAGATCTCCAGAGGTGATCTCCAGAGGCTCCTTCCAGCTTCAATGATACAGTGATTCAGTATGTCTGGATGTAGAGAAACACCTTGTTCAGGGTGCCTAGCTAGTAGAAGTGCCACCAATTCAAAGGAACAAAAATGATAATATGGAGGGAAAGTAGCAGACTCTTTGGTTTGTTTTTTGACTTGGTATTCGAAATGAAAATGTATTTGCAAGATAAAAAGGGAGTGTTTAAACAAAAATATTGTAAAAAAATGAGTTGAACAACATACTTCATTGGAATTTAACAGCTTCAAAACATATTACTATGGTAAAACTCATTGTCAACTTCCTGAGTGCTAGACAATGGGTTTCACTGGACTCATTAGTTTATTCTTCCATTTTTCAAAAAAGAAAGTAATAGTGTTTCCATCCATTGTAAATAAATTTCACATCTGAATTACAAACCAAATGGGGATATTTATGTTCTCTGCACTGACATTTTTTCATTTATAAGGAATATGATGAGATTAAGAATAATAATGACAAAAGAAAGAAGAAAGAAAGTACTTGATGCTCAATCCTTGTACCAGCTTCTGTGTCACTGAAATTCAGGCCTTTAGCATTAATCCTTTATGATTCTATTGAGAACCCCTGTTTATTTCATCACACCTAAAAAATCAAGAAGGCTAATAGGAAACTAATTAAATATTAAGTCCCCATTCATTGTGCCACACGTCAGTGACTGCTGAATAACAGCAAAGGTGGTGGGAGGGAAGAGAATACAAATAGCTGTTTAATGAGAGCTATCTGTTCAAACCAGAACAGATATTGCTAAAATATTTGGTTGTAGGAAGCCAGACAATTTGAGATCAGGTGCATGAAGAGCTGCTTGTGGACTGAAGTCGATGTGAAAAGTCTCCCTTGCTGAGAATTTCAGAGTTGAGTAAATGTGGAGAGATAACCTTTTAATTTAAGTTCTAGAGGAAAGGAGAAGGGAGAGAGGCGTGGTTGCTGTGCTGAAGTATCCTCTGTGCTGGTACTGTGGATAAGAAAAAAAGCCCTCACTCAACTCTCTTGTGAATCCCTAAATGCAAGGATTTAGTTCTGTCTATTTATGTAACAACTTCCAGTGAAATTAGGTTAAATAAATTAGTGTTGATGATGTTTTTCTTCTGATCAAAATTCACGTGAGCTGCTTGGGAAAACTCACTTTCTGCTTGTTTTCAGCCACATCTGTACCAGATTGTACGGAGGCTGAGGGATCTGTACTTTTGTTTCAATGTATATTGCAACATTTTTATTGCATTCCACAGGTCCTCCAGTAAACGTTACTTGCAATATTTTTATCAACAGTTTTGGATCAGTCACAGAAACCACAATGGTAAGTGCTATGATGCCACTGGCAAGAGAACAACAATAGTTAATATATGTCATGAACACAACCTGTCAATTTTTCTATTTATTGTTCAACTTGCAGGTCCTCCTGTAAATGTTACCTGCAACATATTTATCAACAGCTTTGGTTCAATAGCAGAAACTACAATGGTGAGTGGGACAGATCATTGAAGCCATCTTGTGAAGGAGTGGGATGTGATGTAGAATAGAGATGCTCAGGATGTAGGGACATTTATTAAGTTATGAAGCTACTAAAAACCTACTAAAACCTGAGTAAAAATAAGATAAAATAAAATAAATAAAATAAAATAATATATGTTTATATAAATATGCAATATATATATAAAATATATAAAATAGATATAAAATATTATATATATATGATATATATAATTAAATAACTCATCAAGTCTGAACACACCCACATAGGGGCTGCAGCACAGTCTGTAGTGACTGTGATGGCAGCAGATACAGGTGTGTGCAAAGCTGCTTTCCCAGGTTTCATTGGCTCTGAAGAAGCAGAGGAACAGCTGGAGCTCAGGTATGGGTTTCCCTGCCAAGTGCACCAGATTTGAGTGTGTTTTACACCACATGCTGAACTACCTCCTGCTGCAGAAAATTGTCTTGTTTGACTGAGATTGAGGGAATTGCAGCCACATCAGTCACAGAAGGAAGTGCAAAACTTTAGTCAAATAACGAACATGTGGGTATAAGATTAGGTATTTTGAGGTTAAATTTGTACTAGGAAATGATGGGATTCCACCAAACTGAAATTTGCATTATGACTGAATGCAAAGAACACAGTAAAAAAAAAAGGCAGATTTTGATTTTAATACTTGCAAAATATAGGATAAAAAATCAAACTACAAAAAAAAAATTAAAATTTTTGCCCAAATTAAAAAAAAAAATTAGTCTAGAAGTCTACCAGTATATTATCTTTTTCCGATATTTGCTAAGAAAAATAAATTTAAAAAAAAATCAGATTCCATTTAAAAAGATTTAATCTTTTTCAAAAGTGAATTTAAAAAAAAATGTTTTTTTAATTCAAGCCTACATACACCTGGCTATGAGGGTTAATCCATAGAGATATTTTTGAAAGATTTATCATAATAATGTGATAAGCCCACAATAATTTTTAGATGCTCATATCTCATATGGCACTTTTGAAAAAATTGCAATATAATTTCACAGCTCTCTTTTCCAGAGATTCGTACACAACATCCAGGTGTTTCTGGATTTGTTGAAGTCAGAGGCAATAAAGGGGTTTGGCTTCCTGTAGGACTAAGAACTGGGTAATTAATAATGAACTTGCTACCTGCTTGAAGTAAACAAAAAAAGTAGCTTTTACTTTTTAAATGGAATAGATACTGCCTTGCATGTGTTGCAGTATGAAGAGAAGATCTTTAGCCTGACTTACGCATTTTGTTTAATATTGAGATTCAATTGTAATTCATGCCATCATTTTAGTAAGTGGTGATTAAAGAAAGTAGGAATATACAAATCTTCTGCTCCTAATGAATTTTATTTTATTTTATTTTATTTTATTTTATTTTATTTTATTTTATTTTATTTTATTTTATTTTATTTTATTTTATTTTATTTTATTTTATTTTATTTTATTTTATTTTATGTTTTCTAGAGATGAAAGGCAAGTTATTGCTAGGCCAGGTTGTCTTCTTTAACAGTGTGGGAAAGACTGCTATAAATGACAAGCTTTAACATAGAGAGCTATAAATCAAACAGATAAGTTAATACTTTAGACTATGTATTTATAATATTTAAAAGATACTTAAAAGAAAATTATAAATTATAAAATATAAAATGACAGGGAAAAAAACATATCAGGATATAACATAATTATCAACAGACTTCATTTTCATTAATTTTGGGAAATATTATTTTTTTCCCTGTGCTTTAAGGATTCTGAGAGGATAGCTGTGAGTGTAGCATTTTTACCCAGCCATGTCTGTTGATGCCAGTGTGTAGAGACAGCAGCATAGCATTAAGTAGCAAAAATCCTGCACGTCACTAGCTTTACAAGATGGCATTCAATGAAAATATTTGCACGACCTAATGCTGATTGCATTAATTAGACTCCTTCATTGCTTTGATTAAATCCCCTCATTGCATTTTACCTTCTATCAAATATGTTAATGTGCACCTATCCAATGTTCATTAACACATTTTGCTGAAAACAGCCAAACATTCAACTTGATGAAAACTGAGACTATTGGCTTTCTTATTTTGCTTTGTTCATTATATCTGCTGAAAGTGTGAAAAGATTTTTCTAAAATGTTGTTCAATTATTTGATATTGATTTTCTTAATGTTGTTACTTCTTTAATGACTATTGTGAGTAGTTTTAGGAGTCTGCTCTGAGAGACAGACATCAATTACTGTTCTAACTACTTTGCTTTTCTGAAACAGATATAATCATGTTGTAAAATTGTTGGCGTCCCTCGTGATAAATAACCAGTTTGTTTGACTCCTAGGAATCATTTTCCCCTATAAAATATTCTTGATGGTTTTGACATAAAACTAAATGATTCATTTAAAAGCCTGGATTGCAAATTCAATAGAGACACTCCTGTCTCATAGGAGAAGAATGCTCAGTGAAACCTTGTACAGACACTGAAGGGACATTACCAGAATATAACTTTGACCATCTACAGCAATTCATTGGAAACTTGGAGGATGAAAACTTGCTCAGAGAGGCTTTCAGTAGGAGAAATTAACATGGCACATGGGATTACAGTCCCAGACCTACTAAATTCAGTGAGCCAGGTTCTCAGTAATGCTACCAGGAGTAGTTTCTGTTCCCTGATTAGGACACACAGTACAGGATAAAATTGCTCCCTATGTGAAAGACCAGTACAACTCCAATGTCCAGCACACTCTTCTAAATGCTAAAACCTTACATTAAGAAATAAAACAGGATTTTATGCTGATTCAGATGGATTAATTCCATAGACTCATAATGAATTTTATTCCCATAGATCTAGAGAAACAAAATGCAGATGTAGATGTCTTTCTGCTCTGTAATGAGCATATGGCACAGTACCCAATAGATTATTTTTCCTACAAAAGAAATGTTTTTCTTCCTTATTAAATAACATATATATTATACCAAAATGAAAATATGTTTAAAAAGGTCAGAGTCAAGATGATATAGCTGAAAATTTTTTTTTTTTTTTTTTTTTTTTTTTTTTTTTGTCTTTAATTTAAGCCCTAACTTGCAAAGAAAGAGAATAAGATGTTTCTGAATAACTTCACTGAATAAAGCAGCTTGGGGAGTAAACTCTGTATCTATTTTTGGAAACATTTACACATGCAGTATTCAGCAGAAAATTCACTGTACAGCATGACTGCAGTCGAGTATCACAGATGAGTAATCTGCATCAGCCTGGGCAGCATCCCAAAGAATTCAGATGTTCAGTGCTCCTAATGACCAGGATTTTTTAGCTATCAGCTGTAGGAGAAGTTAAGAGTGGTTGGTACATTGACAAGCTAATTGTTAATTACAGAAATGACTGACTGTGAGGACATTATTATTGTTGTTATGCCCTATAATCAATGACTGACACTATGCAGCAGGTTCTCTGTCAGGGTAAATGATTCAAACTCCAGTTGTGTTTTCAGTACTGATGTTAGCAGAAAAAAATTGCCATTTCTTAATTCTAAAAGCTTTGCTGTGGCTGGCTATATGATACTGTCTCCCATTTAGAGAAAAAAAAAAACAACCAAAACAACCCATAATTACAAATTAGCTTGTTAGATTCTGGTTCATTCACATGTGTACTTTTAACTAAATAAAAGGCTCTTACTGAAGCCATTGGGGACACATTGCCTGCTTATGCCCATAGGTAGCTATGTGCTTTCTCTGTTGCATGGCCTTGGAGTAGGTCATCAAAACACTTCTTTTAGCATTTATCTTTGGGATTTAGAGAGAAATAGAGCAGCCTTTTGGCAAACTCCTCCTACTCATGGAAGGCCAGCTAAGTCAGCTGTTTGTTTCAGACTCCCAACTCAACTCCTGGGCAATCACTGCTGTTGGAGGGGAATCTGGGAGGAAAGCTCAGACCCAGAAAGTTCTGGCTCAGAGAGAGAAGGCAGCACTGAGCAGGGCAGGGGCTCCCTGCACTCCTCCTGCCACAGCAGGGCCTGAGAGCAAAGGGATCCAGAGCTTTCTCTGGGCAGTGAATCTGGATTTAGATTTGCTGAAAAATGTTATCTATCTACATTCCTGTAATACAAACTAAGGATCTCTGTAGATCAAGTCCCTAAATCTTCAGATAGAGCTACTAAATCAGATTAATATTCTTTCAGCATGTTTGTATTACTCTGAGCTTACTGCTTGAGAACAAATGAAAACTCCTTATCTGAGTTGTCTTGAGCTACTTCTGACACTGGCATTGCATCTGAGATTGAATCTTCAGGTCCACACTCCTTGTTCAGAGTGGTGGTGCTGTCAGAAAGGATTTGCAGAGTAGGTGTACTTGTGGTTGTGTAGGAATGCATTACTACAAGTCCACCCACTTCTACCCTCAGGACCTTGCAAAATACACACTGTAGTCTGCCTCAACTCCATGTTGTTCTACCATTCTCAAGAGAATTTTCCTTCAAAACATGGTACAGGGGTAGCTCAGGAAAAGTAAATTCAAAATTCTGCACATGATTAGGTCTGACTGTGTAAACACACATCCCTCTCTGCTTATACAGCAAGCATAGGAGGAAAAATAATGCTGTTGTTGTGATGTGCATGCTATATTTACATTTTCACTTCTCATTAAAATACCTGCACATATATATGCAAAGCCTATCAGACGTAAACAAAGGTTTCAGATCTGTTTTGCTTCTAACAACAAAGCTCCCAGAGAGAAAGCATTTCTAAATGCATTGGTGTCATGACTGACAAATTTATGAAGCGGTATACTGAAAAATGTAGTGTAATCTTACTGGTACTATTTATGATTTTGGTATAATATATATCATATGCAATCTCTTCTATGAATAAAGATTTTTCAGACTGTTTTTTATGATCTAAATCACCAACCTCTGAAGTTCATCAAAGCAATTTTTTAGATATTTGTATATTATTTATGGATCTGACTTATTTATGATTTCTATGTCATGGGGAAAAAAACCCCTCTGTTTTCCATAGACTTCATTATATATCATATTACAATGAAGAATTAAAGACAGTCTCACAACTAGTTGTAGCAATTTTATTCTATCAGGAGTTTCTCCTGCCTTCTTTTCTGCAGGATTAGAATCAGTGCATTCCTGGATTTAGAGCTCAAAATGTCCCTTATAAACTCTGAGACACAGTTAGACTTAAATGTAATCCTAAAGACACATAAACATAAGACACTCTCAGTTTCTAAGACCAAGAAATAAAGAATAGTATGATTATGGATGGTATATCCTCACAAGATGTGATGACATTTTATAAGCTAAAAACTGTAAGTAGCTATTTGATATTTAAATGTCTGAAACAAGATCATCATAAAAAGTACAATGATTTGTGCAAAACAGACACAGGCTTTTGTAAGTATTTTTAATAAATGCTATCCTTGAGAACTCTCTCAGGTCTGTCCTGGTCTGATTAGTCAACATTCCTGTTTTGAATCACATCTACCCAAGAGCAAAATGAAAATGAAAAACAAAGAAAGAAAAGTTATTCACCTACTGAGACTGTAAAGCATCTTCCCATTGGGTTCAAACTCTGCAGCAGTTTGGATGTCAGAAATATCCTGTCAGGGCAGGAGCACACCTCACTGCCACTGCAGGGAGCAAAGGGGTAAAATCTGAAGCTCAGAGGGGCTCGTTCACAGAGTCTGCATATAGGGCAAACTGCTTTCTGCAGCTCTGGTCAGAGTGAGAATATCCATCTACACTTCAAGGGTGATAAATTCTTTTCTATGCAGTTCAGTTACCAGACTAAAACCCAGCCAGCTCCTACATTTTCCTAGTCAAAAGCAGAGTGTTGCCATTTTAATGTACAGCCACTATCATAAAGTAAATCCTAGATGTTAAGGCTCTGTATTGGCAGCAGAATTATTTGATAAAGCATTCTTTCAGATAATATATTCTATACAAATATTATTAAATATTTTTAATTTAGAGGAAGAGTAGATGGTATTTCTAAGAGAGTGTTCACAGACAAATTAAAAGCAGTAATCTCAGAGAGATGAAGATCTTATTTGCTGACTTTGGAAACCTGGGATAAGGAGAGTAAAAATTTGCTTCTTCCCATTCCCTGCAGAGAGTTTATAACCTGAAAACTCTTTTTGCTCTTCCCTTTAATAACCAGTTCTTGACAAAGTTTAATGCTGGTTCTAAATGAACCTCTACATAGTTGCTGCTTTTCCCAGTTGTGACTAGCAGACTACCAAGCAGAAAATCACAGTCAGGCCAGTTTATTGGGATCCAGACAGGGAGGAATAAATGAAGGAACATACACAGAAACATACAGTAAATAGGAAAAGGAAACAAGTAGCAAATAAGGAGTGGTGATTTAATTTCTTCTACACAATTTTGGCTTCACTGGAATTAAAACTATTAAAACTATTAAAACTTGTTCATGAGTACATTAGCCATAAATGACTTACCTATTGGAATTAGAATTTATTTAAATTGGTAATTTTATAGAATCTTTTATGAAATTGCATATATTTGGCTGCAATGCTTTTTGA
Source organism: Erithacus rubecula (assembly GCF_903797595.1). Classification (NCBI taxonomy): domain Eukaryota; kingdom Metazoa; phylum Chordata; class Aves; order Passeriformes; family Muscicapidae; genus Erithacus; species Erithacus rubecula. The sequence continues at coordinate 95,265,669 of NC_136658.1, forward strand.
ATTCCCAAATATCTCTTAGGTAATCCACAACATTTGAAAGAAGGTTACGTTTAATTGTGGAGATTGCAGTTAATATTTTTCTCATCACTGAAGGAATTTTGATTTGGAAAATGTACCAGTTGTGTTTGTCTGGTTCAATGCAGCATTTTGACAACCTTTTTTTTCAAATGACAGCTCTGATGTTCAAAGGATAACACAGGTGGTTGTTGTAATACTGGTACTACAGTAAGTCTAAGACCATAAAGCAAGCTAAAGTGGGCTTCCAGTGTTGGTGGCTTAGTAACCTTTTTACATGACATTTCTGTAGGACTACAGAGTGAACATTTTTTTGAGACAGCAGTGGAATGACTCACGTCTGGCTTACAGCGAATATCCTGATGATTCCCTGGATTTGGATCCCTCTATGTTGGATTCTATTTGGAAGCCAGATTTATTCTTTGCCAATGAGAAGGGAGCAAATTTCCATGATGTCACAACAGACAACAAGTTGCTGAGGATTTCTAAAACTGGAAAGGTGTTGTACAGTATCAGGTAAACCAGTTAATTTTATTTTTTTCTCTTGATCCTTTTCTTTCCCTCCCTGTTTATCTGGATGCAATGTAGATGTTTAATTTTTTATTTTCCCATGTGTACAACCAAAATGGGACTTAGTAATAGCAGGGTAGAGGAAAATTTGCCTATGTTTCTTTGCTAATATTTTGTTTTTGGAAAATAGTCTCTAAGTGGCACAGCAGTACTCCTTGGTCTTGTTGAAAACTTGAGGCTGTCTAGAACTTTAATGGTATGGCTCAGTAATTCCCATTAGCATAAGCTCAAGTGACTCCTCTTGCAAAGAGGAAATCATCTCTTCAGTAGTCTGTGGGTTGCAATTTAAAAGTTAAAGGGAATATTAATTTCAATGACTGCTGAACACTTAAGTAAAAACATGCTTGAAATGGAATAAATTTAACATGTAAGTCACTGGCTAATTGGATGTATCTAGTCACATTAAAAAAAAAAAAACACCTGGAATTATGGAAAGCATTTGTTTTTAATACTAAGTGCACTGAAGTGTGTCATATGACTAGATTTAGCTGAATTAATAAACACTAACAAAATATGGTTTGATATGACCTGATGAAATGGGACATAAGCAGGAAAGCAAAATTGCATTCCACAGGCATAAATAGCAGCAAACAACATGCAGTATTCATTTGATATTCAGCTTACTGTGAGCCATTAATTGCTTAATAGAGGTATCCAAAGATGCAAACCACTCTATTATTGCTCTTAGGATTGTTTAAAATGAAGTAATTCCTAGAGTTTGTTTTCTTCCTGGGAATGCTTCTTGGCTTTTGCCTTTCTTGCATTGTGGAAAGTAAATATGATAGTATTTGTTTAACAGATTGTTTACTGAATTTGTTCATCTGTAAAGCAGATTAGTTTAGAAGGCAGTTATTTCTGATGGGGTATTGTGGTTTTGACTGCATTTTCATTAAGGAATTACTATTGATCCAGGATTGGGATAGCTGTGCTTTTCAGGATGTTAAATAAAAATAAATATTAGCAGGGAACTTCATCTACTTACATAATTCTTGTGGAAATTCCTTGATAAGGAATATTTGGAGAGATGAAGCAGGGTTACTGAGCAGGGTTCCAAATTGCTCTACCTGAAGAGTTTGAGAAAAACAAAACAGGAAACAAGGATGGCACCAGCACTAGCAGAGTGATAAATATGCTGTCACTTACAAATATTTCCTGTTTCACCCTGAGAAGGAAATGAATGCATCTGTTTGTTTGGATGACATCAGACACCATCTTATTGGAGGAGACAGAGCAGTTGGGTGCTGTTCTGAATGCAGATGGATGGTTTTCCTGACATTTGCTCATGCGGCAAAAGTGATATTTTGAGCTGCCATATCACGTTGGTAAAATTCCCACACCTAAATGCAAATTAATTTGAAGCAGCGTAAGCAGTATTCCAAGAGAGCACTAAGCAAAGCTCATCGTTTCTCATTTGTATCAAAGTAACCTGGCACATTTAACACGGCAAATAATTGCTTTTCACTTTACAGTGAAGAAAACTTTCTGGAGTATAGAAACTTGGAATCAGGAGCAATCAGAAATACTTGTCTTTACTCTCTAGATACTGGGCTAGATGTTTCTATGTCAGCTGCTTGTAGTTGTGCTATGCAGAAACAAACGAGAGTATTCTAGTGATTGGTTTCTGCACATTGTGAATGTTCATTACTGCACCAAGAGCACCTTGCCTGTTGTGATATTTGACTTTTAGCATTTAATGTGCTTTAACTGTTGAAAGCACTTCACAAATCCCTCTGGGATGTGGCAGGTAGGCTGCTTTGTTGTATTTCCAAATTTAACAAAATCAAGATCAAGTTAATCTTGCATAAATACAAACTGTCCTTTGCATAAATTGAGTTTGGAAGTGCCCCTGCTAATTGATGAAGCAAGGTATGTGTATTATACAGCAGTGATATCCATCTTCTCTATATACTGCAAAACATGAAAATACACCATGCAGGAGGAGAACTGGCTGTTAAACACCCTCAGAAATCAAACCTCCCCTTTCTGGGCAAAACTCAGAAAGTCATCTGGGACAACAGCTCATGGTCCATATTTTACTAAAAAAGGGAATTATCTGTGGTGAGCATGAGGCTTTTTGTCCTTCTCTTGTATAGCTGGTCAAAGAAACAAGCCTAACACAGCACAGAAGTGACTAATAATGTAGATTTCCATCAGAGATTGCTTTATAATAATCATGATGCTCATGCTTGCAGATTCCCACAACTATATTTAATTCCCTGGGATTTGTTACAGAAAATAAAAAAGTTGTTGTTGGTTGACGTACCCACCTCTGAATCGTAACTTTAGGAATCTAACCCCATTTTTATATGTTTGATACCTTTTTTGATCTCAGCATGATGTATTCAGCCTCAGGCTCTGTAGCTGGGTAACTGGTCTGCACCCTTGGGTGCTACAGGGAAAACTGGAGCCTTGTGGAGGGAACCCAGAACTACTTAATACTGCAAATATATGCTCTTGCCACTGGGGAAGCAGCAACGGCTCTTAGAGGCACATGTATTTTCAGAAGTTTGCAATTACAGCAAAGTTATATTCAGAAAGCAACTTCCCTTTAGTCAAGATCAGTCTCAGTTCCACTCTTATATAAAAATTGAAAAACTGTTAAGTAGCTATAACTTTTATTTTAAAGCACTCTGTAGAGAGCAGTCAACAAGAAATGTTTGTAACAGCAGTGTTGAATAAATTAGTTTGTGTTTATATTGTATCATGAAAAAACAACAAGAGCTCAATAATAACCTACCCAGTGTCCCCCCTAGATAATTGTGACTCATCTGCTCCCAATTTTTGACTGATTTCTGCATGGATTGGATTTTGGAGGGGTTCTGCACTCAGAAAGTATTGCAGCACTGTGTGATGGTACCAAGAATCCTGTTCCAGGCACTCACATTCTGTATGACACCTGCATTTTGCATTGCACACCCACTGCACGGGCTTTATGTTCCAGGGACAAGGGTTGTGTCTTCTTGGGCCCCCTGGGAACACCTGGAACACCAGGAAAATGCTAAATAAGCTCACAGAAACCTTTATATTCTCTCCAAGCCACCCATTTGTGCTACCTGATTCCCACAAACTCATTTCAGGCTGCCAGCCAGCTCAGAATATTAGCATCTGCCTAAAGGCTTATTTTAGCAGAGTGATAGAAAGTGGTTTTATTTAAGGTTTGTGGGGTTTTTTTTCTGCATTAATTGCCTTCTTCTCTTTTTAATATTTTCAGTGCATCTCAGCCATATGAGATTGATTCTCAGAAGGTGATATAATTTAACCATAATATTGATCCATAGCATTGAATCTAGAATATATTGGTCAGGAAGGTAAAAGCATTGTAAATATCTATATCTATATCATATATCTACATCTATATCTGTATCTATATACCTTTTTTTAATATATATTTTTTTTCTGCTTCAGTAAACACTCAGTTGAGCTTTGCTCTGAATTTTAGTGCCAGTGTATTTAGCCAGAAATAGTTACAATGCAGATTAGTACATATTTTTTAAATATGAGAAGATTTCAGAATGTGTTGCATAATTTGACAAGAGAGACACTTGGAATTCCAGGGAGGAGATCTGTGCAAATTCACAAATTACATTTCTTCCTCCATTTTCGCCATTCCCATTCCTGTTCAAAGAGCAATTAATTACCTAGGAAGAATTTTCTCAAGTCTTTCAAAACATCTGTTTTTCTGTCTTTCTTTGTCTTCCCAGTGCCAGAACTGTTAGTTATGTAGACAATTAGTTCCTTGTGGTTTCAACTATCGACCTAGTTTTAATTGTAAATGTTACTGTGGCTGAGGGCAGTGTCTGCTAGAAAGCACTTCTGTGCTGTAGGGCACTAGGAAACAGAGAAGGCTCAAGCTGTTGGATGGCTCTGTTTGTGGAGCTGTTCTGGGAATGGTTTCCAGCCCTCCATTCCAAAATAAGTAGCTACAGGGGGAGCTGGTGCATCCCAAAGCCCTCACCTGCTTATGCAAGTAGAGAAGTGTCTGTGAGAACAGTTCATCTATTTGCAATGCTGCCTCCCACACCAGCTGCCTTACTCAGGAGCTTCCAAAATCAACTCTTCCAAGTGTGGCCACAGCCCTGAGGGACAGAGCACTGAGCCAGCTCCCTCCTGCACCCCATGACCCCACACAGCACCTGGTGTTAGAGCAGGAGTTATGACTGCCATGCCCATCACATAAATCATCAGAAGTAATCCACAGCTCTGCTACAATCCAGCTTTTCTGAGAGAAACTTCTGTGTTTTGTAGTCTCCTCTCTACTTGTGTTCTTTGCCTTATGGGAAAGAAAAGCAGGTTAAGGAAATATATAGATACCACTGCTGGTCCCTCTGCAACAGACTGCTCATGGCAGAAAAGTTCACTATCCTGTTGAAATATATTGCTTTTAAATTAGATACAGTCTTGGATTTTTTGCATGGCTACTATACAGTATGTTGCCAAGTTACAGTGAAGTCAGGTGTAGGTTTTCTAAAACAATTTTGGAGTACAGACTTTAGCAGCTAAATGATATTGAGGATCCATTTATGTCCATTATGTGTAAATCATCCATTCCCAGCACAGTCTTTCCTAGCAGAGTGGTAGAAAATTTTATGTTATACATCCCTGTGTGCACTCTGTTCTTTAATTTGATGACTTCAATTTTATTTTACAATGCAGTGTTGGGATTTAAGAGGATTTGGACTTTCCTAGCAGCATTGTCTTTCCATGTGACAGATTGGCAGAGGTGGGATCATGGAGACATTTATCATGATTGGCATGTCTGTTTGCTTGCTAAACTCCCACCCTCCACAAACATATTTATACCTCAGGTCCTATCAGAATAACACTGGTGTTGACAAGGTGGTGATTTTTCCCTTGGAAGTGAATGTCAATATTCACAGGGACACTTTCATTGAAGATTATTTCATTCTTGTATTGGCAAAACTGTACAGTACCCCATTCTAACTGCCCCGACTTTCCAAAAACATAAAATGTCTTCATATACCTCAAAGTAAATTTTCTACATTTAAACCAAAACATTGAAGAACAGTCAGTGGAAATGATAACTGAAATAGAGAATATCTAAAACACTTTGGTGTTTGACAGCTAAAAGGGACTGTGGGCTGAGGCCTTACAGAGCTACAATCACTAAACTTCATTATGCTGCACAATGATACTGGGACACGGACACTTCCCAAATTGGGCTGTATGGTATGTGAATCCAGTGAATTTGACACATTTGTCTTCCCATAAGCATGATTAGAATAATAACAATGGTTTCAGAAGCTGAAAAATTGCAGCCTTTGTAGACAAGCAGCCATTCTCATTACAGCTGAACCCAATGTCCTTGGATCATCATTAGCTCTGGTTTTCATCCTTCCTTTCTCTTTCCTTTTTGCTTTTACTCCTGCCTCTCCTTTCAGCCCCACTTCAGCCCCTTCCTTTTGGGGCCTTTTAAATAAATGAACTCAGATTCTTCTCATCCTTTGGGGTTGTTTCTGAATACTTTCTTAACTGCATCACCCATTCCCTTCTTTCTCATTCCCTCCCAATCTACAAATTCAGCCTGAGGATCTAGCCCCAGGTTTTCAATACCCTTTCTTTCCTGTTGTATCTAAAGTACTTGCTTTGCATAACAAATAATAAAATCTACTAAATAAATAATAAAGCCTAATGTGGGTACTTTGTTATGCAACTAACATGGCTATTGTGAAAACCCCATTGATTACACTGCTTAAGAAAAGAATAATTTACATTTTAATGACACAAAATTAGTTGCTTTTCACTTCATTTAAAGCAAAGCAGGGATATGGGCATTATATCTGAGCATGTACTGCCTCACTTCTTCCTCTAATGCACATCCCCAGATGAGGCAGGAGAGCACTGGAGGAAAATGAGAGTAAAAGAGGGGAGCTGCTTAGACTGAAGGACAATGCTGCCAGGAGGAAAAATGGCTCTGAACTGGTCATAAGTAAGGTCACAGAGGAAGTTACAAAGTTTACAGCCATATACAATTTGAATTCCTGCAACAATATTCCAACAGAAATGGGGACACACACACACACTCAGTGAAATGAACTTCGATAATTTTTGAAAGGGTTGAGAGGATGTGACTCTGGGCGATAGCAGGTGATCAAATTTGATGGCATGAAATGTCACTTTTACAGCCCTATATTTCTGTGTCTCAATTAAAAAGGAAGACTTTGTTCTAAGCAAAAAAGTGAGAAATATGCTGGAGACCAATTTGTACACAAGAAGTTGATCTTGGCTGGCAGAATCAAAAATACTGGCAAGTGGCTACTTCTGGATTTCTGTGCCAAAGGGATGGTTGCACAGCCAATACATGTCTGGGTACCACCCTCCTTGTGGCTAGTGGCAATGCCTTCCTCGACTGCTGGTGATCACTCTCTTCATTTAACCATTGAACTCACCCTGGAGCAGTTAAAGGATAGGTGCAAAATGATGTAGGTGAAGGAACCCTCTCTAAATGGTACAAAAAAGCATGTTTTCCTAGAACATTGTCCCAGGGATAAAGGTCTTTTGCCAATTGGATTGAAATATATGGCTTAGAACAGAGATGTCATCATGCCCGGAGGAAGGCAACACCATACCAAACACATACTGCAGGAAAACTAAGATAGAAAATGACAGAGAAAAAAGGAAAAGGTGAAATACTGTTCCTCCTGTAAAGGAAACAGGTGCTTACAGAACTTAACTGTTACATACAATCACACTAGAATTTATTTTAAAAAATTTGTTTGAGCAATAATTGGAAAATCATTTGCTGGCAGCTCATGTGCTGGCATTGTATATCTGCAGACAGTGATTGCATTACAATGAGAAGTGGGATGCTTGAAATGAGAAATCCAGCACCCTGCTCTGTGCCAGCTCCTGTGTTGTTAAGCAGTACATGAAGCACAGCAAAGCACTGGAGGGAGTGAGAACATGCTCAGAAACAGCAGTACGTGAAACTCCAGCCTATAACTCACATTTTGCTATAGCAAAGAGGGTTCCACGCCTCCTCTGAGCTCGACTTCAGCCCATTCCCTCCTGACAGAAATGAAGCTGCAGAACATGACAAATATTAGAGAGGAATTCCAGGACTCCTCAAAAATAAGGAAAAAACCAGTCAGTTTGACTGTTCCATTTAACAGGACAAAGCCTGTAAACTGTGAAAATTACCAGAACTGACATTCAAAATGATGAGTCAGGTCACTGAAAAAATAATGAGATGGAAAATGAAAAGACATTTAAAATAAAAATGCCACTGGATTATTTTTTTTTTTTTTTTTTCTTCTGCTAAGCGATCAGTGTGTGTGCCCTTCTTTCAGGCACCCAAGAGAGGGGGCTGGGAGGAATATAAAGAGGTTTTAGATTCTCCTCCCTGTTTCAGTGTCACTAGCCTGACTGACATTTGCTCCTGTGTCATGAGATGCTGTCATGGTTGCTGTGCAACTTCATCTCCCCTGCCAGTTTAATAGGGAACTTTGTCTGCTTGTGCTTAGGTAATATTTTAATGTTATTTCAGCAGCTAGAAAGATCAGGAGTTTAATCTTCCAAAGAAAAAATGTATCACTAAAATATCTTTAACTTTATTGTCAGCTTGGATCTTTAAGAAAAAATACCAGAAGCCTTGCAATTTACAATAGCATCTTTAGATTTAATAATGCTGGAAAAAAGAAATCCCACCTGTCTCACTAAGTCCAGCACTGAGGGGTTTGCACAGGTATTATTCTTTTGATAAAAATGGCATATAGCCAATGTTACCAGTGATCATGCATGTGCTATTTATGTTCTGGTATTTGCAGTATAAAATCCTAGATTGTGAAATCTCTTGTCCCAGCAGTTGAGGTGCAGATGGGCGTAATGTGAAAGAATGGAGGGATAAGAATAGCAACAAAACGTTATTTTTAACATGATGCCTACTCATGGTGAGGCATTTGATGCTTTTCATGCTAGTGAGGAGATAATCATGGGTTTTTTGCAGACGGAAGGGATTTGTACCCTTATCTACAGGAGTTTTTAAATTCCTAACAGTATTTCTATACATAACAGGACTTATCCTAGTTCTTTATCATTCCAAAAAACTGAGAGGAGGTTGTTGCTCTGTAGCCCATTCACAACCAACTTTTCTTGCAGAATAACTATTGAAAAAATTACTCCCCTGACATATTATATTATGATCTCTAGGGCCCTTCTCTTGTGGAACTAGTGTCCTTCTCTGGGATGAGATGTCCCTGAGATCAAGGCAAGTTTGGGGTGTCTTGCAAGACATAAGGCTGAGGAGTGATGGCTCATTGTAAAGGAGTGGGTTCAGTGGCTTGCTGCAGACAAGGCAATACGTCAAATCTCAACTAAAATTAAATATTCTCTTAAATTTATTGAAAAAACCATTCCTGGAAAATGTAAGCTGTAAACACAATTCCCTAAGTGTTCAACACAATACAAGAAGTTCATTACCTCAGATTTGTGTTGCAGACCATTCACAGGTCTGTCTGTGTAGTACTCTGAAGTGTTTTTGTTGCATTGTGAGATTATCAGAGAAGTGGTGTGATGGTTGGGAGCCCCAGCATTCAAAATCCTCAAGTGAAAGAATGAGATTGGAAATCATCTTGAGAATAATCTACTTACAAACATTTTATTTCTATTGATTTTTTTTTTTTTTTTTAATTTAACATCCTTACCCACTGCTGATGGTGCTGCTTTGGGGGTTAATTGTCACCTGGCCTCAAGACTCAATACCCTGAAAGCAGTTGGGAGTGGCATTTGACAGGATTTGGTAAACAGGAGAAGGAAGGGGAAAGGGTGTGAGGATAGACCAGGAAGCAAAGAAAAATGTCTGGGTTCTGTGTCATGTGGGTTCCCTGAGACAGCTGTAGGGTAGATGGAGGCATAGGAGGATATGGGGAAAATGCCTCTGGGATGGAGAAAGAACAGGATAAAAGCAGTAGTGGTCAGAGGATGACCAGGAAAAACAGTGCCTCAGCCCCAGTACTGAGCCCAGACTTGGCTGCACAACAGATAAATACCTCTGAGCCCTCTTGGCTGTGTGTGGCACCCCTGCACTGCCTTTCCTCAGAGGATGGTGGCTGCTGCAGCAGTGCCTGTGCTGAGCTCTGCTGCTGGCCCATCTGGGGCTCCTGTGGCTGCTCACACCAGGAGAAAGCACTGACATTGCAAAACATCTTCAGGTGTGAAAGATAACCAGCATGAGGGTTTCTGATTAAGCAGTCAGGGTATTTAATTTTTCCTATGAGATGTCTTATTCTGCCTTCTGTAACAGAGGCTACAGCCTGGAGGACCTTGCTTTCCTGCCTGCAGAAATTGGGGAATGCAGACCTCTGAGTAATGCTATAAGTGGGTCCCTGGGGTGACCAGAAATTAAATATTTTGAGCAGGGCTGGGAAGAGAGACAGGCCCACAAGCCAAATCTTAGTGATATCTCAGCACTTTGTAGTGAAACCAGGGGATGAAAGAGGGAAGTTTGAAATGCTGAGTGAAGAAATCCCAGCAGTGCCTGCTGCCCTGTGAAGGCATTTAAGGTGTCAGGAAGAGGGTCTAAATCATAATACAGAGAATGCTGCCCTGAAGTACTTGGATTATAGCCCTGTCTGTGCAGTAGTGCTGCTCAGTGACTTTATTTATTTATTTATTTATTTATTATTTTTGTCACTGTGGCAGCTAGTTGTTCATTCTTTGTTTTCTGGCTCTGATTTTGTATTTTGTTGAGTTCATACTCTTATTTGCATTATTCCAGGCTTTGATTCTTCCTTGGCTGTGGGGTGGGTGAGTGAGCAGGGAGGGAAAGGAGAGCAGCTTTGCCTCTTTTTTGAGGCAGCTTGCTATCCTTGGCACTTTGCCTGGTGTGCTGAGGCTCTGGAGATGTGACTCCCTCCTTCTTCTTCATGAGCCCTCCCTGCTCAGCTGGAAAACACACCGTGCTCAGCCCCAGAGCTTTCTGTGAGCCAGATGTGCACCCAGGTCAGGCTGGCCTGGGGTGGAGGGTGCTCAGGTATGGGCAAAATCCAATCCCTGCTCAGCTTCTTCTCACTTCAGTTTTACAGATGGTTCATGAAGCACTTCCCATCAGTGTTTTATGGTTCTCCACCACCAAGCTGTTGTTTATGCATCTCAAATGCCTTGGTGGCTGGATGCCTGGAAAATAAAATAATTGTTCTGTAGCAGTTTGTTCTGTTTTATTAACGATTAAAGTATTCATCAGTGTAATTCCCCATTAAATTTGCTCTTTGCTCCAAACCTCCAGGGGCCCTTCTTAAATTTGCCAAGTGTGAGACATTCATTTTGCTGAAATATTTTCTGTCCATGACACTGTTATTATCAGCAATGTGGGTAGCTATATCTATCTAACACTTTCTATTTATGTCCCTATGCCCTTATTAATGTAGATATATAAATATATAACGCATATAAGCAGTACCATGTCATCAGGGTTTGGAAACATTTGCTGAAAAGGAGTCAGCTGGTATAAACTGACCCAGCACCATGGACTTCAGTGGATCTATTTCAAATTACAGCTGCTGAACATTTAGTATGTAGTAAACTTGTTGAAAATCAGTGGATCTCTGGATGATACTTGTTTCAACACTTGCATTACTGCTGGTAAAAGGGATTAGAGGAAAAGATGTTAATTCTGAATCTCTACTGTGCTGAGGTGAACAACAGGTAGAGATAAAACAATAACTAACTGTGAGCATGATGTCTTAAGCTAGTCTCATCAACACGGTGAATAGAAATTATTTTTCAAGGTGATAAGAGAAAAATTCAATCTTTTTGAAAGACAATGATTAAGAAGAGAAAGTAGGCCATTACCTACACAATGCGTCTACATAATTTTCTCATCTCACCTTCAGGGAAAAAAATCTTGATATATCTATCTTATATCAATAGAGATAGATTATTTTTTAGCCTGTGAATCTTGAAAGCTGCATCTGGGTGTATTTGCTTTCTCATAAATTTGATATTAAAATAACAGGGGAACTTCCTGACCATATATGCAGTCAAACCCCCAGATTACTTGAATTTTTGGGGTGTAGAAAGGGATGAAGGAGAAAGGAAACAAAGCCAGTGTGCAGTCCACACCTGACAGCCTGTAAAATCCAAGGGATGAATAGGCCATGCCTAATTCAATGACATATTTACAAGGGCTGTATTTGCATAAAGGCATGTTTGAAAGGAACTTAAAACATCAAAGCCATATTCAGAGGATGGCTTAAAGGAAGGGAGTTTGATATAAAAATGCTTCAGGAAAGAGGCAGAGGCACTGTTTTGTTAGTGCTGGGGATTAACAGCTTAATTAGCTCAATCTTTAATGCAGGAAATTACCTAGTAAAAATGAGACTAGTTAACATTTGTAAGGACTTAAGATATTTAAATGAGGAAAGAACAGATTTTCAATGACACTTATATGTCTACTAGATAAACTTTTTTCTTTTATGTCAATTTTGTTTTTTAAAATATTTCTGCTATTTGTTCCAAAAGTTAAAAGTGAGTTTACTTCCTATGGTGATGTTGAGAAGAGTACTGGGGGACTTTCATTCATTTAACTGCCACACAAAAGTGATCTCTAATTTCCTGATACTACCATCTTGTTTGCTGAAGACTGTGTCAAGATGAAAATAGTGTGACTTTTTCTAGGTGGCCCACATGTAGGCAACAGCAGTGATGTTGAATGTGAACTTAGATCTATGTGAGACAATTTTGATCTCAGTTACATATATATCATTTTTTGTCACAGTGATTTTATGGCTAGAAGCCCCAGCCAGGTGGTCCCCAATACTTCACATGGTGAAGAAATAGACTGAAAGACCTTGAACCAGTTGTATGTGGTAAAAAACACAAAATCATGCTGAGAGACAGAATTTAGTCAAGTATTTCTCTGTAGAGATCACATACATTTGTGGGATGTAAACAGTTTCAAGGTTATATTTCCAAACAGCTGACCTGAAGGTACACTGACATAACTAGAAAAATTACTGTCATTATACTGTGTTAATGTTTCAATGTCCTTCCAAACCAGACAGTCTTGTTACTGCTCTTCATAATAAATGGACAGGAAGATTTTATTTTTTTTTTATTCCTTGTTTCAGAGTGGGTTTTTTTTTTTTTTTTTGTGCTGAATGTAATCAGAAATAAAAATTTACTTTAAAAATATTATTTAAAACAAAATTCTAATATTTATACTGTTTATCAAAGCTATTTGTTTGCAATTAGGCCATCCCAATATCTTGGTTATCTAAAAATGGTTTCTTCTCACGCAAAAAAAAAGAAAAAAATAGAAGAGACAGTCTTGAAATAGATTTAAATCAAATGTTAAAAGTTTAAATCAACTAAAAAGAAAAAGGAAGAAAGAAACATTAAAAGTAATCCTGTTTAAGTAAAGTTATGCTTTATCTGGGACAATAACAACTGAAAAATTAAAAGAGAAATATATTTTGTATGATTATGTTCCTTTAGGCTTACTTTCTTCTATGTGTACTCCTTTAATGCAATGTGACTCTTTTACTGTATAATGGTTTTTCCTTCCTTTAGTGGCTAAGCAGTAAGGATGAAGGCTTGGAAATGGGACTCATTGTTCCAACAGAACAAAAGCACTCTGTTAAAAAACCCCATGATTGTTGTTTCCTTTTATTTTTTTTCCAAAATAAACTTCAAAGCGTGTGTCCCATGACCAGGCATTTCAGCTTTTGGATTACTTGGTTCAGTGCTGTACATAAAACATTCACTGGTGCATTAGTGGAGAGCATGTTTTCCCAACCTGATGTTGTCCTCTGTGCTCTGCTCAGCCAGGGCAGGCAGTGGGTGCTCGCTTTGCTCACACATTTTGTCTCCACAGCTCAAAGGGGAGATGAGCCCAGCCTTTGAGGTGCCAAGATTTGCTCTTGATCCTTTGAACTCTAACTTGGGGCTTTAGATCAAACCCGTGGATGTATAACATATTTTTTCCCCTCTAATTTTAGGCTTACTTTAACCTTGTCCTGTCCCATGGACTTGAAGAATTTTCCTATGGATGTACAGACATGTACAATGCAGCTAGAGAGCTGTGAGTGCCCAATTGCTTTATCTATTAAGTAATAAGTATTTACCCTAACACTCAGTGGTAAGATTGTATTTACATTATCACATTTGTGTGGTGAGACTCAGTGTTTGTGTTTTGTAAGGGAATTATGTTTATCACCATAACATGAGAGTTGCCTGTTTCTGTGCTGTTCCTGCTCCCTTATATTTCTCCCTCTTCAATCAGCTTAGCCATTAGAATTGCATCACTTCCAGGGGTAAATACAGCACCTCTTTGTGGGAAAAATTACTAAATCTCAGGAAAGAGAGAAGAATTATTACTTAACCAGGCATTCAAAATGTCTGATTGAGTAAAGCTCCCTTTTGGGAAATGGAAGTGAAACACCTGATGAAGCAGAGGTGCTGTCAGTGACACCTGAGCTGGTGTGCTAAACACAGGCAGGGCATGGGCTGGGAGCCAGCACACACCCTCCAGGCAAACCCACGAGTGGCTCAGACTGTGGCAGGTGCCAGTGATCATTCCCAATATTCAGTAGGTACCAAATCCACCTTGTTTGTTTTTTGGGGTTCTTTTTTCTTTTCTTTTCTTTTCTTTTCTTTTCTTTTCTTTTCTTTTCTTTTCTTTTCTTTTCTTTTCTTTTCTTTTTCTTTTCTTTTCTTTTCTTTTCTTTTCTTTTCTTTTCTTTTCTTTTCTTTTCTTTTCTTTTCTTTTCTTTTCTTTTTTCTTTTCGTTTTATTTTTGTTTGTTTGTTTGGTTTTATTTGTTTTTTGAGTTTTTTTTTTATTTAGAGAGGAAAGGATTTATCTGTATGGCTATGAACTGTGGGCTTCCACCTGCCTATGTGCCCAATCTTAGACTGCTTTGGGCCAGCCAAGTTAGTTTTTGGTGGCAAACCAGGGCAGCACTTCAGAATATAACAGTATTTACTTCTTGCTTTTAATAGAGAGTGGTGTAGTTATAGCAACCAACAACTAAGAGGAATCGTGCTGCTGTTAATTGAACATTTTGAAAATGTAACTGAGATAACACATATTGCAATCAAAGACAAGCTTCTCAGACATAAGAACATTTGCTCTTTTCTGGTCAGTTGCTATGTAGTGAACTCTGGTTCCTTTATTGCAGTTGGCTACACCATGAATGATCTGATATTTGAGTGGCTAAGTGATGGACCTGTGCAAGTCGCAGAGGGTTTAACCTTGCCACAGTTCATTTTAAAAGAAGATAAAGAACTTGGTTATTGCACAAAACATTACAACACTGGTGAGCATTATTCTGTTTTTTTGTCTTGATTGTTCCAATGGTATCTATTGTCAATTTGTAATGCAAAAATATGGGCAAAGTGAAAAAAAATAGAAATTAAAATTTGATTTTCAGTCACACTTATTTTTAAATCTGAGTAGAAAGAAATTTTCTTTATGTTATTTTTTTGAAAGATTTAATTTCAAAATTTCCTTTAATTTCATTGAAGTATTCTAACATCCTTAAAATCATTGATGTATTTAAAATATTTAAAAAACTGATTAAAAAATCTAATTTTTATATCCTTAAAATGAAACATTTTAACAAATATTTAAAATAAGTATTTTATTAAAAATTGATTCATCCCTTTTAAAGATTTTTCTGAACCTAGTTTATTTCTCCAGCATATCAAGTAGCCAATGAAGAAAAGTATTAATTTTTCACCAGCTTTTATGTGTAGCCTAATTTATGAGATGTAGCATGTGAAAAGATGATGTTTTCACTGCTGATCTGAATAGTGTACAGACACAGAATATTGGGAAATTGTTTAATACTCTAAAGTTGTTTTTCTTTCATTTGCTGTTTATAGCACTGTTTTCTAGCTTTAGCTTTACGGAGAAGAGGAAACTCTGTTAAAATTTTTATTTAGCTGCTTGGAGTTTATTTAATGGGGACAGCATTTAAAAAGCAGTTTTCTGGGTGCTTTCTGGGATTAAATATAATCCCTCTCATCTAAAATAGCTTTTTCATCATTTCAGCATAAGAGCTGATCTGGTTGCATCAAATACATTTGTTTCACTCTACGAAGTAATACAGTGTGAGAGGTTCTGCCTCTGACAAAAATAATGTCACATTTATTTCTTATGAAAATTGTTGGGTTTAATCTTTATAAATGCAGCATCTCAGAGTACCCCAAATGCAGCCCAAAGTGCCAGGGAAGCAAATCTCCATCAGTCTCCACTCCTTTCTTTGTCAAACAACCTCTTCACTCCCCTTTGTGCTAACTATTGCACCCACCATTCAGCATTGTAGACCACCAGAAAAATATAGGGACATCACAGAAAGGAGCAAACAATCTAATTTCCCCTGCAAGGGTGAAAGAGGGAAAATGCATCTTTGTTAATTTTCCAATCAAATAAAAGGAGTCCTTTGAAACCATTAGCATGACACCTCAGGAGTGAGAGGCTTTCCTGTAGTCTGCCTGGATAGCCTGCCATGATTGCTTAATCTCATGCTTCTAAAAGACCAAAATGCTGTCCCCTTTTAATACCTAACATTATGTTTGACTAAAATAAAAGCTCACTGAATTTTGAAAAAAAAACCCGATTACATTATATTTTCTGGAGGTGAAACAATTGTGCTAATACTCATTTTCTCAGTTAATATGAAGAACTGGACACAGTATACTTCAGTGGTCTCATGCTTCCCCCAAGCTAGCATGCAACAAGTGTCTGACAAGTGTTTGTGTGTCAGGACCTGCTTACAGTGTTAGGTTAGGAAGCAGGCTACACAGCTAACTTATGTTCAGAAAACAAGATAAAAATGTGCAAAAAGCATTTATGAAAGTAATTTCATGTTCTAGGAAAGTTTACATGCATTGAAGTCAAGTTTCATTTGGAGCGTCAGATGGGATACTATTTAATCCAGATGTACATTCCTAGCCTGCTGATTGTCATTTTATCCTGGGTTTCTTTCTGGATCAACATGGATGCTGCTCCAGCCAGAGTTGCACTGGGTATCACTACAGTTTTGACAATGACCACACAAAGCTCAGGATCCAGAGCTTCCCTCCCAAAAGTAAGGAAATAATTTTGTACCAGGAATTTGTTCTTAATAAGAAATGATTGTGCTACTCTTCTAAATTTCAGAAATGTGTAAATATGCATCTGATAAGAATATGTGAGAAAGTGGTAACAGTGTGATGTTAAACTTGAATTTGTTTTAAGGAATGTTTCTCCTATTTTGGTGGATGGCTGAATGGTTCTGCAGTATGAATTTTTAATGAATTTCTACTAGAGTTTTGTCACTTATCTTTGATCTTCAGATTTTTCTGAGGTATTTAGATATTTTAATGGATTTCTTTCAGACTGGGGACTTTAAAAACACTTGACTGTTAGATTCGTATATCTTGATGTTTCTAGACATGGCACTTAGTCCAGTGAATATATAAATACATCCCCCAAAAATGTTTATATAAAATACATGTTTGTAACATATATACAACTAAATTATTTCTTTGGAGAATCTTTTTAATGTGGAACTGCTGATGTCTTGCTTTCACAGCAGGATTTGTCCATATTCCACTCATTCAAGTGTCATGTGAATTCCTTCATCCTATCTACGCACAAAAATATCCTCTCATTCAAATTTTGTGGTCTTTTAAATCCTGGCCAGATGCTGTAGATGAATTTACAGATTACAGACTGGATTCTCTGTTTAGTCTGGCTGACAGCTCTTTTCAGCATAGGCTCAACCCAAATGCTTCTGATAGCAGCATTCCCAGCAGAATATAATGTGCGAGCTCAGGTTCTGTACAACTTTCTGCAAGGGAGCTCAGAGGTAGGTAAGTTTGCAATAGTCTAAGGAGTTATGAGATACACTCCCTGAAGAGTCCTTTTCCAGCAGTCCAACACCAAAGGGACTGGGCTCATATCAATGAAAAGCACAAATTTTGAGTGTTTGTCTAGATCATGATACATTCCAACAAAGTCTGTATATTGTGGTGCTTCACCCTCAGTATCACATTTTGTTTCATCCCAAATATGCAAGTTGTTCAAGTGGAGGGCAACTTCAAAAATATAGGGCAACTCCAAAAAGTGCACAGATTGTGTTACTCCTTTGTTAGTAATGAGAAAGTATCATTTAAAAATCTGCTGAGTACAACATTTAGTTCAGCTTCACTTACTCACTCGGAGATATGCATAATTTTCCATGCAAACTGAAAACCTCTCATATAATAACTCAGAATTTCAAATTGGAAATTTATTGAACATTTGTTCAGACAATTCAGCATTTTGAAAAGAATGTCTGAAAACACAATCTTGGAAAGAAGCATACGGACTCTTTAAATAGCAAGTTTGGAGTCACTAGAGACTGTGTCTAGATGGCAAAACATGAATCCATATGAAATATTCCAAGGTTATTATAAATTATCTGCTTTGAGAAATATAGATAATACAATCAATGTGGTGGAGATTCCCACTCACATTTCCTACTGGGCAAACAAACCCTGCAGTGTTAGCCTGCCCCAAATGTTAATGCTGTAGAAGGTGTTTTCGTCATAGGCTTTTGATCCAACTGAAATGTTTTCCCTTTTGCATTGTGTTTGAGTAAAGAAGTATTTGCTGAGTGGAAGAAATGGGAAGATGCAAAATATGTTGACCATGACATATTGGTTATTAGAGAGGTTCTTGTCCAGCCTCAGGATTAAGTACATTTATCTCATCAGCTGTCAGAGGAAGGTGGTGCTCTATCCATGCTCCCCCTTCTCCTCTTCTTCTGTGTTCCTCAGCCACAAAACAGGCATGAAGAAAAGCATCTCACCAGAATACTCAGTACACTTATTTCAGTCAGGCTGCACCTGGCTGTTGCATTTCCTCTGTGTAATTCATCTGAGCTCTATTTTATAACTTTGCTCTCTATATGTTAGTTAATCCTTGTGGGGGCTTTTAAAGGTGTGTCAGTTGACTTAAAAACATATAAATTCCAAGTAAATGCCAGCACTCCAGCCAGCTGACTCCCACCCTGGATGACTCAGGTTCTTGGAGAAGCATGGGCACCATTCATGTCCTGAATCACCAGTACCTGATTCCTCATACATGGGAGCAAGGTTTTATTGCTGTTGCTGTTGCAGGCACTCAGCTATTTTAAAACCCCATCCATAACTTAATATCAAAATTGTATTTATTGATAAAATCTGTCCAGCCAAAATGCACTTAGAAATAAAAGTATGAAGGGAATTGAATCAAATCAGTGTCAGAGCTGAAGTCTCAAAATCCCTGTTTAAAAATAATGGTTTTCTAAGTCCTGTCTACATATTGCCAAGACACAGGAAGTTAGGCTGCCAATGATACATCCATTTAAAAGTTGCTCCAAGCATGAATGTCTAACAGAATAAGATATTTCACGAGGGTTATTTTTGCAAGAGTACTGAAAAAAACAAATGCAACTTTGCTTTGTGAAAGCAGCCTAGTATTGAACACAAGAGCTATAATTTCCCCATCCTTCTTTGTGTCCTGTTCTTATTAATATAGATTTATGCAATTTAACTTTAGTTTACCCAGTTTCATGCCAAGAGTTTCTTTCTATTCTTCTCTATTTTAATAGAGCTTTGTCACGGAAAACAGCAAAGTATCAAACTTGCCAGCTCTAAAGGGAATAATTTCTTTACCTAGAGAAAGGCAAAAAAGAATGGTGATAATATTCCTTAGGTTTTTTTGTTTGTTTCCAAGTTACTATCTAAATGACTAAAGTGTTACTGTTTAGAAGTAATTACCTACATATTGTTCTCAGTCCTGGTGTAAGATAACACAACAATATTCTGTTTGCTTAAAATTGCTCTTTTCCATATTAATAACTAATATTCATTTCCATACACGGATTTCATAATAGCAGGTCATGACCACACAGGCATTAGGCACTCAGCTGTTGAAAATTAAACATAAGATTGAGATTGCTGAAATGAAAAGAAAGAAAATGAAAATAAATGAAAGAATAAAATTAATTCAACCTGAAGGTCATATTTGCGGCATATAACAGAAGTATCTAGAATGCATTCTTCTAAATGAAATATATTTCTTTGGTAAATTTTGTAGTATTTCTGTAGAATTACTATATTTGGAGTATTTTGTAATTCCGTCTATGAATATAGGGTGAAATTCCATTATCAGCAGCATAGTAATAAAGAAATCCATATTCTTTTTTCCCCTTTATTCTTCTGCAAAGTCAATTTCTTTCTTACCAAAGGCAAGAGTGAACTATGAGACAGATTACATCACAACAAAGCTACTGTTCTAGGACAGGTAACCTGAAATGCCTCTTTCAGAAAGCAGAAAGGTTCTCTTCCTCCAAAATTTTAGCATAAACTGAACAATAATGCACTGTGAAATAATGATTTTCTGTGTAGGGTGTATCTGCAGAGAAATATTCACCATGGAGCCAATCTCTTTCAAAGTGGTGAAATTATTTTGTGTAGAAGACTTGTAAGGAGTCCTGTAACCACAATTGCCCTAGCTGTCTGTGTTAGGGGATGGTAAGGAACTCATTCAGAAAGCTGGGATGGAATTCCCTGTTTCCAGTTTGACTAATTCATCATTCCTGGGGATGCTCAGGAATGGTGATCCAAAATAGCAGGATTCCTATGATCAGTTCTCTTCCCACATGTTCATGTGCATAAGCCTTACCCACATCTGATCCTCTGGTCACATCATCACTTTCCACCCAGAAACTCAGTCTGGGGAATGTTTGTGCATTACCCAATGCTGCACCGGTGGCTCTTGCTGGTCAGCCAGCTGAGCAGAAATCCTGGCTGCCAGCTGGGTGATCACTGTGACCACACAGCCACAGTGAAACCTCTGTGAATCCCTGAGCTTTCTGTGTGAGTCCTGTGCATCAGCCAGGGACATCCTGTATGTTGGGCTGTGCTGGGCTTGACCTCTGGAGAGAAACTCCAGGGTGCAGCAGTTATGGACCTGATGTGACCTACTGTACATCCATGTGCTGCAGGGCCCAGCACCACTTGTCCTCTGGAAGTGTCAGACCCACTGTCCTGGTTTGAAGGACAGTTATCTGTCAATAAAGGCAGGAGCTTCTCTTTGAAATAGAGAATATGAACCCCCTCCCTCCAAATTATTATAATTTTGAAATTGAGGGGCTCTCAGGCAAAGATATGGGAATTAGGAATAACAGTTCTTTACTAGGAGAATCAAAATAGAAATGCAGTATTACAAAAAACACAATCCCAAAACACTGACAGAGTCAGAATACAGCCTGACACCCTGTCAGTCAGGGTGTTGGCAGCAGTCCCATTAAATGGTGGCTGCATCCTCCTGCAGTGGCAGATGTGGTTCAGCTGGAGCAGTGCTCCTGTAAAAGGTGCAGTTTTCCTCTGAAGGTCCAGGGATGATGTAGAAAGGTCTGGCTTTCCTCTGGAATCCAGTGGAAAGAAGGTACCTTGCTGTCCAAAATCTCAGTTTTTATCTAGGTAGGAAAGGTTTGGCTCCTCCCCTGGCTGGAGCATCTTCCAGTGGGATGATGTAATTTTATCAGTCACACAGTGGGAGTGAATGGCCCAGCAGCAGATGATATCCTCCAGGAGGGAGGATGGGTTGTGGAAAAGGTAAAGATGATTGCCCCACCTGGTTTTAAAGATGGCCCATTAGCAGATAATATGTGACACAGAGATAAGGAATCACTGCCCCACCTGGCTCCAACAGATGGTGATAGAATACATATTGCTGGCCACATCCTGTATTGCAACCCAAGACAACCACAGACCCAGAGGGCACTAAGTATCCATCAAAACAAGGACTGAGCGTTGTCTGGGCACCACAGGGGACACCTGGACATCTGTGTTTACTTGGAGCCCCAGATGTGTGTGAGCTTGGGGAGTAAAGTGGGCGAAATTCAAGGTCCTGCAGTGCAGAATTGTTAAGAAGTGTTACAAAACGTTCTTTTCTTCCGACCTCTGGAGCACCATTTTCTTGCTATTCTTTTTACTTGTAAATGGCTCTCCTGTTGAATCAACAGAATAAAAAGTTTGAAAGGATTTTCAAAAGAGGCGTTTGAAAGAATAATGAGTTCTCTGCTGTGCTTGTTGTGTATTTTTTAGACTGCTTTCTTCTTAAAAACACTTACATAAACCAAACCTTAGCAACAACAGTCCAAGAAAATTAGTTACTTTTAATGCCATAAAGCAAAACATTTCAGGATATTTTAAGCTGAGTAATAGCAACTGTATTTTACACAGTTGCATTGCATTCATATTGTGTTACTTTAATGCACAGTGCTTAATGAATGCATTTTCTGTCCCAGGGGAACAATCTGTGCAGAAAAAAAGTCTCATTCAAAGCTCACCAAAACTTCTGGGAGTCCTTTAATTCACTTCATTTTGCTTTAAATCACTACATATACTACCAAATGCAATAAAAGCATAGATACAGAGACTTGCAAAACCAAAGCCAAAGCAGTCTTTCCCCTTCTGCAGTAAATGACTGTTTTTATGTGTCATCAGCTATCCCCTGCATATTTGGAGACTTTTATAAATTCTTTGGCTTCTGGAAGGCCAGTCTCCTTTTCTTGAATGCCAGAAGCTATCAAATAAAAAAGATACAAGAATATGGCACTTTTGTTTTGTTTTGGTTTTGTTTGTTTGTTTTATTAATTAAGGCTGAAATGATACCATAATAAAAGCAAAAAGAAAAAAAAGAGTAACAATACCAGTAAGGACAAAGGAATAGATGCTATTATCAGTGATGATTTTGTTCTGTGTACATTTGTTTTCACAGGAAGTAGAACACTAAAGGTGATCACTTTTTCATGAGCAAAGCACAGAGATGATACATTATGGTAAAAAATCAATAGTCAAGTGACTTGGAATGGAAGCAATTTTTTGACAAATTACTTTTAGTCTAGTTTTAGGATCTGAAGAGGAAATATGGAAGTAATTTGGCAATAATGAGATTTGTTAATTGGCACTTGGATTATGTGGGTATCTGAGCATTTTACATGCTGCTTAAGTGATTAAGACAACCCTATTTTTATAAGCTATTTATAAATTCCTGTTGGAGACCTAATGGTCTCAAACCTTGATACTTCAATGTGTCTGGTCTACATCATATTTATGTATCCTGGTGGTGTTACTGTAAACAAAATTCCACTTCTAAAAGATTTGTTCAGGACCCTTGAGTATTTTATTGGTTGCCAGTTTTCTACAATAGTGGAAGAGGGTATCCTGTCCAAACCCTTGGGAAGTCAGGCTGCACTGTCAGGTAGCCATGAGGAGCTGCTCTTCAGTCCTGTGCTTACATGGATATGCTTTGGGACTCACTTGTTTTGTTAATTTTCAGCATTCTTATATAACTTTCTTTTCTGTTCACATTGTAGTTTTGACTTACAAAATATATTCCTTCTTTTGCTAATATTTAAAGATCTTGAAACCTACTTTAACTCTTTTATTGAGAGGGCTGGGGGCTGACAAAGCTAGGTGCAATTAACTTTTGTATTGAGACAATATTTTCAATATCCATTGGTGTATTCCACACAGTATTTGAATCTGGATATAGAAATCTGTTCTACTCTATATGATGAAGGAAGTCATACAGACTGAACTTAATTTAAAAAAAAATCTGAAAGTAAAAACAATTATTTTAAGTAAGTGAATATTTCTGTGACTTATTGAAACAATTAAATGTGTACAAACTGATTGTGACTAAATATCAACTTTTGTGTGTAAATAAACAGTCCTACAAAATGCTATAAGAAAGTATTCCTGACAAGTAGTTTATAAGCACCTTCTCTTTACTTATAGTTCATCAGGAAAGGTGTGTTTCTGATTCTGCTCTGCAAATTTTCATATCCCATTTCTTTATTCTTACTTCTTCTCCCTTTAATTATGTTTTCTCAATAGTAGTTTTGAGTTAGGATATTGATGTGTGTTTGCTTGAGGGCAGGAAATTGTTTGAATGGCAGTGGGAGAGGTGGTACATGCATCAGATGATATGTGGAGTACCAGGGAGAACTTCCCAGCCACTGCAAATATTTATAGCACTGTGGCCATATTAGTGCCAGCTTGAAAATACATCCTTGGCCCTGATTAAAAGAATCTGTGGTGCCCAAAACCTTCTCTGATATTTCCAGCTACAGCAGCTAGTCTTGTTAAAGACACTTTCTT